>NC_134314.1:71568305-72168305 GCF_964195595.1 Calonectris borealis
TACCACTATCCTAGAAGGTCTGCTCAATATCAGTTCACATCTACTTCTTCACATTTATGTACTACTTTCACACTTATGCAGAAAAATAATTTATCTCATCAGACTGACTTGCTAAACTAAAGAGTCTAAATTTCTTTTTCATGCCTTGGACCAAGGCACCAAATCTAAACCCTCTGTCTACAGTCAGTCTCTAAATATAGCCAAGAATTAAGATATTCCTGCTTCTGCATCCTAAATAATCTGATGGAATCAATTACGGTTTTGCGTAGATGACATCTGGTATTTGCAAATACGACATGAAACATGAAATCCAACCAAAATAAGCATGAAACTAAAGTTTCCACCCATCCTACTTCATCCTCAGTAAGCATATTATTGTTTTGCATAACGGGGTGGATTTTTCATACATCTTATAGACTTCAGCTTAGAAGCTCTCCAAGAGAATGTAACACTTGCAAAAGAAAAGGGCTGATAACTTTGACTTCAGCCACTGGTTAAGCCAGATGAGTGAACACCGTTTGTGTATTCCCTGAGAACGCTGTCTCATTGCTTGGATTTTAAGCCTTGTGCTTTTATTGATCAGCATGCCAGTCACACCAAGCTAAATAACAGTTTGCATTGTCAGATACAGCAAGGTTCAGAGTGAACACCAACATCAGCTGTGGAAGGGACAGAATCTGAAATGGATTAAATACAACTCTGTCCCACTGTGCCAGTAAGATCTTTGCCCATTATAACTGGAAGCTAAGGGTAGTCCCACTACACTGTACCCATGTTATCAACCCACTTCAAAGTATAACCCCTTGCAGCACTCTCCTAGCATCATAATTAATGCTTTAGCCTCAAGTAGCCAAACATACCGTATTAGGACTAGAATGCAAACTATCCCTAGATGTAAGAACACGGGGGGTTGGGGGGGGGGGTTGGGTTTTTTTTCCTTTTTTTTCTTCTTCTTTCAAATACGACCTAAATAGATAAATGTAACTGTACCTGCAATCAAGGACTGTCGTCTTCCTCCTCCAAATAATGCAGTCAGGAAAGGGATGGGTCATGTCCCTCCCCATACTCCAGAGCAGAGTCAGAGCACAGCAAAGCAAGCAGTCCCACTCTAAAGACTGGCTAGCCTGTGGGCTCTGAGTAGCCTTGGAGAAAACCATGCTTCCTGAAATGCTCTACAATGAACCCCCAATGTTTCCTCATAACTCCTGTTGCTACCATGTACTGCTAGAAACCTCTGAAACAGTTAGCCATGGCAGTCTATACCAAAAAGTGAATGCTGGAGAATTTTCAGTGGTAGAAGTTGCTGGGCAGGGCTGAGGACGTGGACCGTTCCTGTGAAACCACACTTCTGACTCTGCCGCCGGGACATGCCATGTGCTGTGTGTTGGGAATTACAGTCACAGATTTTGCCTTTCTGCAGCTGAGCAACTCCCATCTGTTTCTCCATCAGTTCCTGCCAGCACAAGCAGGGACTGAAGGAGGTGGTCCTCACGCTCCCCTCGCCTGCCTGATGTTCGTGCTATACTGTTCTGTTTCCTCCCTTGCTCTGGCCCAAGTGCTCACATCTTCTGGACGAGACTGAGACTTGAACCAAGTTAAAGCTAATTTTGTTTTTTTCTTTCCCCTCTGGATTAATTTTAAATCATGCCTACTCTTTTATCCAATTCAGCAAGTACCTGCACAAATGCTGCTGCCAGCACAGAGAAGGGGACAGCTCAGGTGAGGGAATGAGTGACTGTGAGCTGTGCAGGAGAAAAGGGAGAGAGACATTTATTTCAGTGGCACAGCAGCTTGTGCTGTGTTAAAGTTACTGTGAAAGTACAGCAAAGTCACCAACTGTCATCATCATGTCTGAATGGATAACCTTCATCCTGCACCCTTGTATTTACAGTGCGACAGATTCTAGCCATAGTACATTTCTTATATATAGCTAAAATTGTGTAAGAAATGCATAATTTTAGGTACACAGTGGAATGCATGGGATCTTTTCATTCCAAGATTGCAGCCTACAAATACCTAAGTATGGGTAATTTCACCAGTTTCTGAAACAAATAAATTTTGTGATTTTGTACAAATGTTTCTAGAATCTCTGTCTTACTTACAAGAAACAAACATTCCCCGTGAAAATATCTGGCTTTAATTTCTTTAACCATAGTCATTGCACTTGCTGAAGCAAGTACCATTCACAGCATGACACAGCTATCTATGAAATAATTTAACTGCATCATGCGCAGTCAGCAGAAGTCCAACACTAATTTGGAGAAAGTGACTCCATACTGTCACTCACTGTCTGAGCTATATATTATGCTGCAATGCTTCTCCTTTCCTTCCTATCTACCGTAAAAATATGGGCATTTTTTCAATTATGTCAAAGTATCCCTTGTTAACAACACATGTTTACATTTGATTAAAAAAAAAGATGTGTTTTTTTTTAATATGTCATTTTAATCTTCAAGAGTTCAGCAACTATAAACCGTAAGAAGAAATATCAATAGCATAAGCAGGTGCCCTCACCACAGGTAGTTAAATGGTTCTTCATTGTTTAATTTGACGAAACACTTCAGAAAGGACTTGATTCTATTCGGTGACAGTGTACATGAAAAAGTTAGCTATGCAAGAAGCTGAAATAACCACCAACCTTGAGTTTTGCAGCAAGAGTTCGAGTTCTGAAGCTTAGTATCCTTGCTACATGTTGTTGTGTGTAAACTCTCTATAAGGACACCATTACAGAAGAAGAGCTTCAGGTGTTTTAGCAACCACGAAAATGCAAACTCTCACAGCTGCTGCTTGAATGCATGTAGACAGTGTAGCACATCTCTCGGTCGTCTGTGCGTGATGTACCCAGGTGGCAAATCGACCGGAGCCTGCCTTTCCCCAGCACTCCTGGCTGCAGCAGGATGCCCTGGGGGTGTGGAGCGCAACGCATGCTGCTCACGCCAGGCCATCTTCTACCCGCTTCTGTTTTAAACTGGGTTCCTCCCCACAGTAATCTGTTTGTACTTTTTCAAAGGCAAAAGTACTAAATTTATTCTAATTTATATATGTTTGTAATAGCCATTACTCTGGGAAACTTACAGTTGTTGTACAAAAAAGATGTGTCAGAAGGATCCTGACATCTAAACCTTCCTAAATAACATAACTTAGCAACAAATGTTTTAACTTCTTTTGAAAACTAAGTAGTGCATGGAATATTACTTCCAGCTGCATATTGCAAGTCACTGGGAAGAAAAATATCTTGGCCTAATAAAACCTAGGAAAGACTGGCAATGAGCAAGAGAAAATCTTCTGTGACCAGAAAACAGTCCCAAAGTTGGAAAAGTATTTTGGAAATACATATTTATTATTCATTTTATTTACAGAGAATAACTCTTAAGTAGCAAACCTCCCAGGTATGACACTTATAATAATCTTGGCTCTTAACAGACAGCTATTAGTGCCCATGATATAATATCACTTATATCCATTTCATTGGTCCAGCATTGACCAGAGAAGTCAAAAAGTAAAAAAGATCAGTTCCCAGCTCATGTTTAAAGTGAATAACCATCCCGCTGTATTTTTAGTACAATGGAAAGAGCTGTGATAGTCATATGGTAAGGAACAACTCAGTCTCTACCAAGAGCTACACAAGCTGTGTAGCTTGCTGTTCAAAAGGGTAATAAACAGTCCTTTTAGTCCAGCCAAAGCGATAAGAATAGACGTGATTCAACGGCACGGTAGTGTAAGCGTGTCACTAAAATGTGGTCTTCTGGAAACTGCTTTTAACACAATAGAACTATTACTTGGCCAGCACAGTTGATGGCCACGTGGTTTTGTTGCCACGAGTTGTGAGAATCAGTAGAATCAGAGATTGCTGTAGAAATGTGAATGTACTTTTTGATGGTCTGTAGTAATTCTGTACATCTCTTATGTCTGTGTTCTTATAGCCACTTGGGCACTGAAGTAGCTGAAATGAGAAAGAGGCAGCAGTCACAAAATGAAGGAACATCAGCTGTGTCTCAAGCACCTGGAAACCAAAGGCCCAACAACACATGTTGCTTTTGTTGGTGCTGTTGCTGCAGCTGTTCATGGTATGTCCTGTAGTATATTTGGTTCCATATCCACCACAGGTAAACGATGAGGATGGAAAGCGCCAAGCACTGGGAGCATGAAAACTTCTGGGAGAGGATTGCTGCCAAGAGGCACAATTTAACATTTCACTTAAAAATTTGATTAAACAATTCCCTGATTTGGTTGGACATCTTGTGAGGGGGAAGAGGAGAGAATAGTAAATTCAAGCTACATTTATCCTACTTAAACCATAACTAAATGAGGAAATTTCAGTTGTAAAACTAGTATGTGTGAATGAGACACTTGATGATACTGAATATTTTATGATTTGCATTCAAAACATTTTTTTTCTGCTTGTACTTTTGATACTGCAGTGCTCTGCATTCAGGAGGGTAAAAGGGAGATGGTCATAAATGTGAATATATGGTGACCTGTTTTACTACTTAGTTGTTGAATAATATATAATCTGTAAATCTGAAAAAAACCACTTTATCTTTTAACTGGTGTGGCGTAATTTTAGTGGAAAAAAGGCTCAAAAATTGTAGCTGCTTGTCTCTTCCTAAACAAAGAGTTCACTTGGAAAGTCAAAGAATTAAGGCCAGTTTCAGAAATAGCTTTGAATTCTCAGTGTCTTGAGATGCATCAGGTCTTTATTTCTTATTTTCATGAACACAGTGTTGAAATATAAAGTAATTGACATGCAGTGCTGTATCCTGTTACATACACAGTTCAGTCTTTTTGGAGTGACCATTCCTCTGTGTATCTGTGTTATTTTCACTTGAATCAGCCATCTGGCCCTAATCTAAAATCTGAGGCTATTTGCCCCCAATATATTTAAAAATACATACCAGCATGTATGCACCAGGCATCAAATGCGACAGCTTTTTCCAAGATGCCACATCCTGGAGGCAGTACCAGGGTGGACCTGCCTTGGCTGTTACTTCCAATTTCACCTGGAGGCAGAGGATATTTGGAGCAAGGATGAGCGAGAGCTCATGCTTTTACAAAGTTACTTTGCAATGTGTTCAATCCATACAGCAAAGAGGTGGAAGTGTATTAAATGGGAAAAAAAGGGAGGATGTTTTGCCACTGTTTTCTCTGCTTTGTGACAAGGGCACAATGTAAGATTAGCTATACTGTTACAGACCAGAGGTTCATTTAGCTCAGTATCCTATTTTAGGAAGTGACCTGTAGCGGATGCCACAAGGAAAGGATAAAACAAGTGGACGTGCACCTCCTCAACCTACCCACAGCAAAACTCCTCACAACTTCTGGCAATCTGCAACCTAGGGACTTCCTGGCCCAGGGGTTATTTCTGTGTGTTTTATAGCCCTTGATGGAATTTTCTTTCATTAATTTGTCAAACCATTTTCTGAAGCGACTTCCTGAACTCATCTAAACTTTTGGCATCCAGAGTTTCCCATAGCAATAAATTCTACAACGGACCTGTGCACTCTGAACTGTTACTCCCTTTTATTTGTTTTAACCTCCTAGATGTTAATTTCATTTGATGCCTCCTTGTTCTTATGATTGTGAAAAACAGTGAAAAATTGTTCCCAGGATCATCAAGATTTTATAGAGCTCTCTCATATCCCCCTTCAGCTGTCTTTTCTTCCATAGTCTTCTCTATTTTCATCTCTGTGATACAGAAACTGACCCAGACCATGGCATGTCCTTATCACTCTTCTATGTATCCACCTACCTTGTGTCTCTCTAAGTACCTTTCCTATTCTACTATCTCCTGTCTGAGATGTGTCACTAGATCTGTTGCAGTAGTCAAGACACGGGTGCACCATGTTTTGTGTTTGCTCTTGATTTTTTGTTATTAATTCCCAGCACCGTGCTTTCTTTTTAACAACCCCTGAGATGATGTTTTCATAAAATTATCCACCATGACTACAATATCTCTTTACTGAATGGAAATAAAGCCCATCATTGTGCACGTACAGCTAGGGTTGGCTTTTGCCTTGCATACTGGAACATGTATGGCCATAAAAGTATCAGTTTAATTTCTAAAACTTAAAGACAACTGATTTTATTTTTTAAGCATGCTATAGCTCAAGAAGTCTTATTTAACAACTATACTCTATTTTGAAGCTTTCATGAGCTTTGTGACTCTTGGAGTGCCTCCACTCCTTAGAATGCAATACCATTATATATTTGAACAGCTTACGCATATTAAATCTAAATTAGAGCAATTACTGCTTTAAAATGTAGAATGTCCTTTCAGCTGCTTTAGTAATTGTTTTTGCTGTTAATATCCTGTCTTTCAGGGGTTGAGGGGTTTTTTTTGTAAAGTAGATTAGACTGAGCATGGAGAAATCCTGTCAATTTAAGCTAGTTTTCAGGATTAAGTCAAAGAATGGGCCAAAGGGGATAGGGACATCACTTGCATTTTCTAAAATCAAAAAGGTAGAACAGATGATGTAATAAGTCTTTTCCAGCTCTATCTTCTGTAATTCCATAGTGGAAACTCCATTAGAGGAGAGATGGGACAAAACTTTGAAAAAGATAATATGAAATATTTCAGAATCTCAGTTAAAATTAAGTCATTGGTTCTGGTGCCAAATTTGTTTGGTAAATTTGAACTGTCCAGTCTGTACTGTAGAGTATGGATTACTGTTCTTGCCTTAGTTGTGTACCCCAAAAAAGTACAAAAATAATTTAAAAAAACATACATAACAAACTTTACTAGTCACTCATTATATAGGGGATTCTAGGTAGGTAATTCTCTAGGGTAGTTCTCTGTAATAGGAAAGCCTAATCGATAACTGTAACAGATTCTCTGGACCTAAAGTAATTACATGCTTTCCCTAATTCCACAGGTCTTTGTATTTCAGTAACGTGAATTTCTCAATTTCTCTGTCTGGAAATGTTGCTGGATTCATTAATGGTGATGACAGTACTTTAAGTGTCAATAGCAAGATTAGGAGACTTTTCTTCTGTTTTTCCACCAGCCTGTGTGACTGAGGGCAGCTCTTATATCACTAACCTCTTAGTGTCTCAACTTCCTCACCATTCATAGAAATGGCGGGGGAGGGTATGTGCAGCTTTTAGTAAGAAGGTTTCACTTTTATCTGTTTGAAGAGTTAGTTCAATAGTTCATATATCCAAACAAATAATTAGAATTCTAAAAATATCTTTTGTGAATCATGTGATGTTTTTTTTCTTCTGTTCCACCCTGTGTTAAAATCAGAATAGGCATTAAGTCTTCTGCTTGCATAACAGCATAGACAAATATTCACACCTTTGTTTGGGAAAATAGTACCTTGCCTAATAGAGACTTGTTAACAGCGAAAAGTTAGATGAAAAAATTATTCAGGACATCTTATTACAAACTTTTTTTTTCCCCCTCTAATAATTCCTTCTTAAAGGTAACAAATATTGGCAGTACTTTTCCATTGTTGTGGGATAACCCTGGTAGGCACCTCAGCCCCACGCAGCCGCTCACTCACTTCCACCCAGCAGGATGGGGAAGAGAATCAGAAGGCTGAAAGTGACAAAACTCGTAGGTTGAGATAAAGACAGTTTAATTGATAAAGCAAAGTTGTGTGCACACGCAAAGCAAAACAAGGACTTCATTCACTGCTTCCCATCGGCAGGCAGGTGTTCAGCCATTTCCAGGAAAGCAGGGCTCCATCACTCGTAATGGTCACTTGGGAGGACAGACGCTACAGCTCTGAACCTCCCTCCTTCCTCCTTCTTCCCCAGCATGATGTCATATGTGTGGACTATCCCTTTGGTCTGTTGGGGTCAGCTGTCCCTTCCCAACTTCTTGTGCACCCCCATCCTGCTCGCTGACAGGGCAGCGTGAGCAACAGCTAAAACGTCGATGTGTTATCAACACTGTTTTGGTGACAAATCCAAAACACAGCACCATATGGACTGCTATGAAGAAAATTAACTCCATCCCAGCCAGACCTGGTACATCTATTGGCACTGATAATTGTCAGGACAGTAAATTTTTCAGTTTACAAGGACAAAGCAGGGCTGATTACCAAGATTTGCTCAGATTGGAAAAGGTGGAGATAAACAGGCTCCTTAAGTTGGCCATTTTATTGTAGTAGGTATGGTCAGGATGTTGCCCAACTAGCTTAAGCCCTGAACTGGTGCCTGAGCATCAGTAGTGAAGGAAGCAGTGGAGAAAATAAAGTGCTTTTGAAGTTCCCAACAGGAAAAGACTGTCCACTTACCACAGAGGCAGGTGATATATCCCTCTGGAGATCTTCTATAGGACCTTCCTCTCTCCACTGACCAGATACAGACCTTAGGCGCTTATTTCAGGAAGACTGCCCCACTAAAGCATCTAACAGAGAAGTACCAGTCAGGTACCTAAGGTGCTGGACTGAATCTCACCCCGTGTCTTAAGCTTCCACAAAACACCATTCCCACAGAGGACAGAAGAAAAGGCTTCCTTACTAGCTGTAATTTCAAGGACTCAGGTAGCCCGAGAGTTGCAAAATTTGCAGCAAGACTCCTAACATGACAGTCTATAATTTCCTCAATTACACTTTCTCCAGAGAGCTTCGCATTTAGTATTTAGTGCTATGGCTTTACATTTTTGAGCTCAGCTTGGTGAGGTAAGGGTAGAAGCCTGCTATTTCACCTCCCCAGCCTTATTTAGCAGTCCGTTACTCCAGCTTCCTGAGCAGACATGAAACCAGTCATTCTCTTGCAAACACTTGTAAATCACATTCTTCAAAAAAACTCTCAAGACGCTAGCACAGGGAGGTTGGCTATTCTGCCAATTTTATTTTGCTTCCTCTTTTGTCTCCCACCCAGAGCAGGAGTCCTATCTTTTTATCATCTCTTCCTCATAAGGTGCTCAGTCAATGTTAAAGCTGTGGGACATTCTGATGCCCGATAATCCTCTCCTTTCACCACACACAGGAGGCTCAGAAGGTATCTAACATCTGCCCTGCAAGAGACCTTAGCAGTACAGGAATCTGGGGGACATGAAAAGACTTCCAGGAGATAAGTGAAGAAGACCACACAACTTCACTTGGTTCTGTAGCTCAATTCAAACGTGTGAGCTGGAGGGCCTTTACCTTAAAGGGAACCATTAAAACGACTGCTGAAGACTCTTGTGGAAGAGGGAAAGGGACTCACATGTTCAGCAGCTCTGAGCTGTGCCCTGTACAAGAGCTGTGCCTGCCATTTGATTTCTTGTGACCCTTCCATGACTAGTTTCCCACACCCAAGAGATGCCAAAGAAGATAGGGTATTTGCCAGCTTGGCAGTAAACAAGAGTTGCTCTTGGCAAGAAACTCTCTCCTCCCGTTCTTATAACTTGCCTATGACTGCTGTGAGTTACGTCTGAAACGTCTTCCTGATGACCCTGTTACACAAATATTTTTCTTTATTAAAGGAAACATTTTCCTTGCATGGTTTAGCAGTTGACTTGGGCCTACAAGAAGATATTTCTGTCACTGGTGCCATGAATATGAGATGACAGATACAGTTCTAAGGACAATTTTAAATTATATTAATATTTTTTCTCTCTGGGGTTCAACGTTTTCCTCCTCCTAACAAACAGATAGTGTGCACGGTTCTCTAAATGAAAAAAAAAAACCAAAACAATTTTTTTTGCACTTCCCACCTCTCTAGTACTTTGAGGTGAATGATTTTTTTCTGGCATATTCAGTGTTAGTTTGCCATCGCAAAATTGTGTCTAAACTTGGCATGTATCTACACAAGATAATCCCCAGGGGTCATAGTCATTGCTCCTTTATCTTATTTTAACTATGGTAGAAAGCTTGGAGGAGAGGGAAGCAAAGAAAGGATGAAAACAAAAAACAATGCAATAAATTATAGCCACATGTTCTGAAATATGTGGAAAACAAAATCCATATTCTGCTTCCCATGCCTCTCTGCAGCAGAACTTTTATACTAGGAGTAGACTAGAGGTGGTACAAAGAGAATCACCCAAGCTTCAGGATTTTGTTAAAGCTTTCAGCAAGAAAAGAAAATCTTTATCTTTGAAACAAGAGCACTCATTTTGAAAAACATTTTTGGCTTTCAATTTTATTTTTTTTACAAACCTGATTTTTTAATTCTTTTTTTCCTCCCTGAACACATAGGACAACATATCTGAAACAGACACACTCAACTCTCTGTATTTTACCTTTTCAAAACATCACACCTGAGAAAAGCAAATATTGGAAAGTGCATCGGGAATTATTGTACTGAAGCGCAGAATACAGAAGTGCAGGCTACTGAACTCTATTTCACTCAACTAGAAAGTGATATTTTAAAAAAAAATTAATGGGAAAAGATGTTCCATTCTGACCCTTTTTATACTTTAAAACATCACAGGATTTCCTTATGTTTTTATCATTTGCTGTTGCAGAGGTCAAAGATGAAAACATTCCCTCTTTTTCCTGGACCATAATGTATTCTGAGGGATAGTAGGCTTAGCTAGCACGGGAACTTGTGCCTTATGCATCTACGGGACAGTATCATCTGTATCATAACAGTGCAATGGGCAGCACTGGTGCTTTCTTAGGAAGGGAGCACCACTTCTTTGACAGGTAGAATTTAAAGCTGGATAAAATCCTTTGTATGACCTGTCACACAAGCTACTGAATGCGATATTCTAGAAAATCAGTCTTAAATCACCTTGTCTTTAAGTCCACATATCCTCAGTGCTGAGGCCATGACAGAAAGCTGCTCAGCAGACATTCCGGTTGTCACTGAAATGCACCATGGGGTGAGTGTGGGGTAAGGATTTAAATACTTAGTCCTCAGAAATGGGTGTCTCAAGGTACCCTGAGCTACTTAAAATAAAAAATTTAAATTCTCAGCATTTGGAAAAACAAGCAGAAGACACTCTAAAAATAAATAGCTTGTCAAGTATTTTTTTCATACTTTTGTAAGTTATGTTAAAAGTACTTCTTAAATAATACCCAAGTAAAGCATTTCTTTTCCCTTTAAAGCAAAAGAAAGGGATGATCTCTAAAGTTAAAAAAGTCAGAGGGGAGAAGCATGTCTTCCTAATGGGTATGATATTTAATAGGCTCACTCTGCTTTATAATTCAGACAGGGCAAGAGATTTTGCTGGATGTTTAGGTCCTCAGGGCAGGCTGGGGACAGGTGGCTCTGTGCGTGCTTGTTTACGCAGCTCTCCCAGGGCATCACAGCCTGACCTGCCAACCTCTGGGCTTGCGCCCTTCTGTGACACTGGGCCAGACTGTCAGTCTTAGCCTAATAATTCCTGGAAGTCTGCTCTCTCCTTGAGCCGGAACACAAATATACCTCAGATGTGATTCAATACACGGCTTACCCCAGAGCTCCAGAGGTGGCGAGTAAAGGCAGGTTTGACCACTTCCTGCACCTCCCTGTGAAGCAGAACTGAAACGCTACCGTTCGAAAGAGGGGAGCACCTTTCTTCTCCATGAATGATGCCACAAGGGGAAAGGTATGCTCGATGAGGTCTCGGGTATACTAACTGCAGCGAACTACTATTCCATAATTTTTCCTGCATCTACTTCTAAAGAGTAAGATGTGAATGCAGGAAATCAAAATGTTACCAGCAAACCAAAAGGACTATAGAAATAAAATTTACAAAAAGCAAAATTTAGTGTAAAAACAACTAAAGGAAGCTTAAAGTTAACCTGTTAAATCTCATGAAAGCCTGCCTTGGTCACTGTGGAGCCCTGTTCTAAATTAATCAAATTCATCTCATCTCCTCTCATCAAAAAGCAGCCCAGAAATCCCTATTTCCAAGTTCATCCACCACCTTCCTTTCTTCTTCCTCCTGTCTTTTTCTCAGCCCCCTGCCACCTACCTCCAAAGCCCTGTGGAAGCACATCCCTGGAAGTATTTAAAAGACGTGTAGATGAGGCGCTCAAGGACATGGTGTAGTGGGCATGGTGGTGTTGGGTTGATGGTTGGATTCGATGATCTTAGAGGTCTTTTCCAACCTTAATGATTCTATGATTCTAAGTCTTGCGCAGCCTTGGAGCAGGGACAGGAACTGTGAGCCACCAGCTCCCACAGCAGCAATGGGTTTCCACAGGTCATTTGCCATGCAGAAGCGGCTTTGGTGCAGGTCATTGCTTTGTGGGACATGCAGCGTAAATCAAAATCATGCAGTTTTCTAAGAGAAAGCTGTAAGCTACACACTGCATTTATTTCGGCAAGCGTCTGCAAAGGGGTAGTCACTAAGGTGGTGCTGGCCTACCATGAAGTCATGGTGGAAGCACAAAGATACACAAGACACTACACAGACGTTCAGCATATATAAATAATTTAAAATTAATTTTCGACCAAGAACTCTGGTTTGAAAAAACCTTTTACACTGTAAACCGAGTCTAACTCCATGTAAACTGATAAATGTTTCTATTTTCAAAGGTCTGAAGTAAACTTGTTCCTCCCCATAATAAAATAGAAGTCTAATGTGAAGAGTAGAGCAATAGCTTCTTATGCAGCCGGTCTGTTAACTTTGACCACAAGCCAGTGGTAGAATCCTCATTAACATCAAAACCAGCCCTGGGCTCTCTGAGCCAAGCTTTCCTAGTATCAGGATTTTATCCTTAATATTTTAACTTTGAAAGTTCATTTCATTTTGAGGAACAGATGGAGGCTCATGTATTTACTGACTTTTTTACTCACCTGTGATAACACAAGCAGGTTAGAGAATGGGTAGAACATAAACATAATATATTAGCAGATTTTTAATAAATGTTTCTGAAGCTTCACAAACCAAATGCATAGATTCCTATGTGTATAATACTGCTAAGATACAAAACCCTCATCAGTCTAACTGCAGAAAATAGTCCTATTTCAAGCAAACAATTCTGTAAAGAAAATTGGAATGCAAAAAAAAAAAGAAAAATCAGAACTGCAATCCCCCTAAATTGAAGAATAAATACATGCTCAGAGGGGATTTGGGATTACACAAGGCTTATTCTAATTCAGCCGCGCATAAGATGCTGACAGTAGCTCCTTAGAAGGAGATAGCAGACTAAATCTAGTTAACTTTAGAAAATGATTTGATTCTGCCCTGGTGCGGCACACAGAGCGTGTTCAGGGACAGCTGCTCTTGACGAGACTAGAGGGAGAGAAAGCAATGGCAGAATCATCTCCACTGGGGTAAAGCAGCTTGATGTCTCCTCAGAGGCTGTTTAAGAGATGGATTGCTTCAGAGCATCAGCACCTTGGCTCTCCCTCGCCACTCATGCCTGTTTCCCACCTGCCTGTGCCAAAATGCTGTTCAGCTCGGTGTCTGCAGAACAGTGGCTGGAGGAAGATTCGTAATGTCATGACAGATTTTCTGTCACCAGCACACAGCTTGACTGTTGCTGTGGAAAAAAGAAACAAAAAAACCAAGAGTGCTGAGGATGCCTGAGTCCAGTTTATGCTGTGATTTTCAGCTGCGAGGAGTTTGGAGCCTTTGAAATCTCCCCCAATAGGGTCTGGGCTGGTTTTTTTTTTCATTATTGCAAATTTGACAATTATGTATTTACACAAAGATGCATTAATTCAGGAGTCTGTGGAAAACCACAGAAATGGAGAAGTTTGTGAAAGGTCAAAATGGGTCTGAGATTAAAATATAAGCTGAAGTAAGGCATGTTGGTAGATGGTGTCATTCTAAAGGCACCAAGGCGGCCTTGCAAATCCTCCAAACTTTATTCATGGTGGAGTATAATAAAAACTTAAATATTCAACATGCCAAAACAACAAGAAAAAAATCTTATCCAAATTAAACACACTGGCCATGCCTATGCCAGTAAACTAAGCCGGGCCGGGGTCTAATATGGGCTCAAGCACTCAGCCGTACAGTTAAATTGTTAGCAAGTGTTAACTCCCTGGCAGAGTTTTGGCCAGTGCCAAAGTGCACAGTCCCAGGCAATGACCTGTCGCAGGTGCAGAAACCCTGGCTTGGGTATGGGCTTTATGAACTGGGGCTACGTGGTGCCAGCCAGCCTCAGGGCCAGAGAGCCCTCCCAGCCCTTTTTATCTGCAAGAATAGATGCAGTCTGTAGTTCCAAGCCGAAAGGGAAAAAAATTAGGCTACTTAAATCTGTTAGCGGAAAAATTTCCATCTTACAAAGGTTTATTTTTTAACCATGTATCATTCCAAATCGGTTTAAAATGTCAGTTAAAACAGGAATAAATGTCTAGCGCTTTTAAGAGACAAAATGTATCATGGAAATGAGTCTGCACCCCTAGTAGATAACACTTATAAGATGGAGATCCACTCACTAGAAAAGTGGGTCAGGCATTCATTATGTGAGGCAGAAAGGCAAAGGAGATGCGAATCTTGTCTAGTCATCCTTAATAATTCCATAGCACATATATTTGTCTAGATGGCAACTCTGGCGCTTCTGAAGCAGCTGATTGAGGGCCTGATACCGGCAGATGCTGAGCACCCATTATGGAGCAATGGATATCTTCAGTTCCTGTTGATATCCATGTTGAAAGTGCTTCCCAGCTCAGGGCCTTGTCTAACAGAAAAATCTGGAAACCAGCAGTTAACATCCATCAAAACATATGTGTAATATACACAGACTGGCATGGTGGTTTTCAATCCTGTTTGTTAGCTGGACAGATGTTAAGTGGAAGATCCCCCATCTTGTTTGATTGTAATGTGGATAAGCGTAAACTTGTTTGGTCCAGGCTAATTTCATAAAATACGGTGTTCATAAACATCATGGTAGGAATTATACTTTACAAATACATAAGGGCCTCCTTAACTGAAGAACTTTACAACACCTTATGAAAAGAAAAAAATGTGAATTTAGTATGAATGTTCCCAGGTATCTCTTCCCATTTGGAAACTGCAACTAAATCTATGGAATGAAAGGAGCGCCCCTAATCAGGCTCAATCCTTTACTCTTGCTGCTATTTTAATCTCTGCGAACCAAGAATAATAAAAAAAGCCACTATGGAAACTGAGACTAGGCCCATTTATCAGAACTAATTGAGACCGTTAGGCTTGCTTGCTAGTGGATTGGAGGGCTTTTATTCATCCAGTTACCTTTTCAAAGAATACAATTTCTATTTCTTTGAACACTAGACAACCGCCACTTTTAATTGTCTCAAATATATGAAGGAATTGCTTGCGAAACAGCTGTAGCCAGGAGTAAGAACACTGCGGATTGTCTAGTAATTAGATGTGTCCATTGTACAAGATGGAATATGAATGGTAACATTATTCTGAAGGAAGGAATGAAGCTGACAGCCAGACTAGTAATCTGTTGGGTGACCTGACAAGAGAAATACACCCTTGAGTTGAATCTTGCCTAAAGCAGAAACCAGCTCTACAGTAATGAAACAAAGCTAGAGTAACTCCATTAGGAATCATTAGCAAGCAAACTTTGGCAAGCCATGGATTTCTTACCTATACAGAAATTACATTCCACATCTGAGAACAAAAATCTCAAAAATTCATCCTAGAAAGGACTAAAAGTTTCCAAAAGTTGTAATAGCTTCTGGTGTGGCTATCATTATGTAAAAGTAATATAATCTCTTTAAAGTAGAATCCAGCAGAAAGCATGTTTTCTTACAGATTTTCAGAAGAACAAAATACATCTGACAAAAAGGAGAGTTTAGGAAAGTCAGATTGCTTTAAATCACTAGTTCTTTCCTCTCTTGCAGAGTTACAACTTTTGCTCAGTGCTAGTCTAAGTTTGAGGGAGATACTGTTCTTTATTTCAGAAGTACAGCACACACCGGTAGTTTCCATCTGCCTTTGGATGCCTGCTGAGCTGCACTATCTGTAGCTAGGTAGTTTAAATCAGTCACACAAGAACAGAGGAGGAAAGCAAGTTCAGCAAGGCTGTCCATTAAAAGGACCAGTCTCCTTTCACATACCCTTTAGCCTGCCTTGACCTTGAGAGCATTTCTGTCCTTCACCCTGAAGTCATCCTGAAGTGTAAATACCATTACATTTTTTTAAATAGCCTCCAAAAATATTCTTCAATTGCAGTCTTTCTTTAAACATGATTGTAGTAAATGTGTTGGTTGTGGCACTGGTGGCCACACAGTACTGTGTCCAGTTCTGGTTCCTTCATTGCAAGAGACCTGCACATACTGGAGAGACTCCAGCAAAAGGCCACTAAAATGATTAGGGGACTGGAGCATCTCTCCTACGAGGAAAGGCTGAGAGAGCTGGGACTGTTCCACCTAGAGAAGAGAAGGCTCAGGGGGATCTTATCGATGTGTATAAACACCTGAAGGGAGGGTGCAAAGAAGACAGAGCCAGGCTCTTTTCAGCGGTGCCCAGTGACAGGACCAGAGGCAGTGGGCACAAGCTGGAAAACAGGAGGTTCCCTCTGAACATCAGGAAACACTTTTTTACTGTGAGGGTGACTGAGCACTGGACAGGTTGCCCAGAGAGGCTGTGAAGTCTCCATCCTTGGAGATACTCAAAACCCATCTGGACATGATCCTAGGCAGCCTGCTCTAGGTGGGAGGGTGGGGTGGACAAGATGACCTCCTCCTCTGTCCTTTCCAACCTCAACCATTCTGTGATTCTGTGTTTCTGTGATTCTGTGTTCAACTTGGCAAAGATTAAACTCAAATCTTAAATGTTTGCAAAACATTTCTGGATATATTTGTGAGTATCTTAGGAGAATGTCCCTTTTGTCAGGGGGTTTCCAGCAGGTTAGTTTTTCCACTACCAATCTGCTTCTGAATATTTTCTAAAAAAAAGAAAGAATCGTTATAAAAATTACATCAAAGATGGCATTGCAAATAGCAATCTATGATGGAAGATGTATTGACATATGGATTTTTGATTCCACAAGGCTTTGCTTTCAAATTCTTTGTGGGGTACAAAAGGAAAATGCAGAGTTTGGACAAATTTGAAAGCTTGCCTGTCAAATGTATACTGAATTCAACTTTTATGGAAAATACAGCAGGAGAATATAACTCGTGGCTTTATAAAGAGACTGTTAGTCTTACTGTCCCTTATGAACACGTTACCAGATTTTAGATCTATTCCATTTTAAATCGTTAAATATATAGGAAAGGGAATACAGTGGAACACTGCAGATTTGCTAAAACCTTTTTAGGTACTTGCTTTACTGAGCGCATCCCTCTATGACTTACTTTAGCTTAGCATTCATATTTCAGTAAGGATGATCTACCTTCACAGTGGCATGTGGGATGCAATTTAATAACCTTATATAATGATCTTACATAAACTCCAAAATCTTGGCCAAGACTTCCCATTAACAAAGAGATGATTATACTCTTAAGCACTAGATCACTTGGGTTCAATTCTGCTTTTACTCAAGCTGAGGAGTAGCACAACATCAGTAAGACTATCAGGGCAGAGCTAAACGTCTGAACTGGCTAGACCTTAATAGCCTGAGATGCTCCGGATATCTTAAACCTGAATTTCCACCAATCTCCTTTTTCTTTTATGGTTTATAGTTGAATCTGTAATGACTTTGACCAATTATGCTGAATCCAACACAGTATTAACACAGCACTGCAATTGAAAAGCAGTAAGAAATTCAGCCTGCTCTTCCTCACCTTCAAAGTATGGCAGAAACGTACAATCTCAGATGAACTGAGAGGTTTCTTATTTTTCACGGGGAAGTTCACAGCTCTGAGCAATGATGAGCTGGCCTTATCATAAGCCTTTGAACAAAAGAATTCACAGACCTTAGTCCAGGTTTTCACAAGGAAGAAAGATAGGACCCTGTTAATCCGTAGTGTTTTTAAGTGTATTTCCTTGAAACTCTCAAATACCTCACAGGGCTAAAAGCTATTCCTTCGCACAGAAATGTCTAAATAGCACTGCAAGAGCAGCGCTACAGAACAAAGACAGGGGAATTGTCAGCGATGCCTTCAGTCACCCCAGGATTGCTGCTACAGCACAGGCATCAGAAATACGGCAGTGAACAGGCCAAGATACCTCTGTGTAGGCACAGAGGGTTTTCTCACATCTCTTTATTCCTGCGTCCACACACTCCATAGCCATACCGTCAATGCCACTCTTCTAGAAATCTCAAGACTGGTGTAGGGAAGCGAGGATACTTCAAAGTAACCCAAAAACAAATGCAGGTTTTGCCATGCTTTAGGATTTTGATGCTGTGAGGCATTGCTCTTGAAGCTCCTCTCCACAGTTCTTGGTATAAACGTGATTCTGAGTGAAAGGTGGGGCTGCTAACTGTTTGCAGGACTCTGAGAGATGAGGTTCTAATAAACTCCAGGTATCATGAAGTTAAGAGTTATAGCTGCTGGATTTCCTGATGAACTGTGTTCTTATTAAAAAATCTCTTTTCTTGTAATCAGAAAGCTTACTGGGAAAAATATCTACTATGACAGAATGTAATTTTTCTAGAGCTTTTTAAAGTTAAACACAATATTTCATTTAAACCTATTATTTGATTACATTAACTAGAATTACTTACAAAAGACTAGTTAGAATTACAGTTACTAACAGTGAATGAATCAAGACAACTGATTATTTCATTTTAAAATGTCATGATAATTATTTTTAAAACCGTCAAAACAAATTATGAAATTTCATTACTCTTAAACTTTTCCACAAACACTATTTTGCGGAAAATCCAATTCAGAAGTAAATTATCTTTACCTGTCAAATCTGTGTGGAACACAAACTCAGTTCCAGTCAGCTGCATAAAACCCCACTGGAAGGGCCTGTGAAACAGCTTCTGCACCCATCCTGGGTAGCAAAAATCAGACCAGAAAATTTCCACCTTGAGCTCCCCCTTGGCCCACAGGACTTATGGTATGCAGAAAGGTGCATATGGGAGCCAGAAGTCTGCCTGCATTTACTATTACTGGATCCTGAGCAGACACGAAGCTTTTCAGTTGAGAGCACATTCACGGCACACGCAAGCGCCCAGCCGTCTGTTACAGACGGTTTCTCAGCTGTGTGCTCTTCAAACAAAGAGATGGAAAAAGGGGAAAGAATCTGAAGTACACCACACTACAACATAGCAAACTGAGGAGAAAAAATACCACCAAGGAAAATTGGAAAGGAAGAAATTGAATGTTTTCTAGCCATTGGAAGAGACAAAGCATCTGGTTTTATCATTTGCTTCATTTTTATTCTACTTTTTGTGACCTGTGAGAAAAAAAAAAGAGCCAGTTATCACTGTGGCTTGTATGCTTACAGGTCAAAACGATGAGACCACAGTGTAAGCTGAACAAAAAGCTGGGAGGTTTGTGACTCCACATTCCTTCCCCAATCTGAAGCTCTGAAATATTGGAGGGTTTTTAGCTGTAATACAAAATATCCAGGATGCTAACCTTACAAATACTTGCATTATTTTTAAAAAAAAAACAAAACAAAATATTGTTTGGGCTTTTTCCTTACATGAAGCTTGCAGAATCAGACCTCAAGTTTATAAATTCTCCTTGCAAACACATATATTTTTCATTCTAAAAAGCTAAGTCCAAGCTGGAGTCTACGCTTGTTTGTTTTTTTCTTTTAAAAACAATTTGGATTATACATGTCTCTTGCACCATCTTTTCACCTACGGCAAATGTAACTCTGGCACTCAGGAAACTTAGCACCACAGGTACCTGGACTTTTTGAAAGGAGTTTATAGTTTCAGTGGACACTGCCAAGTAGGCTGATTATAGCCTTATGGTAATTGTTGGCTTTTCCCCAACAGACTACTTTCCTGTGTCAGTCTACTAAACACAATCTCCATCATTTAGTTTTAAGCACAAGACAATTCATTTTTTACTCAGAGAAGGATGTAGCTACTTTTCACTAAAATTCTAACTTGTTTTCAGTATGAAAATTTACATCCTACATTTCTTTACTGAATTCAGTGAAGATCTGTAAATCTTATCTCATTAAAGAGATGGACACTAATTAAAAAAAAATCCTTCACATTTTTTTGATCTGTTTCTTCTTTGGAACAAAAATTATCATGTTCTGCTGACTGAGTTAAGACCAGATTCTGATCAATTTAAGTAAATGACTCCAAAGGCTCTTGACCACTGTTCCCCTCCAAAGTTTCTCGCAGACAACAAATGCAGATATATGGAAATACCAAGTTTGCAATTTTTACTGTTTCACGTCTTTCTGTGGATGAACTGCACATCACTTATGCTGGCCTTGCAGACCTCCGGGGGTCCATGCAAGCCTCCGCTCTAGAATTCATTTAGTGCCACTAATTTGGCTGAAGTTTGCTCTACACTTCCATGCTTTGCATATACTGGTATTACTACAACAGTCTAAGTGCTTTAGTCTGTCTTGCTATTCTTACAAGGAGATAAATTCTCAGAGGTCAGAGATAAGAGACCACAACGCATGGCTTTGATGGCTGATGCATCCCCTTTCTCTCAAATACAGCCAGGGCCCTGGAGGATATAATGCAAGTTTATCTGAGCCTATGAAAATATCTAGTGCAAGGCATCACTTCTTCATAAAAATCATGACTCTAGCTCTAGTTTTTCTTAGAATAATTATTCTGGACATTATTCACTTATTGTAACAAAAAGTGAATTCTTTTCCTAACTTTGATAGAAGCAGATTTTTTACCCTTTACTCAGCTTAAAAAAAAAAAAAGGTTATCCTTGGATAATACTGTTCATGTAACATTTCATTCTCATGGATGTCTATTTTTGTGCCATTAAAAGGGAGATAGAAGATAGCATTACTGACTAGACCCTAAGTGATTTTGAGATTAACATAACTGTATTGTTCTTTATGAATGGATCATGATAATATTGAGGTTATTTTTCATTATTATTGCTTTGTACAGTACAGCAAAATCATTATGCTCCTCTGTTCATAAACAAACATGGCTCTGACTATTTTTCACTGCTGTCAGGCTTAAATATTGCAGCTGTCAGAAAAACAAGGTGTCAGAAAAGAATTTTATCTTTGGTTTCATAAAAGAAATTAAAGAGTGCCGGTATAGTTGTCTGTTGCATTATCATAAAGCATATGGGGACCACATCCATCTCTGACTTCTACCAGAGCCTGCCTCAGCATGTAGAAGTGAATTTGTGAACAGAGCTGTGCAAACAATTGATTTTTCAATGACTGACTGTTGAACCGCAGTATTGAAGACAGCATGGTCAGATTGAACCACAATCAAAACCGAAAAAGATACTGGCATGCACTTTTTTCTGCATCCGAATTAAAACCATGAAAAATATGTTTCTGTTCATATAGCATGTTTTAAGCCAGACACTTATAATAAAAGTAAAGGAAACAAAGAGCTTAGAGACAGGCAGGGGCCTTCAATACAACTGCTTTGTATTGAAGAGTGAAGGTATTTACCCAGCTGGTGAAAGATCTAAGGTTGGTGCCCATCTTTGTCTCAGAGTTTTCAAAACCACCTTCCCCTCACTTCAGGAAAATGCACTAATCATATGTTCTTGGCTCTCCCCTCAATGATGTATAAAATATTGTACTGTATATACAAAGCTTAAAAGTATTCATTACATGATGATTTGCCATTAAGAGTCTCCTGTTTCTGCCTTGTATAATGAGTATTCTGTTATTTTCACTAAAGTGGAATAGCTTCAGCAGAACAGCTTGAAAGCCATCTACCCCACCGCAGTCCCACAGGAAGGGTGTTTCAAATCCTGAATGAGTGCACTAACCTGCTTGTTTAACGGAGGGCTTTTCCTCCTCCAAACGACCCTGAAAAAATATTTCCTATCGGAATCTATTTGGTAAATTCAGCCTGTGTTTGTCAACATTTTAGGTGAATGGCCATATTACATCACCTACCAGTGGAATTTTAAAATCACAATTAAATCTTGATCTCTTATGTTTTTTTGGGAGGTGGGAGTTGTGTTTTTTTAAGAAAGCCTACATCTACTAACTCACCATTATTTAAGTTATGGCAGTCCTGCCTGTAGCCCGCTTGCACTGGAAGCTGGACGCAAGCATCAAAAAAATCCTTCTTGGCTTTTGGACCTATGACCTAAAAATATTTTGTCTCTTGATCTGATGATAATAAAAATTCCTAGCAGTAGGATAGGGTGAAGAGTGGTGCCAGTGAGATACACTCTTTCAAAGGGTAGAACAGTGAAAGAAGCATGTCAGAACATCTGTTATCCAGAGGATCTTAACTGAATATTGATTTTCACCTGAAAACCAAATTCTGCCTTTAGATTATTTATGTGCAACGGACTTCATGTGGCCTTTGGGACGGCATAAGGTGTGTTACAGTGGTGGCCAGAGGGCTCGTGGCCCAACTGTGTGACATACACAGTTCAGCCTAAAATGTAATCGTCGCCCTGCAGGGCCTAGCATCTACAAACTTCAGCCAAGAAGTAGGAATTGAGCACAGATCTCCTGAATGGCAACCCAGCAACCTACCAACTAGTTCACAGTGTCCCAGTTTGATTTCTACTCCTTATCTTCATGGCAGCACAAAAAACACCACTAAGGCAAGAGGCTTTAGTCGTCACATTGTCTTCAATGCCAGACATAATTGCAAAATCTTGTGATGATATACTGCATATGACGCACATAACTGAGAAAATACCTGAGTGAATAGTAACTGGTGAATACTAACATGGTGTTAGCCACGCATGGGCAAAATATTAATCTTAGCACCTGTCACAATGGCATAGTTTTCTTGCCATAGTGGTAACAGTACTTTCACTGATTCACCAGATTTAGGCTACTGGTACATGAGAATCTGACCCTTGGGAAGCAGTTAAAGACTATTTGTTTTCTGGATATACAGAGAATGAAATCAGGTCCAAGCTCTAAATGATTTTCAGTTTCTTAATGGCAGTAGAAGGTAAGTGCAGCAGTAGAGATGCTAAGCAGCTTTAAAAAAAGGCTAAAACCACCGGCTGGAAACACCTGGAGGAAGAGTCAGTGAGATTTTTGCTCTTAAATTAGTCCAACTCTCTTGATGATTTTATCCAATTAGCTTGGCTTTTTTACTTTACCATGCACCAGTGGCCTGCAATACTGATTTAGCTAAGTAATTACTCAACAGAACAATTATTTAATTGCTGAACATGAATATTAACAGCCGAATAATAGTAGCTAAATAAATAAAGATTGGTTTTCTGAATCCCAGTAGTTACTCCAAAAACACATCAGCTAGGAACCTGGACCAGTTTAACCTCACACGCGGTAATTTGTTCAATTTGTATACTTCTTCAAGTAGTCCCTGGTCATGAACATTTTTACTTATAATGTCTGTGAAGTTGCAAAATAAAAATGCACTCACTCCAAACAGAAATTACTCATAATAATACTGTTGCAGTAGTTAAAGAAACTATCATTTTTGTAGAAGTCAGGAATCCAAGATATATTTGAAAAGTACATTGGGTTTACTTGGGTTTACTGAAGTACTTTTTACCATACTCTCCAGAGCAATAAAATCAGCATAAAAGTGGGCAGAACAAACCTTACATAGGAACAGAAAACAAATCAGTGCTTGTGCTTTCCACTTAAACTCTGCCTTTCGACACCCCAAGCTCTCTCTATTTAAGGCATTAGTAGTTTTGTGTGCTTTTATCATGGGTAATTTACATCTCTAAATTTTAAAGATATCTGCTGGATGTATTCCAACTAATAAATAATAATGGCACCATATATGTTAATTTACATCAGAGGTCTCTCTAGAACACCTCCCTTTCATTTAACTACTTTTTGATAAGGCATATCAGCAATTTCCTCTTCTTAAAGCCTTAACTAAGTAAGATCATTTTGTTAATCTTTATCCTGTTACTTTTACTCTGTTTAGTTTTACACTATACAGCATAATTCTTCTGCCATAATCAGCTAGCTTCCATGATGGAATAATGTATCAAGGACACCAACTCCAGGTATGCAGGGTGCCTTTGCCGCTGAGGACTGCTTGAATTCCACAGAGAAATGTGAACAGATAGGGTATTTTCAACTGAAGATAGCAACATAGCAAATAGCAATGTTGTCATTTTGAGGTAAAAGGTAGCAATCTGTTATTGTGATCAGAATTATTTAAAGGCTGCTTTCAAATTAGCTTTGCAGTCACAGATGTGTAAATATTGAATTTTTTTCCAAGCGAACATGAACCAGTTCCTTGAGTGAAAACAGAACATGTCTGAATTGAATGTACTTCTGTATAAAAAAGATGGTTTCTTTCACAGGAAAAACATATCAAAAGTAATGTATCTGATGGAAGTCCAACCTTGGCAGATGTAGATAAATAAAAGTTGAAATGTAGTGCTAGTGTTTGTCACCAGAAACATAATGCAGAATTTAGGCCAAGATGTATTATAAATTTAGCACAGTTTTAAATACAATACCCCAACTTGAGAAATTGTTCCAACCAAGTATAACACTTCTTTCTTTAGAGTCTTCCCTGTTTTGCAACTCTGACTAACTTCAGCCATTGAACTCCAGCTATGAATGGTGAGATGAAGGAAGTAGGGCCAAGTGTGTACCTCACATTGTCACTCTGGTAGAGATACCAGAAAACTGCACACTACATTCTGGGCCCACCACCTGAACTTTTTATTGAGATGTAGTGGGATGTAGATGAGAAAATCAGAATGCATAGGGCCTATCCATTACTGCTTTGATAAAAAAGTGCAATAAAGTCAACACGGCTTTCTTGTCCGACTTCCTATTTCTCTTTCTTATTCACCCCTCATTACTTGTATCCCACCTTCATCAGCCCATGTTGGTTTTCCTAAGTTTAGCAGAGATCTCGCATGAGCAAAACAAATGGCATTTGATCCCAGACATCAAATTAAATTAGCAGTGTAGATTAACTGCTCTCAGATAAGTCACCTTCTACTTCCCGTAAGACTCTGCATCCAAACCTTGGATGTCTACTGCCCGACAAGTAAATTACCTCAGTACAGCTTAGCTGCTGCTCATGTGATGGAGGAAAGAAAACGGGCAGCTTCATTCTCTTTTGGACAGACTCGGGTGAACACCCTGTTACATTCCCAACCTACACAAGCTGTTTCCTCCTTCCATGGTGTTACTCTTCCATGGAACCAAAGGACACTCAGTTCTCTGCACCCAGCAGAGAAGACAAATGCTGCTCTACCTACGGACTGCAAAGGAGGGAGGGAGGGAAGGAGAGAAGCTTTGTGCCTTCCCTGCTTCTCCCTCACCCCAGCTTTGTGCTCCGGCCAGATGCAAGGTGACCCTAAGCAGTTACATGTGTGGACTTAAAGATTACAAGACAGAAAGTGGATGGTCCCTTTTTTTCCTCCTCCTGTATACGGAACTCCCATTGGCTTTCCTGGGTGCTCCCTCTATAGACTGACGAGCAACAGGTCAGAGGAGACGGAAAGGCTTTTTACCTGCCAACCCCAGAGTTCAGGATGTGTTGTTTCTCCTGCAGCAGTTGATGACTCCCTAACACCTTAGCAGCACTGGAGCTGCATTCCCACGCTGTAACAGGGGAAGCAGGACCAAGGGCCTGAACTAAGGTCTTGGCAGGTAAGTGAAGGAGCAACCAGTATCAAACCGCTTCGTTTGAAAGTGTACGTCTTTGTAATGTTTAAGTCTTAATACGTGCTCTGCTTTACCTGGGAGCTTAAACTTCCAGTTTTCAGAAGAGTATTTGAGATCACCTATTAACTCTGCCAAACGCTTGAAAAAATGTTGAAGAAACTCATAAATGCAGAGGGGCTAGAAAGAAAGGTTATTTGTACTAAAAATGTCTCAAAGCTGGGATTTCTTCTTAGAGTTGAGCAGAAGTTACTCAGATTAGTGGTGGAGGGAGAAGCTTTATGCTACCAACATATTTTTGTATATCGCCACTTACGATGACTGAGAGCATCATTGTATGGTGAATACTCGATATTCAAAGTATGAGCTCTCTTGGGATAGGGAGGGGGGATTTTTTGCTTGGTTGCTTGTTTTCCCTCATTGGACACGCAGGGAACACCTGATAAAGGGAAATCTCCATCTCCTTACGATGTTCCACTTCTTAAGCTTAATTATTGGAACTTATGTCATTCAAAATATGCTTTATTTCAGTAGTTATCAAGAATTGTGTTTTTCCTGGCAATACCATGTTCCAGAACATTCATAGAGAGCACACAAAGAGGAAGTCGCTACTACTAAAGCAAATCTGATTAAAAACATATTTACAGAAAAATAAGTGATGCTACCAGCTCAAAAAAGAAGAAAAAAAAAATTAAAAACATCCTTATATAAAGGAAGTCTTTCTTTTCCTTGCTTGTGGTAATATGAGGGCAATGGATGCCTTTCTGTTGAGAGGCCAGTAAGTTTTACTTTTTGGAATGAAAAACAAATTTAGGTCAGAGGAGGAAATCATAAGGTGCTGCCACACGCTAAGTTCTGTATCTGAGCCATCTACTGCCACCGTATCCTGGAGAGAAAAAAGGGAACGTTCATAAAGAATGAACAACCATCCAGAACTGGTGGGGCACCAAAGCCTCATCAATGTCCAATTCAGGTATTCTTATCCTCCCTACCCTTATTGTTACTAATATTCTCAATTTACTGAGTGAAATCACTCCAAAAGTGACCTCTAAGTGTGTGTCCACCTTTCAGTGGATAAACTGTGAGCTTGTAAAAAATTACACATGCTGATAGCAACTGTTAATTAATATTCATCAGAATTAAGGGGAAAAGTTGCTACCAAAAATTTCTCTCCAAAATTTTAGGGGCAAGAGTGAAAAATTACACTTTACATAGGTATACATCTTTTAAAATTTTGCATTACTATAATCATCGTTTAAAATTAACTTTCTCTAGACAAAATAAAGTGTTGTACTACATTGCAGCCTCACTGTTAGGAATGAAGATAGAGGAGACAGTGCAGGAAGGCCAACACATACAACCAAAATGGAGAGTATCCAAGTCATAGAAGAATGGTAAGTTGGTCAAACTGTTGTCTAGTAAATGTTTTTAATTTGCCTATAACTAGTATCAAGAATTGCCTTGGGTTTTATGCTTCGTGAATGTGCCTTTAATTACTTTTCCTCCAAAAGATTCTATAAAAATCTGTCCTGACAATGAAATGCCAGCAGAGACATTCATAAGTCAGGCTTACTTACAGTTTCTTATTTGTGGGGAAGAACTGTGGGGAGGAATGGGAGGTGCATGGATGGTTCCACAGACCTGTGGGTCTCTATAAGAAGCCTCTGCTACCTGTGAGATCATTTTCTTCTGTTTATCTAGACAAGAACTAAAACTAACGGGCATAAGTGTACTTCACATCAGATTTTTAACATGGCTACCTTTCATAAAACAGCTTGGACTATGGTTTCACTGGAATTAACCAAGGAAACACATACCTTGAAAAACGGGCTAACATGCACTGAGCTTCTATTTCTGTCTAAAGCTTGGGCCCATGTTTATTGTATTGGGAAAAATGCTAACCTTGAGTTCTCTAATCCCATAAAAAGTGAATTAAAACTTAACTCTAGAGGATATGATTGATGGTAAGAGCAACCCAAACAACTCTTTGTCTTCATTGCTACTCATGGTCATTTATGAGAGGACAATGTCAGAAATTTCCACAAAATACTGTAGTGAAGAGAGCTTCTAATAGACAACGAGGGAGCACAGGTTGCTTGTCAGCTCCATCTACCTCAGCAGGTTCTTTTCATTCTCCTCAGAAAGAGGACTTTTCATCTTCAAATCTGTATGTTTATACTTTCTGGTTCAGATTACAATTATTTTGCTGGATAGTTTAAATGTTAAACACTTTCTCATTTATTAGATCTTTTGGACTGCCGAAACGCTATCACAAATAGCTTCCCATCATCCAGTCTGCCTTGCATGCAGAGTAGGAGTTGATAAATGGACTTGAAGAGAAATCATATAGACAAATGTCGCTTATTGTACATGATTACACAGAAGCTATTAACAACAGCTAGTAAAGATCTTGTGTTGGATCCTATCAGGAAGGGGAGGGTGAGCGCTCAGAATTAAGTTTGAAACCATATTTAATTGTTGTTAAGTATCACCTTCTCAAGCTATTCATTGGTACATTAATGGATTAGATTAATGGATTAGTGACGCAAGTTAGTCTTCTGATCACTTATCCAGTGTGTCCACTGTTACAAACCACGAATAGTTTCCTTCAGAAAATGGGAATAAGGACTTTTTCCCATTTCTTCTCTCTCCAGTTTTGCCAGCAACATCCATCACATCTTGTGCCAATAGATCATCATTCAGGTCAAGAGCACCAAACAGAGGGAAGCTTAGCAACCCTTAGGTACAAGCACAGAGAAATATGCTAATTTAAAAGCTCTCTGAATTACTATTTTGTTGGGTCTCATTAGTATGCTCTTGGCTGCCGAGAGCCTTTTGTTTTTCTTGTCCTTCCTGAACCAAATCGTGTGGCAGCCAGTGATTGGCCAAACACCATTAGAAGCCGGAGGGACATCAGGTGTCATCTAAACCCCTCATGAAAGAGACACTATTGCCAGCTCCCTGAAATCACATCTCCTTTAACTGCAGAGGCAGGAATTCAACACTGTTGTGGGATTTTGTCTTTGAGTCTGATGGCTAACAACACTAGTAGAAAATCTGTAGAAAGCCAAGTGCATGTCTCGTAACATTAAACACGTTTAATGGGCTGTTGAGATAATGAATGCACAAGTGAAGAGTGAACAAAATTCCCCTGTCACTGCTGAAGCCTTGTTGCTTCCAGTTTTCACTCTGGACTAAAGTGCAGTTGAAAGGAGAATTTTTGGACGAATGTATGAAAACACTGTCACAAAAATAGAAGCATATTTGTAATGATACTTTGCTTTTGCAGCCAAAACCCTACTGCAGATGAAATTTTGTCTTGGGCTCAGAATTTTGACAAGATGATGAAAACACCAGCTGGGAGGAACCTTTTCAGAGAGTTTCTTCGAACAGAGTATAGTGAGGAGAACCTGCTTTTCTGGCTTGCGTGTGAAGATCTAAAGAAGGAACAGAACAAGAAAGTTATTGAAGAAAAAGCAAGACTTATATACGAAGATTACATTTCTATACTATCACCAAAAGAGGTAAAGCTCAGAATGTTACATTTGCATTTTCTGTGATTCCAGAGCAGAAATGTTATACCCTGGATTGCCAGATGGGGGTCTGAAAGTCTGCCTCATCTGTCAGATGGAAGTCTTAGTAGGGACAGAAAAAGTAGAGAGACAGGTGCCGGGCCATTTAGCATCACTGGCCACAATACCCCAAAGCTCTCTATAAGACTCAAGAAACTCCAGTAAGAGAAGGCTGAGAAATAGGTATGCTTCTTTAGTAATGCTACATGCCAGCCAGAGAGAGGAAGTAAGTAATGCAAATGGATTTCTGGAGAAAAGGCACCAAAATTAAAGAATTTAAATCAGAATCATTATAGATTTATCTGCTGCAACAGCTGTCTCTGAGAAAATCCAGATTTGCACTGGTTATTCCTATGTGAGAGTCCAGGAATAGAGACCACGTATTTTCTCTAATGAAAAGTATGATAATATCTGGGAAATTATTTGTTTTTCTTCAGCCCTTAAACTGAAACAGACAAATTCTGAAATGATCTTCACCTGGAGTAAAGAAAAAGCATCCCATGTCAAACCATGTTTTGGAATAGAGAGATATGTACATATATAAGCACTATAGAAGAGTCTTTCTTAGGCCACGTTATGTGCCTTTAGGTCCTTTGCCTTCTCTCTGTGCATTGCATCTGACTTTCTACTCAATGGCGTTATGCTGATTTATGCTCACTGTGGACCTTGCTTCCTACATTTTACTTCTGTGCTGCATTCAGTAATAATTTGCAACTTCATTCATATGAATGAAGCCAACAGCAATTTATAGCTCCATTATCTTCTCTTGTGCCATAATATATACTTTTGCTTTGGAGTGAGATAACTGCCAGCACAGCAAGCTAATAATGAGTTTTTCTTATAATATAGTATCTCTAGTACATATATATGTGCTGAATGCTCATTTTTAAGCTGAGATCAACCAGCGGTCAAAATTCAAACACTAAGTGTTGTTTGACTTAGAATTTAACAAAACTACTCACAAACTTGATGCACTGGACATGTGCGGATATCATCAATCCAGTTGCTGCTGCCCCTACTGGAAATCTTACGCGGCAAACAAGAACTGTTTGCAAGGCTTTAGATCAGCACGGGAGCTGAAAAGTTCTTGTTCATCCAGGCATCCCAGTCCAGATGTTATCTTCTGGCATAAGAGCTGAAATATTTAGCATCACTTGTTCAGGGATGAAGTTATTGAGGCAGAAGGTCTTAATGTTCTGAACAGATACCTTGTATTCATCTGTTTAGCAAGGAAATACCTTTAATAATTCCAACTGTTTTTGCCATCTCGCTTTAGTGAGTCACTGAAAAACTACAATGTAAATTAATAGTTCCATAATTAAATTTTTTTCATTCTATAAGTGCAATTAACTTTTACTATATTCAATGGCACAAACCCCCACCATCCTGCCAAATTTGAGCTTTTTATCCCAGCTATTATATTTGATAATGAAGAACCAATTAGCTAGCTGCACAAACTGTTTTTCCTAAGATACGTGTGTGTGCGTGTGTGTCAGGGGGAGAATTGCTTACATCTTAGTGTGTCATTTCTGTGCTACAGAAATGCAATGGTCTAGGATTGCAATCTATTCAAATAAATTCTGAAGCCACATGGCTGCAACGCTGCTTCTCAAAACTACCATAACACTACACGCTATTGCATCTAAAAGCAGGTGGTCTCTGGCCAAGCGGCCCCACCGGTCTGTTCATTCCTGCTGTGCAGTCCGGTCTGCTTGCACAGCTACATTAGTTAGACGATGAATTCACTCAGAAAAACGCCTGGCTTGAAAAACAGCCCAGAAAAGAAACGCCACTTTCCGATGGATCGATTGCTTAACTCCGCTAACTGCGGGGCTGCCCAGACAGCCGTGCCAGCACCAGGGAGGAGAAGCGCCAGGGTGGGAAAGGGGGGAGGCTGTTGACGGCAGCTGGCACGGCACGGCCGCCCATCCCCGAGGCAGGCGTACGGCAGGGACGCCTGCTGCGCCCCGGGGTGCTGCCTGCAGGCCTAGCAGGGAGCGCTTCGACGGAGAGCGTGCATTAAGCAGGCGTAATGGATGTTCTGCAGAGATAGCGTACTCGAGTAATAGGGACGGTTTGCTAGCACGAATAGGCAACAGTTTACCCACAGTTAGGCTGCATCTTAGCTGTGCCTTGTGACCGATAACCAAGCAACAGCAAATACTGGAGGAGAAAGAGCTTGCCCGCTGTGGCGGTAACGTACTCCAATATGCCAACAAACCAACAACGCCAGATTCTACAGTTGGTACGGAAGATATAATGAAAATGTATATTTACTCCTCAGGACCATACCATACCGCTGTATTTCAAAGACTTTGCTTCCCCACATATAAAAATACACAAGCTCACACATCCACACACATTCTGAGTTTTCATCTCAGTTAGCATCCTTCACATACCAAGGTATCTTGGTACGTGGGGCTTTCCAGGGTTGAACTCAATCCTTCAGACAGTATGAGTACCTATTTATACGGTTGCAGAGTAGCAGGGTCAGATTGCAAGCTGGTGTAAATCACAGTAGCTTAACTGATCCATTCTTGGTATTTCTCTACTCAGTGCTTTAGCCTTTGTCTTCTTAGCCGAGTAAACCCTTGCTGGCCCCAGTGGGCTTTCCTGCTACTGCCATTTCGTTTAATCCAGAAGGCATTAATTTTACTGGTTTTAGAGCATTTTGTGGATAAGCTGTACATTCACTCAAATTTCTAAATGATATTCTAAAATCACCTGTGCATTCATCCCAAGCATAATATGCCCTTTTCTGCCTAGGCACAGGAGTTCATTACAAATGGAAAGTAAATGAGAAGCTAAAACTGAAACTTGCTAACAACTTCAATGTGGACACATGATATCCTGAAAGTATAAATTACCAGATGTTAAAGAATCTTGAAAAGAAGAACAAATCTGAGATACTTAATATTAATGGAGAGATTAACATGATAAAAATGATTAAAAAATCTGGGTAACTTGGGAGTAACAAGTATAGTGCCTGAAAAAAATGGGAGAAAAATCTGTAGGGCAGCCAGATGAGAATGCTGAATAGAAAGCTTCTAAAGATTTAACCACAAGTGGCCAGGAAAAAAACATTCCAGCTCTCTGAATGGGAGTCATTCAACATTCATTTCAGAGAAATAATTATAAATAGGTAAAAATTATTTTTTTAAGGTAAAATAACATATTTGGGGAAATCCAGGCTACTGCAGAGCTTTATTTAGTTGCACTGTATTTATTCTGTTATACAGCTGCATTTCATCTTACAGATCTTAAGAAGGATGCAAAGACCAAGTCAAAACTGAAACAGAGTTAATGGTCTCAGTCTGTAATTGCGTGGTGGCTCTGAGAGAAGCACAGAGCATTACTTGAATAAGCTGATACACTCGGCGTGTTCAATGGAGCCCTGAGAAATAAAGATACGTACAACAGCCTTTCCGATATTACTGTTTAATGTTAGTCCGTTCTCATCTTCTTCAGGTTAGTCTTGATTCCCGGGTGAGAGAAGTGATCAACAGAAACTTGTTGGATCCCAGCCCTCACATGTACGAAGATGCCCAACTCCAGATATACACCCTAATGCACAGAGACTCTTTTCCAAGGTTTTTGAACTCTCAGATTTATAAGTCCCTTGTTGAAAGTATTACAGGCTCTACTTCTGAAACTTAGTTTTAATTTTCAAAGAAAATAACTTGATTTTTTGGGGGGTGGGTGGGATGGAAGAAAAGTAGTTTAATAACATCTGGAGCTGGGTTCCTGGAGAACTACAGTTTAGCACTACTCAGGCTACTGTGAAGAAAACAAACACATATTATGGTCTCTGTCTACATTTTTACCAAGGTCCTCCTTGCTCGAGATGGCATGGGAGGGGAACAATGGATTTGCCAAAATACATTTGTTTCACACTCCTTTCACCCTACTGCAGTCAAGATTGCAATGATGTATTTGTAGTTTTATGAACAGTCTCCTTGTGTATCCTCACACTGCATGTGCAAGGTAAAACTGCTTCACTTACCACTTAGTTGTTGCAATATTTAATCCAATAACATAAATTATATCTGTATTTAAGAACTTCTTTTGTGCAATACAGTCTTATGGTACATAGAAACAATTGCAGCAACCAGAAAGAGGCTTGCATTTTTTAACATCACTAACTGAAAAAAGCCAATTTTTAAGGTGTAGCATTACTCAACATGCTCTACTGAGTACAATACACTGACTTTTTGAAGCCAATATTTCTGTACAGAAAAAAAGAGCTATTTATCACTGTTTATTTAAAATAAATCAAGCGGAGGATTCCGCTGGTTGTTCACTGCCAAAACTGTGGCATTTTCATTACAGAGTTTGCAATGTCAAAAAAAGAAAAAAAAAAAAAAGGAAGAAAAAAAAAGCACAAACCACTTAAAGGGATCCGTATCTGGGTGACACAATCTATGCGCTGATATTGTTTAATTGTTAAAAGAACAAAGATTTTCAATGTACATTTCAGATGTCAGATACTGTAATTGATTTATTAAAGACTGGCTATCCAGTTCTAACACTGTTGTATAATGTTATGTACTTCAGCAAAAAAATAACAAAAACAAAAACAAAAAAACAAAAAGCTTGATAATTTAGTTTTTTGAATAAAGAAATTTAATAAAAGATTGCCTACATGTAGCATTTTAGAGCATTTTAGAACACTTTGATGAATTGCATCTGTCCTGTAAGATTATTTTTTTTGAAAGCTAAGTCCAGTAAAAAATGTTTTTAAACAAAGTAATGTTTTACGAGGTGGCGGGTTAAAGAAGACTCACCTTAGCTTCTAGCCTCATTGATTTTGAGTAACTCCTTGAAAACAAGGGGTTATCTGGAAAGTAATATTAAACCAAACTTCAAGGGCTCCTAAACCTACAGTCCTTACCCAAGCAAAATGCCTACGGAAGCGCAACGGGCGTCTTTCCTGGGTAAAGTATCCTGTACTGAGCCCTTAATCAGAGCTAAGGCAGCACGGTACTCCCATCCCTTGGCTGCCATGGTGTTTTTAATAGGTGTTTGCTTGGCCTTTTTATCAAAAAATGTCCAATTTTAGGATGCATTTTGACGTTTAAACAGACAGTGACTCGGAACTTAAAAAACCCCATCTTCATACCTAGCACATACAAGCAAAATGAGCGTTAGCATCCCTCACAAACTGCTAAAGATGTACCGAGAAATGACTTAAGAGGCAAGGTTCTTCTCACTTACATGGGCCTAAACGTGGCACGAGCCCGTTGCTTTCGGTGGGACTGGAAAGTCCGGCAGCTGTGTCCTTGAGTGGAATCTAGCCCCAACACGCTTGGCTCCGACCACCCAGTTACTCCTTGCAGGCAGCCCCCGGTGCCAGCTCTCGCTGGAGCCGCTGCTGCCCAGGCGGCTCTGCTGCTGCACAGGGACTGGTAGGATGCAGGTCTTAGTTTATCTTCTGGGGCTTATTTTTTTCCTTTGTTTTACTACCTCTCATTTTTTTAATTTATTGAACATGCTTCAAATAGCAAGTCTGGGGAATTTTTTAATCATTCTTTTTACTTGAAACCTGTGTGCTTTTTTTGGATATATATACAAACAATTTAACGAACTGTTTCTTAAACTCATTTGGTTTTGTAATTTATATAGAATTCAGGAGATGATTAAAAGGGCTATTCTCTATTCCCTATGCAAATATTTTAACTGTTGTAGTGTTTGACAAAATGGGATCTAAAAAAAAAAATCTGCAAAGTGGAAAACAAATCTGTTTACAGTGGCGTTGCTGACTATCCTACCATATTCAGCACTTTTAAATATTGTTATTTATGAAAATGTAGTTTAAAATGCAAGACAAAATATTTATAAATGTTTCTTTTAATAAATACCTGTTTTGTCTGAAAGTGTTATTGTGTTATGACAACTTTATTCATGTTGGTTAGCTACTTACCATTATGAATAAAATACTCAATTATTATACCGATGTTTACAAATCCTGAGGGGGGGAAATTCAGTGAGAAAGGACTGCCTCCTTCTACTGTGAAATACTGTTAGAAAAAATGAATTTTTCTGGCTTTTTTTCTTAATTGGAATTCAACTATGGTCCTACATATGTCTAGTATCATTTGATTACAGTTATATTTACTGTGGTACTAAACATATACAGCATCATATATGTATATATTTACATAGTGTAATTTCAAGTTTGTTGGTGTTTGAGGCACAATACATTTAGTCCACACATCTAAACAATGTGTAAGAGACAAAACTGCATGCATAAGTCTTTACAAATGTAGACTTGAATATTCTTAATGTTACTATTTGATGGTGACCTGCTAGTCATAAGCTATCTTTATAAGATATTTCACACAGGTAGAAGTTCTTGTCAACATAGACAAGTCAGCCTTTCAAGGACCGTTTTAAAGCTAAATGTGCGGGCCCTAAAATACCATCTTGATTTCTAGCATAAGATTCCAAAATCTGTATTTTGAAAAATATTACACCGATCTTCAGTGTCATACTGCAATGAAATCACGTTCAAAATTTCTTGTCTTAAATCCTCTATTTGGAGGGATTTAAAAATTGAACATAACAGGTGAAGTTTCCTTCTTGGACCAAATGCTCATATTAAAATGTTTAATATATATGTCATCTATCAGTTTGGGTTTCCCAAATTTTTTTATGAAAAAATGGATAAGGTCCAAAATGGACAACAAGTCATGCCGTAACATGATCTCATTGCCTATCATACAGTTTTTTGAACACAAATTGTAAAACAGTCAAGCTATTAAACTGATTTATTGTGCATGCAGTGTACAATACACTTTGAAAAACTGCCTAGATACACTTACTCTATAGCCTGGAATAAAATAAGTATGTATTTACCTTGTATTTCAGTTTTTCATGAGAATGTATATAGCAAGCGCACTACAGAAAGTGAGTTATGTTTTTGTCACTTTTGCCCAGTGTTTAATCTTTTCTGTCAAATACAGCCTAATGCCAAATAGCCACAAATAAGCAGAGCACTTGTGTACACTCCTGACCTTGAGGTTTTAAAGAAACTGAATATATATTGTATTATGCATGTGTTCAACTTAGCTGTTTACAATCAATGTTCACATAACTGAGCTGAAAGTAGGTTGGGATACCCAGGATAAAACAAAACCCGCAGACAGTATCAAGAATATTTAAATTAAGACTGAAGGCACATACGGTATGAAGGAGACTAAAGGTGTGACGGAGAAAAGACAGGTCAGTGACACAGGTGGCTGGGCTGCATGCTAACCAGCTGAGTCCAGCCAGCACGGTACCGTGGAAATGTGGCCGTAGTGCTTCCAGGTCCACAGCCTGTCCACAGCTTGCTTGAGCACTGTGGAGTCCACATAATCCATTCGCAGGACAACAGAGAGTGGACACAAACCAGACTTAAGCGAGTAATAGCTCTGTTTTAAATTAAAAGTATGCTAAAGTGTCTGCTAGGCTGTGGTCTAAACCAAGCAAATAGAGGAGACCTACATTCTACGTTACACAGACAGGGTTTAAGCTGTCACCTGATGCCAAGCTTGCTCCCCTAGGCAGCAAATTCGATCACAAGGAGCATCTGCCTGTGGAACCAGTACCTAAAAAAGGTGGGGGGCTCTTTCGGTGAGAGAAGCTTGCTGCACTGACCGTGCCATGAGCCTGCTCAGGAACCGGCAGCTTCTGTATGCAGTAAGTGCTTGCGAAAGCCATTTAGCCTAAGTATTCACAACGCCAATTCAAAAGCAATCAAAGCTGATACAAGAAAGTCTCTTAACCTCAGTGACTCGCTACACCACAAGGAGTGAAGCTCACACCTCTGCAATGTTGGTGAGTCTGCTCCCGGCAGTCTTAACCCAGCCAACAACAGCCCGAGTCCTTATCAAATCCAAGAAAGCAAAAAATTAAGATTGCACGTAGACAGATAGCTGCAACGTCTGCTCCAAGTTGATTTGAACCAAGTCTAGCTACCGACTTCAAGATAGGGTTTTTCTCAGCCCGTAACAGTTATTTTTGGAGAGACCCAAGAATAGCACTGTAGCACATCCTGGGACATGGCTGCAGTGACAAAGGTCCAGTCGTGTTCACCAATACCCTGAGTACGTTTGCAGTGACAAAACATCAGCCCCATTCACATAGGTCCTAAATACTTCTGCCAGGAGTAGAAGTGACATTTGTGGGATGAAAGAACAAAGCAATAATGGTGCCAAAATCAGCTGGAAAAAAAACCTGACATAAACTTTGTCTTGCATATTACTTTAACATTATACCAAAAGCCAGATTTTGCCCCTTCCTTTATCCATAAGCTTACTCTGTGGAAATCCATCCTTCTGATTTAAAACAGGGATACAATTCAGGTGATTCAAAGGCTGACCATCCATCATTGACTCACACTACCTTTTTTCCTTCTCAAGAGCTTTACATTAAGTCACCCCTTACTCTAAATTTCCTGAGTTCTGTGTACTTCTCTTACAAGCAGGGTTCACACAGCCATTAAGACTCTCATAATTTATTTCATTGTTACAGAACACCAAAATATTTGGTCTATTAAATACATAAATTTGGTCATTTTTCCTTTACCCTTCTGAAAAAAGGCTTAGGAAGCTTCATGGGCGGGCAGCAAGCAGTGAGTGCAAGGGAAGTTTTCAGTGGGTGAGATTCCATAAGCAACGGCCTGGGCTGTTTATCAGCGCCAGACTAGCTGCACAGACTGTACATTTTCCACAAAGCTCTTTGAGTGTGATTTTACTTAGAAGTTATTGCTACAGTGTATTTTGCCAGTAAACTTTATTCAGAGTGATGCATTTACAATCATAGAAAAATGTTTTTATGCAACCATTCATTTTAATGTTTCATATTCCAAATAACAAATTCTCACATTGACCCTACTGCCTTTGGGTTTCCACAATAGAACAAAACTTCCAAGTTTTCATTTCTGGCTATTAAAACTACTTAGCTGTGCAAGCATTACTCTTGCTTTTGATATTACATTCATGAAAATCACAATTTAGTAATGTATCATATGGAAGTCACTGTTATTCCACCAGTGTCATTTAGTTGTAAAGTGTGATTACCTAGTTCTGGTAAGAACATGAACAAGGACAGAAGAATAGCAAAGACCCGACTTTGACTCCTCCAATGATTGTAATATAAAATACTGCCTAATAAAGTTTTGTGGATAGTTGCACATTTGTATAATAAAATATATTCTTCAAACTGTTTTAAGTTTAGCCAAGAATCTCATTAACGATGTTATCTAAAACAAGGTTACTATGCCACCCTGTCTGCATACCAGAGGGGATTTGTCAAGATCATCCCACAACATCCACCACATCACATTTCTAAATGACTGCCTTCCAGTTTTAAACTTAGATGTAAGACACAGTACTCAGATCTGTATTTTGTAAGCAGGTAGTCTTTCAGTCTCGCCAGTCATCTCTGACATAAAGGCTCTTCCAATTGCCCTTTTTTCTGCTTCGCACAAGGCATTTCTTTTCCTCTAAATGCTTGGGTTTGCACCTGCTTTCGCTGTGGAGGCATCCATCCTTCCGCAAGCGTTTGCAGCCTCCCCCTCCTCCACAGGCGATTTTACTTCTGAAAATTTCTTCTGGAGAGGAGACCTGTGAGTGTAACCCGGATACCCAAACCCCCAGCTGACACTGCCCGCGCCCCCTTCCACACGAGCAGCCTCGGCGGTCGGCCGCAGGGGAGGAGGACACTAAACCGCCCCGGTGAAAACCTCAGCACCCCGGCGGGCTCCCACCCCAAGAGCCCTGCTTTGAACTTGTGCTGTGGAGGATCTGGCGAGGTTTGGGGCCCTATTTTTTTTGTCAGAACGAATAAAAAAAGCACCCGAATGTTCCGCCTTGTGCCGACAGGAGTCCCCCGGGGCGGGCAGGCGGGCGGGCGGTGGCACGGACGCGCATGGCCCCACGCACGGGCAGCTGCCCGCAGCCCCGGGCCTGCGCCACCGCGGCAGAACCTCCTCCCCGCCGGGCCCCACCCCTCGGCCCACCCTGCCAGCGCTGGCCAATCAGAGCGCGCCCGCCCCAGGGCACAGCCCGCGCACCGACGGGAGCCGAACCCTTCGTCCGTTTCCGGCAGCGGAGCCCCGATAATTTCCGACTGCGCCCGAAATCACCGCCGAGCCTTTTCGGCAACTTCCGGAAACCCGGAAGGGAGCCGGGCGAGCGCGTTCCGGTGTCTCCGGCACGGGCAGAGCTGGCGGAGGAAAGGCGCCCGAGCTCTCGCCCCAGCCGGGTATGCGGCTGCTCTCGCGAGCTCTCCGCGCGGCGCAAGGCTGCCGGGCTGCCGCGCTGCCTCCTCGGAACTTCCCAGCAGCACCGGTCGGGAGCAGCGCGGCGGGGACATGCCCGCTGCAGCCGCGCCGCGGGCTGAGCGCCCGGCCCGGCTTAGACGAGCTGTTTGCCGCCCCCTCCTTACGCCGGCTGCTGGAGGCGCGGGCGCAGGGCGGGGGCGGGGCGGGGCCTGAGCTGGCGGCGCGGATCCAGCGGCTGCGCGACAAGGAGCAGGAGCTGCGCGACACGCAGGAGCTGGCGCGGCAAGGTGCGGGGCGGGGCGGGCCACGCCGCGAGGGGCGGGGCGGGGGCGGTGCCCCGCAGCTTTCTCCTGGTGGGGGGGGGCGATTTGCATATGCCGACGCGATTGGGCGAGCGTCCCAAGGGGGCGGGCGGAGGCGGGCACGTGGCGCCGCGCACCTGTGAGGGTGCCGGCTGCGCGGGCGGGAGGCGCGGCACGTGCCGGCGCGGGGCGGCGCGCGCGGGGCGGTGGCGGGAGAGCGGCGAAACGCGGGGAGGGCTAAAAGCCTGCCAGGCAGGGGAGTCCGGGCAGTTTCTTCCTGCCCTGCGTTGCCGAAGGCAAACAAACCTCCTGAGCAGAGGTCAGGGTACAAGCGAGTGTCAGCGGGGGCGAGTGGGAAAGGCCTGTCCGCGGGCGTGGGGGCCGCTGATAGGTGAAGGAGGAGCAGCGTGACAGCATCCGTCTCATATAAAATAAAGATAATTAATCAGGTATAAGAAACTTCTAATTTTTTTTTTTTGTGGATTTTTTTTCTTGCTGTCAAGGCAGAGCAGCCTGCCTGCCGGCATCCGTTTCAGCAGTCGCAGACCCGAGCACCTGTTTGTGCTGCCTCCGCGCTGTGGTTTAACTGTGCTGTTATAGTAGCTGCACGCTTTTAGTGTCGCCAAATACTGAACATTTCTCACCCTGAATCAAACTTCATTTTGATAGCAGTTGGAAACCAAAATGCTGAAAAGAAGTACTTTAAGATCTAGCTCATGAAATACTGCCTAGATCATTTAATACTTGCTACTTTGCTAAATACTGATAATCAAAAGTGTTTACTGTAGTCAGTTATTCCGACTAATGGAGATGGCAAACACTGGCTAAAAGCAAATGGTCTTTTTTTTTTCCTATTCATTCTCTCCCACCTCAGATTGAAAAAGGAGAAATGGTTCCTTTGAACAAACTAATCATTGACCCAAACTAACTGAATGAAATGGAATGGACAATTTTTTTTTCTCCTTTCAGAACCTGCTGAAGGCCAATGTCATCAATACCAGGCTTAGAACTTCAGCAAAGTGAAGTGATCACAAGGGCTTAGTAACTTCGAGCACTTCTGTAGTTCATCCTTAAAAATATTTGTATATATTATTTTAAACTGATTTTAGAGCCTATATTACATTTGCATCTTAAAGTATGCAACTACTATTAATTGTTATATTAGATTATTTCTTAATTGCATAATAATTGCATTATCAATAGCTGATTTGACTCTTAACAGATTTCTAACTCCTTAATTCTTATCCTTCCTTCTCCTGGCCTTAATGACTAGCCCTTGATCAGTCAGTAGTTATTGTAAAGAAATGTAGATAGTTGGAGATGATCAAGTTTACATGTTTAAAGAGTTACAGTTAGTCAGGTAGTCAACCGTGCATGCTCTTAGCCAGCTGTTTGTTTATGCTGGTTCTTTAAACCAATTTATGCATGATTATCTTTTTAATTTCCTTCTCACAGAAGTGATTGGGGGGGGTGTTAATTCACCAATATTAAACCTAGATTGTAAGGTCAAAAAGTTTCATTTAAAACTGTGCTAGTGACTAAATGCAGTTACAGTGCTGAAAAGGTGTGGCTTTATTGTAAGAGTGTCTCAGCTGAATGCATTTAAATGCTTGCTGTACACAGAAAAAAGAAATCTAGCATCTTTCTTTTTCTTTTCTTGCTGCTGACTGTGCAGTTATGTGTCCCTGTGCCCACCCCAGTTCCCCCTTTTTCATTGTGTGTACCATTTTCTCCTTTTTGGGGTAATATTTTTTTTTCTTCTGGGCGAGTGAGCTGAATCAGTGTGGATCAGAGGCTGGTTAAGATGTTGTTTTTTTTTTTTTTTTAATTTTTTTTTGGGGGGTGTGTGTGAAGTTGGATATTGACCAGAAAAAAAAGGAACATTTTAACATATCGAAACTGTAGTACAGAAAAACAAGTCTTAATTGTAAGGCATTAGTGTTGATCAGTCAAGCAACACTTTAAAATTACAAGTTCCTCTTATTATGCAAGAGTTCTTCTATACCTTTGTTTTTAGTGATGTGTTAGAAGTTTTGCAGCTGTTCGGGAATAAATTGACAGAGATAAAATACTTGAAATTACTACTACTATCTTCAAATTTTTTGCATACAATGATAGGGGTAATAGTCCTTTTAATGAAGAGTGTCAATTGTGGGACTGCTGTGCTCTTTAAATCCTTGACGTTCCTGTCACATTGAAATACAGAAAGTAATTTCTTCCAATGACAGAATGGCTGAGGTGGGAAGGGACCTCTGGAGATCATCCAGTCCAACCCCCTGCTGAAGCAGGGTCACCTACAGCAGGTCACTCAGGGTTGTGTCCAGTCGGGGTTTGAATATCTCCAAGGATGAAGACTCCACAACCTCTGTGGGCAACCTGTGCCACTGTTTGACCACCAGCCCAGCAATTGTTTTTTGGTTGGGTTGGGGTTTTTGGGGGCTTTTTTTTTTAATGTTTAAGTGGAACTTCTTGTATTTCAGATTTTCCCATGTCTCATACCTGAATAATACCAGAAAACACTCTTAATATATATTGTGTATCTTCATTACAGATCATACTATTAATCTCATTTTCTGACAGGTTTAGTGTGTTGGGGGGGGGGAGGTGTTTGTGTCGTGGTTTAGTTTTTTTTGTAGAGTAAGTTCTTCATGCGGTTATTTTTCAGAAGGTTTTCTGAGGGTGGCACTGATATAAGTCCGAGGATTAACTATACTGAAATATTCCAGATGAGAGCGAAGATTTCCGGAAGCTTGCAGAAAGGGAAATCACCTCCTGTGAAGAAGAGATAGCTGAACTGAAACACCAGGTTAGATCCCCTTTAAAAGCCTCTATTTCCTTGCCATTCTTAAATTAACAGAGCCAAATTGTCTTCTCATCAAAATAAGATGTATATGATAAACTCTTCTCCTCCTCCTCCCCTCCCTGCCAATTACATTCCTCAACTAGTGTCTGTTATCTAGGGAAAAAGAAAAATGCAGATGGTATAGAGACAGCCTGAAAGTAAGTGCCTACTTGTATCTAAAACTGTTTGAATCAATACATCTTTATAAGTAGGTGCTCGCGTTTGTCTTTTCTGGGTGTACCTTTATGGATGTCCAGCTTTTTATCTACTGGAAACATTAAACTTGTATAGTATCACACACACTAGTGATTTTGAAAAAAATCATTTAATACTATGTAACTACTTTAGACTGCTACCTTATATAGGTTCTGCATAGTATCTATGTTATTTAACATAAAAATAATGATCTTTACATGAACAAACTGTTACATATTCTTAATGTTACTGGTGAAGTAAAAGCTGGTATTGTCACATTCTTTATTCCTTCCACAACAATGCAACGGTCACTTTATAAATATTTTTTTAAATACTTAAGATTTTGCCAAAAGAAGTAGTCTGTGGAAAGAAACATCACCTAATGCTAGTAAAGGAAGATGGTTGAAAAGCATTTGTAAATAATCCAGAGTTTTGATCCAGCCTGCAAAATTGTGATAGAGTTTTTTGGTTCTAGTGTATCTTTCTTCTACAGGTCAATGTAAGGCTGGCTCGCCCTTTTTAAATAAATAAATGAATAATACACCTGAATTGTTGTTGAAGGACTGTCCTCCTGAACACCCATACGTTCTTAGCTCTGCAGAGGAGACTGGGTTAAAAGGGAATCTGATGGGAAGGGAGATGCTCAGTTGTCTTGCAAGAACCGGCGTGTCCTGTGGTGTCCAAACGTCGCAGTGCTTCTGATGGATGAAAACTTCTGTGAAGTTTCGTAGGTCTTGCGGGAGACCTATGTAGCTCCTGCGGCTGTGAACAGACACTCTGGAGCCTTCCTGCAACGCAGCATCCCCCCCACCTCTTCCTGACTGCTGCCGCTTCTGCACTGCAAGAGGCGTGAGAAGCCGGTCCTCTGGGCAACCAACGAGTTAGTGCAGGAGAACGCAGCCTAGAATGATTACAGACTTGTCTGGCGTTTTACACTATCTCAGTTGTGGATAGCAGTGTCAGAGGGAAGTCTTAGCTGGGTGTTTTTGTATTCGCAGATAGCGTTGCTTTTGATTCCTTCAGAAGAAACAGACAAGAGTGATCTTGTCATGGAAGTAACCGCTGGAGTCGGAGGGCAGGAAGCCATGCTGTTCACCTCAGAGATATTTGATATGTATCAACGATATGCTGCCTATAAAAAGTGGAAATTTGAAATATTAGAATACTTTCCCAGTGAAATAGGTCAGTAATGAAAATAAATACTTAATCTTTGTAACTCTTTAATTTAAGTTGAAACACTCTTTCATATGACACTTAAATTTCCTGACTACAGGAAGCTAATTTGCACTAACTGAATTTTAGAAGTTGCATATTGTTTGAATGTCTGAGTACAATTTTCCTCAGCTTCTGTATTTGAGAATGAAATTCCATTTCAGAAGCACTACTAAAATACTAAAGTGCTAAAAAAATAAAACTTGTCTTTCAGTAGTTTCAAAAAGTAGAAATGAAACTAAGTGCTCGGCTGAAGAAAATAAAGTGATGCAGATATCTTGTTTTAGCTTTATTTTTTTACAAATACAGATTACATATACTTTTTATTTGGATATGCTGTTCTACTTAATTACTTAATGTTTCTAGTGTTTATAGATCAGTTTGGTGGCAGGTTGAAAGTCTGTTTATTATTATGGATCCCTTGGCAGAGAGGGATTAGTATAATTAAAACTATTCTTGAGGTTTAATCTAAAACATCTTGAATTTATCTGAAATAATGTCATCTGAGGATTTATATAAGGAAATGGGATGTTTAGATATAGCTCATCTGTAACAGCTAATGGATGAGCAAAGTGGGGGAATTGTTGAGATTTTGAAAGGAGAGGTAAGAAATCTAATTATTTATGAGTCTTCAACTGAAAGTTCACAGATAATCAGTTTAACAGTGAAAGGAGATGTTTCTCCTTTCTCCCCTCTTTCTCACTGCCTCTCTGCCTGTCTGAACAGTCCCACCTCTTTTTTTTTTTTTTTTTTGTCAGTTTTGATGTCCTTTCACTTAAACTGGTAAAGACTTTGCTTTTTATGACAGGGGTAGATTTTTGCCTAGTTAATGTATTAAGTCAGTCCTCATGAGCCTTAGAGCTAGCATAAGATAAGCAGCAACATGGGGCTAAATGCAAGGAGATGGAAAAACTGGATCCTCTCGTGATGATGAGCTGTGAAGTTGGTTCACTGCATCTCATGGAAGAGTGTCTTTGCAAAGATGGGGATTGGTAGGTTTACACAACAAACTGAGGCAGTGGCACATGTTAGTTAATTTTAGCTTACTCCAGTTAGTGTGTAAAGTTATTTCACAAAGATCAGGCTGCTGTCTCTGAGTTGCTGCTGACTTCTTTGCATTGGCACTTGGGATTACTTGTCTTTGCAGAGTTTCATCATGAAGTCAATCCAACTGAAAAATAGCACACACCCCACCCCTCTTCCCCCCCGATTAGGTTTCAGGCAATCCAGCACAAGAGAAGAGGAGAAATGCTCATGGGGCCGGTGGAGGCAGAAGTGTATGGCTACTGGTGGTGGCAGTGAGAAAACCAGGACCTCCTTCCAGCAGCGAGAGGTTCAGTCAGCTTAAGCCAACTGTGAAACTGCAATGCGAAACGTGTCCAACCAGTGGCAGGGATTTTGGGTTTTGATTGACAGATTGCAAGTGACATTTCTCAGCAGGCTAGATTTGCTAAATCTGTCAGTGTTAACAGATCTGCAGCCTTACTGTTATCCATGCTGTTGTGAATAAAGCTAGCACGTTTTGCTTACGTATTGCTGTGGAGGTAATGTATATATCATAGTGGGTATGGATCAGTAGATGGGCATTTGTGCAGCTTACTGCTCCTAGCTCAGATTTGTTGTGAAACTTCACCTGTATTCATACTTTCATCAGCACTTTTTTTTTTTCCTTTTTAGTGAAACTTTGAAGAAGAAATGAGAAAAGCTAAGATGTTGGGATATGCAATCTGTCAGAAAAACTCTAATATTTTTTCAGTCAACACTTAATATAACTGCAGAGAGATTTTTAGCAAGCTTTGAGAAATAGGTGTAAACAGAATGGGAGAAGGGTCTGGGTCGTCTTTATTTCATGTACTAAAGGGAGGGGAGCGTTGCCCTTTCCATTGAGGCAACGCCGGCAGTCACATACAACTTCACGTTCAGAGGACAGGTTTACAGTCAGCTTAAACAAGGGCTGTCCCACCTTCCAGCCAGCTGCCAGCCATATGTTCCTTTTCTCTCTCAGCTCTAGCAATTTGGAGGCCACAGTGCTAATTGGATCAATCCACTGATTTGGCTTAAAACTCTCTGTTATTGGATAGTTTTAAGTCAGGTCTGACTCAGCTTGCAGTCCTGTGATGGGAAGAGAAAGGGAGTTGTGCTTGACTAACCTTCTGGTGAAAGCTTAGTCCTTGGACAAGGAGCCCACACCCTCAAGGCGTTCTCTTTAATGCCTTAAATGGGAAATTGAAGTAATACATTAACCTAGAATATATCTAGCCTTATTTTCTCTTTGAAACTGCTAGGTTTTTAATGGATATATATTTATTTTAAAGTCTCTTGTCTTGCTGAGGGCTTGCCTGTGCACTGAAATCTATGTTTAGGAAGGTAGGATGTAAATGTCGAGAAAAATAAAGGCAGCCCTAGCCTTTGTCAGCCTCTTGTAGTGTATTTTCTGATCTTACTTGCATGACCACATATTATCAAAACCGAGGAGCTAGAAATAAATCGGGAGGTAGAGACACTATAGATGGCACTGCCGCTGAAAGACATGTTTGAACCCTCAGGTTCAAAGTGTCAGTGCTGTGCTGAGTAAGAGTGGAGTTAAGGATGCTTGCTGGTGACACTAGGCTGTGGCATCCCATCCACGCTCCATTTCTATGGACTGCATGAGCAAAAGCAAGGTCCTGCATTAAAACGTCAAGCTCCTTCCTTTCAGAGAGCTCCAGAATTTGGCTGAAACCTGAATGTGAGCATGTGTGAACACGGTGAATGTTAAACAAAGCTGCAATTAAGAATTGGTTTCAGCCCGCTCTTAACTAACTTTATTGACCTACCCCAAGGGATGCCACTGCACAAAAATAGCACGTTCAAGATTTAGCGCACACATTAAAGCACGAACCCATATGTCATTATTTATCCACTGCCTCTCACCCTGTAGTGGCAGGCAGAGACACAGATATGGGACTTTGTCTCAATCTGGGTATAAGATGACGCATAAAAAATGAGTGCAAACTCACACCCTTATTCTGTGCACATCAGCTTTCGGGATAGAGAGGGACATTTTAATTGAAAGGGGCAAGCATATAGTTAGTAAGAGCTAACTATATTTGACAGGCCTATGACATGTCTGCCAGGGTAAAGGGTTTGTTGACATTTCATTGGATTTGGCTGCATTTCATATTAAACCTGTGTTGGTAATAGTTGATTTGAAGCAGTATGACCTAAATACCTGTCTCTTGAACCAGTTTCTTGGTCATCTCATGCTAAGCACTACGGTGCCACATGCACGCTGCTATCACTGCAAACTTAAACTCTCCTGAACGTGTCACAGATGTGGCAGCAGCTCAAATAGACAGGCTGTACCCGTGGTATATATATTAATGCCAGGAGAAGTGAGGGAGAAAAGACAGAACGTTAGCTTTTGCGATGAACTGCTTATCACGTAATTAATATTTTTACTCCTGACATAGCCTGGCTTCTTCCTCATGTGCAGAGGTTGCTTATGACTTTTTTAGTACTTGCTTTCATATGTAAAGGAGTAAGTAAGTTTTGTTACTCAACTACATTAATTATTTTAGGTTATATAAGATTCTTTTAGAGTAAAGAAGAAATCTTTTGTTCATTTGAATAGCATTTGCATAGCAGTAGAAAGATTTCGCACTACTTGTTAGAATGAAACTTACTGATCTAAACTGAGGATTTTGACAGATACTCTTATTTGTTAAACTACATGCTTTATGGTCAGATTTATTCTAAACATGACGGATTTATCTTACAGAATTGATAGTAGATAATGGCTATAAATTAAATCAGTGAAGTACTGGGTATGTTGAACAGTGCATTTGAATCAAAGTGGTACAGATTTGTACAAGTAGCTGAAAAATTTTCAAAGTCAGAAGGACAAAAATGAGATGAAAGAGAAAGGAAGAGGCAGTTTAGGCTATTTTCCACAAACGTGACTGTAAAAGGAAATATGTTTTAGTAAAGTTATAAGGGAATGTTAAATTTCTGTAGAATAAAAACATTTGTAAACCTTCTCTGTGGAGGTGAAAAACCTGGCCTACATTCTGGCTGATGCTCTGCAGGGCATTTTCAGATTCTACGTTGTCACTTTTCTCTTTTAAAAAGCTGCTATTTTGTCCCTATGGTTGATTCCCTTAATCCAGAGATAGCCTAAAACAGTATTTCTGAGAAGTATGTGCCTCTTCTTTTCCTTGCCTGTGGTTTCATGTTGCAAGACTTCAACAGCAATATGCTTTCAAGGCTGCCTATCTCCCCTTTAATCATTCCCTTGGCACACCATCCACTGTGCTGAGAATGGGATCTGGGAACTGAGCTGGATTAAAAACCAAAACGGGTAAAAAATTACATTCATTTATAGTGCCATCACTTCTCTGATCCTTCAGACAGTTACACTGGCATGACTGAAGGGTTTGCACACTAGCAAACAAGGAAGAGCAAGAATGCCATAAACGAGTATTGCAACAAATTCTTTCTGTCACGAAACCGTTATTGTATTGGGCTTTACTTCCAAGTTCCAAGCTGTTCAATGCTGGTTTTTAGTACGTTGCTGTCAAGTGTTTTGCTGGATGTATTGGTAAGAGGGGCAGGAGTTGGAGTTCTGCTCGGTCCAAGGGAGCAAAAGATTAAAATGAAATGGAAGAGCAAAGATGAGACATGGGTAGGATGCATAGAGGAGAATGGATAAGAGGAGGAGTATGAATAATACTCATCCTTTAGTTAAAATAAAAAAATTGATGTCGTTTCTGAAGGTGGTTTTCAGAATTTGATCTTTAGGTAAACTTACTGCTGGTGTTAGAGTTCTACTATGGTTTATGATTGTATGTGTGTACATATGTATGTACATGGTTCGTAGACAATCTTTTTACGTATATAAAAAAACTAAATTGGACTCTATAAAAAAGAATTTGACAGTCCTTTACTTGAGATAGTGTGTGAGTATGTATGTCTGGCTTTGTTTTTGAGAGTTTTCTTGCATTTTCATTATAATTCTGCGTAAGTATTTAAATGGAAAATTCATAATTTTAAGAAACAAGTGGCAATGATGTCTAAATACACTGTTTGAAATACAACAGCATTCTTGAATGTACCAACAGTTTTTCTTACAGCTTTACAACTGTTTTTCTTCCGTATTTTAGGTGGCCTAAGACATGCAATTGCCAGTATAGCAGGTCTTGAGGCTTACAAGTACATGAAATTTGAAGGAGGAGTGCATCGTGTTCAGCGGGTGCCAAAGACAGAAAAACAAGGACGCATTCACACTAGCACAATGACTGTTGCGGTATTACCTCAACCCACCGAGGTAATAGTTATCTTTTAGTATAACAGACTTTAGCATGAGCAATGTTTTTACATGCCATATTGCTGATACCCAAATGTTTTCTGTCTCTCTTGTTATTCTCTCTTAATGATTTTTTTTAATCTTAGTTTTAAAATAAATCATTTTTGTTTGTTTATTTTTATTTTTGTCTAGGGGATTGAAATAAGAATTTCTGTATTTCCCCATAATCCTAATCTCAAGAAAATCACTGGCAGTTTACTTCACTAGAACTTGAAAATTCACTGTGACTATGTCTTGCATGTTTTGTGGAAAACTTTACATTTTCTACAAAGTAACAAAAGACTGAATTAGTTTACAGAGCTCTTAGAGATTTCTTTTAGCACCTCCTCTTCCCCATTTTCATAGTGTCCTCACTTTCCCCTTCCAAAGTGTATGGTGATAATTCGTTCTCGCTATATTTGCTTGGTTAAAAACAGCTGGCTGAGAATTAAGGCTTTCTTTTGATTTTTGTTTCCTGTTGACCTAGCAAATTGTCAAAGATGTTACTCCTTCCTATTCTCTCTCGAAGTTGTCTCGCTCCTTCCTCCCAGAGACCATCGTCCCATTCCCAAGCCAGCAAAGGGAATATGTTCCATTTTATCTAAAAACCAGCTGGTCAAGTTCAAATATTGGTTAACTGCTGGAAGAGGGTGCAGAGCTTTCAGAAGAGGGGGAAGATTAGTGCTAAGGCGTGATTATGCCTTAAGCTACTATTTGTCTGATTTCCTGGCTTCCATCATGTTGCATTCCAATCTGGCTACAAGGATTTGTTAATGTTTATAAGTGGATGTGAGCTACCACTCATAAACTTTAAAAAGTTTGATCTTGCCTGAATGTGCCTTATAAAATAAACCAACTATGCATATTTGACATCTGTCTAGAAAGAAACAACATAAATGTGTTCTTTTTTGGGTTTTTTTTTCTTTTCTGTCTCCCATGACAGATGAGGCTGCAAATTAATCCAAAAGATCTACGGATAGAAACAAAGCGAGCTAGTGGAGCTGGAGGCCAGCATGTCAATACCACAGACAGTGCCGTACGGATAGTTCATATTCCAACAGGTGCTTCATTTTTTCCTCAGTAGAAGATCTACATTGCAAAACTGCTGTCAGAATTTCTTCTGAAACAATGCTTTTATTTTCAAACCTGGACAACAGTAGAGCAGAGATTTCGTATAGTTTTCATATGCATTTATAGTACTCTAAATGCACCATCTCGCGCCCGCTCCAATTTGTAACAGCGAAGACTACTTCAGCTATGCATTTTGCCATTAAGCATGACACTCTAAAAGCGTCCAGATCAGTTTCTATAAAGAAGTTATATTTAAGCTTTCAAATAATGGAAAAGAAACTGAAAAACAGAGTAGGTTAAAATCTGATGATTTGCCTTTTCTTGACTGGTCTCTGAAAGAGAGATTGCTCTATTTCCGAATTAAAATGTTGCTTTTAATTGCAGAGTCTACACAGGATGCCAGCTTCCATTTGTCTGCTGGCTCCTTTCCCATAGATTACACACATAATTAGGAGGCCCATCCCCAGGGCTCAGGCTAGTAAACGTAGGAGGGATAAGATACACCCTCATATGCTACCCGATTTTAGCTATCGTATCTTTTTTTTAATTGCCATTCCTAAGCTTTTTACTTCCCTTTGAGCAATCCACAACAGCTGCCTTGACTTTCATTGCTTTTTAACTTTTCCTCTTCTCTGCCACAGACATTAGTCAGGCTTTACAGCCTCAGGGTAATCCTGAGTGCTCTTTCTCTTCACGTATCCAGATTTTTGCCACCCATTTCTTCATATGTATTGAAGACATTAATCCATTCTGCACTTGTTGCATCACCTCAGTAAAGCAGGAGGTAAACAGTGGAGAGGATAGAATTCTGCTCAAGATACGGTGACAAAAAGGCACTCCAGATTCAAAAAGTTTTGGATTGCCTGCATGTTTAGAAAAAAAAAAAAACCACAAACGGTCTTTGTTTTTGCTGGAGGCAGTTATTAGTGTTTGTTATAGAAATCTTAAAATGTATTGCAAATTTTTTTGTGGTTATGCACTGGAGATGGTTCATAGGGGGTTTTATATCTCACCTTATCTCCTGACTTTTTCCTATTCTACCTTTCCCTTCTTTATTCCTCTTGATCTCTCTTCCTTTACAATTGTCCTGTTACTTCTTCTATTTCTCTCATCCTAACGCTTTTTATAAACCTTCATTGCAATCCAAAAAGTTGTTTGTAAACAAGTCTTTCATAAAGTAATACTATGTAATCTTATAAAAGCATACGGTAATCTTATCAGAGTTACTTAAAATAAATCCAAATAACAACTTAGCTTTTGCTGTCTTCTTCCTGTATTTCTTCACCCTACTCCTTTCTTAGGCTGTTCACCTCTCATCTTAACTTGAATTGTATGTTTTGGGGGGAGAAACCACACCTTTTGTTTTAAGAAAATAGTGACCACTTTTGTATTTTCTGATCATATTCTGTATAGTCACTATCTCATGTATTTTACTGCTCCCTAAATCCTAAATTTCCTGAAACTGTGGCCAAAAATTACAAGTATTAAAAGTGTCTTCTGTAAGTCAGATCACATCACTTGTCTTTTATTTCATTGTCCACCTGTTGTCCAACATTAAATTTCTTGTCTTATGGCTTAAAGCACCTGTAAAACTCAGCCTGCACTTCTCTCCCAAAATGTCTCATTAGACATTAATAAGCCTGGACTTTTACATTCCTAGTCCAAAATATATACTGAAGAAAGAAACAGCTTATTGTAACATAATAAAAATCTTCTAGAAATTGCAAAACCCTTTTCGTATGTGTTACTGTTAAATGTTAAATGTCATGATATTTTTGGCAGGGATCGTGTCTGAATGTCAGCAAGAAAGATCTCAAATTAGAAACAAAGAGAAGGCTATGCAAATGCTATGTGCTAAACTCTACAACGCCAAACTGGAAGAGGAAACCAAAAAGAGAAACAGTGTTCGAAAGATTCAAGTAAGTTTCACTTAGTAAAGATATAATTCTGTACGAGCATATGTTCTTGGGGTAACTTCTGTGTTGAACTGGAAATAGTAAATGGAAATACAGAGGAACAGGAGCCCAGGAAGAACTTACACGAGGCAAAAAAATTACATTCTACTTCAGCAATAAAGGTCGTATATTAGCCAGCCTTAAAATTTCAGTAGTGTGTAAATTCTAGAGATCTAGTGAAACAAACTGGATTACAGCATGAAGAACCAGAATAGTGTTAGAAAAAGATACAGTAAAATTGTTCTTTTACATGTTTGAGAACAATTACTGCAACTACTGAATTGGTCCGAGTACTGCGTAACGATTACAAATTTTGGATAAACATGGGAGGAAGAGAAAGCTTTTGCTTTAGATGCTTAATATTTCATCCTTTTTATAAAAAGACATTGATGATAAACTGATTCTTCTTGTTTGATAGATTGGGACTAAAGGAAGATCGGAGAAGATCAGAACATACAACTTTCCACAGGACCGGATTACTGACCACAGGATAAGCAGATCAGTGCATCATATTGAGTGTTTCATGCTAGGGGAAGAAATGCTAGATGAAATGATACAAACTCTGAGAGAATATGCTGATTATGAATCTTTAATGGAAATTATTTCAGAAAATGAAAAAAAGAATCTATCCTGAACGTTGCTTTCTGTCAGCCCATTACAACAGACGTAGACATTTGTGTGCAAAGGAGCTTCTTGGAGCACCACTCAGAAAATGCAACTGCTTTTCAGAACATGAAAGACACCACAACTTGTTTCCTCATGACTGATAAACAGTTTTCCTACTTGCTGAGTAAAAGACTTTATTACCTTCATATGAGACATTATTGCTGCAGCAGTCCACTTAAAAAGTAAATTTGACTGGGCCAGAAGTAACTGCAGTTTTTAACTTTCGCCACTGAGAAGATGCTGATACACCACTCTCAAAAGGTACGCATTAAAAAAAGAGCTATTTCTAGTTCCAGTTTTCATTTAAACAACACTTTAAACATCAGTACAGTGTCAAATAGTTTACTTGAGAGAACAAAAAAATCCTGTTTTGTTTGAGTGGTTGGAAGAAAGTGATAAAAAATGACCCCACTACTAATCTGCATATTTGTTAATCACTTATACGTGGCATGGGAAAGGGAGTCAAAGTGTATCTCCGTCATGTTTTCATGGCCTTCTGGCCCTTATTAATAAATACAAAAAATTGTTTAGGAATATCCCTTGTTCCAAAAAAATAAAAAAAAGCTGTGGAAGTCAAGTGACAAGTTATATGAATTGGTTTTGAAAAGGATGTTTCTGTTCTTGGGTCAAAAGTTAAAAGAATTGTTACAATATTGTTTGGCTGATACTTCTGTCTCCGTTGGGCTTCAGTTCATTTTCTCCTTTATGTTTTTAATTGACTCTCCAGTTTATTGATTTTCTAAACATTACATGGTATGAACGGCATCTTACTGGTTTTGTCTATTTATTTAACAGCATCATAAAACATTTGATCTGTGAAAGCAAAGTAAAAGTTTTGCCTTTTTAATATACTGATACATGTGCACGTTTATATCTGTGGGTAAAGACAACTCTTAACCTTTATTTTACACTACATTTTACAATCCCAAATACATATAGCAATACAAAACCTGCAGCTTCCATGCCACGTTGTACCTATGCGTGTGTGTATACACACACAGAATGTATTTGAAATATAAATACCAGTAAATAAGAAATTGGAACCTAAGGAAAAATGTTACCATGAATATAGGGGTGTTTACTTTCAGACTTCTAATTAAAATTAGTGTAAGAAATTAGAATAAGTACCAAGTAAGTTTGCTACAGATAGCTTATAGAAACGCATTATTTAAATATCCTATATAAAAATCAACTGATTATTATCAGTTTATTATCTTCTTTTATTACATTTGAGACTGCAGTTTGAACCAATGCATGTCAAAAAAATGCACAGAGTCATTTAATACCTTTATCAGCTTTGTTTTCTAGGAAATACTGCATGATAACTATGATTAAGTTCCAACTCTTTTAATTAAAGGTGTGTACATTAACTTCAGATGTAGGAGTGCCTGTATGTAACATGTGAGGCACACATATTTCCTGTTGGTAAGTGTGAGACCTAGGTCTAGATTTACTAGCAGATTTACAACTCCCAACTGGCACATAAGAGAGTAAAAATAAACATTGATGCATTTTGTGTGTAAAATAATTAGATATTGATTGGAGCAGAAACTAGGACTGAAGTCTATTCCTACCAGATCAGTACTGTAAACTGAAGACTACAGAGCACTTGTGACGGTCGTCTTGACCTCACTTAAAGCCAGGCTATCTTATACCAAGTGATGGACGGAATTTGCGATTCCTTCTCTCAAACTTCAGCTTCATATTCCTCCAAACAAATAAGGGCCATCAATCAGGTCTAAGCATGGACTACTGCATGAAACTGCATGAAGTGTGCAGGTCTTTGTCACCCTAGACCTCCCCTGGTGTTCCAGCTGGTAGGCTGCCTGGCCAGATCCTGCCTGGCTGGCCAGATCCTGCCTCTTCTTGCCTGGCTGCTAGAACAGACACTAGAGGTGCCGTTGCCTTGCAAGCGGCCGGCCTCTGATCAGTGTGAGAAAAGCTGGATACCCCTGGTTCTGGCAGGAGGCTGACGGAGGTATCCCAAAACTGGCACCTGCCAGTGTCACACAGGGTGGACTTCGCTATCTTGAGCGGTACCTCCGTGGTCTGGCACGGCAAGCTTTACTGCATAAGGACTTGAAGTCCCTTTCTTGCTCCGTCTTCGCTTCAGCGCAAGGCCTGTTGTCTCACGGCAGACGCGGCCCCCCGAGCCGCGAGAAAGCGGTACTTCAGCAGCGGCGGGATCCCCGCACCGGTGCCCAGGCCGCTTGGCTCCGGTGGCGCTCCTCTGCCAGCTGCCCATAGCCTTGGTCATACTTTAAAACAAATCCAGTTCGTCCGCGGGGAGGAACCCAGACGAGAGATCCACCGCCAGACGTAACGCGCCCTTCCCGGTGGAGGAGCTGCGCGCGCCCTGAGCGGGCGGGGATGACGGGACGGTCCCAGACGCATCCAGTTATAAAAGCGAAGGCGGATGCGGTTCGGCGCCGGGTAGCGCTTAGGCCCGTGTCACCCCCGCGGCGCAGAAGCCGGTTGTTCGTTTGGGAGAGCGCCGAGGTGCCCTTCGGCGGCCGGAGGACGGGAGGAGAGGGCGGGCGGGCCGCCGGGCGGGAGTCGCCGCCGGACGGGAAGCGCTGGCGGCCCCGCCCCCCCCGCGCCCTGTCTCCCACGCTCCGCCCTCTGCCCCGCCCCCGCCCCGCTCGGAGCGCGCGCGCGCCACCTCCGCACCACTCGCCTCGCTCCTTGCCGGCCGAGGAGGGAAAATGTGAGCCGGGCCGGCTCCGCCCGCGGCGCCTCGGATTGGCCCCCGCCTTCTGCCCGTCTTCCATTGGCCGGGCCGCCTCCGTAGGCGGCGCCCGATTGGCCGGCGCGGTTTTGGATACCAAATTCAAAGTTTTTAAAAGTACCCGGCGAGGGCGGCCGCGCACTCACTGCCCGCGGCCGCGGCGGCGCAGCCCTGCAGGTGAGCGCGGGCGGCGGGGCTCCGGTGAGGGCTCTGTGGCAGGGCCGGTCCGGGGCAGCGGGGCTCCCCGGTGAGGGCTCCGTGGCCAGGGCTCCGTGGCCGGGACGATCCGGGGCAGCGGGGCTCCGCGGTGAGGGCTCCGTGGCCGGGACAGTCCGGGGCAGCGAGGCTCCGCGGTGAGGGCTCCGTGGCCGGGACGGGGGCGGCTGCCGGCGTATGTGGTGGCGGGACTGGGGGCGCTGGCGGTGCTGGCGGCGCTGCGAGGGGCGGCAGGCGGACCGGGGACGGGCACCCCCGACGGCCGCCCGGCCCCGCCGCCCTCCCCAGCCTCGTCCCGCAGCTATCCCGCCGGCGGGACGGGATGGGACGGGACGGCGGCGCATGGGCGGCCGCGGAGCGTCCCGGTCCCGCCACGAGCCGGGTGTGGGGCGCGCCCCGCTGCCCGCCGCGGACTAACGGGGCCGAGTCCGAGCCGGGGTGGGGAGCGCAGCTCCCGCCGGCGGGCAGCGGCGGGCGGGGAGGCGCCGCGCCGCGCTGTCTCCCGCCCGCCGGGCCACGCCGCGGAGGGGGCATCCCCCCGGCGCGCTCCTGCCCGCCCCGCCGCCACCATTTTAGGGGGAATCCTCCAAGGTGGGGGAAAGCGGAGATCCCTGAAGGGGTAGGGTGCGGTTCCCGGGGCCGCGAGGCAGGGCAGGGCAGGGCCGGGAGCCGGTCTACCTGCCGCCGACCCGGGCCATCTTGAGCGCTGAGCGGGAGCAGCCTGACAGCGCCGCGGGGGCCCGCGGCTGAGCCCGCTCTGCTGGGGGATCGAGGCCGGCTCTGGCGCCCCGAAACAGAGGGGAGGACATTTCCCAATTCTGCAGGGTTTCAACCCAAAAGCTCCTCTGCTCACTCGTGGCGCGCAAACGAGGGGGGAAGGGGAGGAGGAAACTTAGCGAGGGCTTGCATCTCTCCCCCAACTCACACTGTACAAAGCCATAAGCGTATTTGCTGTTTTCTTCCACCAAATGTAGGTAAGAAGAAGGGACTTCTTCTCTGAAATGTTCATGAAACACATTTTTCTAATACTTTTTTCCAAAACTGCTGAAAGTGCTTAAATCCCTTAAAATACCAGCTCAAAGCGGGGAGTTTATTTTTCCTACGGATTGCAAAGCATCTTGAAAATTATTTTCCCCTGAGATTTAACACGACAGAGATGGCTTCCTTCTCCTCTTCAGCCCTTGCCCATCCCCCCCACAATTGTTAATATAGATAGCACCGCACTTCGGGAGGAGGGGTAAGAAACAGGGCAAGAAAAGCTCAATTTCCCTATAATATCTGTCGACCTCCCACCCTCTTAAAATTATACTTTATTTCACTTTGGCCATTGTTTAAGGGTTGCTGCTTTCCATTGTAATTTACACATGCATGTGAGCGCTCAAGCTTTTCCTGTGCCACCCAGCCTCCTCCCCTTTTAAAAATGCCAGATACCTGGCTGCATCAGCAGCATTGCCTCTTGCCTTGGATGCAAACTTCAGGCTGCTCTGGCCTGGCTATACCCCTGCATGAGCCTGCTGTCACTCTTGGACCCTCTGCCACTGAAGTCCCTTGCAGGGACCGCAAGCGTCCTGAGTATATTGCTGCATTTAGGGTAGGAAGTGGAGACGTTGGTGTGTCTAAAAGTAATCTATACTGGTGGAATGGTGACAAAGTAAATCACCCGATCGGTTTTCTCGCCCCAGTTATACGCAGCATAAAGCTCTAATTTTGAGAAGATCTTACATAGATTTAATGTGTGGCTGGTCAAATCCTTAGTTCCACTAGTTGTCTGAGTTTTAGACACTAGAGGGTGAGTTAGATAAAAGCTTAAAATTCATAATGCAGAAGGAAGGCATGATTGGTTCTTTATAAGAAAAAGAATTTGTGATGCAGTTTATGCTGTGTTGTAATACTATCCTGGTTGTTTCTTGCAGGATACAAACAAAATAATGAAATCAAACCTTAACCACTCTTTCAAAATGAAATGTGATTTTGATTGTACGTCTCTTCACACTGGGTTTGCACCTTTGAAATCTGCTGTGGAGAAAACAAGACTGGAAGAGTCCTGCCCCTTCAATTATGAGGAAGGCCTTTGTAAAAGCTGTGCTGAAGAGCATCAGAAAATACTCCTTAGTGACTCATACCATGTGGCCACCAGAAATCTAGATCCTGAAGATGAAGGAAGACCTGTACATAACAAAGAAAACAAACAAGTAACCCAGAGACTTGATGAAGGTGTCTATGAAATGGAGGCACTGGAAAACAGTAAATTTAGTGAGGACAGTGGTTATTCCTCTATGTTAAGTAATCAATACACTGATCCAATAGAACATGAGGACAGTATACCTTTGGCTGGGAATCTCTGTGGCACACCAAAGCATTGTCTCATGAAGAACGAAAACCAAGCACAGTTTTCAAAGAAGACTTTGTTGCCAGTAATCCATTATGAAGAAATGATTTGCTCAACTTTGAAAAAAAGTGGTAAAAGAAATCTCAAGTCTTCGGCTGCAGTAGACAGAATTGTTTTTAGGGGAAAGGTTGAACTTTGTAACCTAATTGGAAAGAAAATGGGATTAGATAGAATAGACATTCTTGCTGAACTCTTCCAAAAGAACCTGAAGCATATATTAGCAAACATTTTAAGGCATCTCGGTGAGATGGATTTAATAAAGTAAGTATATTGATCTCATTGTATTTCATTGGGAAAGTAAACAACCTAATCAGATGGCTTAAGAATGTTTTAGATATGGGGCTTGTGACATTTACTCAATGGTTAGTATTATGTATTAATATATTAAAACACGAACTGTCAATGTAAGCTATGATATATGTGGAGAATATCTCTTTTCCCTAGAAGGCAAATTAAAGGCTACAGCTGTGAACATATCCCATCTTCTACCTGAAAGAAAAAGATTACATAGTTATTTCCACAATTAAATAAAAAGTTTTTCCCTTTCCTAGGAGGTAACTGATATGTTTGTATTGTCATTGCAGTTTTGCCAAAGTCAGCACAACATGGCAGAAGATTCTACAAGAAGATAAATGGATTTTCCAAATGTATAGTAAAGCTGTGAAAAATCTTTCTGTAAGTTTCTGCACTTGTTAGATATTTCAAGCCTAAACCAGCAGTGTCCTTCTGCTCTTTCAGGACTTCTCCCAGCTTTAAGAGATCGCAGAAGAGTTTCTTAGATTGAAAACATTGTCACTGGAGTGTATGATTTTGTCCTGTTAGGATGCCCTGTCTCAAAGTGTTGCTAGTCACTTCACTGTCTTTGGAGCCCAGGGAAGGCTGACTGAGAAGGTTACCCAAGGAGAGATGCAGATGTTCTTAAGAGCTTCCACGTCTCCTATGTTAGAGAGGAAGGCAGGGAGGAGAGGGTCAGCTCCAGCACTGCCCGCTGGGCAAGCCCGAGAGGCTCTCAGCAGGGGCTTCCTTCCTTCAGCATCCCCACTGATCCAGGAGGGAGAGAGGCTGAGAGAAGCCACTCAGCTGACTGCGCGACTCAGGTTCTCTGCTTATACTTTCTAGCAACAGTCTCTGAAGTGCAACATGTTGGCTACAGAAAAATGAAAACCTTTTTGCACTGTGAGCTATTCCTAATGCCTATTTGTCCTATGAAATAAAAAATGCAAGATCCAGCCATGCTAGCATTGCACTTTACTAAGGCAGGACTTCTTTAAAACACTAGGGGCGTTTTTCTTCCTTGAGAGGTGGAGAGACAATGAAACAAGGCTTAGGATCTGCCACAGAATAAGGTAGTCAACTAGTCTGAATTTTATGTAGTATTTTATGGTGCTAACCTGTTGGGGTGAAACAGTTGGACAGCACTGAACATTTGTCCCATAAAGTTTGATTTCCTCCCTGCCATTGTATGCTTTTTTTAACCTGAACTGCAAACTCAGAAAATTGGTGGGCGGAGTTTACTTCTGAGAAAGAAAATTTCAAGCATCCCTGTTCACTGTAAAGAATTAGAAATATTGCTTTGTGCTTTAAAACATTGCGGTGACTAGGATACATGCTCTGCCTAAATAATTATGATGTGTTAATGTGAAAGTAAGTTGCATTATGTACTAGAAGATGGTTGGTTTTGATGGTCTGAACTAGGGGTCTGTTCTATGCATTTTTAACAGCAGTGACTGAGAAAGCTAAGGTAAAATTAATAGCGTACTACTTGGTATGATGCTTTATTATTGGAGACCTTCTAGCCAGGAGGAAGGACCCAAAAAAAGTTGTTGACTTCTTTAAACAAAAAGTCAGTATCAGATAAGTCTCTTTTCAAATTTTATTCTTGTTTTTCTTCTCATTAGAATGGCACTAAGGCATCAGAGCATGCTGCAACAAGGGAGTATGTTCTCTACCGAACGGCTTTAGCTTCCATTCAGAAAGCAACCCCACCAAACAACTTGAATAAAAAAGGCACCAGATCCAAAGCATCTAAGAATCACAGCAGGCTCATGGAGTTTTCTGAGGTAACTGGTGACTTCCATTCATCTTTAGTTTCTCACGTGTTGTCTGGCACATGATCAGCTTGTAAAGCATATTTCTGAAAGTAGTATCTCCTATTTGAAGCGCTTGTAACTCTTATTAGTGTGGCTGCCAAATTTTGCTTATTGAGCCTATTTTAAGACAATGTCATAGAATCATAGAATCATAGAATCATACAGGTTGGAAAAGACCGCTAAGATCACCGTGTCCAACCGTCAACCCAACACCACCATGCCCACTACACCATGTCCCTAAGGGCCTCATCTACACGTCTTTTAAATACCTCCAGGGATGGTGACTCCACCACTTCCCTGGGCAGCCTGTTCCAAGGCCTGACCACTCTTTCAGTAAAGAAATTTTTCCTAATGTTCAATCTAAACCTCCCTTGGCGCAACTTGAGGCCATTTCCTCTCGTCCTATCGCTAGTTACTTGGGAGAAGAGACCAACACCCACCTCACTACAACCTCCCTTCAGGTAGTTGTAGAGCGTGATGAGGTCTCCCCTCAGCCTCCTCTTCTCCAGGCTAAACAGTCCCAGTTCCCTCAGCCGCTCCTCATAAGACTTGTGCTCCAGGCCCTTCACCAGCTTCGTTGCCCTCCTCTGGACGCGCTCCAGCACCTCCATGTCCTTCTTGTAGTGAGGGGCCCAAAACTGAACACAGTATTCGAGGTGCAGCCTCACCAGTGCCGAGTACAGGGGCACGATCACCTCCCTGCTCCTGCTGGCCACACTATTTCTGATACAGATATGTCAGAAACTAAGTGGAGAATATTGATACACTGGGATGTTCTACAACTTTTTTTTTCCCCCTGGGTGTCTGGGTACCCTCAAAATGGCTTAGTGAGGTTTTTTTTGGCTTAAATTTTGGCTTGGATCAGACATGAAAACATTTAGTAATTTCCTCTTAGTTTCCATGGGCTTATAATGAATCACATGTTTTCCAGATAAGCAATCCCACAAAAACTGTCAGTTTTGCCTCAACACTGATGGGCAATTTAAAAAAAAAAAAAAAAAAGACCAAAGACTAAGTAGTTCTTATTTTTAAAAAATTAAACAGCTGAATATTTCTCCTGTTCATTCTATGCTTTTCTCCCCCAACTAATTATCTGACATTAAAATGGCTTTTTTAAACTACATATTTGTAGTGTGTCACACATTTGGAGTTGTCAACAACTGCCAACAGCCTAAGTTTCCCTTCACCTTCTTGTTTTCCTGAAGCTTTTTTTTTTCCCCACGATAGGTGCAGGTCTACATTGCTAGTGTCTTATAAGACTTTTAAAAATGTTTATTGAAAGTCATTGTTTGTTAATAAGCAACAGATTTTCCTAACTAGAAAAAACTTTTATACTCAAGCTCAAAAAACTTATTCTGCAAATTGCTGCAATAAGAGAAGAAGATATAATTGCACTGGAAAGTATGATCAAGCTGCTCTAATACTACTATATAGCACTTCGTAGCATTAGGAATCTGAAAATTCAACTGTACACTGAAGTAGCAGTCTAAAATTTTTTTTCCTTATATGTCTATACACACACATTTAAATTATAAAAACATTTTGCTTTTAACAATTGGGTGATATAAGGTGTTATACAGGTCTATAATTTTTTAATGCTGAAGGATTTTGAATGGTGGATCTGTTTTTGTGTCAAAAATGAATTCATTGGAGAGAAATAGGAGTTGCTTCCATTTGGTGTCTCAAGCTGAGTGCCCCACAGCTGAGATTTCTGGACACATTGCTCACTTTTCAAAAATGTTAATGATTTAAATGGAATTCAGATTTATTTTCTTTTTTTTTAAATTAAAGTGAACTAAATCACCATCCTTGGATGAGGTTTGGAGGATTCAGGAGGGCTGTTTTTCTTACTGCTTTGCATTTAGTCTGTCCGTCCTTTAAATTTAAAATTTAAAGAATTTTAAATTGGCTATCTGTATTCCAGTCCAAAGTACCTGCAGTTATAGAGTGATTATTCCTGTTCAATATCCATCAGAATTAGGCTAAATTTATAATTTAGGTCTCTAGAGCAGGAGAAGTTATAATATGTTTTGTGACACTTAGATAACATCAGGGAATGTTTGGGGCATGTATTTAGCCTCCACTCGTGATTTCTTTCTGTGCTTGTTCCAATAGGCTGCCAAGACCTTGAAAAACACTGAAAGCCTTAAAGTCTGCCATCGCTGTGGCTCACCCGCAAAGTACGACTCCTATCTACAAAGAGCGACGTGCAATCGTGAAAGTTGTGGCTTTGACTTTTGCACAAAGTGCATGTGCAGCTACCACAGCTCCAGTGACTGCTTGAGTGGCAAACCAGTGAAACCCACCTCTAAGCTAGGGCCGCTTCCTGGGACCAAGAAAAGCAAACAGAGTCTACGGCGATTGTGATCCATCCATCCCAATACAGATTGTCAGATGTCCCATGAAAGTTTTTTTAGGATATGAAGTTATCCACAACAAAAATCAAACAAGAAAATGCTTTCTGCTATTCTATATTTTAAAAAAGATTAATTTTATTAGTCCTCCATACTATTTGGTCGTGTTGGAATTCCTAGGAATCATCACAAATATCCATTTTAAATTATCCAATTATACTAACCTATAAATTTAAAAGAAAATTCTGGATATCGATTCTAATAACATTTAAAATATTGTCGTGACAATTTGTCTATTGTGTCCCAGCCTTCAAAACACCCCACAATAAGATTGAACAAAGAAGTTTTGGCAAGTAACCTTCCATCTGTAACCCTAGCAATTCTTGAATGCCAGAAGGGGGAAGCGTAAACTGTGTTTTATTTAAATGTTTGCTCTTGTTCAAAAGTCTTTTAAAAGCATTTATAGTGAGAATGTCACGTGAGGTGAGTAAAGTCCCTTTTAACATAAAATTATGAGGGAGTCTAGTTTTTATGATTTTCTTTTCAAGGCTTTGCCTTAATTTTAAAATGTGAAGGTTTATAATAGCATTTTCTCTGATGGTTTACTTTATGTGAATCTTAAATTGTTGTTCTTCCTTCATTTCTTCATTCAGAAACTGCAGGTTTTCCTTGAACTGAGGTGATACCCTTTCCAACTTAAAAAAAAAAAAAGTACTGTATCTTGGCTATACTGCTAAAAAAATACTTGGTTTGCCAGTTTTTTCCAAATCACAAGATAAATTTTTAATATTTGTATATATTTGTAAATACTACTTTAAATATTATTCATGTTCGTCTTGTAAATGTGAAAATAAATTACTGTTCTCAGCAACTTGGTTGGCAAATCTGGACTACTTATTTATCATCTTAAGAGATTACTTTTCATGCTCATTTCTGAAGTTTAAAGAACAAATCTCCTGGTTTTGTGTAAAACGTACTGAATCCATTCTCATGCTGTGTTCCCGCAGCTTACCTAAAGACTCTTAGCAGTAATTGCTGGTAGTTTCTGAACCAACACAAATGGAAAATTTTCTATTGGCTGAATATTTGCTGCTCTTTCTCACTGTCGGTAAAGTCTTCATGATTCCACAGCAAAGAAAGGCAAGCTTTCAAGAAAAGGACTGATCATTTCCTGGAAATGTCTGGAGTTTGGGTGGTTTTTTCCGGTCAGCAAGTAGATAGCAGACTGGTAAGGCAGCATTGTAGGTCCTGCTCCTTGAACTGGGACAGCAGTTATATACTGCCTGGCAACTTTTCCTGCACTTGTTAATTTTCCATTTGTGAGAGCAGTGGTAGAAACAGTTGAGCAGGACCTCTAGCATTCTGCTTTTGTGTGGTGAACTTAATCTCCTAACCTGAACCTGGGACTTAAAATAAGACGCTGGCTGAGTTATATCAAGAACTTTCATTCCATAAATTTGCCTATTTAAGTCCACTTACAGATATGCTCAAGATCTGAGAATGAAAGGTAGAAGTCTTCCATCCTATTATACCTTATTCTGGTAATTAGACCGCACCACCTTTACCAACCAGTCCTGCAGGCCAGAAGAAGGATTATGTTTGTATAGGAAGTAACAGCCCTCAACTTCTTGGATATTGGTGTCTCCAATATTTGTGACACATGGAAAAGGCTTGATGCGCATGCAATGACAGCAAGTCTGTTAGTAGGCTGAGCACAGGTAGATAAGAAATATTACAAGCAAAAGTTTGTTATAAAATTTTTATCTGTATCTACTGAAACTCCTGTGTCCTCAAGAGCACAGATATCTTAATGTGATCTGGACAGAATTGCCCTTTTGTACATTGATTTTGAGAAATGTGGCACAGGGATCCACACAGAGTATGATACATCTCGAATTAAAACTTGTGTGTCTGTTTTGGAGCTGAATGTGGATGTTACAAACTTAGGTTTACCTTCTCAGCTTTTGAGCTTACTAAGGGGAACTATCCACTCTCTAGTAGGCCTAACAATTTGTACACGGAGAGAGTAAAGAACAGCTGCTTTTTTTTGTTTCCTGTAGAAATTTATCTGCTCGTGCAGAATTTTGAGGAAAATTCCTTGTTACCTCCAGATAAGGGGGAAGAACTGGACTACATGGCTTCAGTGGTCACAACTGGAGATGAACAATATGAAGAAACAGACATTTTTCACTAACTTCTGAGTGATAAGAGGCAACTGCCTTCTACCTGAAACCTCATTGGAAAAGTTGGATTACTTGACTTCTAATGAAGCTTTCACCAAGCTGTAATAGGTCTGCTGCAAACAATTGTCGCTGTTTCTTTCCTCTTGCCCAACCATTTTTGTCTTATCCTGATCCTCAGACCCTTGCCTATCAGCTTCAGTGTTAATAAGCAGAGCAGACATTCAAGATTGCAGCCTTCAACAGGTGGGTGACAGCTCCTTAAGGACCTTGACCTGTTACCAATGCTTGCAATTTTCTTATGCAAAATTTTTGAAGAGAAGCACGGGGATCTGTGGTGGTCACACAGCTATTTCTTCCTTTATTGTAATCTTGCCCAACAGTTGAAACCTTGCCCAACAATGCTGAACATTGGACCTGTATAAAAACTATGCATCTTACTGAAAGCCACGTGATCGTTGGTCTCCTCATAAATAGCTTCAGCGAATGGTGTACAGCAGAAAAAAACAGAGTGGACACACAGTCCCCACCCAGGCATGCTGGCATCTACTGCTGAGGGAGAAAGGAGCTCCTTATAGAGAGTGAGGGCATTGGATGTTAGCCAGGTGCCCCAACGAGTGCTGAAGAGAGTGATTTACGTGCCAAAGGCGGGAACAAAGTAGTAGGTGCAGATTGTTGTTAACGTCTGTGCTGAGCCTATCTTGAACCTGCCTTTGATATGTAATCATGTGAGAGTCGTACCTAGCGCAAGAGCATAGGACTTGCCATATGGAGATGAGTCGTCCCCAACTACCACAGCTGTGTTGTCAAAACCACTTTCAGACTCAACATTTGGCAGCCGCAGTGACATTGCAGGAACGTGATAAGCTTCTTACCCACATTACATATGCCTTTCAGACCTACAGAGGGTGATAAATACCTGCAGGCTGACAGAGTCCCCCGTCTGGCTAGTACAAGAGTACAGATTTCTCCCAGTTACTCGCTTATCTCTAGGCATGGCTCTGCATGGTGAGGAAGGGCGGGATGTTTCTCTGCTGTGTAAATTGCTGTGGCTAGCAGCTGTTCCTCCTGGCCTGAACAAGTATGGAGCCAGAATATTCCTTAATTTCATCCTGACCCTAGCTGGGAGGCAGGCAGAGGCAGGCGTTTAGGACTTTCTGAAATCAATATTGAATATCCACATTTTGCGGCTCTTCTCTCTTGCACTTATGATGCTGCCCTGAAAAACCCAAGGAGCTGCTCGAGATGCTTATATCTGTCTGCAAAGCATTAAAGGCAATCATCTCAGCTGTCCCACCACAGCAACCAGAGAAGCTGGAGAGAAGTGCCAGATAATGATGATTAATCTGATGATATAATCACTTGTAAAAACAAGGATGAGTTTGTATGCACTTATCAGTGTAATTTATCCTCCAGCAGCAACCTTTGTGCTTTGAGGACTGTGGGACATGGAAGAAGCAAAACAGAAAAAACCCATCTTCAACTCTGCAACTGCTGGCACCTTAGCACAGGGCACAGCACACAGCCTAGTTGTTCACCTCTAACCCGTGGCAAAACTGCAGCATGTGTCAGATATGCTGTCACTAGCCAAAGGTTCCACCGCAAAGAAGGACATTTTAGCATATTGAATGTTTTGTTTGACAAAAAAGTTTAAAACTCAAAGTTCTGGCGGTGATCGCTCTCAAAAAAGTTCAGAATATTTAGTAGTAAAAATATAAAGTCCACCCTGACTCACAGAGTTTAAAAAAGGGAATCTAGATTAAGATTATGATAAGAATTCCCTCCCCACCTCCCAAAATATCTAGTCCTAAAGCCAAGGGCTGACAATCCTTTTGAGGAAATTATGCTGTACTATAGAGATTTGAAAAAATAAAATATGTTCTGGAAAGGGAAAACCACAAGATGGTGCTCTTGAAACACTGCATGAAGCCGGATTCATTGAGTTCCTTCTTGCTGCGTTCATGGAGGGTGTATTTCCTCCACCTCCGCTCACTATAGCTATCCATCTGGTTACTACGGTCACGGGTAATCACATTAAATCGGCGATTAAAAGAGCAGAACCCAAACCTTGAATTCAATTACTGATTTTAACACTTGTTTCAAAGATATTTGTGTAGGATATGTACATATTTGAAAAACTTTAAAAAATACTGGTGCCTTCCATAAAAGCTTTATCCTGCTGCTAAATGTACATGCCTTCTTCAAACAGTGATTGGCTGCCCTAAAAACATAATATTTATTTTGTCCGCCTTGTGCCCCTGTCATGACAAGTGGAGAGCAAAGCCACGACTCCAAAGCAGTGGGTGCAAGCCATCTCAACTATTTCTGCAAGGTTCAAATGAAGGAACAGACAGTCTTGTAATGGCCACTGAGATGGTTCAGCAGGTGAGGGTTTGTCCCTTAAGGTTCAGTATTGCTCTGCTCTTTGCAGTCAGAACTGCCCTCACAGTACCTCAGTACAGCACTCAAACAAGCCAAGGGCTTGGGAGGTATTTTGAGAAATTAAGATGCAAAAAAACGCAATTCCCTATGTTTGCTGACTGCTCTGTAGGTTTCGGTTTTGTGCTGGGGAGATGCGACGAGCCCTCCACAGCCCTCAGCCAGCTGCAGTGTCCGGGCCAGCCCATGGCCCCAGGGATGGCCCTGAGGATGTCCTCTGCCTGAGCAGGGGCATGGCTGGGGAGAGGGAGGGAACCTTGCCCCTCCTCTGCCCTGTTTTCCACCTCCTAAGTGCTGGGCTAGCTTTTGGGAGGCTCCAGAAGTGCTGCTGCCCTTGGCTGATGCAGCTGTGCCTGGCAAGGGGGAGCAGGAAGGCTGGTGCTGGAGCAGGGGCTGTGCTGGGGCACGGTGGGGAACAGAGGAAGGGTTGGGGAAGTCGGCTGGGCTGGCTGTTAGGCCCGGGGTGGGGACAGTCTTTGTGGAGGACTATGGCCTGTCAGTAGCTAACACAGATGTTGCATGTCTGTGTGTTTGCTGAAAAGCAAAGGCCTCTGGACATTTGATGCTGCCTTGTAGCCAAACCAGGGTAGTAATGGTGAATGCTGGTATTGCATTAAATGCCGTAGTTACTCTGGCTTCCTCAGCCTATGTTGGACATGCATTGATAGCATCGTGAAGGTCAGAGTTGGCTCCAACCAAAAGTATTTGCTGTGGGGATATAAAGTTCAGGCGGTCCTCAGCTGCTGAGCAGAAGGGCTGGGCTCGGAAGACACTCCTGTGTGTTTCAGGAGGAGGTATAGCTCTTCCAGGGCTAATGCATGGCGGCTACAGCTCCACAGGAGAGGCTTAGGGCGGGTACAGCTATAGTTTCACTGGTTGCCACCTCCTGAAACTCCTCTTTTTCGCCTCCTGTACACCCACCAGAGAGCGCAGTGCCCCTTCTTGTCATCCCTCGCAGGTGATGACTGCTCCTGCCAGGGGCTGCTCTGGTGGCTGGCTCATGCATGAATCATAATGCAAACACGATGACACAAGACCTCTGAGACTTACCTCTTATGTTTAGTGTCATTGTTTGAGGGTCTACCTCGGCTCAGTTAATTACATTGTACAACAGATTTTCGTTAGGCATATGTAGATCTAATTTTCAAGATTGTCCCTGGATACCAAATTAGTAGAGAACACATCAATTGCAATTTGCTTACAAACATACTTTAAACACCAGCTGCTTGTAAAAATACACATAATGTTTTTAAATTTAAAAGCTCTGTGTTGCCTTAAAAATACTTGCAGCAGGCAGCGCAATAATACATTTACTCTCTGCAACGCATTTACTTATGTACACCTAGATAAAAAATTTGAGTGCCAGTATGAAATCCAGAAAGTTTGTGAGTTGCTCCATGTCCCTGTCATTCTTCATGGCACATCGTGGTTGTGTAATAAGTCGTGAAGTTGAACTGTGATAGGAAAAGCCCACTGAAGCAGGGTAAAAAACCATGTAAGATGTCATATGTTAAAGGTAAGTAAATCAGTAAGAATACCGCAGGACTTCCAGTCTCACTGTATACATTTCAGAGAGAGTTTTGGAAAAGTAGGCAGTTCATATTTGTTCTGGTCTCCTCACCTCTGTTAAATAGCAATTATATTCTCAGTATTTGTACATGATATACAAATGTAAAATATATAAAACAAGGTGTCTTAGTGCCCTACACCACTACCACAGTCCCACCACTCTGGTATGAATTAACCATGAAGTAGATAAGGAGTACACTTTTTAATATTTCTATTTATACTTTCAGCCTGTTAATACTCACAGTACTTATTCTCTTGTCAGTACTCATAATATTCTTCAGTGTTCTCAGCACTCTTGTAAATAGATTATACCCTGAAGGGTGACTTTCTTAACAAGAGGAAGACAACTCTCTTGCTGTGTTTTGCATATCACAACAGAAGAAACGTTCTCTTTCCCTGGAGTTTCAGTCAAGAGCAAGGTTTTCGTTGTTCATACAGAACGGCTTTATCCTCACTATAGCAAGGTTTTCACAAAGTTTCTGGAGCAGACAGTAATTCAGTATGTTTTTTCATGTTTACATGCCAGTCTTGAATATGATTCAAATGCTTTCAGATTTCCTATCTGTACATGTTGACACTGAAGCAAATTAAATGCCTGTAATTATTCTTTTCCATATCAATTTCGTAAATTCTGGTGACCGAAATCAAAGGTACTGGTTGTGCCTGTTTTACAAAGTTAGAGCATATGTGCTCCTTCCTCTGGAAACACTCAAAGAAAAAGAAACTGTTACAATGTACAAAGTAATAATAATATTATTGAAAAACACTGACTTGGGGGGCAGCTAATGGTAACTCTTGCACTAAGAACAACTTGATTTCCGGGAGATGTAGCTCTTTGAAATGCAGGCTCATTTTTTTGCTGATGCATGATGTGAGAAGAATAGTATTCAGGGACTTCATGATCTTTTCTTGAAGTTGATAGCTGGATCTTCATGAAACATTTTCCTCTTGAGCATTCACACTAAGTAAAACAAATCCATGACCAACACAACTTTTTTCAGAAATATTTTTTAGAATAATCTTGGCTTATTGGAACATAAACCAGGCACAGAACAGAACATAGCAATACCTAAATCACATGTCATTTTCTTATCTGTAAGTTGCAAAGAATGTCACAAGTGAGATGAATGTTGTTGTTCTATTTTAAATGTAAAGTAACGGAGATACAAAATGCTTGGTCATGCAGTGGTTCAGTTACAAATACAGCCTGGACTTTCTGACTCCCAATTCTGGGACTATGTCTTCTCCTATCCATTCTGCTTTTCATAGTAATTAAAGTGGTAAATCAAGAAACACTTTGTAGTTTATGATACTTGGTGCTGAAACAAGCAATAAAACTTTTAGGAATGTGAGGGCTTGTCTACTTAAGAAAGATTACTGGTTTAATTCGGTAGTATTTGAAACCGGGTTACTTATATCAACAAAAAAAAAAATATATACAAAAGACGTTGTCTGAAATGATAAAACCAGGCTCAGCTCATGCCTCAAACACTTTTAAGACCAAGTGAAGATCAGAGGTAACAAATATCCTTATTTTTCTTTCTGAGACAGAATTCACCCTCTGAAGCAACTTCTTACTGCAGGTAAGTGATGTATACTTGTACAGCCCTCCTAAGTCTACATCACATATTTGTTGCTTATGCAGATGATGAAAACAGAAGTTTATGCTCCTGTATAAAACCAGGCTAAACTTTTAGCACTGCTAGCTAGGCTGAAATGGTTGTCACTCAAAGTGAAAAAAATTAAATCAATGGAAGAAATACCTGTGACTTGACCTGTGGATTAGGCTTCCAAAGGACAAAAAATGGTAATTATGGAGAGGATGGTAGAGGGTAACTATAGGTTTTCCTCTTCTATCTGTCCTGAATAAATTAAGTATATAATTTAATATGGGTTTACAAGGATTATAAGCTGAAAAGAAAAAGCCATCAACTATTACTATTTATTTCTGTTCCCTTGATTTTAAATAAGTAGGGTTTTTTTTCAGAGAAATCACTAAATAAAATTGTAAAGTTCAAAAATATTTCTGAATATTTTCATTGCTGTATGTGCACAGAAATTCTTTATTATAAACCAGCTAAATTTTTATTCAGGGAATAAGGTTAAAGAATTCTCCTGTTCCAGCGTTATCTGTATACGTAACTACAGTGCTGATCCACAGCTAATTTAGTCAATTTTAAAATGAAATATGTTAGACAAAAAATATTATTTTTTATTCTCTGTAAACTATTTTGATAGGAGCTAGTCGACAGTAGGGAAATTATATAATTTTTTTTTTTAAGTTATGAGTTTATTTTTAATTTGCAGAGTTTTAAACTGATATTTTTGCTCCCTTTTCCATAATTCAAAGTGTATTTTACTAAAACACATTTTTAATCTATAACCTTATTAAAATATAATTTTCAAATATTTGTCTTGCTAACTTTTAAAATATACAAAAAACATGAATGATAACTACAGGTATACATTGTTATTTGATAAGTTTCATTTTTGAAATCGATTTTAGCCTCTTTTTTTGCTTTTCCCCTTACCTCAGACCCCTTCAGAGAAAGGGAGAGGAGAAACATTATGCCAGCTCTATGTTGAATCCGTCTTCCATTTTTATTAGAATTTAACAGAAATTTCTGTGGATATTATGCTGAAAACACATTTGTTTTATAAATTTGTGGCCATAAAATGGTGAAAGAATGAAAAATAAAATATGTATGCAATGTCTTTGTTTCTGGTAAAGAACACACAAACTAGAAATTATGTGATTCAGCTTTCAAGTTGTAATCTGAGCTCCTAGTGCTGCAGGGGAAATACATAGTTATTATTTATTAGGCAGCTTACAATAGTTGGGGAAATGTTTAGTCCAGTGTGATAAAAGCTAGCTGCTTAAAAAAATTCATATTTTAAACTGGTAAGTAAGTGAAAGCAGAGTGTTCCCTTTTAGGCCACCACAAATATCACAGTTTGCTGGTAGTAAGCTGTATACTGGTAGTAAAAGTTTGAAGGATTAGAAATTAAAAGAAGCCAGCATCTGTCTTGATTACCATTTTTAAGACTTGTTCAAAGCCAGCAAGAGAGCCCATCATTTGAAACATTAACATGACAGGAAACACCATCCAAAAAGCTTCTCCTTAAGCTTGCCCTTAAGGGCATGAAAGAAGCTCAATACGGGACTGTGATACACAGCCTGTGGGCAAGAAATTGATCCGTAAATCTTTATAAATTAAGCCAGTGTTTGTGTTACTGAAAAATGAATTTCATCTGCTGGTGAACTCAGAACACTCAATGGCACTATATATCCTCTATATGAACTTCGTTTAGAGATGCTGCTGTATTGCCATAGCAGCTGCTGCAAAATTGCTCCAAAGAAATACAATTCTCTGATTATATTTTCAATGTCCTTCTAGTCTGGATGTGTTTTGCAGGTAATAAATGTTAACTCTGAGGAGGACGAAAAAGCATCGTCATCATTTTTGTATTAAACCTCAGTTAGCATCAGTTCATTTTGAAATCAGAGTAGTAGTAACATGTAGCATTTTTATTTATGCTTAAATTGAAACAACATGAAAGGAACATAGAATATATAATTTGGTAGATCTGAGAGATCATAGAATTTAGTTCAGGGAGTGGAGAACATGCTTTTAATGAGACTTTCTAGTCGTCTTTATGTGCTCCGTGTAATTTTAAATTTGTTGATTTAAAACATTGTGTAATTTTATTATAGTCTTCTGCTTAATAATTCTTGATTTCCATCACCTTATTACTGCAATGCTGATGACAAATTTAAAAACTTTCAAGAATATTTCGCTATCTTTCAAGCTAAGACTTTCTGAGTCATCAGACTCAACCTCTCACAAGGTCCTCTTATTCAATGACCACTGGGGAACAACTACAAAGGAAAAAACCTAATTTGCAACAGCACAGAAAAGTTTTAGTAAACCTTTCTACACCCCAGAGAGTGCTGAAATGATGATGAAATGGAACAAATGTTGCAACAGAGAAGTTTGGGATTTGCTACTGTGCATCTGTCAGTGTAATTTCCACATCACGCACGCTTGTGATGTTAAATGTGGTATGACTCGAAAGAGGCCTGAGTCAAGGTCTGATCCCTCCTTAACTAGTAACTGACTGTCCAAGAGATTCTTTTTGCTTATAAAACTAGTCCTCAGGTAGCTCTTTTGCCTTCAGTATGAGTATGTAATGAGGGCATGTCTGTAGAGCCTTTCTTTCTTTATTTTTCCGGACAGACTTGTGATTTCTCTGCCCGTGCTCTGAAGCATGACAGGTCCTGCCCAAAACCAGGCATGTAACTGAGCACTGTCCTGAATGAATGCTGGTGGGTTCAGGATTGCCCCTTGGTTTTACACTTTACAGTAGTGAGACTGCAGTGAACAAGCGTACCATGTGCAGCCCCTGTTTTGCTCCTGTCCCATCATTCACACATACAGGCACTGAATATGCAAGTCTCCTGCTCTCATGTTACACACACAAAGTTTACAGCAGGAACACTGAACATCCCTTACTGTTAGTCTCATCAAAGACTGAGGATGATAGAAGACTTGATTCCCCTCTAGGACTGAATTGTCTTCGGAGCAAACAGGAGCCAAACATGAAAAGAAAATTTTAAGTATTTGTACTCTCCCATTTCTGGCCACCCTGAGGCAGAGGGGAGCAGGCTGGCAGGCAACGGTGCCGCTTCCCACCACCGTCACAGGCAGCGCGGCAGAAACCGACCCGCAGCAGCACTTCCCCACTCCAGCCACTTTCTCCCAGGCAGCAAGGGAAGTGCAGCTACCCACCTTCACACCAGTGGAACCGTGGTGTCCACCCCATGTTCTGAAGCAGCTGGAGACTGCTTTTCTGAAAGGCTTGTTATTTTAAAATACTTAGTGCACAAACAGTCTTTCCCCCTTTTTAAATAAAGCCTAGTCAGTGCTTTACCATGAGAGCAGAGAAGAGAGAGCCGCCTTCTTACCTGCTGTCTGAAGGGATTTAGAACAAGCAGGTGAAGGCACATGCACGTACAGTTCTTGATCTTTGGCCAGTGCAGAGTTTGAGCTCGGTGATTTCATCTGATGCCGGTGTAGACCTTCCTTGTGAAAATTCTCACTGACACAGCCTTGCAGAAAACATTACACTAACTCTAGTCAACATTAGCTGACACTATTTATAAAATAAAATACTGGAGCTTTTCCTTTCCTGCTGCAAGGTTTGCTGTAAAAAGCATTAGAGTTCATGTCATCGGTGCCACCCCACATCCTTGGTACTAAACTTGGCCCTGATTTCAAGTTTGCTATCATATTAATTTAGCCATCCAACTTTTGACTATCTTTATGTCTATGCTCTTTTCTTTGCGCTGCTATAAGTGCATATAAAATCAGATCTAATCGCAGTAACTCTGACAGTTTCCACGATGCCAACAACAATACCAGTACCCACGCATGCATCTAAAGTAAGGGTCCTCTGCTAAAGAGGAGGAAGGCAAAGAAGAGGTCTTGAAATAAAGTAAGTACCAAAGATTTTTACCTTTCATTAGATATTTGTCATGCATAACGATTTCAACTCCTATTTTGCACTAAATTCCAGCACAGTGTTCCTATATTGTTGATTATCATTAATTTCCAAAAGTCATTTGAGAAAGATATCAGAGTACAACATGAGAAAAAATAATTGAATTTATCTGTTTATTGATGTATTCATGAGTGTTTTTAAAAACACACATATTTCTTGAATTGCTACCTTGGTTTAGAGCCAATACTGTTTAGTTTCAAATATTACTTCACTGAAGTTATTTTCAACAGTCTTTCAGTTTCTAGTGCTTCCTGTCTTATTAAGAATGTAAAGCCATTGCCCGGTGTATAGTCTTGCAGGCATGATGAGCTGGATTCAAAGTTGATGAATCTTCCTCTTAATTTTAACCCCTGAATATAGCCATGACCTTCTCCTCCTACAGTGTTGAATTACAACGAGGTTGGGGGTGGTTTAATCTATTGATGCAGTTGTCCATGATGACATTGCTATATTATTAATTGCAGATACGGACTACATGCGCATACTTTAAAAAAAAGATACTTTTCAAGCTTTATGTAACAGAGCCATGCGCTTAGCTTCTAACTATCCCAACTTAGGCTTTCTAACTAGAGTATGTGCTTAATTCGTCATGAAATAATAGTCACCGTAACAGCAATATATATTACACTGCAAGGCATTCATAACACAGGCTATATTTTAGGCATCAAATGTATGAGTATGTTACAGAAGTTTAAGAAAGTATTGGGTATCTGCTGAGCATGGTGACAGTCCCAGGACTCAATCTTAGTCCTGGTTTTCATGATGCACCTTAACCTAAAGGCCATCCAGTGGTGTTTAGAGTAAAATTTTCTGCTTTGCAATAGGAGTGGGCTAAGAGCATACACACAGTTACAAGCCATGTTTAAGCTGGCAAAATAAAAGTGTCCAGAAATGTTTACAGTAACTGAGGCTGACTAGTACGGAATTAAGCGAGTACAGAACAGCCCATGTCTATGCTGATGAATCCCCTGAGCCTCCAAAAGAGGTTGGCTATGTGCACATGAGCTCTTTGTGATAGTCTCCATCCGGTGTTAACTTTTGAACAGTACCCAGGAATTATTTGGGAAAAAGCTAGCTGGTACAGGCTAATGACACAGCTCTAACGTTACAAGACAGAGTGTTCCAGTGCCCAGGTAACTTCTCAGGTAACTTGTAATTTGCTTGTATAGAGGCAGCCACAGTGGAACAGCTAAGCTGCTGTAACACCATCACTTGAGCTTTTAGAGAAATTATCTTTACTGAAACTACAAAATTTTAAAAGTGGTTGGAGTTTGGCTCACACTTTTGATTACATTTACGGCAGAGAGAGAATTTGTTGGATAACAATCAGTTCACATTCAGATCTTTAACCAAAGGGGTAAAGTTTAGGGAAATCCCTGGAACCCAAGCAAGACAATGGAGAGAATGACAGATCGGGGTGTCAAGATGCCTCCTGGCAGTCTGTGGCGAACTGCCTCATCTTATTCCTGTTTCCAGTGACTGAATCCTTTTTAAGAGAGAAGTAAAAATGCATTATGCACATTCCTAATGTTGTAAGCAATGTATACAATTTCTGTAGTTTCCTAAGGGATAGTATACCTACTTGCTAGATAGATGGATTGTAGGAACTTAAAAAGCAATTATAGTGAATAAAATATCATATATGTATAGATCTGACCCACCTCTCAGAAAAGATGCAGATCCCTAACAGCGCCGTGGAAGAGAAGTACTGGAATGATACACATCCTCAGATAACTGAGCTGAGTGAAAGGGACTCTGTTCTGCTTTTCCCCAGACACATGGAAAGAAAGGGTTTTGTCCTGTCTTGGAATGAGGAAACAGAGGTAAAAAGGGTTGTGTACCATGGGGGGAAGGCAGGGGGAAAAGGCTTCCAGTCCTGAACAATGTCAAGGAAGCGGAAAGCAAGCCTCTTTTCTGGAATCCTTGCTGCAGGCTAGGAAGAAAAGGAGATGGCTGAGAGCTGAAAGTATGGCTCCACTTACTGAACTTCTTGCATTAGCTACGCCTGAGTATAACCTGCAATATTCAGCAACTAAAGATTTTGACTGATAATACGCAGACTCTGTATGCGAAAACAGCACATAGATTCCATGTCAGCTGGAGCTTCCCAGGGATTTACCTCTCAGATGAAGCCTGTAATTTATGTTTGGTGGGACAGATTTTTTAGCTGTTGTAAATCAAAACATCTACGTGATACACAGCAGATGAAGATCCAGTCCAAATTATGTATAGATAATTTCTGTTACATGAGAAGGATTCTGGGGCCTGTTTTTCTTGTGATTTCTACCAGCATAATTTTGGAATAACTGCAGTGAACGTAAAAGTATTTCATCATTGAGTGAGAGGTGAATTAGCTCCAACATGTGCATTGCAAAGATGTAAACGCCAGGTCATGTTGTGTTTCTTGGTATCGTTGTCAAGTTTAAAACCCAGCAGGCATACATTTAGGTCCATGATAGTCATGTTAAATTGAGCCCATCATAGTGTTAACCATACCATAAATTTGTGGCTAAATCACAATAAATTATGTTGATTCTGTCTTTTTAGTGCTCTTCCAGAGAAAAACACTGAGTACTCGATTTAATTGATGATGCTGAAATATTGAGAATATTCTTGAAAGCAACAGGCCTTTTTCAAGCAGAAAAGAAAAGCAAGCAAACACATGTAATATTCTTTAAAATATGCTGAGATGTTATCGCTTTGAATAATTCAGCAAGGAGTTGTCATCAGATCTGTGGAAGATTTTTATGAGATGGCTCCTTGATAACAGTGTGTTTAGAACTGGTATTCCCCTGCAGAGTATTTTTTGCAACTATTGTGCTGGTAACAGCTAACGTTTCTGCCTGTTCAAGGAGAAAAAATTTCCTAGAGCAGCACAGTCCAGCTGGTGACATGTAAAATGGATTTAGACTCCAGGATACTCCAGCCTCTCCTGAAAGGAGCGCAGGTAGTCGTAGCAATCCACCCAGCAGTGCCCCAGCACAGCAAGGCAATGGGGCAAGCCTCCGTCACTGCGTCACTGTGGGAGGAGAGGTGGGAAGGGGGGCAGGTGTTGTCCTGCACCTCCATGTGCTCCACCATGTAGAACTTGCTTCTGGAGCAAGCCAGCCCAGAGAGATATCCCTCAGCTGTGATATGGCCCTAGTGCTGATGAATTTCAGACTATTGTCTGAAATTTAATTCCCTTTCATATGTATAATTGACAGCCTGGGAGAAGACACTTTGAAAGTTGCTTTTCAAGATGGTTGTGAAGTGCTGGCATGAGAAATGGGACCCAGTAAAAAGAAGAGGGAAAGGCTGAAATAGAAGTAATTCTTAACCATTTGTGGAAGGCATTGGTCATCGTGCGTGCTAAGGGGTGATAACGATGCGGTGAGATGGTGCGGTGACTCAGAGCTGACTCTTCTCAGAAGGCTGCAGCTGGCTGCTGTGCTTCCAGCCGTCCTCTTGCCCGCTGCTCCGGGGAGCTGTGCAGCTGGGGAAGCGGCAGATTTGCCCATTCTGCCCAAAATAGAAGCCTGGAGGCTGGGGAAGAAAAGCGGGCTGTCAGGACTGCCTCCTTATTTCATTCCTCTTTTCCCCTCGCAGCAGTAACTCCCTATGGTGACTGGAGGAGCAAAGGCAGCGGGGACATTTCTATAGGTGGCCACTTCCGGTATCCGCCTGGAGCACCTGTAGGAAATGGTCGCCCTTCCCTGACCCAGCCAGCAGCTGGTAGCTTGGCTGAGTCACCCACCCTTCCACCACAGGCAAACCCCAGGGGTCTCAGTAGCCTCAGGGGTTCATGGCCAGCAGTAAGATTCAGTGCTCTAGGATTTTATTAGATGCCGTTATTCACCATAAGGTGGGGTCTGCTTTACAATATGACAGGCAGCTCTTTCAAAACACCCGGAGGTGGAGAGGAAGGTGGGGGAGTACAGGATGAGCTGCTTTCTTCAACAGAGAGAGAGAGGGAGTGGGGAGGTGCGTGACATTGAATCATGTCTACACTTCTCTACAGCGAAAAATAGGCTGAGGAGAGGCTCTGGTCCTGACACAGGCCTTCTGCCAGCGGTGCCTGCAGCTGCTCAGACCCCGTGAAACCACCTCACACGGCTTGCTGCCATTAGGGCCCTCACGTGAAGCGCTTCTTGCTAGGTATGTCTGTGTTATGGTTTTTTATTTGTTTATTTTGGTTTTAGAAACTGAGGCCAGAGAATAGCAGCTGCACTTTAATAGGCCCCAGGTACAGAGGGTCATGTGGCACCTCCGAATGGCAGTGGCTCTAGAGCAGCACTCTTCCCCGCTCTCCTTCCCAAACCTTTTTGATTTGGTCACATTTTCTGTCCTTCGTATTTCTTTTCTATAGAAATAGTTATATGCCAACTCAACGTTATACCGGATGTTGCTAGGTACCCATCATCTCGTTTCTGTCCTCATCCTCCCTCCCCAGCCTGACCCTGAGCTCTGCTGCTGCTGCAGGTGTTGTTCACTTTCTGGTTATGAAGTACTCAGCACATTTTGGGGTGCTGGGGGAAAATTGTTAACATCCTCTTGTGAGTTGTTTTTGATGGTGAAACAGATGTATTGCTGAAAGGAGTGATAGTTCGGTTTCAATCACCCTGCCACGTCTGACTGAGGATAGTGTGAGTTCATACTTTTTACAACATGTTGATAAGTGGTGTTGGCCTTTGTGAGGACACAAGGATTTCTGTTCATGGTATTTACCAGTAGGCTGATGTTTTCATTATCATCTTTTCATCTCAGGCAGATCTTTACATTTACTGAGCTAATTATTTGGCATAGAAATCTTCAATGAAAAAAAACCAAAACCACCCCAAACCAAATTTGTGGACTAACGTAAACTCATGTACTGAAAAGGATTCTTCAGAGTAAAGTGCTGCAGTCACTAGTTTGTGGATGATGACAATTGAGCTCAAACTACATGTGAAATTATATTGTATAAAGACAATCTGAGAAAACAGCTATCACTGCAGCCCTTGGATGCCGCCTATTAAACTTCCATAATTGTCTGGGGAAAGTTTACGTTGTTTGATTCTCTTGCAAGACCTAACCCAGGGGATACAGCAAGGGACCAAAAGTCATTCTGGATGGTGCTCTGGTTGATGTGGACATGGATAGCCTAAAAGGGGCTGCAAGTCAGGAGGGGACGGGGAAGGAATGAAATCATTGATGCCACCTAAATCCTGTACTTCCTAGTCCTTCCCTGTGTAATTATCTTTCTTGTTACATTCTTTGATGGATATATCCTGAGTTTATATTAACTTTGGGAGTTTTAAAGCACTGTATAATCTTACTAACTCTCACAAACTTATAATCTATTTACATTTCACAAATGAAGAATCAGAAGCAAGAATTTATAACTAGCCGACAGCTCACTTCAAACTGTTTTCAGAGCCAGGATTATAATGCAAGAATGCTTGACTCCTGCCCTCATCTTGGTCATTGTACAGGTCCATTCCCTTTATTTTTGTCTCTCCTTTCTAGAGACTAAAACACTATTTCATAAAGGCTCCGAAGATTTACGTACAAAGCTTGAATCGAGACACAATGAACAAAATAACTTCTGATTGTGGAAAAGAGTTCTTCTCCATGCCCAGTAATGCTAGCAAATGTTTCGATCATTTTAATGATTTACAGGCTTAAAAAATTACTCAGCCAATCTATTTTAGATTTTTAGTAAGAACATAGAAACTAGGACAATCTGCAAGAAATGAGATCATTTCCTACTTTGAAACCTCCTGTTTCCGAGTTGCTTTACTGACTCTGCTTTAGATTTCCTGAGGAAAGTTTTATTCATTACATAAGCTGAAATTTCAGCTAGATAGGTTTTGTGCGGAGGGAGATGACGTTTAGGGAAAGCTTATTTATACCTGTATTACAGGGAACTAGAATGATGCATTTGTAAATAATAAAAAATATGCATCCAAATATTTAAAATCAACCAACTTTTGTTCAAAGTGAGAAAATGTAATTTCTGTATTTATTTTTTTCCCACAACTCCGCTGACTTCAGTGGAATTATTCTAGTTTGCAGTTACCTAAAAGTGGAAAGAATCGGATGCCTCTTTCTAATTCTTGATTGTTTCTTTTCTGATACTTGATTCTCGCACTATTTTTCAATGTATACTGAGGATGAGGGAGTTCTGTTGCAGTGTTTGAAAAATTCTGTCCAACCTCTGCTGTTTGTCTGAAAGCTTGTTGAATACAGATCTGCAATGTCAAATGTCTTTGATTTGATTTAGGCTCGACCAGATGTCAACAAATTGGAATTTAATGTTGTTGAGACAGACGACAACGTAGGAAGCATAAAGGGATTCATTACAAATTAGAATTAAAGAAAACATTCAGATGCAGTTGTGCAATTTCTATTCATCACAACTTAGATCAATTAGAAAAAAATCAGAAATGCTGTTTTTCTCTCATTCCTTATGAAGAAGTGAATGGAAATTTAGGACTTATATTGTAAGGCACCAGGATGCTTTTTTTTTTCATCAGAACAGATATTTTTCAAATAACAGTTCATGGTATATATGGTGACATTCTTCCTTGGCCCTTTTAAAATATACACACTCTGATTTGCCTGGCAGAAGATTAGACAGAAACTCAACAAAAGCCCAGTGTTAAGGAGCAAAAAACAACCTTTTTTAGAATTTCAGATTTATCTACAGTAGTATAGGTACATAAACCTGGTAAGGATCTTTGTTTTCTTCATGTTGACAGCAGCAAATATGCAAACAATGGCATTTTACATGCACAAGTGATTGCAAAGCAAGTTCTAAAGTCAGAAATGCACAGAAATTAACTGTTAAAGATGCCTGTGTGAGCATTTGTCAGATGATGATTAACTGTTTCTTAACTATCTAGCAGAAAATACAGACGAACAACGAAGACACTCTCCCTGTGCTGGGCGAGCTTCCTCTGCAACACGGCACCTTCCTCCCTGCGGGAGAAAGTTCCTTTTCCCCAGGATCTCAGTGGTGGCACAGAGGTTTCTTTCTCTAGCCGTGGCTTATCAGTTGTACACCTAGCTGGGACCTCAGAGACGCCTTTCCTCTGCCTGCCAGCTCTGCCCTTAGATTTTATTTAGGAGAAGTCTGGCTTCCAGGGGAATGGTTGTAGTGGGCTGTGGTATTGACTGGTAAAGCTCGGGAAATTCAAAGGAGTCAGAAAGGGACTGGGAGCAGTTTTCCTCAGTCTTGAGCAGAGTCATATCCCCTTCCTGATGCAGGCAGTGTGGTGGGAATTGGCAGACCTGGATGGAGGAAGGAAAAAGCTCCAAAGGGCACAGGTGCATAATTTCCCTTTACGTAGCACTCAGGTAGGCGATGTCTGAAAGAAAAGGATCTGGTTCCACCTAATCCTGATTTCCATTCTGGGCAGACTTGAGGCAGAAGAGGATAGGCTCACCTGGGGTGTACAGAAATCTGGGGGTTTGTCCTGATTTTAGACATACAGGTGTGGCAGCCTTGTTTAAATAAAGAGTGAATGAAACCTGACTAGGAGCTGAGGGTTTAACCTGAGGCTTGCCTGAAAGATTTCCATTCTTTCACACATGGCAGAGAATTGCATTTATAATTACGTTTTTTTTTCCTTTTTTTTTCATCATGAAGGACAAGGAATTTGTTTCTTGTGGCCATTGTCTCTATAAGGACTGAAATATGGGTACCTTGAAAAGGTCCATCAATTTTTCTCACTTGATATAGTATGTCCTTCAATGAAAAATTATGTTTCTTTTTCTGAAGAATGTTATTGGAATTATATAGTGTACCTGTATACAACGTGTATAAAAATATGCATTGATCTTTGCAGAATAGAGAACTCATGTAGAAATTGTTTTTAAAAAAATGTTACCATGATAGGTTAAAAGGAGTAATTGTTGAAAAATATTTTTCTTTTTCTATCCTTTCCACCTTATGAAATGCACACACAATTCGTCTTTCTTGGTCCTGGTTTCATATGCAACTGTATAAATATTTCCAGAGGTTTTTTGTTTGTTTGTTTGTTTTTTCCCTGTAAGACTGTACACAACTCAGATTGCATTAGCTCTGCACACTGTGTTAGATGTCCAAGGTTCGATGCATATTTTTGCTGAATTCAGACCTGAATCCTTCTGGAGTCTAACCTTAGAAAAATCAGAAATTCATAGGATTATCCACACTGTTCCCCATTGTTACTGATCAAGATTATAAGAAATATTGCTTCTTGATTTTGGAGCGGTCTCTGTAGAGATAGTTCCTGGTATGTCTTCAAGAAAATTATGTTACTGAAAAAGCACTTAACTCTTTGCCTTTTTTCTTTCAGATGACTGAAAAAAGACATTGGTCAATTATACTTCACCTTCTAGTTTTAACTAAAGATTGCAAAGCAGTTGATAAACTCTTTAAGAATTTTGTCAAGAACACAAAATTATGTCTAGGAGTGGTGTCCACCAAGTTTTTACGTGAAGTAAAGGATAAGTAAGATTAAATAATAAGTACAAATCTCCCTCATTTCCATAGAGTACCCGTTTAGCAAGGGTAGGTTTTTCTCTACAGGCATGCTGCCTAGCTCTTCTGTTATCTAGAAATACAAATCTGGCCTGAGAATGATCTTGAAAGTTAATTAGACTAGTAAAAGCACCTATTAAATGTCTCTGCTCTTGTAGAATCCACTAAAGATTGAGTTCATATCAGAAGTAAGTGATAAAATCAGTATTTCTGAGATTAAACCTGTTGAAGTGCATGACTTTATTCAGTGACTGTAATCCTGAGCCCAGGAGCTGCAATGCTTACACTTGATTTTGCAAGAAAGAATAGTTCTTCTGATGAGCCACAGCTAATTTTCTTCCTCCTCATTTTTTGATATTATGGTAAATATAACAGAAGTGTCTATCTTGACATAACTAATTTTACAGGCATTTTTGAAATTATTTAAAGCATATTCTGTCAGTACCAAGGTACACCAGCATCACAATTTTCCTTGCCAACAAAAATCAAAGCTTGAGTTCTCTGTTTCAGACTCCCTTTTCTCTTCACCCACCCTTTATCACACCTCTGATGTTTTAGAGTAAAATAAAAGCTTTTATTACTATTGTTATTAGGTCAAATGTCTGGAGGAACAAACAGGACAGAAAATACCTGAAAGATAACACAAACAAAGAGACAGAAAGCTATAAATGAGGTTTTATAGGTACTCCAGAATAGGGAATGGCTAACTAACATCATCTGAAAGGAGGAATACATGGCAGTTGAATCTATTGCTACAATTTAAGGCAATTCCTAATCACGACTGAAGTGAAGGGCAGAGTATTCCCTTCTTTTCTGCAAGACTCTTGTAAGTCCACTCCTCTTTATTCATCCCAGGATGATTTTGCTGCTTTGGCAACAGCAAAACATTGTTAACTGTGATCCTTTCTACTCTTCAGCTTCTTTTCTGGGAACATGTAGGATCACAAGATAAATCAGGCTGGAAGGGACATTGAGAGGTGAGTGTCCAGTCCAACCTCCTACTCAAGGCAGGATCAGCTGTGTGCTCAAACCAGGTTGCTCAGGCTTATCTCTGCCCATTATATCTCCTCCCCCTGGTGTGCCCTGCTGTGAAGAGCCTGGCTCCATCTTCCTACTGATCTCCCCAGAGGTGCTGGGGAGCTGCTGATAGGTACCCCAAAAGCCATCTCTGCAGCAGGCTGAACCAGTCCTGGTTTCTCAGTTTCTCCTCACAGGAGGAGTGCACCAGTCACTGACCACCTCGGTGGCCTACTCTAGTTTATTGAGGAGTGTACTGGGGAGCCCAAAACGGAATGCAATACTGTAGAAGCAGTCTAAGGAGTGCTGAGTAAAGGGAGATGATTACTGTGCTCCATCTCTGGCTGTTGTTCTAGTCACACAGCCCAGGATGTTGTTGGCCCTTTTTGCTGCCAGGGCACACTGCTGGCTCATGCTCACTCCTTGTCCGCGAACACCCCCAGTGTCTTTTCAGCAAAGCTGTTCCCCCCAGTCAAGCCCAGCCAGCACCACTGCAGGGAGCTCTTCCTTCCCAGGTGCGGGACCTCGTACTTGCCCTCTTGCATCAATAGGTCTTCAGTGTGTGCTAAATTCCAGGATGTTTATAAAACACACCTGTGTGACTTAGGAAGCACAACCTCCTTGAGACCACAGAGCCTTGGTAGAACTGATTTGTTCAAAGGATTTTCCAAGTGAGGGCCATGATTTTTTTTTATTCTCTCTAAGGAGCTTTTGCTCTAAGGAGCAAAAGCCTATTGTGGTGTTTGGAGAAACAGAAATACAGCTTCAGGGAGCTGGGCATGTATTCTGCAATTAGTAGAGTAAATTTCTCTTTTTTTGTTATCTTCCTCAGAACAAAATCTATGGGGCAGCCAAAATATTCAAAGGAAAAAATGTTTAATCTTAGAAGTACAGTTCTCAACTGAGAGAATTTTTTCTTTCCGTGATTGATTTAAAAACATTATGCCAACACTTCCTGGCTAACAGACTGCTACATTGGAATACGCATACCCCAAATCTCAGCATTGCCTACAATGACAGCTAAGAAATGGGATCTTGCAAAAAAGGCAGAACAAACCCACACGTGCATCTTTCCTTCTATTGTAGAAGTCATCATTGACTCAAAAATGTAATGCAAGCCTATCATGCTCTACTGAGGTGTAAATTCAGTTTTCTGATGGATGCATGGCTTCCTTAACAACACGTTGAAGTTATTCACAAACTAGCAGATATATTGTGATAATGTGAACTTCCCTTAGAAAATTCCTCTTTGCCCCTTTGTGCCTACAGTTTTGCTGATGTTTGGAAACTGAAATTTACCAAATTGTCTAGTTTATTAATCTCTTTGTACCATGCTCATCACCATGGTTTCTGAACATTTCTCTGATTATTAAAGCTTTATTGTGTTTCACCAGTGTGTGATAGGAAGAAAATGAGAGTTATTTCTTATTATCCAAGCTTTAATCTTCAAACAGGATGCTAAAACAGGCTAACTGCCTATTACCCATCATCTCAAACAACAATGAGTACTATATAATGGTACTTCAGCTCTCACACCTTTATGCAGTGTAATTATAATTATATTACTGGAACCCACACAAGTGCATTCTAACCTGCCCAAGGTAACAAAAGCTTTAATCTTCAATTATTACTTCCTGTGCTTGTTGCCTTCATGTTCCTTCTACAGAGTACATTGGACCATCCCAGCACGAAATTAATCTCCTGAATAAGATAAATCATTCTTTACTTTCTAGTTAAAATACGTTCTTGCTTTGCTATTCATAAACACTTTATTTTAAAGAGATATATTTTTGTAGAATGATTGCAAGGCTTGAGCATTTTCAAATATGCCCTTTTTACAGACACGTTGGATTAAACCTGTTTTCACTGGACCTGCTTTGAGTAAGAAATTGGAGTACATGGGCTCTGGAGGACCTTTCTAACTTACATGATTCTGTGGCTAACCCACACGTCCTTGCTTCCAGTGATCTCAACTTTCTCCTACATTTGTAGGAGATTTCATTGTATATTCAACTTCCAGAGATCTATTAAATCTCTGGAATAGTAGAGGAATAATTTTGATTGTGTAATCTCAGCATCAGCTCCTTGTTAAATTTCTGAAGTCTTCAGGAGAGTTTCAGAAAATACTGGAAAACATTTGAAAAAAGAGATAAGAAAAATTAAATCTAGGAACTGCAATTTGTTTTTTGACTTAATATTTTCAAACTACCACTTAAGATGTAGAAGTTGTTTCTTCTAACTGATAAAAAAGTAAAAATTATGTACAGATACAGACCTTCAGATTTGTTCTCTTATGGACGATTTAACCAATTTTTTTTTCATGTTTTTTGTCAGCCAGGATCAGGTAATTATGAAAAAAAAACCACTGATACAGTTTAGTTTGTCCTGTTGTTAATCAACAGCATCATAATAAACAGTTCCAAAAGAAGCCAGTGGAAGTTTAGTGAGAATTATCTCTGCTCTTTTATTCTGGAAGTTACTGGAATCCAAAAGCTATTATGTTAAAGATTTTCCTGTTAATTAATAAAAATATTTTTATTAAAAAAAAAAAAAAGTGTTTCCAGTCTTTGTGGCTAGCTTCTGGGAACAAATAGATTTTTAAATTTTGATTTAAAATGCAAGAGAAAGATAAAACATTAATATTTAATGTTAGTGGGTTAAATCTGTGTTAACCTTAGTAGGTAGCGACCTGTAAGTTCAAATGTTATTATAACAAAAAGTAAAGAAAGATTTCATATATTTGTCTTAGAGTACGCCCCTCTCATCTTTCCTCATCTCTCCCCTAACTAGCAGACAGAATAGGAGTCCAAATACTAATAGGTATAGCAACTCATAAAGTATATGGTTTCCTACAGAAATCACAGCTGATTTTTTTTTTCTTATTTTCTTTGCATGTTATATGTTTGCTTCAGCACATCCCTATTAAGCTTTAATAATTTACCACTGGTTTGGTAGTCTTAAAACCTGTTTTTCAACCAAGTATTTCCTAATGATCTATTGTGCAAACAAAAGTCTATCAGAAAGGAAATTAAAGCCACTAAAAAGCTATGATGGTAGTGGCACAGAAATTGGGAAAATCATATCCAAGTTGTTTTAAAACAGAGCTGGTCATTGTTTGAAGTATGATTTATTGCATGGTTTCAGACAGGGTTGCAATAGTGTGATTTCAAAATATAAGTATAGCAAGAGGTATTAGGCAGCATTTTATAGCTCCAGTCTTGCATTAAACACTAGGAGCTCAATTCATTTCCCTGGACGTAAGTGTTAGTACCACCTGTGAGGCTCCAGGATATCACACCCGGGGCCCTGAGGAGACCCATGTCCTTCTCATGCGGCGGTTGGAGGGATGGGAGGATGTGCCAGGCCATGCCAAAGGGTACTAACTGCCTCTCTGGGGGTAACTGCATGGGGCTGTGCTGGACCCCAGCTTATCCCCCGCAAGGGTTCCCTCTGAGACACTGTCAGTGTCCCAGGTGTGCGTGGGGCTGGCAGATCCATGGGAGAGATGTGCCGTTCTGTAGCAGCAACTAGGCAGCAAATGGGGTATCACAGAGTAGCTGAAAAGGCACTAAATTACTATGTCTGAACAGCTGGATCCTGCCCCAAGTGCACGTGCAGACAGATAAAACCTACTCATTAATTCAATCTGCTCTTTAATGTAGAACAACCTGTGTAACTCACCGATTATACCTCTGTGTTAACTTCGGATTCCCATAAACTAATTTTGTTTCTGAGCATTCAGAGGTTTTTTGACGATGGCTTTTTGCAGTATGGAATTAAAAAATAACGGCAACAGAAATTCACCTGGTTTATTTCCATGTCCCCAAAGTAGGCTCACCTGCACTTAAACTGCTCCTGATAGACATTTGTTCTTGTAATCCTTTAAATGATGGAGATGCTGCAGTTCCCATAGGATATCTATTCCATTAGAAAGCTAAATCTCTCCTGCTACAATTTAAACCCATTACTTATGCTATTCAGAGCAAATAAAAAACCCCCAACATTTTATTCCTTTCTTCTTTGAACCAATGGTCTAAACACTTGAAAATCTTTCCTCATAAATGGCATCTTCCAGATGTTTTATTCTCTTCAGCTGATCATATCTTTCAATACAGCAAAAACATTCACTGCACAAAAGCTTTTCTCCCCCAGTCCCCTATCCCACCAAAGAAAGATCTTTATGATGCTGATGGTGAGCACTGAACCAGAGATCATCTACATTTTAGATACGTGCTCTTTGTCTGCCTTTGCTTTTGAGGAATATTCACTGAGATTCATTTCTGAGACCCCTTCAAACTTCTCATAGAAATAATTTCTGGTGTGCTGGGCCTGGGTTGTCTGAGAGGCCATCTTTTTCCTTAGGTAGTAATGGTACAGGTGGAGTTTTCAAGTTTATGCCTTGCCTATGATTTAGCTAGGACTGGATGATACTTTGTTTGAAACCGTTAGTTCTGGAGGTGCTCTAAGTCGTAGTGCAGTGAGCGAGCAGCAGACTGAAACACAAGACCTTTGTAAGTGATAAATAGGTCACCAACAATTTACTAGATTTAGCCTGGCTCTCTTCAGTGTACGTAAAAGATGACTTGCCTATACTGTTATTGACTTGCATATACTGCTGTTAGGCAATGAATGAGTTATGAATTTAATAAAAATACTCTTCCAATTAAATAAATAACTACCAGTGCACCATCCACAGAAATGCGAGGCAGTGGGGGAACTCGGAAGTCAAATACTGCCACATTTTATCAGGTTCTGCAGAAAATTCTTCTACTTGTGCTTCCCTGCAGGTGGGAGGCACAAGAGCTTTGGCATGGATGAGTCTCAGTAACATACTGTAGCTTCATCCAGACAGAGACTGGGTCATGCTCTCAGTAATGGGATGAGGGGGACATAAACTGATTTATACCAGCCAACTGCCCGTCTCTCAGAGCCCAGAAAACTATTTTGAAGAATTCTGCACAAACCTTTCACAGTTACTTTTCTTTAATGTCTCTTCCTATTTCAGTCACTGGAGCTTAGTGCAGAGAGTAGAAGAAAACAGTGGTAGCATGTGACTTTAGGAGCACACAAATTGGGGGGATCTTGGTTGGAGGGATACGTTTGTCCCTACTTTTAAAGTGATGAGATTTTGTCACTACTTTTAAACGGGCCAGGTTTCAGATTATGGTGTCACTTTAACAGTTAAACAAGAGATAAGTGTAGTTGGTGATCGGGTGAAGTATTGAATTAATTTGGTGAGCCAAATTGGAATATATAAATCACAAGGAAAATAGACACTTAAAAATAGTTTGTCAAATTATGGATGAAGATCAGATGAAAGAAATAAAAAATAGAAACAGAACAGCCTTTGGGACATCAGTGGGATCCATCAAAGTCTAATCATTATACAGTTCTGGCATTTTGCTTCAGTGTAGGGGGTCCCCCAAGCACTTCTGGTTGGTGGCTTGCTGAGTAAATGTCAATTTAATGCTGGTTTCCTGTTTTTGTGAAAAACTCCTGTAGGGTCTCTCATCAGCTAACCAGTTTTATTACGTCCCCACCACCTCTAGTCAAGCATAAATGTTAGTTCTATATGTAGCTGCTTTCTTACCTTGTTTCTTTTCACTCAGTGACGTCAGGTTTTTTAGCCATTGAAGGTCTAAGACCAGCTATTTTTGAAGCATGAACTAATGATGTCTTTGATGCTTCTTGCAAATCACATCCCTGGGTGCATGTCACTGAATTCGACATGCACACAGTTATGACACTTACTTTAAAATTATTAGTTCCACTTTAAATGTGATCCATAAATAATGCAGCCCAGTGAGTGCAAAGGAAATAGGGTCAGTTCTGCTTCTTTGTCATGAGCACCAACAAATAAAAAAGCTTGCGTCTGTTGTTGTGTTACATCTAGCATGTGTGTGTGTGTGACACTTGTCACTTTTCTTTTCAATTTGCAGGATATATGTCTGACCATGATTGCATGCTATATTTTAAGATTATCTCTTCATTTAAACATGCTTCACACAAAATAGGGAGAAAATCTTTTGCATGAGTATTAGTTAATTTAGATAAACATCGTCACCTAATAAAAAGCCAGTGAAAGTAATTCAGTTTATCATTCTGTACTAAACCTTGTAAGTGTCCATAGGAACTTACAATGTGCCATAGAAAGAGCATAATCCCTGCATCACCAGGACATTGCAGTCTAACTACATGAGCAGGCACAACGTAGTGAACTTTTCTTGTACATGTTTCATTGGTGCTTAATTACCAATGTACTTATTACATTAAAAAAAAATGTAGAATAAATAATTGCATTAGAGATGGGAAAAACCAGGGGAGGGGACTCATCTACTGACCTTCTGTTATAATTATTATTTCATTTGGGGTCAGAACAGGAAATTTTGCATGGGGTAGAGCAGCTTTCTCTGGTATGTGTCATTAAGAGTGGAAAGAGTTTCAGTAATGCTGTCAAATCTGGTTGGAGAAGTTATAGGTTAACCTTCTTCATATCTTTTTTCTTTTTTTAAAAGCCCTTGCTAAGGCAAAGTGCAGACATGGTCATGTTTCGGCTCACCTGACTGCTCTCTGCGTAGCTCCAGGTAGGGCACTCTGAAAGGTTGAACTGTAAAGCTCTGGGGCTGTGTCCATCTGTGAGTCACAGTGGGAGCAGAAGCTCTGTGTTTAGACAAATGTTAGGTTAGAAGTTTGGTTTTTCACAGGAGGTGAACTCACACAGTTCTGCTAATAGTCAACAGAAGCTAAGGTGAAGTTACCATAAAATCTCTCCCTATGCCAAAGAGTGATAAAGTATCAGAGTAGCCACGTGTTTTAATTTACAGTCTTGTGCTCTCACCTGTAGATAATACTTTCTTAGCATAAGAGAGTAAGTTTTTGAAAAATGAGAAAGCAGCATTTCTTTGAATAAATTTGACTTAGTTAAAGTCAGGTTCTTATAATTTTTTTATGCTGGGGTTTTTGCACATAAAATATAAATGAAAGCAGCTATTAAGATTCTGCCTTTTTTCTGCATCATAAAGTGCTGCTATTTTTAAATAATCATCCCTTAATGCATCACATGGTTTATTTTCATTAAATAAACATTTTAAATGTGTAAAAGCCATATTCCTTAATATTTAAGAAAAAAAATCTAAGCCAATGGATGTGGCTCCCTATGAATAATTGATATTTGTTTTATCTCCTGTTTCATATAAAGGATTAGTTAAATTAAAATGATGGTTTTTCTCATTTGTTTAATTCTTCTTCTCTTTTAATCTTCCATTTATGTTAAAGTAATTCAAATACACTCAGTCTTTGTCCCATTCCCTCTGTTTCTTCTTGGCTCTAAGGCTCCAGCTCCTAAGAGCCGACAAGCTGCAGCCGACTACACAAACTTTCAGTCACGACTCACTGTATATTCCGCTTACAGCTTTGCCTAGTACCTGTCCTCTGCACTTTTCTTTCTTTATGATACCAGAACTCATCAAACCCAAGATCCTTGTCAGCCTCTGAGGTTCTGTGAAACACTCCCATCGATAGCGTGCTGCCCTTGGGTCTGAGCCAGATGCCACCACAGTTGGCTGAAAGGCAATGGGAGTTGTATGAAACTCCTCCAAGTTAAGCTTTACATGTTTGTTCTCACCTGTGTTGCTAGACACCCATTTGTCCTCTGTGCACAGCCCCTTTCACTGGCTTTATGTCCATTTCTGTCCTAGGAATCCTCCCGCAAGACCTTCACCTCTCGGCATTTGTTTCTGTTCTCTACATTGCTGAAATTCCAGGAAATTTTGAATTTTTTCAGTATTTTTCTTTTTCTCAGTCAGCCTGTATTGTGTGTAACTGGTGGTTTGCAAATCACTCCCTGACCCTCCTCAAATCCCACCTTATTATCCAGATAAGAGTGCTCTTTTCTGTTTGGCCTGTGACCCCAATCCTCTCTGTAATTTAACAATCAAATTCTATTCTCTAAATTCCATCATTTCTCTACATTCAGTCATTCTGCATGAAATCAATCCATTATAACAGCATTTGGCCTTACAATGATTTACAGTGCATTGCTTATGTTGTACACGCATAGGCTTTAACTGTTGATAAGTTCTATATCAGGCATAGAAAGACAGATAATTTTGTTAAGAATACATATGATTTGTTAATCAGGAAAGGTACATATTAATTGTGGAGAGACTAAAACCTACTTTTTATCAAGCTGAAGGTGAGTCTAGTAAGGAATAGCTCTGTTACTTATTCTGCTGGAATAGTGATATTTGTACCTCTGAACTTAAAAAAAAGTTTATTTTTGGAGACAGTAGCAGTCTGGGATGCTTAATACCTGGATTCTTATCCCTCCCCTGCCACCAGCCTTGCAGTATCCTTAAGCAAGCCTTTGCCTTTCTACATGTTTTGGTTTAGTCTCTGTAAAAGGAAATCAGTAATTTCAAACTGCTTGACATCTGCTGGGAAGAACAGCTGCATAAGAACTAAATGCTGTTGTACCAGTTTTTTCAGTCATCATCTTGGTAACGTAGTTATGTCATACCTACCATCCTCAGCAAATGAAATCACTTCAACTGCTTTTCATCCCTGTTTGTTGTTCAGAGGCAGCACACCAAACCAAGGATGCACGAAAGTCAGCTCCAGCCTGTGTTTTGTTTGAATTCCAACGTAATTAAATGGCAATTTATCAAACCAAGTGAAGAAAATGGAGTAACAGGTATATTTGTGAACCAACACAACCAATGGAAATGCTACTCCTGGACTGCAGAGCTGTTAGTGCATGGCCAGTGGTAATGACTATTTTAGTAGTGACAGTAGGTAGGAGAGAGGAGGATGGAAGATTTCAAGGTCTCAGGCAAAGATTAAAGTATTAAAACAAGTATATTTCTTTTCCAGAAAAAAAAAAAAAAATCATATGTAAAAGACCAAGTTGGTAAAGATAGAATCCTATTTTTGAAATTCCTGTGTTGAGAATTATGAATAGCTGTGGCTTGTTTTTACTTTTGTCTTCCACCCACTATTAACTTCTTGTCAGGAATAAGTTTCCTCAGCCCACACAGGCACATCAGTTACTGCCATCAGCAAATGCTAGTTCTTCAGACAAGGAACAGGTTAGAAGATCTGGGTTTCTAAAATGGAGAATATGGTGGTTTTGGTGCCTGTGGAGTTGAATTTCTACTGAGACTTGATTGCTATCAGATAATTGCTGGTGTTCAACACCTCAGTGCATTAGATGTCTCAAGACAGAGTCTTTGCAGAAACACCATACGCGAGGAAGGAGGGATAATGGTGCCAGGTGTTGCTGCAGAGAATGCCTCTTAATGATCTTTTTTTGAACTCCGGGTCCTGCTGTGTGTTGGTGTTGCCTTTGCCGGAAGAAAATGCCAAAAAGTCACCATCATGTGCCAGAGGGAAAAGCGTGAGATAAAGTCTTAGTAACACATACGAAGAAGCAGCCCACTTTGAACCTGATTTTTGAGCACGAGATGTCAGACATAATGGTTTATATCTTCTATAAAATAGATTTTAAAATAATAGTTAATGAAAAAAGCTTAGCCTTTCATATTCAGGCTGATCATATATAAATGGCTTCTTAAGCTACTTTTTAGCAGAAATCAGGTAATTCTCCTTTTTCCTTTCTCCCAGTCTCTGAACAGCCTGGCAGGCTCAGATTCTGCCCCACCAAAGTGTTAAACACTGGGTATGGTTCACAGTTATATGCTTTTTATATACATGTCTGAATTTGCCCTCTAGGGTATTACAGCCTGGTTGCAATCAGGGATTTTAGCTATTAATTGAGCCTTGTGTCTTCTATGCACTAATCTTTCATCTTCCCTCTGACAATTTGACACAAATTGTCAAACATTGTTGTTGTCTCATTAAAATAAATGCTTAAATTGCCAGAGATCATAATAGTTTCCATAATCATTTTCTTGTGAATGGGCTATGCTTATTAAGTGTCTTCTTTTACAAAGAATCACAGAATGGTTGAGGTGGGAAGAGACCTCTGGAGATCATCCAGTCCAACCCCCTGCTCAAGAAGCGTGACCTACAGCAGGTCGCTCAGGGTTGTGTCCAATTAAGGTTTGAATATCTCCAAGGATGGAGACTCCACAACCTCTCTGGGTAACCTGTGCCACTGTTTGACCACCAGCACAGTACAAAAATTTTTTTCACATGTTTATACAGAATTTCCTGTATTTCAGTTTGGGCCCATTGCCTCTGGTTCTGTCACTGGGCACCACTGAAAAGAGCCTGGCTCCATCCTCTTCGGACCTTTCCTTCAGGTATTTATACACATTGATAAGATCCCCCCGAGCCTTCTCTTCTCCAGGCTGAACAGTCCCAGCTCTCTCAGCTTTTTGTCATAGGAGAGATGCTCCAGTCCCTTCATCATCTTTGTGGCCCTTCAATGGACTCTCTCCGTTATGTCCATGTCTCTCTTATACCGGGGAGCCCAGCACTGGACCCAGCACTCCAGATGTGGCTTCACCAAGGCTGAGTAGAGAGGTACAATTACCTCCCTCAACCTGCTGGCAGCACTCCTCCTAATGCAGCCCAGGAGGCTGTTGGCCTCCTTTGCTCCAAGGGTGCATTGCTGGCTCATGGTCAGCTTGTTGTTCACCAGCACCCTTTTGGCCCTCTCAGCAGAGCTGCTTTCCATTCAGTTAGCCCCTAGCATGTACTGGTACACAACGTTACTCCTCCCCATACACAGGGCTTTGCATTTCCCCTTGCTGAACTTCATGAGGTTCCTGTCAGCTCATTTCTCCAGCCTGTTGTGGTCCCTCTGAATGGCAGCACAACCCTCTGTTGTATCAGACACTGCTCCCTTTTTGTATCATCTGCAAACTTGCTGAAGGTGCACTCTGTCCCATCATCCAGGTCGTTAATAAAGATGTTAAACAGCATGGGATGTAGTATAGACTCCTGAAGGTCCCTTCTCTCAGGATTCTGAAGTCCTCCATTTCATGGTCACTGCAGCTAAGGCTGCCCTGACCTTCATATCTCTGACCCGTTCTTCCTGGTCTATTAAGTATCAGACCCAGCAAAGCAACTCCCCTCATCGGCTCCTCAGTGACCTGGTCACCTGATCACCTCTCAGGTTGATTCATGTGAAAATTAGTGGATATGTGAAAAGTAGATGAGTGGGTGAATTTTCAGTACCAGGAGACGTAAGTTCTTATCATAGGCTCACAATACATTCTTAAGCATGTTTCTCATCTCTTCTACATTTCAAGAGGTCCAGCTACACAACAGAAATTATGGATGTGATTAGAGTTTGTTGGAGTTTTCATTCAAAATTCTTTTCATAAAAATAAGTATTTCACTTTCACTTTCTTAACTTTTTAGATTACTTTAACATTTCTCAGTTTTGGAAATCTAATAGAGATTCTTCCTGTTGTTCTGTCCTCTATTAATAGTGAAATAGAAGAAGGAAAAGGAGAGAGAGGAAGAACAAAAGTCCCAGGAATGGCCTTCACATCAATATATTGGTCTTGATTCTTTTTTTAAAGCTAAATTTCAAAGAAACATATTTTTCAATATTTGTCTTCTTACTTCAGTTCTGATACTTGTCTTCCTTTGTAATGTACAGATGGAAATTACCAAATCACAAGAAACATTGGAGAAACCGGAAGAAATGCAACACACTGCTTTCCTATATCCTTGCAATAAACAAGACTATTTTGAAAGGCGGAATAACTACCACTTAGATTTGAATGACTGACGATGTAAATGGATCTTGTAGAGATCAGTGACAGACAGTGTACCATGACAGAATTCTGTGTCTAAATGTATACATCAAATGATTCTAAATTATTAGTACTGCTATGCTGAAGTCTCATGCTTTCCACACTAACACTACTTTCATGGCTTATCCATCATCACAGAGAGGGGGGAAGTGGTTTCATTTTGCCTCCTCCCTTTTTAAAAGTGAGGTCTATCCCTTCTGCTTTGGGAAGTGCTGGAGCAGACCAGAGATGCAGTGTTTAAATTCAGGGGAATCCTAGGAAAACAGTGTTGTGCTGGGATGGAACTCAGCTGGGAAGAGCAAGTCTGCGCCCAGTGCAGCCCTCTGTTTACTCCTCCAGCATGGGATGAAGAGCTCCTGGGACACATGCCTGCTCTGTAGTGATGTTGGTGTGGTTGGAGAGCAGAGATTTGTAAAGGGAGAGAAAGATAAAACCCCAGCAGCAGCCTCTGCTAAGTCCTTGTTCAAAAATATTTAATAGATGCTTTTAGTATCTTCATGGAGAAAGACTGAAATGGTAACACCTATCTCTGGCACTAGGACAGGTTTTCCTAGAAAAATTTAAACAAATGTGGCAATGTGACTGTGGTTTATCAGAGACGCAGTTAGACAAAAAAGATGCCTGTATGCCATTTACTTGCAAAAAATACAGTTTTTCCAACTGTTGTAACAGATCAAACGGTGAAGAAATACAGCTTAAAACATAAGCAGGTTAAAGGCGAGTCCTCTAACGAAAAAAGGATCAGAATTTACAAATGTTCTGATTTAATTTGTTCTTGCCATAGTACCACTTTTCTTCAGGCTTTTGGGAAGCTTAATTACTGAGTAAAAAGAAATGTAATGAATATGCTTAACAGTGGATTAAATCAGAGACTGAATTTTGGCTACTGCTGAATAGTTATGAGATCTGATACATATATGTATTATCATACGCTCTTTTCTCAGTACACCTATTCAAAATACCACGATGTCCTAAAATAATAAAAACATAATTCTGTGATCACACCTGCCAGGGACTTAAAAACCCAGTTGTAGCCCAGGTTTCACAGATTGCTTGCAAGCAATTTGTTAGTGTAGCAGGTAACAAAGCAACTGGCAGTCCTGGGGACTAGGGTAGCTTCAGTTCACAAATTGTCCGTTGAAGCAATGGAGGATGCATTCTGCAGGGTTTGGGCATGATTTGGAGTAACAAAACTTTGCTGATTAGAAGCTAAATGTGATGGGAGTGTTTTCTATACCCATAGCTATGGGACTGGGTTGGTAGATTTTCGTATAAGCTGACAGCAACCAGAGGAAAAAACAGGAATTGAGGTAGACAGCGGTTATAGCTTGTGCGTGAAAGGAAAACACCTATTCATCCAGTATGTAAACATGACCAATCAATCACTTTCTTTGAATTCCCTCTAACTTCTCTGCATAATGTTTTCAAGGATATGGCCTCAAGTTGCGCCAAGGGAGGTTTAGATTGGACATCAGGAGAAATTTCTTTACTGAAAGAGTGGTCAGGCCTTGGAACAGGCTGCCCAGGGAAGTGGTTGAGTCACCGACCCTGGAAGTATTTAAAAGACGTGTAGATGAGGCCCTTAGGGAATGGTTTAGTGGGCATGGTGGTGTTGGGTTGACGGTTGGATTCGATGATCTTAGAGGTCTTTTCCAACCTGTATGATTCTATGATTCTATGATTCTATGATAATAGACATTATTGTGAGATAGAACATTACTACCATTTTTTGTTGTTGTTGTTCTGGGGCTAACCCTAGCATTATACATTCTTCTTTTTCCTCTTCAGATTGAAGAGAAACTTCAATACTTCCATTGTGTATATGAGGTTCTTGAAACTATTTTTTTTAACCCTGGGGACAAACAGACACTTATCCAAATCTCTCTGAAATGAGAATAGTGACTCTTGACAGAAGAGTGACTGGGAATTAGACTAGGAAATCGGAAGCCCTGGGCTCTAAGATCACTTGCTTTCTAATTTCTGCTTTGCTTTGAGCAACCCACTTTGCTTCTCTATATTCTAATTTTTCCATCAAGTGTGTACGTATACTTAATCATTAAAGTAGAGACACTTTCTCCAATTAGGACAGTGATTATAATAAATGAACTGTGACTTGTTGTCATGCTTATTTTCCTTTGCATAATTATAATTATTTTTATTTGTGTGAGTGTATGCGTAGTAATAAAAAAAACCCCTCATATATTGTCCCATTGAATTCTGGGGAAAATAACAAATGAACAAACAGTTGTTTCTGATCCCACTTCAAAATACTTAAAGGCAGGGAATTGTTTATAAAAATGTTCCAAACTCTGGAAAAAAGATTTTTCCAGTTCATAGAAACATTTTTTAAATTACTTTGTTTTGAAACCTCTTATATTTACACATAAATTGGGACAATTCTATATGGAATGCCTATGATGTAGAAAGCATTTCTGCTCTCCTCTATAAGGAACATCTTTGCAAAGGTCCGTGTAGCTTTTCTGCTGTTATCCCTCTTGAGTTCTTCTTTTGTGTTTTGATTACTGACCCTGATTAGATCACTGCTTCTCATGCTCCTGACAAAACCTAATTATTAATTTTTATTTGTTCAGCTAGGTGCTTCTCAGAAATGTTTCTGTAAGTCTTATTATGTTTTTTTTTTTAAGTTAATTGACTAGATTTGTCACTTGTAACTTCCCCCTTTTGACAGATTCAGTATTAACATTGAGAGAAGATTCAGATCACAAGCCACAGAAGTTCTCATGGAATTGTGTTTAGAACTGACATGTCCTGAACATTCACTGTAATTCTCTACAGCGTAAGGTTAATTGTGATGCTCAGTTACCCTGATCTATTTCCGTTTTATTAAGGAATGCATGTTTTAGCATTGTCTCTGCAATTTTTTAACAGTCTTTCAGGCTTTTTAGTGTTACAGAAATCAAATATGAAGACAGATTGTAAACATGGAATGTTAAAGAATTTAAGATTAATGTTCAGCACCAGGCTCTGAAATTGAGCTTTGTAGAGACAGACTAGCAGATTATTGACTATTTAAGACTTCAAAGTACAATTGGATTTAAAGCCTGTCAGGGATGAAATATTACTGCATTTGCCCTGGCCTTTTTTTCATGTGGGAAAGTGTGTGGCAGGTTGTCTTTGCCAACTGATTCCATAGTCCCCGCTTTCCAATAATGCCTATGAGGAACTTCACATTCTCAGGCATTTATTCCGTCCATAGCTGTGATTAAGTCAATAGTAGTAAACCAGAGATCCTGGACATTAACACAAGACCGCAAGTACATATGCATATATATCCCTGTATACCAAGCAAGTATAGACATTACTACTAAAGACTTTGCAGATATTATATGCTCTGGGCAAGTGTAGAACTCTTTCACTGGTGTCAAAAATGGTAGGTTAAGAATCAGAAATTGTAACAATTAGTACTTATGGATACTCCTCTTTCATAACTTATACCCAAAAACTCAGAGAAGGATTTCACCAAACATGATACCAATTACGGAGCATATCAATTTTACTGCTGACTGTTGAAATAAAAAGTAAAGCTCTCATCTGATCCATCTTTCTGAACAGTGCCTCACACAGTAGTCTTATATCTCCAAATAGTTCAATTTCTGTAACCACTAGAGGCTGATCTTGTTTTGCTGACAACTTCTACTCCATGCTGGCCATTGCTGTGCTGATATAGCTTTATCTGCAGGTTCATCTTCTGCTTTCTAAAGGGAAATGGTGGTAGCAGCATCTTATGTTGTTTGAAAGCACAGGTAAAGTCTATGCTGCCAAAATTTGGTTTCCTGAGTCCTGAGTGGAGAAAATTTCACAGACTGGATCCAATCTGCAGTCCTGAGTGGAGAAAATTTCACAGACTGGATCCAATCTGCAGTCCTGAGTGGAGAAAATTTCATAGACTGGATCCAATCTGCAGGCCACCAGCTGGACCGCACTTTAAATTAATCAGTGGGAAATTATACATTTAAAATCAGGCTATGTTTACTAATTTATTATGAATTACAATAATTCGGTTAGGGCAATGTTTGTTTGGCTCTGTCATTGTACTTGTTTCCTTTTTTCCTTATTTTGGTGCACCACGGGAAATAAACACCTGCTTTAGTTGTTGTTTATCCTGTCCTGAAACGGGAAACAGAGGAGGAAACCTCTCAGCAGTCATTTCCGCTCTGTTTTCCAGTCCTTTTATTAGTACTACCAAGCTTTCCCATATGTATGACAGGGAAATTGAGGTAGATAATTAATATGATTTGATGGAATTCCACATGAAAAAGAATCAATTGTTAATACCACCTGAATGCTGCAAAAATGAATTAAGAAGTGTGTGAGACCTTCAGGTAGTGTTAAATGTGATAAAAAGTCCTATTTAGAACAGAACCCGGATAAGTCCAGACTGTAAATCTACATAAAATGTCTATTGCTCAGCATCACAGGACTCTAAAATGGCTTCTATTGCAAAAGGGAATAAAACAGAGTTGTATCCTTGTGCAAATTTGTTGAACTGATTTTTATTTCCATGCACAGATCCCAAGTGGCCCTGTCATCAATCTGCAACACTTAATTTGAATGGAGAAATCGGTCAGCTATATCAGTTGTCTGTACTGGGTCAATCTTAAACAGACTGAATATTCACCAAGCAGTGATATCCAATGTACTATGATAGAAAAAATTTCTCTGTGTATATCCACAGTCTATCTGAAGTAACTAAATACTAAACGCCTATTACATTTTTACAGAACTCATTCTCTAAGCCAAATCTGCAGATTTAATTTAGTTGTATTGATTTCATGACATTTTTAATCTTTTTACTACAAACAGATCTATATAAAAAAACCTAAATATGTTAGTGAGCTTGATTATTCAGTTAATACTTCCGTTAATGACAAATTTTGAAAGATAGTATTAATTTTCAAAGATGAGTTATTTGCATTCCTCTTTTTATATTTTAAAAGGAGTATTTGCTTGTTAACACAGGTGTTACTGGTCAGGACAAAGTGATTGTAACAACTCTGATTTTTGATTATTTGCCTATTTTGATTATTTTTTTATTATTTGTTTAGGAAACACATCTCACTTTATTTTGCTCTGTTGTTTCAGCTGTGAGCGGGGCATCTTTCATCTGACTTTATCTAAAAGTTAGACATCTTATTTGAGCTCTTTATTTAGTTAAAGTTTAAGCTACTCATCTAGCCAAACCCTTTAACAAAAAAGAAAGTCAGATTGTTTAGAGAGCAAATTCATCCCATAATGGAATCAAAGTCAAGTAGGATAAATGTTCTTTTCAATACACTTGTGTCTCTTCATTGACAATAGAGGTAGTCTGAATGACTTGTCTTAGTACTTAACTTTTACGCAGCTAAAATTAGGGGGAAGAAGCCCACTCTGAACATCATCTGGGATGTTCAGATGATATCCCTGACTATTTTACAATTTAAATTCTTCCCCCCTCTCTCATTTTTGTGACACTTTTCCTGTTCCCTGCTTTCTAAGGCCCCATCTTCTTAACCTCTCTGCTGAGAGGACAAGACTGCAGAATTTTAGTATTAGCTTTTTTAAAAAATCCAGTAACTAACTCAAATAATAGTTTATTTCCCAAAATCTGAGTTTGACTTCTTTTTGAAATTGAAAGATCTAAAATGTTTCTCCAGAAAATGTTCAGTAGCATAACCTAGCTCTTCAGGAGTTAAAGAACCAACCTTCAGATTGGTTACAGAGATCTACTACATAAACTTGCCTCAGAGGGTGTATTTTGTTCACACTGATAGTTGTGAGTAAGTATCTGTTGATTTCTTTAATTGCTAAAGGTGAACATTTAGTTATAAACAGGTAAACGAATTCTGTATATTAAAATCTATCATACATTGTATCCTATGAGTAATGCTTCGTTTGAAAATTACTTATTTTATTATGCTGTGATTAATAACACTAATCTAATTTAGTTAAGTATTTATTCTCTTAACCATATGTGGTTAAGACATACACCTTATATATTTTCGTTCTGTGTTTGGTTTTTTTTTAAAACTTATGGAATTCTTTATTTTGATGAATTTCTGTTCATAAACATGCAGAGTACTTTTAGAGTGAGATTTGATGAAAAATAGGAATGGTGGTGAGGATCCTTTTTCCTTTCTAACTTCTACTAATGTAAAGAAGTTATGAAAAGTTACAGAAGGAGAAGGAGGAAAAACTGAAATGCAGTAGATATTTTCCCCATTACAGGGGCCCATCTTGGTTAGAAGTGCTTTGGGAAGAGCTGGTAAAAGTTATGTAAATCTTTGCTTGCAAATGTGCATTTGGGAACTATCTCTGGCAAGACAGACAGAGAAATTGTACTCTGTTATACACAGCTGTCTCTTTCCTTGTGTTTATTCGGCCATAACCAAGGCAGCACTGGTCACACTGAAACTGGCCAATACAATTCTGCTTATGATTTCTTTGAAACTCCCATGTACATGGTCTTTTCATGCTGCCTACAGAGGCTGCGGAACTGGTGAGAGCATTTATCTTCAGGAGAGGGCAGTCAGCTTTCTGGTAAGGCTGCTAATAGAAGGAATTGATTTCGTAGTCAGAGCTAAATGGCACCTCTCTGGCAACAGACACGTTGAGTCACATCTGCTGCCCATGTACCTCTATGCTGTTCTCTTGGAAACTCTCCTGTATGGGGTCTGTCTGCCTCTCAGAGCCCAGGCAGAAAAATGGCCTTTTTGAACAGTTCATTTTAGTCAGGCTTTGCAGCTACTGAATGTCTGCAGCGCCTATTCTGACACTTATTTTTGATGGTTTCCAGGTACCCTGCCTTCAGATTAGTATCTTCACTATATCCTGTAGGCTGAGTGGGATGTCATAAACCAGTATAAACTCCGCAGTGTAAATAAATTAACACACAAAGAACCCACTTACTTCCTATGCAGCTTTGTGACTCACTGCAGGTACCAAATGATTTCCCCAAACTTTTTGGAACAACTTTCTGTGATTGAGATACTGCTTGTGCAAGGCGAGGCAATAGCTCTTTCAAAATTTAATGGGCACAGGCACATAAAAAAGAAATTAGTCAGCCAACCAGATTGAAACAGCAATTAGTTAAGGAGAATCCTATGAGCTGACCTGAACAGGCAAATCATCCCTCACACATGCCTCCTATATGAAAGGTAAAAAATCACAGAATTTTGTCACTTAACATGATTTCTCCTCTAGACAGTAGATAATTAATCATCCTCTTGCCCTTTATTAGGTAGATGGAGCTGTGAATGAAATTATGTACTCATTAAAGTAATCTTGAAAAATCTTCACTTGACTTACAAATTATGTGGATTCAGATACAAAATGAAGTGTAGTCTAGGAAATTGCAGAGTAATTAGCACCTGTCTTTTCTTTCCCTCCAGTCAGTAACTCTGGTCTTTGTCTTATCTCTGTTTTCTTCATGTAATGAAGCTTCTCTGATCTTCCCAGAGATATCTGTCAAATTGTTCCATATTCATTTTTTGACATGAATGTCAAATTATTTTTCTCAGGAGTACAAATAGTGATACCAAAGAAAAAAGAAAAAAAGAAAAGAAGCAAAAGTAGCCCTCTAGAATTTTTAGTGATGAATAATAAAAAGTGAGTTCATTTATTGTAAGGTAGGTTACAAGTGGTATGGGAAATTATTTGGAGGCTTAAAAAAGGCAGTGCAGAATTTCCTGTTATTCCTGTATTATTTCCTCTCTCCTTCAAATGTAATATTACTTAACTGATAGCTTGTTTTTTCATTACGTTCAGGAAATATGATTCAACATTTCTGCAGTGTTTCTTGTAAATGGAAGTAACTGTATACTTCTAGAAATGATAATGTTCAATATTAATCTCTGTAAGTAACAATTCATATGGAAAAGTAAACACAAATGTAAATGGAAAATATTTTCAATTGATTAGACAAAATAAAAAATCAAAAGTAAAAAGCAGTTCTTTCAGAATACAGTGCTATGTTTATTTCAACAGAAAATTGAGATTAATGAAAAAATAATTTTCTGCAAAAGAAACCAAGAGCTCGTCTTGATTTTAAGCACAACACAATCCCTAGAATATTATTCAATTTTGTTTGTTGAGATCAGTCATTTGTTAACAAAATCATACCTTTGCAATATTATTCAGACATCAAGAGATGGAAACAAATCTAAGTTTGGCTAGTCAATCTCACTGTTAAAAATATGTTCTTTATTTCTCATTTGACTTTGATTAGCTCAAAGCAAGTCCAATGAAAGCAGGTTGCTCAGGGCTCTGTTCAGCTGAGTCCAGTCTGAACATCTCCAAGTCCAGTCTGAACTTCTCCAAGGACAGAAAATCCACAGCCTCCCTGGGCAACCTGTTCCAGTGCTTGACCACTCCCGTACCCTCATGGTGCCTGATGCCTCTTGAAAACTTTTTGAAAATGTTCTATAAACAGCTATTTCAGATTACTTTAGAAGTATTTATCACATACAGAGTCATTGCGAACGACACCCGGGTGCTATAGAGAATTTTTCAGAGATTAGAGTAGAATTTTCTTCATTGCAGTTGTTAAAGATACTACCATTCCACAAATAGTAAAGAGATAACTCTATTATAAATACCCTAAACGACAAAACTTGTTTAATTTATAAAAAGAATGGACTGAGTTAAATTTATTTTAGTTGAGAAAGAGTCATTATGGACCTTATATATCTTAGTATAGAGTGACTTTGGTGTGAATTTTCACTGAGTTTACGTTGCCTTCCCAGGATGAATTAAAATCAATCCCATTGTATATATAAACATATTTCTTTTAAATGACCAATGGCCAGGACCTTATTAGGCATTACAAAATGGAAAACCTTCCTCTGCATAACCCATATGTGGTTTTGTGTAGTAAAATGGAGACATTTGGTAAAGGGGCAGGAACTCACAGAGCAGAAGAGAAGAACTGGGTAGAGACTACTGAATTAAATTAATTTTTTTTAAAATTTTCTGGAGCTAATAAAAATTATCTTCCAATCATTAGGTGATGGGGCTCACCTAGTAATCTTTAGAGAAGACTGAAGTTATTGGTTTTTATTTTCGTGTTGTATACCTCCACATCAGGGCAAGCTCTGGAGATAGACAAAAGGTTTATTTTCTATTTTTCTCCTCAGTGTCTGTTTCCATAAGAAAGAGGCCTAGAAAGGCTACTCAGACAGATAGTGCTGCTTAATCTAGAGCAAGCCCTGAGGGAAAGAGGGCAAATATAAAGTTTATCTTTAAAAGAGGTAGGGGAGAGATTGGAAATTATGGACCAGTTATCTTGACTTCAGTTTCTGCAATAATAAAAATATGAAAAGATATATTTTTGTAAACACCCCAAAAATAGCAAGAGGATGAGTAACAACTAATATAAACTTGTCAAGAACATATCATACCCTCTGAATTTCCTTTGTTGATAAGAAGTACTGAGTATGCAGAATAGTATATATTGTATATCTTGACCTAACTACTGTTTTTTAACTGTTTTGTGCGACACTTTCATAAACAAAATGGGGAAGTGAGGTCTTAGTGAAATTACTATCAGGCAGATACACAAATGGTTAGGAAACCATGTTTAGTAGTTATTAATGGTTCTTTGTTGGCTAGCATTACGTATTGAGTAGTGTTCTGCAGAGATCAGTCTTGTGCCCGGTTCTCATCAATGTTCTCATTAGTGACTTGAATCATTGAGTAGGTAGTCAATGATTAAATAGTGTAGTGTGCTTATTAAATTTCCAATGACATCAAGCTGTGAGGGTCTGTAAACATATATGAGGACAGACTTAAAAAGATCTTGACAAATTAGGGAAATCATTTAAATAAATTGGATGCAATTCAGTAAAGAGAAATGCAGAACACTAAGCTTAAAAGATCAAACATTTCAAGATAAGTCATAATACGTGAAGCAGCAATTTTGCAGATAAGAATCTGAGGCAGACTGAGTGGACTTTTTCCTTAACATTAGATATCCAAAACACAGACCTCTGTGTCTGATGTATTCACTTTATTATCCCTTTATAGTCATTGGGAAGAAATACCTCTTCAGGGAACCTGACTTGTTTTAAAAATCTGCTTAAGATACCTTAGACATACATATATTTCTCCAATGATTATCAAAGAAGCCCAGGACAGTAGCTCAGGTGTAGATGTCCATACTGTAGATAGACAAAAATATATCAAGTGTCAGAGCTGGATAGATTTCTCTTAAACCCAATGAGAATTGTTTGAAAATTTTCATTATTTGAAATGTGTTATCATTATAAAGGATTCAAAGCCAGTTGCAGAATAGGAAGTCCTAGATGTAGATTTACCAGGGACGAGGAGGGAGCATCACCGGTTACTCCCATTCATTAGCTAGCTCCTTTTTAACTACTCCTCAACACAGTTTGAATGCAGAATTAACAGAAGGCTCATGTCCCCAAAATCTTACAATCCAGGAAAAAATATTTGAACAGCAGATGTTCAAAACATTATAGGTCAACACAACAAGTCAAACATTACAGTGTTGCTGCTACACCTCTGAAATCTGACCCAATTTAACAAAGCACCTCAGAGCTCTCCATATAGAACTTATGGTTGGCTGCCCAGAAATCAGTGTGATTGTTCAGACCCTTAGAGTCATGCAAGTCATCCTGGCTACTGGCTTTGACAAAATTCCTTGAAAAACCTGTCCAAACACTGTCATAAGCAGCAAGAGGTCAGGCTGTTCAAACATGCGCAGCCTGAATTTTATTCAAAATGTGTTCAGTTTGGGTTCTGGTCTGTGGAATTATTTCAGTTGCCCTCCCCCAAAACCTAATGGGGCCTTCACATACTGTGGGTTCTGATGAACAAGAGCTAGTGATAGCTGCATGCTAAAGACAGACTTGTCGCATGTTCATCCATAAATACTAATCAGGTGTTTGACAGTCTAGTGAAAGATATGAACTATCTTCCTGGCTAGCATTGGGATTTTGGGATAACTAACACTGGCTTCTAGAGGACCATGGACCAGGAATAACTGATAAAGCACTGAAAGTCTTCAGCTGCACATTACATAACCAGGCTGATTTGGGTTGATTGAAAATATTTCAGCCCTCTTCTGCTGAAGCGTTTTGTAGGAAGAATGTGACAGCCACTGCTGGCTCCCAACAGACAGATATTTTTTTAACACAATGTCACAGGAATTTTCTGCAGCCTAGAGAAGTCTTTATATACAGTCCAAGGACTCATTGTGTTGTGTAGTACCCAGAAGCCCTAGTGACTGTTGCTCACAAAAGTTTAAGTCTCCATTGTTATACCCAAAATAATATTGGTGATGTGTTACAGCTACAACTGAAATGCCCACATCTTCCATGTTTCTTTCCACAATATCAGAGGAGCTAGCTAGATAGAATCTGTCAGCAGGATATTGCATATATTATTTAGTCCCAGCAATAAATTGTTTTAAAAAAGAAAATACAGACTTAACCAAAATGAACAGCAAAAACAGTCAAAAGCACAGGATTTCTTTCTTTAATCTGATAGTATTTGGCTTTTGAGGATTTGAGCTTGCATTAAGCAGTCATATGGACTATAAGTCTGATACCCGCTGTCACTGTCTGCATCAATCAAGTGGCAGTGTTATTTCCATCAAATTTATTAGTTGTGTGTCCCCGGACACCGGCTCTGAGAGTTGAACTGCCAGCAGCCTAAACCAGGAGAAGTTCAGTGACATTTGGATGAGAATGATTCAGTTCCTGTTTCTCGTTGAGGAAGGGAATAGGAACGAATACATTTATGCATGCAAGGAGCTCTGAGCTCAAGGTCTGTAAACAATGAGAGTCCCTATTTCATAAGTGTTCTGTGGCACTTTTATTATGAAGTAGAAAGCACAAGGATGTCCATAAACTGATAGACATGGATGTGGGCAAATATGCCTCCCAGGGGTGTAATGAGACCAGCGATAAGCAGAGAAGCTATCTTCCTTGTGCCCTGTCACAGCCAAAGCAGGTCTCAGCCAGCTGCCATGAGACTGGTTCCTCCCTGTTGTCCTCCCTCTGCCTCACGCCCTAACGCCTCCTGGGTCCTGGTCCCTGTCACCTTGGGTGTCTTTTCTGCACCCTCCAGTTGCAGCTCTGGTGCCTGCTGTGGCCCCTCAGCCCATGGCCAAGTGCTGCCATTGCCCTTCTTCTTAGGCATGTTCTTGATGGACTTGTTTTCTTCCTCAGAGTGAGTTTTCATCCGCTAACTCTCACGTTCTCATAGTTTCTTGGAAATAGCTTGTAAAAAGCTTCAGATCATGGTAAACTGATGGAAGCATGGATTTTCCTGACTTTAGTAGGGAGAGCTGCCACAGTCTTCACAAATTATTTTCTTTGCAAATGATAAAAAGCCCTTTTTTAAAAAAAAAAAAAACGCCAATGGGATATTCTTGAAAGATGTCTTTTCAGCTCAAAGAAAGTATTTCATTTTGATAACATCAAGCTGTTCTATTCTAAGTTTGATTTTTTAAGCACACAAGTCCAAATAAAAATCAGAATTGTTTTTCCAGAAGGAAAAAGGAAAACATTTTACATAATGAGTTCATTACCGAAAACTGGGGATTGACATGAACACCTGGGCAGCTACCTTAGTACTCAAATTTTGAGGTCACAAAAACTAAAGTAAACACATCACTAGTAAAAGAAGAGAGTGTGAAATACTTGAACTACCTGTAGAGGTGAATAAATCTGCACTGCCCCTGCCTCAAAATGGTAATTTACTGCATTGTTAGCTAAGGAAAGCTGTCTAAACCATGGAAATTATTATGCTTGTGGCAGAATCTCAGAATGGGACATGAGCAAGCTCTTAATCTGCCCATGTTATATCCTGACACGCTAAAAGGAAATAAAAACAGCACCAGTCTGCTTTGCTATATATGTTCCTCTTTGGAAATATTTGCATTTGTGTACAAAGGACTGTGATTGCAGAGTTTTTTTGTATCTGTTCTTTGCACTGAAAAACACTTTAAAAAACCTCTGTAGGTTTTTTGTTATCTAATGGGATCCGTCCTGAGAAGTCTAACTGCCCAATTTGTATGTGCAGCTCCTATTTTCTCATGCATCATCTCATGCCTTATTCTTCCATCTCTCTGTGGAACATTATTTCATGCAACTGTAGGTCTCTGTATGATAGGTAAAATGTCCTCTGATTCCTCAGTGAGGATCTTCTCCTGCATCACAGCCATTTATTCTAGCATAACATTCTCTACTGCTTTGCAGAGATGCAGCATAAATATGCCCTCAGAAGAGAACCATTACAGCTCAGGCCCTTGATCTCAGATCCTCATTATGCAGTCCACCCTCTAACTCACTTGAGGACTTCCTTGATGTTAATTTGCACAATACTTCATTTTGTTAGCTGAATACACAGCATATCTCCTGTCATTAAACAGAGCCAGATACATGAAACAAGCTTTTCTGTGGAAAGAATCTTATTTAAATAAGAATATTAACTTGGGCAAAACAAGGGCTCAGTTAAAATTAGGTCTGTTTCTCTAAGGGAGAAAGTATCTTGCTGATTAGGATATACAAAGCCTCACTTTTGTTTGAATTTGTATAAGTCATAAGGTGAGACAATTTTAAGGTGTCCAACAATCTTTTATGCCCCAGACTTTGGAAGATAATCCTCGCATCAAAACTACAGTTTTCCAGGGGTCCTAAAATATTGCTGTTTGATAAAGGAACAGATGTTTATTTCAAAATTAGGAGCCTTAATGAATGGTCTTTAATTGATGAAGCAAAATGGCTCTGCTGCTCATATACGTTGGGTGCGTTCTTCCATGATATAGCCCATCATAAAATACAACAAAATCTTCACAGTCTACTTCCAAAGCCAAAAGATGTGTGTAAGATATGGAGGGTTTTTTGTTAATCACTACTCAATTTAGAAATAGGCTTATTTTTTATCATCAGAGCTTTCAGAATGACCTTAAATATAAAACCCCTGTTAGACTGCATGACCATAGTGCATTGACAGTGTTCATATTGTCAGCATGGTAGTTGATAGGTTTTTGATACTTTTGGTCTAAATATGGAAACACATATTGTTCTCACATGTAAAAAAGAAATATTGAGATATATTTGCATCTTTTGTAAAGGACATAACAAAAGTGAATCTTTTATTATAGCTAGCTACATCCTAACATACGTTAGTTTGTAGAAAATGTTTTATGATTCTTCCTAAAACGGGTCCCCTTCCTTGAGACTTGTGGCTGTTGAAAACTAATTGACAATAATTGTACACTGCGTTTACATAAAATCAGCTGCCACCATAAGTGACAGTTCAACATACGAACTGCTTATTTGGACTTTTAGTTCTGATTTCTCAATGCATTACTTTTACGTAACAGTGCATAGTGTACGCTGGTGTGCACTGAAAACTTCTCCACCTTTGTGAATTGGGACTAAGGAGCTGTGACAATGGCCTGGCTAATCCACTCCCCATCCCTGGGTGCTCACTCCTTTCTGAGGTACTTTTTAAGAAGTAGGTCTGTCTGTGTCCAGTTGTAATGTGAACACATTTAACAAATATAAAGATGTAGTCATTTAGATATGGGCTAGCTATTTCACTGAAAAATCCAGCTTATTGACTTCAAAGAGCCACATTTCCATGTCATGCTTTTTTTGCTCACAGTGGATTACTAAACTAAGAGATCTGAGATCTATCAACACTTTGCGTTGTTACAGGAAATAATAAACTTGTCATTTTTTCTCTTTTGTCTTTGTTCTATTTTTTATCTACCTTATTCACTTAGCAACCCTTGTTTACTTGTCTCTTTCCATTATAAATTACGTAAGATACCACGTTGGGTGCTCAATAAGATGCTGGACCAGAGCTCTGTGAGTGAACGGTGCTTCTGCCTCTAACTGAGAAGAGCAAAAGGAGATCTGTATCACAATGCTACTGTACCCCAAGACAGCAACAAAACAACGTACAATGTCTAATAACCATGAACAGGTCATATGAATGATTTTGCAGGCATCTGTCATATTAGCCTGTGGGTCAGATGTGAAAGGTGTTTGTTTGTTTTTTTTATTCTGCACAAAACGTAGTGGCTCTGTAGACAGCAAGCATGTTCTTTGGCAAGATTTTAAACAGTGTAGCCAGAAGCTTGTCATCTATCTTTAATACTACAAGGATATGACATTAATCAATTTTTAGCAAATCTCTGTTTCATGTCTGAGCATGAAAGTTTTACTCTTCCTGGTAGCTGTTCTAATTGCCTTGCTGAATGCAGCAAATCTATAGCTCTGGGATCAGTAACCCTTCAACTCTCTTTCCACAGCTTTGAATTACTCAGTGATTGAACATACTACATTCAGATGGCCAGATACTGTTCTCATTTACTCACTGCTTTTAGCCTGGCTTCCTAAGGAAATCAGGTTTATGCGAACATATTTTTTCACCGGCATTCAGCCCCCCTCTTTCCCTAGTAACTTTTAAACACATTTTTGGTCATTTTCAGCTATACTTGACAACGTCTAGATATCTTAAAGCCATTCAATTCCTCTGACTTTTGTGAAAGTAGATGGCTGTAACTCAACTTTATCCCTCCTGTCTGACTGCCTAGCTGCAGAGAAAAAGAGGATCTGAAGCCAGACAGTAACTCACGTGAGACAGCCAGTCAACCCCCACCACAGCAAACTTTGCGGATGCTCTCCTGGCAGACCAAGTATGGACAGAAAACTCAGGAGTGAGTGGGTGATTCAGGAAGGCCATGGCTGAAAGGGGAAAAGTTTTGGGGAGGGCTACAGCTGAAAAATGTTAGGACACAGAGAGAGTTGAATGTGCTTGTAAAAAGCCCAGGGTAGAGCTTGAAAAAGTAGAGAAAATCCAAGAACACTGTAGAGACTTAAGGGTAATACTCTTACTCCAGTGGAAGACATGGGACACATCAGGATATTGGAGTAGAGGAAGAAAACAAGGAATAGGGGAGGAACCTGCATCCCTAGGTTAATGGCTTTATTGGTCCTGCAGCTTATTAAAAAAGAACGCCCAATGTAATGGAAAAGTTTTGAAACAGCTCCAAGAAGGTACTTTGCAAAATCCAGTAAAAGTGATATGCATCTTCAGTTATGGAAATTTGTGTCATTTTCTATAGATCAGAATGTTTCCTAAGTTGGAAAATCACATGCATTTTCTTTTGCTCTTACATCAGCCTGGAAGTGAAAGTTGGATTTTTTTCTGTCTTCTGGCAGAAAAAGTAACAAATTTAACTTCTGCAGCTATCTGAGCATATCACCCCTAATTAATCTCTACTCACGTTGCTCTCCTCTTCTTCAGTTCTGTTGGCACATTTCCCTTTCGCACTGACAAAATCACTCATTGAGTTCTGGCCAGGGAACAATTCATTCAAATTTACCAATTTTAAAAATTCTCTGGTCATTTGGAATCACAAGTGGCATAATAAGTCAAAGTACCAAACTATTCTTTTCCTCTTACTACTTGTTATGTTCCTTTTAATTTCCCTAGTTCCAGCAGTTTTCTTTGGGACAGAAAGGGGTCTTCTTAATGTTAGTGTCATAAACTTGATTAAGAACTGTGGAGACTTAATCAAACACTCAAAAGGGTAACTTAAGAGCCTTCACAGATGGCTGTATTTAATCATTGAAATGCCTCTTCTGAATTGTGTAGATAGTTACTAAATTTTGCTTTCTATTTACTACTGAAGCAAAAAATCAACAGTTATTAGTTTGTGTTTTTCCAGCTCCGCCCCCCCCAAAAAAAAAAAAAAAACAGCACAGAGTAGGGAGTTCATTTTTCCCAAAATGAAATATTACCTGTTCTTTGGAGTTTTTTGATCCTGCTTTATTTATTAAACTTGTTCATCTTTGAAAAGAAAGCATAGTAAAGGAATATTTAGTGTATTTATTTACTGTATTTATCAATATCTATTTATGCAAAGATGTGATTTTTTTTGTCCAAACTCTTCCCTAATTTCAACCCAGGATTTTCAAATCATTTCCGTTCTCCCAGAGGTACCTTTCCATAGGCTACATTAAGAAAAATTACCATAGTTTTAAATTCATTTCTATTTTCATTTTCTCACTCAAACACATTAGCTTTAGAGCTAATGTTACTCTATCCTTTCTCCTCTCTTATAACTGGAACAATATAAATGTAACAGTTTAGGATATTGCCACACATGCTACATAGTTCCTGATTTGTGAAAAGAGATAAAAAACCATAGCATTTCACATGCTTATTTTCCAAGTTATTCTAAGTTGTCTCCTGTTCTCTTGCTTGCTACTGATGGCTGCAGTTTTGTGACATGCTGCTAAGGAAGTTATCTGTATGAGAAAGTTGTCTGTATTATTACGAGTAATTCATTTGAATCCAGCAGTAGGAGATACAACAATGGGAGATCCAAAATGTACCCTGCTTCTCTTCCAAGACTGTGCAAGCAGCCAATGCATCAATGAGGAGCCATCATTCTTGGAGTTCATAAAGAAAAAAGCATATAATTTATTCTGCGGCACAGTCTAAAGGTCTTGTTGCCCTTGGATTTCTCTGCTAAATGCCAGTATTTTCGGTTTTGTATAAGTTGTTGCTACCTTCTTCTTGAATTTGCTTTCTACTGGTTTCCTTTTTCTGTGCCAGGGTGCAATGAGGGTCGGCTGCTCTCAGAGGGCAGCTGAGCCAAAAGCTGGGGTGACCGCAGTGCAAGCTGTGCCCTCACCCATGGGCACTATCCCACAGATCCCAACAAGTGGAAAAGCTGGGAAATAGGGTCCTTCGACAGTCCCAGACATGCAAGGAGGTGAACCTGCGCCTGGGTCCAGCCAGGGGCTTCAGCCCCGGGAATGGTGCCAGAGAAAGGGGTGGAAACAAGGCCACAGCATGTGTCCAAGGGGTTCATCCAGGAGACCACTTACCTGCGGTGCGAGGCCAAGGCCCATCCAGGAGGCAGGGCCAGAGACCGGGTTGGAGACCTGGCAGCCCTCAGCTGGGCTGAAAACTTGAAATTTGCCGAAAGTGCTGTCCGTCCCATCATCTAGGTCATTAATAAAAATATTGATGTGTATTTGCTCCCTGAGGGATGCCCTTGGTAACCCGCTGTCAGTTAACTTTGTACTGCTGATCACTGCCCTTGAGTCAGACAAATTTCCACCTACTTTATTGTCCAGGTCTTCAGCCTGTATCTCACCAATCTGGATATAGGAACACCATAAGCAAGTGTCAAAGACCTTGCTAAAGTCACGGTGAACAACACCCAATGCCACCTCCACCGACTCAGTCCTCTCAGCACAGAAGGCAATCACTTCATGATAGAAACTGCCACATGAATATGAAACAGCATAACTATTTATTTGGTCTGACCAGCATTTCACTGGACGTTGGATCAGGGCTTTGGGTAAATAAACATTTGTCTTGTGCTATCTCAACTAAAAACTGCTTTGTCTTGTCACATATCGGTGTTTTTCCTTCACACCAGTCACCTCCTTTACAGAATATGGTTTTATTATACACTTAATATGCTGCACAAAGAATATCAAGGTCTCCTTCCCCAGGTTTTTGAGGTCATCAGTTTTCACTTATTGTCAGTAATTTGCTGAGGGTATTATATTGAAAATTCTTTTTCACCAACAAGTTATGATATTCGCTGACTTCTCTTTGTTGTTTGAAATTCAGAAAAACACTTTTATGACCATATTTTTATACATAGTTCATGATCTCTACAAATATTCATTTTAATTTATTTGTTTCCTCCTTTTCCCTGGTTAATTAACCTAGGGATGTGATATGATTTCTACTTACTCTTTTGATGACTGAAAAGAATATCAAGGAAAAAAAACTGAAGATGGAGCACTTTACCTGCATGTGTTTTCACAAGAAATTGTCAGAGCACAGTCTTGTGCAGGGAACCTTCTGTCTGAGCTTCTGCAAATCAAGTAATAACACTGATACTCATGATACAATCACAATACAAATGACTCATGACAGAGTTCTCGGTTTGCACATTTCTAATTCCAGTTATGACATTAGAATACTGCAATGTTATTAATTTGGTTCAAACAATTTGACATTCTATCCTTATTCTGCACACTTTTTGAAATTTTTATGTTTGTGTCTCAAATAATTTCCAGGTGACTGATTTCCTTTGCCTTCCCTTGTCTTACCATCCCTTCCTTTCTCCAGATGTTTGATTTTGTCTACCTGTCGTAGTTCTTTGTGATGTGTGCATAGTGTGCAGTTTCATGGCATCTTCTAATGCAGGCTGTAGAGGGTGGACCAGTCATCTGACCAGCCATGCTAGCTAGCTATTGGAAACCCCCAAACAGCTAGCTTCAAGTTTTGAAGCAGAAAGGACCTCTTTTGTTGATTGTATTTTGATGTCCCTGCAGTCATATGAAACACAGGGAATCTCAAAAGGCTCAAAACTGCAGAAATGGAGTGAAGAAAGTAATTTTGAGAATTTAATTGCATAGATGATGATAGAAAAGTTTGCATTTTGAAAGAAAGAAATGCTATAAATATTTTTATTGTGCTACATTATTTTTCTTCTCAGCTTGGGAAAGATTAACATTTTGTTTTAAATAAATGGATAAATTAAAGCCAGACACGTTGACCTGAGGCCACAGAGGCCATCTAGTCAGATGCCTTCTCAGCCTACCTCCAGTTTCAAGTATTTTGCCTGGAGCGTCAATATGAGTCTAATTAAGAAATTCTGTTTGGCAATTCTTCCTTCTATAGCTAGATTGGAAAATAAATTCTATTTATTACCTTTTTAAATTTCTCATTCACTTCAGAACTGCCTCAATCATTATTCTAAGGTTCTTTCCAATCGCTTTTCAAGCACTAGCTGTGTAATTAATGTTGATTTTTTTGGTGATCAGTTAGGTATTCCACTGACTACTACAATCCAAATCAGATTTTAATAGCACTTCCATGAGGCTGAAAAATAGTTAACATGAAATAAGAGTAAATTAATATTATTTGCTCTTTAATAGTCAGTAAAATGTGAATCTGAATCCAAGATTGTTCCAGCTTTCTTTCTATAATATATATTTGTATTCATATAATAAACCTTGTTTAAATATCAGATTCTAGTCACAGTTTTAAAGACTACTGAGCTACAAACTTATAAGAAAGTAAATTATAAGCTTAGGGAGCTGGGGATTTTGGTGCCATTTTAGCAGTCCTGAAGACTGAGAGCAGGTGGGTCGAGTATGATTCCAACTTTCTCTGATTATGCAGGAATGATTTGCTCATACTACAGATAATTTTTCTTTCTCTTGAGTAACTGTATGTTCTTTAAGCAGTTTCTAAATTCACCTTCAGCTAATGAAAATGCATTCATCACATCACATCTTATTAAAACTTACACTGGACTTCCTGCTCTATCTAGTTCTCTGAGTTATTCACAAAATAAGAGAAAATGGTTATCTTTTTAGGTTAATTTTCAAATGAAAAAGCGAAACAGCAACAAAAAAAGTACTTTAAAATGTCCAAAACAAACCATTTTATTTCAGAAGCATTTGCACAAAACCACTGGGCCCCTCACATGCAGAAGGAAATTTACCAATTTAAATAGCTCCAAACCAGGACCCATCAAGCAGATTGCATTCATTGAGAACAGCAGCCTGAGACCAATTTTTTTAAATCAGCTTATGCTGTTTGCTTGTATAGGGTAACACATTTGCATTAAAGTATTATTTATATGCTTATGCTATTTTCATAAATGTATTTTATCATGTTTCTATTGCTTTTGTATAAAATTAACATAGTTAACTAATTAGTAGTCTGTGCCAGTGTTGTTGTGATTCATAACAATGATGTGAGTCAAAGCCTCTCAAGTTATTTCTATAAAGGGCATTCACCCAGTCCCAAGACCCACACCCCCAAATGTATAAATAAGTAAAACTAGGGTTGGATTAACCTTGGACTATCTCCCACAGATTGTTATATTTCCCTCTCCTCTCCTCTCCTCTCCTCTCCTCTCCTCTCCTCTCCTCTCCTCTCCTTATAACTAGGAGTAATCTATATTAAAATGTCAACTATGAAAAACTGTCACTATGAAACAATGAGCTGGTTTCCAAACAGTTCTTACATTTGGTTATTTGACAACTGTCATGCTTAGTAAAACTTAAAATCCTTTTAATCTATCGTTTTTAACAGATGGCTATTCTAGATATTTTGGAAGAAAAATCAACCCCCATACGTTAAGTTTCATCGTGTTATTTATTAGTGAGATATTGGTTTGAGCCCCGAAGCATGTTTTAATATCTCTTCCAGAATATATTTTTAGCACTAACATTTATAACTCTGGAATTTTTGCTCTCTGTGTAAATGTACAATTTCTTTTTACCTCTCACTATTATTTATTTTCCTTCAATGCTTCCTTTGGTGATAAGTCATGCAGTCCAATTATTGGTGTCATGTAAAAGTATTCACTTTTATTGGTTTTGAATATGCTACCTCTTAATTTCATAGTATAATTCTCTGTTTTTGTGTTATGATTCAGGATGAACAGTAATTCCCGAAAGACATTCTTTATAGCGTACAGTATCTTATACTCTTACACAAATATTTTAGGCTAATTAATATAGTCCTAGAGTGCTGATTACTACCTAAATTAAATTTGTTTGAGCCTTTCCCTCTCCTTTTCAATTTTCTGAACTGATTTGGAGGCAAAAGTTGTAAAATAACTTTAGTTTATTCTGTACTGACATGTTGTTGCTGCAAGATTTTCAAGTGCTGAAAAGCCAGATAAAAATCAGAGAGTCTTTTAATAAAAAACCCAAATCAATGGATCTCTAGTCAAACACTAGGCTTGATCCAGACCATTATAAGAGGAAGCAAAGGATTTTTCTTTCACTGAGTTTTACAGAAACTGGAATGGACCTCTTGTCAAAGTTGGCCATTACTAGTTTGCAGCACCATGACCACAGGCAACCCCTGTGGATCACTTTCCTTGACTTTATAAAGGACTCACATGTTTTCACAACCAAAGATAGAGTCCTACATGCCCTTGCCAAATAGGACACTTAAAGGTTAGATCATTCCATGAACTAAAGACCCTTTTGTTCGCTGTTCTGGCTGACTGATGAGCTATTTATCTTGTTTTTTATGACGACATTTAAAAATACACCTGTAGTACAATCCATGTCCCTAAGGAGCATTTTAAGAAGTTTGTGGGTATAAAGTACCATATGTGCAAACGACTGCAGTGAGTTAAGAAGATTCTTATTGAAGATTCAGTTGGGTCTTTTGAACTGAGAAAATATTTGTGGGTTTTGTTCTGAAACTTACTAAATTGCCTTCATTATATTTCTGCAGCCTACACAGATGTCTTTTGATATTGTGCTATTCATCTTTTATTAATTATCTACTTAGACATATGAACAGACCATTTGAAAACTATAAGCATTAGCAAGCTGAACTCTTCTGTATTGGATATACTCATAATCTTCCTCTTAACAAAAATGTCCCTAATTAAACGAAAATATTCAGGTATTGAGACAATATCCGCTGTATTCATAAACAGCCTAGAGTTGAACTTAATAACTAACTTATTTCTCTAATGGAAATCTATGTGTGTGTTGTTTGCATATATTGATGTTATAAATTTATTGATCTTTCATGGAGAAATTAATTGACTGCTCTAACTAGAAACAAAATTTATATCATATATATAACATTTTATATATATAGCAAAATAGATCTTAGCCTGGTGTTTTCACCTTAGGTGGGTTCTTAGACATTGATATGCTACATCAATAAGTCATCTCTATATCATCCAGATTTGACACAAGATTTTGGGAGATTTACAGTGCAATTTAACAGGCCGACTAAGTATTTGAATCCATGATGCTTTCACTCCATTGGAACTGCTGAAGCTGGTTAATAAAACTTCTGAAACATCCATGTATTTACTGTGGGGGAAAAAGAGAGAAAACAATCTCTACTTCATCTTCAGCCCATGCAAGAGAAAATCATACTGCTGAAAACCTGTCTCTATAGAATAAAACAGAGAAAAAACCCACCACTCTTAAGAATGACAGTGGTGTCCCTCTGTACTGGGTGTGGCTAAGATAGAGTTAAATTTCTTCATGGTAGCTCATCTGGTGCTATGTTTTGGATTTGTGACCAAAACAGTGTTGATAACATAGGGATGTTTTAGCTATTGCTCAACAGTTCTTGCACAGTGCTAAGGTCTTTTCTGTTTCTCACTCTGTCCCACCAGTGAGCAGGCTGGGGTGTACAAGAAGTTGGGAGGGGACACATCTGGGACAGCTGACCCCAATTGACCAAAGGGGTATGCCATACCATATGACACTGTGCTCAGCAATAGAATCTGGGGGAAGAAGGAGGAAGGGAAGGTGGAAGTTGGGAGTTATGCTGTCTGTCTTCCCAAGTAACCATTAGGCGTGATGGAGCCCTGCTTTCCTGGAGATGGCTGAACACCTGCCTGCTGATAGGAAGCAGTGAATGAATTCCTTGTTTTGCTTTGTTTGCGTGCACGGCTTTTGCTTTCCCTATTAAACTGTCTTTATCTCAACCCATGAGTTTCCTCACTCTCGCCCTTCCAGTTCTCTCCCCCATCCCACCGAGGGGGAAGTGAGCGAGTGGCTGTGTGGGACTGAGCTGCCTCAACCCACAGCACCCTCGCATTAGTACCTTAGGAAATGTTGTCAGATATATCCTGTACAGAAACAATTCTGTCAACAATTGCTTTTTAGATTGTCATATCTGATTCTTTAACCCTTGGCCCCTGCTCCCCAAACATACACTACTTTCTTCGTCTGAAATCCCTTCTCCAAAGATAATCCTTAAAATACATTTTGATAGGGAGGAAGAGGTTCAAAGCTGGTGGGACCTTTAAATCATGTGAGCCTGCACAAGAAAGCAAGCTGTGTATGAGAGAAAACTGGGGCTGCCTATTTATGCCCTTTACCATTATGTTTTCAAATAGGAGAGATTTAAGTTGGTGTTTTGATTCACATGTTTTTAAACATAGGCAGTATTTTCAGTTAACAAATTATAGGCTGTTTTTAATTCTTTCTTCCTGCTTGCTCACTTAAGTCACTGTCATATATCAGTGATTCTCATTACAAAACATCAATGCCAATTATAAGTTTTACCAAAAAATCAGGAAACAAAACCCACTAAATTCACATTTTTTCAGGCCTCTAGGTTTCTGAATCCTTTTAAAGATTTTTTTTTCAATCACCACAACTTACAGTAAAAAAAAACAAACATAGAAGTTTCAGAAGTTGGGTTTCCAGGGAAAAAAAGTCCCAAGTATTTTATATGACTGTAAGAAAATAAGAATGCCCATACAAAGGTCCACGTAGTCCAATACCCTTTCTCTGACACTGGCTAATAAGAACTTCATAAATTTTAAGACCAGAGTAACCATACAGTGATTATTCTCCAGACTGTCTCCTTCTCTCCAGTGACCTGCAGCTCAGGTGATGCCTTTGCATTTTATAGTCTTGATGATAGTTTTTTATTCCATAAATTTGGCCAGTTGTGTATTTAACCCATGTAAGCTTTTAGCCTCCAAAGCATCCCGTGAGAAACAGTTTGACACCTTGCTTGCACATTGTGTAACAAATTCTCTCTTTCTGATTGTTTGGAATTGCCATGTCCTAAGGCTGTCTTGCGAATTCATGATAATTGGTAATGTAGCAGCACCTGAGGGCAACTGCAAGCAAGACTGGTGAATAACATGAAGTGGTGCTGTGATTTACAGTGGCAGGTGATACCAGATAAGATTATTAGATGGCAGAATTGCTCAGATCTTGGAGATATGAAGGGGGAAGAAAAGAGAGCCCCAGTGCCACCTTATGTGGCAGCATCTGCAAATGGCTGAAGTTACTGGGGAAAAGCTCCTGGCCTCCCAGGAAGATCAGATGAGCTAGAGGTGAAGGGGGTGCAGAGGGCACAGGGTGAGAAGAGTGGCAAGGAGAGAGGGAGAAAGCACTTCAGATAGATACCCCATATCTCACTGAACCTATCCCAGTCCAGCAAAACAGTTTGGTAATGTCCAAATGTCTGTTGGTAGATTGATACTTCTTGTTATGAGGATAACCTGTATGAATGGTACAACTGAGGGCCTGCAAAAGTGAAAGACTAGAGCAATTAAATATGTTGACTAAGGGTCCAGAAGAAACAAGACAGTGTGAGCTGGACAAGGAATATAAAGTTAAGGCTCCTGAGCATAGACAGAAAGAAGAAGAAAAAGAAAAGACAAAACAACAAACAATGATAGAGTAAGATGTATCCATTTACGATAGCATTTGAGATATTTCTTCCCACATGTCCACCCAGAAGAGACCAGAAATCTGAGGGTCTCTTCTGTCCCTTAATTGAAAAATCCATCTTTTTCAGTGTCATTTTTTTAGCAGTCCTTGTGTACGCACTAGTAATCCATGTAACCCTAGTTATGCCACAGCATATAATGTGAATTTGTTATTTGATGGACCAATAAGGATTTGGGAACATTGAGGTGTAGCTCTGATGTCTTTCACAACTGGAGAGCATTTGGTTCATTAGCCTACTCCTTTACAACTAGATGTGTACCGAGGTGTTTAGGAGATGCTATTTCTTGCTTGCAAACACTTCACTTTTCACATCTATTGGTCCTTGATGAACTACAACTACATCCTCAATGAACTATTACATCAAACAATGTAGTTTCTTAACTTCGCGGTTACAGCTTTCTCTTGGTGCTGCTCCTGTTTCAAACCAGGCAAGTAGAGAACACCCCCTACAAAGAAAGGTTGAAGGTAACACCCTGCCTTTCCCTCAAATTCTCCTATTTGGTCATGAAAAGGGGCGCCAGGCCCTTCCTCATGTCGTGTATTCTGCTGCCATCATGTGGCTATTTCTTTTCATTCACATCAAGAGTTATAATAAAATAACTTGTAGTTTTTGCACCTCGTGTAAATTGTAGGTACCACACTCTGTCCTCAAATACCTATAAAACTTTGCTCTAAGAAATATACTCCTTAGTTTTTAATATTTTTCATATTTATTGATAAATGAGTCATCTGGCCCACACTTGCATAACAAATACTTTAGAAGTTTTCTGTTGGATGACAAAAGTTATTGGGCCAAAATACACATAATTTTGCACAGTCAATAGTAACAGTGAATGCACATACCATTTTACAATTCAGTAAGCAACTTTGCTCAGACAATACTTTCCAGTGAGCTGAGACAAAGGGAACTGCTCACAATGTTTGCTCCATGGCTTGGCACCTTGAGTTGCCTCAGGCAAATTCTATTTTTTTTCCATATACTCAGTTTGACTTCCATGTCTAGCCATTGAAGAAGCCCTCTGGATATTTTTTTTGTCCTGAGTTACACATTTGGAGACAGGAAAGAATTTTTTTTCTCTGAATGTTTTTCCTCTGGTTTTAGTCTTGAAGGTCATATATGAAAGTGAAGAAGGTGTGCTTAAGGTAGCAAGCACTTCCTGGCCTCTAGGGTAGATCATGTAACTTGTAATATCATCAGTCTTCCTGTGTTTGACAAAACTACATTAGTGTTTTTAGGTTCAATCAGGAATCCCCTTGCTGGTGAATAGTCTCCTCATCTGACCAGGCTAAACTGGAAGTATAAGAGCTTCAGCAATTGAAGTGGACAAGCACTTCAGCTGTTGCTGAAGTCTGCCTGATAATGCCTCTCAACATACATGTAAGCATGTGCAGCACAGACAGCCTTGTATTATTTAGAATGCACAGTCACCATCTCATTGAGTCTGTTTTGTCTACAAAGCCTTTTAAGCACATTGCTTTGTGTGTCTCTGTTGCTCTATGACCACTGCACCCTCATTAAATCAGCCTTGTAGTCTGAAAACCTGTATGGAGGATGAGTATGTGGCTGACTTCTTTGAGGACAAAGGACTTCAACGTATTAGTTTTATTTAAAGGTGTGGAGGGTGTGGGGGGAATTGTCTACCCTTCTGTAGTTGTCAGATTTTTGGCTTAAGCACCAAATGCAATTTTGTATTAACAAACTCTTCCTGAAATATGTTGCTTGTATTGCCTAACATGCCATTTTTAAAGAGATAAATTGTAGTGGTTTAAGCAAATATTAAGATACATAGGGCTGTTAAGAACAATAGTCAGTGTTAACAGAATTAATAGAACTTCAAGCTTCTGCCTAGCACACTTGGGTATGCTGTAGTGCCTAAGTTTTAACGTGTAAATGCTGAAAAGTCTGCTGTTCTTTCTGCCTAGAAGCATTGCTATCTTGCTGAAGTTGAGCACTGCAGCACCTACCTCATGCCTAACACCATTTGGGATTTACAAATTGCCTGATGCTCCCTAAGGGCATTGAATGCAGTACAGATCTAGAGGGGGGGAGGATGCCTTTCATAATATGGTAAGCAGAACTTTATAATCCTTACACATTTGCATTTCTTATATTAAGATATACTTGCCTGTTGCTTTACTCCAGTTGAGATCTTTGCAGTGACAAGCATAGGGAGCGTTACAGGTTAAAGTTGAGATGCCTTTTTCTGCTGTTGCAATGCAACTCTTTTCCTCCTGTTTGCTTATAACCGTATCAAATTCCTTAGAGGCAGAAATTTTCCACATTTTATGTTAGTTTAGGTGGGAACTGATTTTAAAAGTTTAATCTCACACACTTGTCTCTATATGTCCATGTGCATGAACCAAATGGATGAAGAGGATTTGTCCATTTATCATCAGTCAGAAACTGTAATTCAGCAACATCTGAACTAAATTTTGATAAACTGGTATCTTCACAGTGTCAGCTTGGAATCTAAAGCTGAGTATGAGGAACGAAAGTTAAGCTGACAGAGTGAATATTAAAACTGTTTGTATGCATGTACAGCAGGATTTTTCTCATTACACTTGGGAATGGGAATGCTGGTGCTCACTGACACAGGAAAATTTTAGTTTTTTCTGCTCAATTTAAAGTGACTGCAAGTATTGGCTGCTCTGGGAAACATTTTAACTTCTAAGAGCTTCAGAGCAGAGAGTAAACCGCAGCAAGAAAGGGGAATAAATATGTTCCCAAAATTTGAATTGTTGACCTCCAACAACATTTAGACACCCTTAGTGATACTTGTACAAAGTAGAGGTTATCCCATCTTTTTAACGTCATGATGTTGAATTCTCTCTGGCACAATGGCCCGGCTTTAACAAGAGGAAAGTGGTTTGTGTGGCCAGCATAATTTTTCAGAGTCTGCTGAAACATCGTGTTTGGTCACCTGTGTATTTTGCCCCAGCAGAGTCAAACTCCTGTGCTTCGGCCGGAACAAGTGCGTGCTAAACAAGCATGTTACAGCAAGCCAACATGTCAGAGTCTTGCTATGACACTATAAAAACTGTGAACAGCATTATGAAGGGGTGGGGAATGAAGCTGACAGTTTTTTAAACATCTGTTTAGGAACAGGTATCTTAAATTATTAAGTTTTCATCCCGTTTTGTTTTGTTTGCAAGTGCATAATTTGCAGTGATTAATCTCCTGATAGTTGGAATCCACCAGTCAAAGAAAATGAAATCTTAGCATCCTGGAGATCTCTGCAATTTGATTAATCTGGAGGGATGAGTACCAATCATCTCTCTTGACATGGTACTTTACTGAAAAGAAAGCTAAAAAAAAGTAATTTTAAGTTGTGTAAATTATTTAACTTTCTGCTAGGAATTCTGTAGCCTACTGAGTACTAAGCTTAAATTGCAAAACTCTCCTCTCCTCCTATATCCATTTTGGGTTTAAAGTGTTCTTTTCCCTCAAGAAATGAATTTTTTTTTTCTTTTCCATGTGTACTAGAAAAAGAGGTATTATGAAAACGTTATGACCAAATATACATAGGTCTTGGAACTATAAATGTGAACTTAAAAGAGCTTCATAAGATTATTAGACCTATTCCTGTCTGGCAAGAAAGCCAGCCTTGCATGGCTGAGGCAGCACATCGTCTCTGCAAATGCTGGTGAAACACAGTTCTTTGTGGAGTGCACTGGAAGCCCACAAGAAAAACCAGTCCTCATTGCACTCTTTGCAGAGTTGTCAAAGTTCACATTGCTGTGATGAGCCACCACTGATGAATTAGCATATTATATAAATCATGCTCAATTATAAGGGTATATTCCCACTTCTTAACCAGCACAATGAAAATAGAACAGGAAAAAAGAACTGCATGACTGTTTTATTTACGTAAAAAAATGTCATTAAAATTCTTTTGATTTTCCTGAAGGCAATTTTTTTACATTAGTAGGAATACAGATCTGGCCTAATTTCCTAACTGCAAATTAATGAGGATTGGAGATATTTAAATTACTGTCAGTGAACTCAGATATTTAGAAAAGGGAATATCTTTGGTGAAAGAGATGTGTGAGGAAAAATACTGCAGTGAAGTTGGAAAAGAGAACTTTTTGTGGATCAGTTGTATGCCAATTTTCTATATATAGTGTTAAGATATTTATTTGGAGCAGGAAGTTAAAGAGGTATTGCAATAGAAACATAAATGGATGTTTGTCAAAGCTGGGCAGAGTTGGATTTTTCTTAAGAGTAAGAAGCTATTTTATTTTTTCTCCTCTTCTGCCTTTGTTTCTGTATGTGGTTTTCAGTCAAGGTTACATATCCACCCTAATCTGAACTGTCACAGACATTAAGTCGTATGCTTTACTTCTCCGGCAGCCTAATTATGGAAAACCTGCACAGAGGGAAGTGAACTGGTTCCTGGAGGCAGTGTGCTGCTCAGGGCGGGAGGTGGTGGGCAGTCGAAGAACCTGTTTAACAGCTGCAGGGAGTGCAGCCTCACGCAAATACAGGCCCCCTATCTATCAGCATCAATGTCCACAGTTTCTCTGTGCTCCGTGGGGAGGCACTGAGGACACGTGCTGCACAAGCACACTGTTGTATGTTGTGCTGCCTCTGCGCTCTTTCCTTAGGACACGGTCTTGAACCTACGGGAATCCCAGGCATGTTGTTCTCATTTTTAAAAATTGAAATGATTCAATTTTTTTCCTTCTTCTTTACTGTTTTCTTTGAAATATTTGGGGAGGCAGGTTTGTTGAAACACTGATGATTTAAAGCCTACAAATATTTGAAGTTAGAAAGCTGTGACTTTTCAGGAAAAATCCCCTTTTTTATGATACAAATTTGCAATTTGCTAAAGAAAGCTTAAACCCTTGACTAAAAAAAAATTAAATTGGCTGCAATATTGATTTTGATTATCTGTTTCAGTTGCTAATTCTATTAATTTAATTTCTAGATCATATCTACTGTGTGAGTATGTATGTTTCCTTGATATTTTTGTCTCTAGTATTTCAGAGCAGTACCTTGCTGACAGCCCATTTCACACAGTCCGATGTTCTACCATTACATCCATCTTGCAAAATAATTACTACATTCTTGGAAACAGATTGCAAAGAAATGAATGATCAAGTGAAACTTGAGGACTGGGTTGGAAAGCAGTGGGGTGATGACAGAAGAAGAAAGTGGGTAAGCTAACTTTTATTGTCCATTCAAGAAATAAACTTAATTGAAATTTTTCAAACTCTGTTTACCTGCATTTAGCTTTGATTTCTCCTTTATACCTCTGTGCACAGAAGTCTCTTCATGCTCTGAAAGCTCTTGAATAGGCCTAGAGATTTCTTATTTTTGAGCAAAAAGAATAAATAAGCACTTTTCTGAATATCCTGTATGTCATCAGTATAAAGCCCAAATATTAAGGCTGTATACAGAGATGTGGCAAAGTGGCTTCACCCTCCCTGTGTTTGTGTGTCCTTTACCTGGCAGTCTGGGGAGGAGCTTTCTCTGCTCCCACTTCAGGGTGAGTAAAGGAAGGAACCGCAGAACAAACTTGGGTACGAGAGCTATTTACCCAGAGATATTCTGCTTATGTTTGAGAAATCACCAAAATGAAACACCAATTCAAGACTGTGTAGATTGATTATTTCCCTGAGAGCTAGAAGTTAGCCCCTGGTATGGGAGTTTCTACCCAAGGATCTTGTGGACGGCTGACCCCGTTTCCCACAGGACCCTTCTCAAACAGCCACTTACTGAAAACAGGCAGCATGGTGGCAAAGCTGAATTAATTCAACTGGAAACCTAAAACCCCTGTGGGTTAAATGAGGTGAGTCTCTGGCAAGACTCAAAAGGTCCTTCCACACAGAATTCCAGCCCATGTCTTCTAAGGACTTAATGGAAGTCCTGCCACGGACAGCAAGGCACATGTGGACACTTACTGGTTGCACGCTCCGAGTTAGTGACTTCTGCCAAAGTTGCGACGAAGCACTGTGTTAGTTGTAATGTCTGTGGAGATATGATGCTGCTTCTGTGCACAGGGCTGGAGCAGATGTTCTCCTGAGGTCTACATTTCTCATATTCCAATATAGTGTTGTGATGTTTGTCTCTATACAGGTTTTGTCCACCTGGCCCCTAAAAAAGTGTAGTACAGCATCTCAGTATTGGCAGGTGAGAAGGCGTTTTTATTGAAAGCATGCAAGGAAGCTGGCAATATTTCTCAGTCTTTAGGAGTGAACTGTCACTAATTAACTATGGCCTTTGCTGCTGATGACATGTGGCAGAAAGATTATGTGTACATATTAAGATCAGAAGAAAGATTGGCTGGCAAGGATTTTTTGACCAACACATGCTCAACCTACCAATATCAGCCTACCAGCATCAAAAGAAAATGAAACCCTGGCAAAGATTATCCCTTTCCAAACTTGGTCTTTAATCCAGGCTGGTTCTTATAACTCTTTCCATGTGTCAAGCTGGTGTGACACACTTACCTGGCATCCTTTGTAAGAGAATGAATTTGAAAACTACCCCAGTAGTAATACTGTATAGTTACTGCATACTACAAATGATAATGTAAGATAAAAAATAATTAATCCATTTAAGTTGTATAATAGAGCTTGATGTCTTTGTCACTTTTAGCTGTGGAAACTTATTTTTTTACTAAGACTAAATAGTGTTAAGCCCATAAGACAGCAGGGAGAATGGGTAAGGGGAAATTAATGCAAAAATGCTATGTCGTATTCGTGAAGAATTCACTATGAAGATCTTAAATTTTCTCTAGAGATAAGTTGAACTAGTAAGCGTGCTTTTACAGCTGAGATACATTTTTATATCTTTCAGGAAAAAAATCTTCCTCAAAGCCCAATAAATAATTATCAAATGAAAACTGAAAACTGAGAAGTTCAGCAAGATTTTGGGGACAACCTGTTAATTGTCTGTTTAGATAACCTCAAAATGGCAACAAAATATTAAGCACTGCTGTAGTCACAGTTCCCAGACATTGAATTATATATTTGTTTATTTAATTTTAAAAATAAACTTATTCATAGGCGTGTTGTCTCTGATTCCCAAAAGCGTTCAAAGCCATGTCTACATCCATCTTCACCTGGGGAAATTCCCCTACATATATACTTAAGATCCACTGTTTCAGGAAAACACATGCTTAGGTCCTGAAATGATGACCTAGAGATTTTTACCCCAGGGCTTTGTACAATAATTATTGAGAAGCTATATAAATAAAAACTAATTAGCTGAAGGGGTTTACCTAAAAGTCTGTAACAAATGTGAGAGCATTTTCTATGACAAAAAAGAAGTGTCGCAGCCCAGGGGAGCCAAGCCACCCTCCTGCCCTACTTGTCCCTGGCCCAGCTCACATCTCTGACTGTTCTCCCAGCAATTGCTCCTTCATCTTTCAAATGGAGGATTTAAATCTTTTATTTTCTCTCTTGTCTCCTCTGTAGGGGAGAAGGACTATCCTGGTCGAGGAACAAACAGAGGAAATATGCCCAGGTCCAGGGTGGGCAGGGTCAGTCCCACCCATAGACCCACTAAGGCCTAGGCTGGATAAGCTAATTTCTGCTGCTCTGGGATTCACGGGTCTGAGTATAGAACAGGGTGAATACAAAGGAGTCCCAGCTCCCCTCTCCCCCTGGTACATTTAGCTCCCCTGAGCTGGAGAAACTGTGTTAAGGAACAGTTTTAATTTGGTTGAAAAAAGCATGTGGTACAGGAAGGAAAAGAAAATCATTAAATCGTTCACTTTTGTAGTATTTGAGATAACAACAAGGAGCTGGAGACTAGCAAATCTAATTCATTCTCTCATTTGCAAAGTCATCTATAAAACAGCGCTCACACATATCTATATCTGTATCTATAAACAAGTATTGTCCCATTTTGATCTGCCTGTCTACGGTCTCACAAGCTTGAGCTGAGTTCCAGGTTCAAAGATAGAGCGTAAAGACATCTAACTCATTCAGTTACAGTCACTTATAAACAGTTTATTCTGCTGATAAAGCATCATTAATTGTTTGAAAAAAGCAAAAAGTGACTTTCAAGTGTCCTGGGAAATCACAATGTATTGAACTGCAAATACTGGTAAGTGGAGACAGTAACATGTCCGAAGGGTTCCAGAGGAATCAAGATACTGGGAAGAAAAAATAAGCTTCATCCTGCAAACTGCTTCACTGTGCAGCAACTCTGAGCCCAGTGCAAGAAAAGCTACCCCAGAGATCTACGCAGAATAAAATCTGTGAGGAGAGCAGCCGGGAGACACATCTCCTCCTGCCCATGCAGGCAGCTAAGCACAGAGCTCGGAGGGGCTGCTACTGTCCCCATTATAAGAGAGTGAGTAAAGTGTGTTCAGGAAGTGCTGGTCTAGAGCTTCATGAGAAATAAAATTGCAACTTCTATGAACCTATGGATCTTGTGAACCTTGGGCCTCGGTCTTCCAGCTTTTCTGTCTCATAACAGACCCTTTTCGTCTAACCATAGGCAGTAGAAAATGGGGAAGCGCCTGCCAGTGGCTGTTACCAACTGGATGCTAACAGAGTTTCAGCACATGTATTTGATGATACTGGTCTTAATTCAAACAACTTAATTCTTCCTGTGTAAAATTGGATGGATAGTAAAACATACTCTAGAAAAGCTAGGAAACTGATGCTTTATTTTTAGATATAAATCCTACTGTTGTTAAAGGGATTTACTATAAGAGGTCAACTTGTACTCAGTATTCGTAGCTGTTGAGTCACTTAGTGAGGTAGAAGGTAGAGTTGGATCTTGGGTGATCATTCTTCACCAGCAGCTGGTCTCCCTTACCAGCTGATATTTCGTATTAAATTGTAGTCCCCGTGTTTCACCAAAATGAGTTGCAGTTTATATCCTACATTTACCTCATGCCCTTTAGTCAGCTCATTGTGAAACTGCACAAAAGGAGAGTGAGGGAAGCAGCTGTGATATCTGTGCTCTTCAATACAGAAAACATATTTGCAAGCAATTACTTTTCAGCATCTTTTCTGAGTTCATATCCTCTATGCCCATCAGAGATGGCAAATTAATTAATATAGTGGGTAGTATAACGTAATAAGAAACCAAGTACCTTCAAATCTAGAGGTCAGTTTTGGGGATTTTCAGTTTTCCCAAAGAAAAAAAGAACAAAGCTTTAAAAGTTATTTCTTTCTTTTTAAGAAGCCCTTCCCAACTAAACTGCCTTTTCTTTTCTAAGAAAAAGAATGCCTTCTCATTTCTAAGAGATGGAGAGGCCAGATGTGCACCCTGGGACAGAAGATGCCACTCGCCAAATCACCAAAGCATCACAAGAGCATGCATTAGTTTATCTGTCCAAAATTTAGTGCTTCTTTCCACAACTAGTTCTGAATTTCATAAGCTCTTCCTGAAAACTTTTATGGCAGGTTTTCCATTTCTTACTACCTTCCTTGTCATCTTACCAGCTAGGGCTGCCATGCTGGGAAAGAGAGGTGATATGGGGAAGGTAGGCTCTGTGGATACATAGAAGTATATGGGAAGCTTCCCACACCATGCAGTTCACAGATCATATGTCTCATCACCTAAGTTTCATGGAGAAACCTATGTCAAGGCTGCCAGTTTGGAATTTGCCTGGAGAAGGGTATGTTAACACCGCATGAAGCAGAAAGTCCTGAACTATTTCATCAAGCTACATTTCTCTACATTTTAGTATAGCCAAGTCTTGACTGTCTTGATTTTGACTCCTTTGTATTCACAGAGAGTTTGTATCTTTGTAAGCAGAGAGCAAAACTTCAGCTGTGCCCCAAAATGAAGTTGTTTCTAGGAAGCTTTACTATATACAGAGCTTAACCTTGCTTGTCTGTTTATTTTAATCCGTCAATAGAAGATTCAGTTTCTATCTCTCTATCTTTTCTGATAACCAAATAAGTTTAAACTTCAAAAACATTTGGTTTTATCAGAAAACTTTCAGGAAATGTTTTGAAATGGGAAGTTACAAACAGTATGTTTTCTGTAGACAAAAATTAAGTCAGATATTCATCTAGCAATGAATTCATATACCTTCACTGACTTCAAATACACTGAATTACATTGCTAAATGAATTTGATTAGTTTGAATCCATATTTACTCTCATAGAAATTAGAAGGAACGCCCCTGAAATCTCTCAAGTTACACCAATGTATAGCTAGGGTTATCAAGACTGGTCTATAGAGTTTTGTTTCCTGTTCCTGTGGCAACGGATCTCTTTATTATATGCTAGGAGTTTAGGTATAATACTGTTAGCCTGAAGAAAAAGCAGACTAGAGACCATCAGCCAAGGCAAAGTTTAATGTAAAATAGTAGGTCTGAGATCTAAAGAAGAAATACAACTATGGAAATGTCCTGATCAGCACTTTCCTGGGGTAGACGTCGAGTCCATCTTTGGGTGATGGAACATCACAAAGTGCCTTGTTATGTAGCTTAGGCAGCTTCAGAAATCTTGGCTTGTGATTGAATAGTTATAATCCTTACCACGTCCAGGATGCATGTCTTGTTCAACTGCCTACTTGCTGATTTTTTAATTGTTATGATTTGTTACATATATTTCTATGTAATCCAATTAAAAACCCTACAACCCAAGGAAACTCATCCTTCAATATCTTATTTCTAACAGACAAAAGCAACATGTAAATCTTTATGCATACATGTAACTTTTCTACAAGCTCTCTCAGCATCCAAGATTTGACAACTAGGACAGAAAATCATGTCAGTACTCTAACGTTTGGTCTTTGCTTTAAAGTTCATATAATTTCATCAGGGTGTCATGTTAGATCAGTCATGAGGGAAGTTGCAGATGCAGCTTACAAGAAAAGCACAATAGGAATTTACAAACCTTGGACTTGTTTCTCTTACAATTAATGCCAAGGCTCTTTCTGACTTTCTCAGTTAGGTTGTTAGCACATTTTCATCTGATCTTTTTATTGACAACTCTATTATTTGTTTACCCAAAAGAATAGTTGCAGTAATCAGAGCAATAATCCCCTCCTTGCTAGAGAATAAAAATCACTAAATAATTTTTTTCTTATTTTAGCTATTTTATTTTATTTCCTAGTTCCTCCTTAGTAGGATTGTTGAGAAAACGTGAGATTTAATCACTGAAAAAAATACCAACAAAACTTCTAAAAAGAAAATAAGGTACACAATTCCATGGATGCTGGGTGGGCTTCTAATGAAAGAGCTTCTTTCATTTATGTGTAACATCAGTAGAAGGGAGCAGAGTATGTAGGTCCTTTTCTCCCTAAGCTCTGCCCTCAGGGGAAGAATTTGAATTACAAAAAAATGAGGAGGTGTGATTTCATTTCCTTTTCACATCTGAAGAACAGTGTGGGGTCAAGAGTCTTTATTTTGTTTGCTTAGTGACTGATATAGAAAATGTGCTTTCTGAAGAACACGAACACTTCAGAAAAACAGAGATCCATACAAACTGAATGAACTCTCTTTTCGAAATGAATCTCCATTCGGTGTTTTCCTCCTACTTGGATAAAAATCTGAGTAAGCCATGCCAAAGGTTGGAAACTCAAGAAGCCATTAGGCATTTATTAGTTATTTGCTTTATTATATATTCTGCAGAATGAGGAAGATATCTGCTTTATTTCCTATAAATATACAGACTTCAGACTGTCCCACTATTGTCCTACCTGAATGCACAGAGCTAAATCAGAGGGAGGGAGTTAGTGCAAAACAACAGGAAACAAAAATGCTGCAAACAGCAGGTACTTCAAAGAACAAAGGTGAGCTGCTATTTATCCTCTAGTGGCACTGGAGAACAGTGGGGACCAGAAGCAGAATAATCCGCGTCCAAACAAACTAGTGGCCTGCAGCATCATCATCCCTGAATTTGGGATCAAAACAAATTTTAAAATCTTACAGATGCTGAGGTAGGCAGAAGGGAGAGTGAGTGGGTTTTAAACATGCTGACAGACACTGGGAGCAAGTGAAAAGCTGCAGCAGTTTGCAGCCGGATTCACAAAGGCAAGGAAGCAAGTAACTGGGTGGACAAAGCTTAGAGAAACTGGCCAGGAAAGATTGGGGTGCAGGCTGAGTATGAAGCCTGTTGCTGTTTTAATTCTTTTGCTTCATGCACTGCATACATACAGTGACATAATAAACAACATTTTTACTTTACAGAAACTGGTTCTGAGCCTCTGAAATCAAATGTTATTGGGTTTATTGGATGTATCTGTCATTGCCACATGTTGCGTTACAGTGCTGGAAGGAGAGATAGGAAGCAGAGCTGCTGCACACAGCTCCTCTTCTGCTGTGATCGGGCAGTGTCGGCTGCAACAAGGATACTGAAGTTGCACCTCTCATTTAATGCGTGCTCTTGAGATAAACATAAGATGTAAAAAACCTACATTACTGCAACTGTGACACTTCCCCATATGATCCTTCACAGAAGGAGTGGCTGAATTCCAGTCCTGGATTTTCTCAAGTAGCAATACCCTCCTTCAGCCACAATCATGGATGTTTGGCACTTCATCGGGGCTTTGATGAAAGAAAATGCCACAGTTCAACACCTGGAAAAGCCCAGGTGAACCTTGGTTCCTAAAGGGTGCTTTTTTAAATTTGCCAATGTGCTGGTAGTAACGTGTTATTATCATACATGTGTTCTAGACTCAATGCTTTCATATAAAAGGTAAACTCTCAGTGTTGTTAATGGGACTGTTCAAATTAATTTTGAACCCTTTGAAGGCCTTTAATTGTTAAATGCTGCTTCTGTTTCTTAATCTTTCACTTGCAAGCCAAAAAAGTATGCTATCTGTATCCAAAATCAGAAAAACTGAGCTAGTTCACAAATTGCACTTTGTGTTATAGCATCACGGTAAATATATGCCATGCTACTTTCATCTAGGAAAACATACAGTAGAACACTCCACATGCCATTCCTTTAACTGTTTATACACAGGGTCCTCTGGAGGAATTTGATGTATTTGTTTCACTTAACCTAGGCATGATTCAATTTCTCGCATTCTGAACAGCAGGCACAGATCTATATTTCTTTTCTTTATTTCATTACTAGCTGATAATTTTATTGTATTTCATTTTGAGATTCATCTCATGAACACAGTATGTGTTTTGCATTCAGCTAGATCTTTCTTATTTTTAGATCTTGCCTGATTCACAGTAAGCTTTAAAGGAAAAATCCAGCCAGTCACCCCGTAGCTTTTGTTCTTGGAACCATTTAAAATCAATTTCTGATCCTCTCCACTCAATCTTTTTCTTCAAAACTGATAATATTTTCTGCATGAAAAGTTGCTGACTTGAGAACAATAATATATACTGAAACCATACATGCGTTTTTCTTTTTAATTGGTTTTGTTATATCTGTACATTTTCTTATCAGCTTCTTTGAAGATGGGGTTCTATCATGAAAAGCTCAGTACAAAAGAACAAATAAAGGGCCCACGCATTCCCTCTGTGCCTGCACATACTGGAAAAGAGATCTCAGCTCGGGTAGTCATGTGGAAAAGCTCTCCATCTTCCCGTTCTCAGGCTAAGGTAAAAGTCTTGGACTTTGCTCTCTAAAGTTCTGGGAGGAACAGGGACGAGCAGTGTTTTCTTCATGTGATGTATAACCTCTCAAGAAAACTGCTCCATCTTCCAACTCATGAAGACTTCTCGGTCTTGTCTACAGCAAAGCACTCTAAAAGATGGGGGTGGTGAGCGTCCTTTGGTAATTCCTAAACTGAAGCATAAACACTGAGCATCCCATCTGTAACATGCTAATGACAGCCTGGATCCTGGTTTGGGGATATGCCGAGATCCACGTCTGCAGCAGCCAGAGCAGCCAAGTACGTGCTCTGTGATAAAATTTACTTCCACAAGGACTACCGCCAGACTGCCTCTGAACTTTGTCTCAATTTGATGCTCATTCAAATCCCCAAAGCTCAAAATCTTTTACTGGTACAATAGAGGAAAGACAAGACACAAGTTTAGGAGATGCTGTGATGTTTTTTGCTTTTTCGCCAATCTGTGAAGTATTCAGACAATGTTTGGAACTCGAATAGAAAGTGAACTAGAAATGGAACCACAAAATTCTCCTAAATTCTCATTCTCATGCATGAAAGTCACGTTGGAGATAAATGCCACAGGAAAGTAGTACTGATATAAATGTTTGAAATATCAAAAACCAAAGTGCTTTAAGTGTAATTATTTCTTTTTGTAACACAGCATGTCATTAGAATTTATTCATATACGGAAGTGTTTTAATATTTAATATTCTTTGAATGCCTGGCAATGATAAAATTTCTTTTAGGTTAATATATTGATGCAATCACTGGGGAAAGTATACCTTGGCTTTCAGGGCTCCTAATAGTAGCTAAGATTATTATTCAGAATTTATATATTCATTCATACTTATACTGAGGTCAAGTTGATATAGCAATGAAAAAGTAAATAAATATACAGAAATAAATTTTCTGAAATGCATTATCTTTACTTATAAATTGATTTGATTTATCGGTTGTTCCTTGCAATCCCCCAAATGTTAACCACATTAACCACTATTTTTTTAAACAGCTGGCATACAGTACTGCATATACCTCTATGGGGTCGCATGCGCATAGAGGCCCATGAGGCTGTAAGACTTTGTTTTGACACCCCACAGAGCACACCAGCGAGCTCATGAAGGTTTTCTTGGGTCTAGTGTTTGAGAGGCTGCACCGGCAAATTTGAAACGCAAGGTTTTCAGATTAAGAGTGCAGGTTCTAGAGTTTGTCCAGCCCTTCCTTACCATGCAGACAGACTGAGAGGGTTTGAATTCTTTGGCACATAAGTACGTCCTGAGGAGAAACATTCTGCAGAATAATTTAAGAAGTAAGCCATATGGACAATCAGAGGTCTGATGCTTAAATGCTTTCCCTGGCTCTATTTTATTTAGCAATATGGACACAACCTATGCCTACTGGAGGATCTGACAGGTGTCTTGTGACAGCTCACTTGTGGCAAAAGACACTAAGTACATTCTCTAGAGTTTATGATTCTTTTAATTTCTTTTTTTCTCAAAAAGACAATCTTTCACCTTTCATTTATGTAAAAGGACCAAAATGAGTATTGTTTGCAGAGATTCTGATTAAACAACTGATAACCATATGAGTTTGGTTGTCCAAATGTTGCCGATTGATTCTTTTATTGTAGAAAATACAACTTCTGATGGAAAAAAGAGAATACAGTGAATTACATAATGCAAGTTGTCACTTGCTTTTCAGGCCTTTGTCTCTATCAGCTGATGCCAGTGGCACTGCTCAGTAAGAATATCTGTAAGCATCTGAAGATGTAAATAACGTAGTCAGTTGTGTCCAAAAAAGAAAGATAGTTTTCTTTATCTTTCACGTGGCTGTTGCTGGGGTCTATCGAGCCCAAGCTGTGTATCTTGGCTAATTCTACCTAACGTGTCAGGTATACCTATACCTATTTGCTGTAAGCTTATAATCATTTTTCCTCCTGCACGGAGAAGCAGATGTTTAGAAGAATGTTTGAACAGCAAGCTGAGCGTAACTACATTACTATATAACATTCAACCATGTAAGGTTACATAGTTATTGATATGCTGAAAACTAAGAGTATAGATTGTGTTTCATATACAATGTGATTGACTTGATCTGTAACAAAGCAAAAAGAAATCACATACTGTGAACTGCAACTGTGGCAATTTTAATGTTTTTATAAAATTCTTGTTGCTGCAGTACCAGAGCACCTCTTAGATTTTCCTATCAGGTGTCAAGGGAATTTTAAATGAAAGAAAACCTTCAGTGAAAGAAAGCTCTGGGACAGATTTGTGTTATAGGACTTTTATACATTAATTGTACTTACTGGACTTCTTAATGTTAGTGCAAGACCTCAGTAGAAAGAATTTAAAACCAAAGACCATGGTAAGGGGAAAAATATTAGAAATATATGAGTAAAGATGATAACCGACAAAGAGAAGAAATTTTCCTTGGGAAGGAGAGTCAGGAGCTCTCAGGTCCTCAGTGCAATCTCCTAGTGAAGGAGCTCTGTCCAAAGCTCCTCTGGAGTCCCTGCGATATGGGGGTACTAGGATTTGTTTCTTTATAGGCACTGTCAGTGTGCTTTGCTAGACATGCAGTGTTGGGGAGGGACCTGCCATTTTGTGAGAACATGAGTAGTCACCAGGAGGGATGGTGCGTTTTCTGAGAATAACCAGAGGAAAATCCTGATCTGATGCAACTTTAGTAAAACGTAGTGAACATTCAGCATTTTGGAGCAGACTGCTTACTTAATTGAGTCTTTTGTTGCATCTCCTTTACCTTAAAAAGTAAAAAATGTTTAGCTTTGGGTTTTTTCCGCTTTTTTTTTTTTGGCAACACATAGTTATCAGTGTTTTACATCAGTCTCTAATCTGGATTAGGCCTTCTAGGCAGTGTTAGAGATTAAATGCTAAATAAAAAATATACAGAAATCATATGTCCCTCAAATACTATTTAAGATATAAGAATATAGTATATTCAGATGGACTATCATATATCTGGGGGTTTTATTGCTTTCTGCTTTGATCAATATTTCCCATTGATACAAAAGGTACAAAGTTTACGTATCTGAAATGTGACACGGACATGTGAATTCTGACCATGAACTGCCAACATCAACTTTTAATAAGAATCTTAGCCCAGCCTACATTGCATCTTCAAGTATATTGTCCTAGGCCAATAATTACAGTCTTTTATACAAGACCTATTTTATGGTACTATTTTTATATAATGTATATTTTTATCTTGACTTTGAAAGATCAAATCCTGTTTGTCATGTAAATTCTGCCTTGTGAATGCTTCAGTGACTTAAAGGAACACTGCAGTTCCCAAGAAATCGAAGCAGCAGTATTTTTTCTGTCATTGCCACGTATAGATATTTTTCTTCCAAATCCCTCTGACTGAAAAAAGGTGGTGGGGGGAGGGGGAAGAACATGTCATGACAAACTTACAATAAAGCCCATTCACAAACGAAATAACTTAAATAAATTGCATTTGGTTCTATTTGGAAGCCAAAAAAAAATGCAGAGATTTGTATTTGTGATATACAGGCTGCATGCTCAGTTCAGATGCAGAATTTAACTGAGGTCCTTCTCCCTTTTCTTGTTCTGCTCAGTCTTCCATCTGGGTAAACTCAAACAATGCAAGTAGCTTGCCCGAGGGATCCTATGGTGAGTCACTGGTACAGGTCTCCCTGCCCAGGATCCTTTTGGCTTTTAGGCATGTTGCTTCTGTCCTGTTGGGATCACCCAGTTGATACAAAAAAGTAATATTTAAAACAGTTGCTTAAGAAATCAAGCAACCTGAATGTCCAAAGTCATACTACAAAGAAATTGTTCAAGACAGATGAATTCTCATCAATTATGCCGGTTTTCAACAACTGCAAATCTACGCGAGTGTACTTTTGTATACTGGTACAGATGCTGGGTATAATAGATCTTTTGCACATGTTCCAGTAACTTAATCTGTTTTCCTTCTACTCTGCTCACAGTATCTGCTTGGAATGAAAAGATGCTACAATTGTAGTAGCCCTGGTCTTCGTAAGTTCAGCAGCTGTTTTGAGATGTATACATGCTGCTTATTTTTAAACATGCAAAACAACTGGGAGGAGAGCAAAGGAAAATGCAGAATTCAAATTGATTACCAGAGTACATTATAAATAATATGTAAAACAATGGTATGTAAATGTACCATGGTATCACATAGTTATAATACATTGCAACAAAAACATTTTATTTAATTACAGACCATTGAAAATGAGTCTCCAAAGCTAGGCAGAATTTTAGACAAAGCTAAATAGTGTTTTAATGTTTCATAGAAGGGGCAACTGCATTCTCACTTACTTCCTATTCTGAAAGCAAACTTAAGGCTCACACAAGACAGAGTAACAAACTCTTCCCCAAAGAAGAAAAGTGAACAAAGCAATGAGTCTGGACAAATATCACATCATTTCTTCTGCATTGCCAGGATTTAAGATCTATCTCTCACATTTAGGAAGACTGCCCAGTTCCACAAGCAAATTGCTACCTGTCACACAAGCCTATGGGATTTTGTACGTTTATGTTTCAGGCCGATGGTAATGTCTTTGTAACTTTCATCCAGCTGCAACTGTACTGTTAAAAGAAGTGATAAAAAATTTCAAGATATCAGCAATTTGGCTATTACATTTGAATGATGTAGGATGAACTACGCACACATCCAGAGTTCTATGGCCAGGTATCTCAGAAAGATTCTATGTAAAGTAAAAAATTTTGAAAGAATTGTATGAATGAAAGGACAATAGTTTTTACCTTGTCAAATATGACTCAACAAACATATACTTCCTATTCCATACAAGCCTGTGATTTCTCTTCCAGTTTAGGAAAAGTGATTTGAAATATGGGTGATACTACTTGGACACTTGGGTACACCTATGAATTCATTGCTTGAGTTCCTATTTATGCTATTTTTCATTGCAAAACAGTCACAGTGGACTGGGTTTTTCAGATGAAATCCACGTTTGTAAATTAGGCTGTTACATTTCCTACTTCTTCAGAGTTAATTAGTGGTTAATTCATATAGCAGAATTAAAACTAATATTGAAGTTGACAAACCAGTTCCTCAGCTACTATGAATCAGTAAATTTGAAATGTAAGCTGCATTTTATATAAGTCTGTGGGAATAGGCATTGTGCTGAGAACTTTTGATGTTATTAGTATCACTCAGTAATTCAGTTTGATGGCTAACCATTCTTTCCACCAGCTGATTTAAATATGGCCTTAAACGCAGCAGTCAGATCACTCTTCTACCACACTTGAACTTGGACAGAATTTGAAAGAACATTTAAGATATGCTAATATGTTATTATTATATCTTTTTAAAAGAAGATTTTCTTGCTGTTGTCCATTTTATCTTTGCCAGTTATAAGTTATTTCAAACTGGAGTTGACTGTCCTCAGCTCCCGAGGCACGCCGGCTGCCATGCTGCAGTGCAGCATTGACCTCTCTGTTCTGGATGACTCCAACAGAATCGTTCGAGTCATTTGACATTAAAATAATGTTCAGTGACTCTGTCATTTTCAAGCAATTTCCTGAATAATTTCAAATCTATTAATATACAGGAAACTGCTGCTTAACAAAGGTTGGATTCAGTGAATCCAGGAGCACCAGCTAATTATTAACTTCCCTTATTATCTGAAATGAAACCTGCTATGACACAGACTCATTTTCAATACCAGATAGTGAGGAAGATGGAAGCAATGCACTGACATCCTTGTCTGAAAAATTGCAGTGATCTTACATTTTCCTTGTAGTCTAATGTTTCAGATGGAAAAAGAAAGCTACGCTAAATATATAATGCTACTGCACCAAACTTAAGAGACTTTGCTCCAAAAACTCATGGAAATATGGAGAGGAATAAAAGGCAAATTGTAGCCCAAGCCTGTACAAAACAGGAAAAAAATATCTATTTGAGTTTAAATAGGAATTTCTTCTTTACCCTTGCAGCTTGACTTGTTAATTGATCCTGTTAATTACAGTCACAGAAAGCCCAGGTAACATTTTCTTTCTTTGGCAGGCTTCTTGACCAGAATGAAAACAGAAGAGCTAACTAATCTATAATAGGCAAAACCTAGATCTTGTGACTGCTTCTTTCAATGCTACCCCCATTTTTGGTTTCTTGATGCTACTTAATGACAATATTAAATAACAAAAATAAGCCAACATATAGCTTGATTCTTTAAGGTGCTGAGCTCCGTTAAAAATTATTCCCAATGCATTTTCAACTTACCTATTACATTTTAGATAGCTAACAATTCCAGCTGTGAAGTGTATACCTGATTATTTTTTCATGGTGTCTTCGAGTATTTGCAGTAAAAGATGTCTGTGCCAAGCTACTTTAAGCTTGGTAAAAAGATCATTGCTTTGCTGAAGTGACTGACTATATATTGTGAGCCAGTAAGAACTGGATCATTAAAGAGTTTATTTTCAGCAGCCAGAACAAGGAATGATGCTGGTGGATTGAAAGATATGACATATTGTTGTACCTTGATGAATATTGAAGATTGTCTCTGCAAGAAAAATTGAAGACCACAGATATTCCCATGTCAAAAAATAGATAAGCCCAAGGGGAAAAAGGAAAGGGAACCACGAGATAAAAATTGAACAGTTGAAACGTGGTGAGTGAAATGTGGTGATTATTGTAGTCATTATACTGTTGTCAATTACATTAGCAAGTAGCTCTGGAAAAGGTATTGGATGAAGAAGTAATGGAAAACTTATTTTAACTGCAACCAATGGGCTTACAGCACATTAGATAATGAGTGACTTGAAGTGGTCACTCAAAGGTGGTTTTCTCAAAGTCTGAACTTCTGGATAAATACCTAAAATAAGCTGGATCATTCTCTTCTTACAAGTAATATCTCTGGAAGGCAGAAAAAAACAGCTCTCCAATTTTGGGAGAGAATTTTTCCCAAATACTTCTGGAGAAATAAAAAATGTGCATTTCCCTCCTTCTTTAGGCAGACGCTGAATGCTCCTTTCATAGCAATTCTCAGCACTCACAGAGCAACTTATAGAAAGGCATCAGGTTTCTGGTCAGGAGACCAGCTTTAGCATTTGGTGTAGGGAAAGGGAAAACAATAAAGCAGGGCAACTTAAGGGCAAGTGCCTTGAAAAAATCTGGTTTGAGTCCCCAGTTCAATGAACACAAGCCTGGGACCACGTAACAAGAACATGACCATATGCAAGGACATGGCAAATTACTTTGTGGTCTTCAAAGCATGGCACATCTCCTTCTTTACCCTCTGTGCATGCTGGGTACAGTTTGGTTTCTGGCAGGAGCTAGAAATCATGCTTGTAGTTTCCATTTGACACTGCTATACAAAATCTGGCAGTTCTTCAGTATATGTAGTTAACGTTAGTTCTGCAAGAAGCAGGAAAATGTACCAGAGACATAGACAAGTTATTAAAACATAACTTCAACTCCTCATCTCTATTCAGAGTTGAGTTAATATAAATAAGGGTTTGACTTTATGCCATGACTTCAGACAAGATAGTGCTCTTAGGGTTATTCTTAATCTAGTCACAACATGACAGATATGAGGGTCCACTAGCTCAGTTCTTTATTTAAATTTAATTGATGTAAACTAGTCTGAAATTTAAATACATGTATCCATACAGGCTTTGCATGTGCATACCTAAGTTATTTTTTCAAGTAATATAAGCTAAACAGGTACATCTTTTAATATAGGAAAAAAACTTACTTTGTAGTTTAAAATAAGGCTTGAACAGCAGAATTTCTGTTGTGTTTGTCTCACACAGAGTAGGAAAGTAAAGTAGTAACAATAGCCATGAATGAAAGCTGTGGTAGCAGGTTTCAAACTGGAGCATCTGTATATGTTCACTAAAAATATGGCTCTAATAATTGCAAGATCATTCTATCTAGTATATTTATTATAGTGATGATGTACTGATGACATAGTAAAATTTTATAAAACTCAGACTTTTTAATCCATTTTTGTTGTCTCTTTAGATGGTGGCAATATTTCAGATGCATTGCACTGCTGACAAATGAGTGGAGAATGCAGAATGCCTTTTCTGTTAGTAGCTTCACAGCAGGGTTTTCTAATTCTTACTGTAGCTAAAAAAACTTTGCATGAATGTGCAGTCATGCTGGAGACAGGGAACCTGAAATGCTTCCCTATAGCTTGAGTAATTCAGTCAGATGATACAGAGTTTTACATTTCATTCATCTCATCTTTGAGGATTCCACATATTATTTAAAAATGTAGGTCTTAATGACATTTTACTGGAAATGGAGATAGAGAAAAGCAGAAGAGTTTGTTAGAATATAAACCCGTTTCAGCTGTGAATTCTCACCCTTCTTTTTTTTTTTTTTTTTTTTTTGAGGCACCCTAAATTGAAGCTTGTTTTGAGTTCATTAAAAGCATTTTCCTACAGTTCATTTCAGTTCCTTGTTTCCTGTTGAAGAAATATAGAATTCTAGAAGACTTTTCACTACTCAGAAAGTAGGTCACTGTAGAATAAAGGTGTTTCTTAGGCTTACCTTAGTAAGCAATTTGGCACAGCAGAAGCAGATCAGTTATCATTTATGACTACCATATGGAGAGTCTGAGAAGGGATGTTCTTTCATAGTAGACTTGGCCACATCCCTTGGACCAAACGTTCATCATGCACAAGATGCAAGGGCTTTTGTGTTTCCATTAGGGATGGGGATGGAGCTGGAATAAATCTTCCCAATGTAGTTTCTCTTTGGTGAGTAGATGGTGTGAGTCTTCATATATAGATTTCAGAAAAGGAATTTTGTTTGTGTGCACCAAAGCTGGTCTTTGAACTGAACTAGTGCCCATCAAATCAGGATGACTGGAAGATTTGCTTCAGAACTGCACTACTGCTCTGAAGCAAAATGTTAACATAGATGCAGCTAGTAAGCACTGCTCCTATGATGGAAAAAGGTAGTAGGCTCAGTATTTGATTTAATTACATGGCAGCATGACTATTCTATTTTTTATTGACTTTTTATAATCAGTTTTTCTGCATCTTATTTCACTTCTTTTTTTTTGGTACCACTTTTGTTTATTTTTGTAGAAAACAACAGAAAGTATACCTTGTAGCATACCCTATCTTAAAGTATCCCCAAATCCTCAGTAGGCAAGAATTAGGTGCACTGACATCATACCAGTTTTGCTGACTAACTTATCAATTTATCCGTGTTGCCTGGGATTGAGGCGTGTCTTTTTATTTTATATACTTCTGAACAATACTTCATACACTGACTCTCAGCACCTAGCAGAACAGTCCTATAAAATGTAAAAACTAATAATATATCATTCTGTAGATGTTGTGATCATCTGCAAGAAAAAGATCGGAATTTTGATCAGGTACAATGAATATCTACACTTATGTCTTGATTATCTGTGCAAATAAAAAAAGTGGTACTAATCATGTTTGCATTGGAAAGGCTGATAAAGGACATAGTCTTCTTTTTCATCTTTGAATGTTATGGAATGAAAAACATGCAATCACTTCTGTCAAGTGAAAAGGTCCTTTGTAGGAGAACAGTAGTTGCTCTTCAGGAATAAATAGACAGGAGAACATTGTTCTTTATCCTGCATGGAACGACTTGTATGAAAATTACTTTTTATTGCCGAATTCATAAGAGTGAATACTGACCATATACATTCCTTAAAATAATATTAATGTATTAACAAGGAGGCAATAAAACATATACCCTAATATACGATCCAATCCAATCCCAACTGAAAGGATTAGAAAGACTCGCACTTACTTAAAAAGCATTCAGTCAAGCCATTAGGGAGGCAGGCTTTTGAAGTTCAAGTGGTTTGTTATTAGAATGAAATTTTCAAACCATTCCTAAATTAAAAAAAAAATAATAATTTTTAAAAAGCAGCATTTAAGTAAATAGCAGAAAACCTGCAGCAAAGACTGGTAATCTGAGTGCAGTTTTTTAATCAAATTTTACAGCAGCAGATAACACAATTGATGATACACAGCTCATGGTATAATTGTCTCAAATTACTGATATGATTGAAACAGAGCAGTAGCTATATACTTCTGCTGCTTGTCTGTCCAAACCCTGTTTCTAAAATACTATGCACTTCTAACATAACACAGGACAGACTACTTTCCTTTTGCCAGCCAGGCTGTAGTAACTCTGGAGCTGCCAAAACAGAGCAGTTTATCTATCCAGCCACTAATGATGGCATGTAATATATACCATTAAGGGAAGACAGGCTGCCTCCGCTGCTTGGTAGTCTTTCTGGGCTGGATTGCATTAATACTTTTCAGAGGAGGAAAAGGGTTTTTTATCTATTTCCTGAAATCAGTCATCAGCTTAAAACAGTACCAGAAACTTACTTGAAGTGTTCAGAGCGTTAATGTCAGGACCTCTTCAAATATTTCTCTTAATAAATACAGAGTTTCTTTATTTTACTGAATTGCAGTTCTACAAGGTTATTACCCAGCAGCTAGATCATGAAAAATAGGTGTCTGTGCAAAAACTGATTGCAAAGTCAGTGGTGAAATGGCTGATTTCTTAAATTATTAAATATAATAATAATGATGATGATGTATACAATAACTAGCCAGTCCCTAAAGTGGAGTGTAAATAGAAGTACAATAGAAGTACAATAGAAGTACAATCAAATATTAATTGATTAAACTTTTTTAGACCGTGGGAGGCTTTCAGCAACATGCAATAGTATTTGCCTGAATCAAAAAGGTTGCCATTACAGTTCCTCATTCTGCAAGGAGTGCGGGAGAGGAAAAATGCATCACAGAGAGAAGAAAAATATTCAGTTGCCCTGGATTTATACAGAGCTAAAAGTTGCAAAATGCAGAAAATTGAGTTCTTGCTGATGGTCATAATAGGAACTTGTCTAATAGCACCCCTTTGTAGGAACTCCGAGTATGTTTATTGTGCAATCAAATAAATTGTATAACAAATTCTATTAAGGGTCTTGTACTCACTGAAGATTCAGTTACTTTCAGGTATTCTGCATGTTTGTTTTGTAGTGTAAAAACAGTAGGTAAAACTCCACATTGCTTCAGACTGTTCCACCAATGAAAAAATGACATAGGCTTGGCATACTTACCTAATTAAACTTGACCTATTTTCCATCACCTAAGTAATACATGGAGAGTGGGGGGGAGGGAGGGTGGGCGTGGAATTTAGTAAGTATTTAATGTATTGAGCACTTTGTTTGATATTTAATAATTAAGGATTCAAATCTAGTAGGCGCCACTACGATGTTTCTTCAGAAGTGTTACGAATAAATCTGTATACCACCATTTGCTCAGTACTTTTGTCCTCCCTTTGTCAAATCCCATTTGTGTCCTTAGCACTGTAAACTGATTATTCCCCAAATCAAGCTAATTGACCAATTAACTGAAAGTAAAGGTAAATTAGACATTGTAAGTATTGCATAATTAGATTTACTGTCAGTTAATCAACTACTGCAGATACAGCACATCCACAAAGGAATATCAGGAAGAGGAATAAAAAAGATCTATCTCAAAGTATAAATTATTAAACATTATTCTGCTAAAAAGGATTGTTTTCATTCCTATTTCTTTTGATTGCTATCAACATTGCTATATTTTTATCAATAACAACTCAGTATATAAGTGAAAAAATTACTGTATTTTCTAAACATCATGTATAGGCTGTCTTGCTGAGTGGTAGAACTTTATTACTGATAACTTCAGGTGTAATAACTGTACTCTATTGACACTATTCATCAGATCTATCTAGTAGTTAACAGTCATTGTGGAGGTCAAAGAGCAAAATAAGGATTGCGAACAACAGGAATTTCAAGGTATATCTAAGCAGCTTTGGATGTTTGCTGCAAATAAACATTGAAAATCCTGAATGCTTACTTAAAGCTTACAAAAAAATGTTTGAGATCATAATTCCTTCCTTTCATCCCTTTCCCTTCTCCACCCTCATTCCTCACAGCTTTTAGCAACAAATCCGTCAAATATCCTGGTTCTCTCCCTACTTTTAAAACATTGAATGCTTACTAGATCTAGATCTTGGATGCCATCTTGGGTGAGATTCAATAAGCATAGGGATCTTGGCATCATTTGAGGTGCCCTGGTGTCATTTGAATTGGATCATCAGTGGCCAGTAAAAGCTATGCAAGACAACTCATAGTGTCTAAAATGGCTCCACGTCCTTTCTTTAGGCAACTGAATCCAACCTCTCATGTCACTTCAGCCATCTAAGAATATGGGCTGGAATCCAGTTCGAGGTTAAGGTGGGACTAAAATTTGTCATCTGGAAGCAGGAGTCTAGGTGAGAGCCAGATGCCCTTGCTCCCTTTCCAGTCAGTGGGCTTGGCTTAGCTGCTAAAATGCCAGCTTCTTGTGCTATGACAGGCACTCTGAGATGTAAGTCCTGGCCTCCATCTGCTGATCCAACGGGTACGTATCTCCCCTAGTCCTGCAGCATTTATTTGGCAGTTCTGCGTGGCTGTGTAGGACACCACAGGGCGTTTCAAATGGTACTAGGCAAGTATATACATGGGCAGCTGAGCTGGGCTCCAGCTGGCCTTTTGACATGTAAATGTGGTCAGATAAATTAGTTGTTTTGAACTGAATGCCACTGTTAGGGCCTGTATGAAATAACCATGTTCCTTCTAAAGTCAGCAGGGAAAACCAGGCCCTTCCAGAGAAGGGTTTCTGCTGAAAAATTTGTTTCAGAGCATCAGAATTACTTCCCACTTTGAGGAGGACCCAGTTCTGAAGCAGCCTGCAGCTCCTGTGCTGGAGCTGACAGCCCACGTGGGTGTCTCAGGTGGCACTAGGGCACATGGCTCTAGACCCCTCTGCGTGGGCAGCTGAGTTGTGGAGTATCCCACGTCTAACGATCAGCAGGCAGCAGAGACACACACGTAAGCAGTAGCTGAGTTTGGGAGAAGGTAAAAAGCTGATGGGGATCTATAGGAAGAGGTTCAGGCCCCACAGATAAGGTGTTTCCCCAGCTGATCAGTGATCTCAGCCGTGAATAGTAGAAAGGAAGGGTGTGATCAAGAAAAATCTTTTGATCTTTTGCATCCTCCTCTGTGAGGGTGCCCTCAGCTGTTGTCTAGTCAGCAATATGCAGCCTGTCCAGGACTTTGGGAAGACATTGAATTCATTCTAAATTTTGGTCAGTCAGAGCGGTTACAGTACTAGCTTAGGTTGTAATGTTAACTTATAATGCTGATTTAGCAGGTCAACATCATCTCTGCATTGCATAGATATTCAGTGTTTGGCCAATTTTATAAAGGTGCTTAGTGTCCTAAAGGATTTGAGTAGATTTTGTTTAATTCTAGTCCCACAAAACCACTTTAAATTTTCACCTATATGCCACTCAAGATGAAGTCTTCAAGTCCTGCTGACTCAGTTTTTTACTGGTAAGGGGGCATAACTACTTTTTTTCATTACAAGGTGTTTTTTGTGGATAAACGCATTAAAGATTGTGAAGTTAGCCATAATGTATGTTTTTTAATTATCATAGGTATTGACTGAATGCAAACTCATTTCCTTTAGAAACTCAGATTATCGGAGTACCCTTCCAATCTTCATATAGTTCAAACAGAAAAAATAATTTAAGAAAAAGACAGGAAAAGAACCCTAGCATTCAGATGTTCTGATATTATTACACTGCGGCAAAAGTGTTTCTTGCTCATTTTAGTGGCATCCACCAGTTCAAGAGTTAATATATTTCCTGGTCATTTCAGAAATTCTCATGAACTGTCATGGTGCTATTTTAAAATATACTGTATGGTTGTATAAATTACTATGTTCGCATAGCTGAGACTCATACCTATATTCTGTTAATGTAAAGCACTTGTATTAGGTATATTATGGGAGTCAGAAGTAAATTCTAAAAGTAATGTTATGTCAGTGTAAAGGCCCCTTTCCCCAAAGGCAAACTCCTGCCTATATTTAGTATTATCTGGAGATATCTGCAAATGTCATATACAGACCTTCTGTTTTCACTCGACCACTCCAAGCTGCATACAAGGTAAATATTTAGCTAAACGCTTTTCCACTTTTATGAATCCAAACCATTTCCTGCCCAAAGCCCACCTTGTAGTCTCTGCAAATATTTCCCTCTCTGGCTGTGCAAAGAGCTTTACCTGACTGCAGTTTAATAACTTTTTACTCACCTCTTTCAAAACATAAAGGTCATTAGCGTGCTCTTTCTTCTTTTCCCTCCCGAGATAAAAATTATTCTGAGGACAAATTTAAAACAAAAACCAAAAGAATAACATGACTTAGGGTTCTAATATTTAGCTAAGGCTATTAAACTCTTTTTTCCCACCTATCCCAGAATTTTAGATATAGAGCAGATTCTACTCTGCAGCTGGTGAACTCTGCTGTTGTTCTCTAAAATGAAGAGGAGTTTTAGGATGACAGGATGTCCTGGTTCCAGCTGGGACAGGGTTAACTTTCTTCCCAGTAGCCTGGGGGGTGTGCTGTGTTTTGGGTTCGGTGTGAAAGGAGCGTTGATGGCCCATTGATGCTTTGGCTGTTGCTGGGTGATGCTTGCACCGGGAGGGGGGAGCACAGCCGGGGTGGTGGACCCAGCTGGCCAATGGGGTATTCTATACCATGTGACATCATGCTCAGTATAAAAACCAGGTGTGTGGGGGGGCTCGTGCCCCGTTCGTGACACGCGGTCGGCGGTCGGTGAGCGGTTCTGTTGTGCATTGCCTGCTTTGTGTATTCTGTTATTGTTGTTGTTCTCACTGTTATTATTACTGTTCTACTTAGTTTTATTTCAATTATTAAACTGTTTTTATCTCAACCCGGGAGCTTTCCTACTTGTGCCCTCCCAATTCTCTCCCCCATCCCACCGGGGGGGGGGGTGATCGAGCGGCTGCGTGGCGTTTATTTTTGCTGGCTGGGGTTAAACCACGACAGTCCTTTTTGGCGCCCAACGTGGGGCACGAAGGGTTGAGATAACAACAGATTATTTAGAACATATTAAGGAATTTATATCTGGTGACATATTCGTTTGTTCTGCACCATGCTCTTGTTTTTACTGTACCTGTTAAAAATTGGAGTTGGGTTTTGTAGTCTGTTGTGCTCTGCCGTGATTAATGATGTTTTGCCTGGGAGATTTGTTACTAAAACGCTGGCATTGGGGGTTATTTGGTATTTGGGATTCGTAATGAAGCCGTTTCTGCATTTCGGGTACCACCTCATGGAGACCATTAGCAATTATACCTTTTCCTCCGAGAGATTTTTTATGGAGGAAATAGAGAATGGCACCCTCACTACCTTCATCTCCTTTGTTAAAATAACTTGCCAGTACCTTGAACATCCCTGGGTAGTTAAGATATATCTCTTGGTACTCCTTGGGAATATTGTTGCGGTTTTATCCAAGGTTAGTAAGCAATTTAAGAATGTCATCCAGAGATCTGCCCCAAGGTTGGATAGCTATGAGTGGCAGGGCGAGTGGGATAGCATGGGCAAATGCCTAGGGCGATGGGCACCCCCAGTGTTCTGGAACTTTACCCCTGAACAAGTGCAGAACCCTGAAAAATTAGTAGAATATTTGGAAGAAGTATGCTGTCACCCTGGCCATTCCAGGGAGACGCAAATCACCACAATGTGCTGGGGCCTGGCCCATGCCTACCGAGCCCTGTTTAACACCACTCAGAACCCCCAAGGGGAAGGAAACGTCTCTGCAGCTGATGACAAAGCAACAGGCCCTGCGGCTACCCCACCCCCCAGGGCAAGCACAGCAGCTACTCCGCCCCCTGCGACAGAGAACCAACCCACACCGGTATCAGTCGCCCCTATACAAAAAAGAAAATGCACAAGAAAATCAGCTCGTCTAGTAAGGGATGAAGATGAACCAGGGCCATCACGAGAACAGGAGGAGGAGGAGGCAGAACCCGTAAATGAGATGGTGACCACCCGATCCCTATCCCTGGGTGAGCTGCGAGATATGCGAAAAGACTTCAGCCGTCGTCCAGGGGAGCACATTGTCACCTGGCTGCTCCGATGCTGGGATAACGGGGCCAGTAGCCTGGAATTAGAGGGTAGGGAAGCCAAGCAGCTGGGATCCCTTTCTAGGGAAGGGGGCATTGACAAAGCAATTGGACAAGGGGCACAAGTCCTCAGCCTCTGGAGGCGACTCCTGTCAGGTGTGAAGGAAAGGTATCCCTTCAAGGAAGATGTTATATGCCACCCAGGCAAGTGGACCACCATGGAGAGAGGTATCCAGTACCTGAGAGAATTAGCCGTGCTGGAAGTGATTTATGATGACCTGAACAACGAGCAGTTATCCAAAGACCCAGATGAGGTCAAATGCACCCGACCCATGTGGCGGAAGTTTGTACGGAGCGCACCAGCGTCACATGCAAACTCATTGGCAGTAATGACCTGGAGAGATGGAGAGGAACAAACAGTGGATGAACTGGCTGGCCAACTCCGGCAATATGAAGAAAGTCTCTCTTCCTCCCTACGGGCCTGTGTCTCTGCTGTGGAGAAACTGTCTCAGGAGGTCCAGCAAATCAAAGAGGATATGTCCTGCTTCCCCCCTGCACGGGCCAGTGTCTCAGCCATTAGGAGCAAACGTCCCTCTGCTCAAGAGAGGAGACATCGTGGGTACACACCCCGGGGCACCCTGTGGTTTTACCTGCGTGACCACGGAGAGGACATGAGGAAGTGGGATGGAAAACCTACCTCAGTCCTACAGGCACGGGTACATGAGTTGCAAGGGAAAACAACCACAAAAGCGGGTTCTTCCAGGAAAACCGCTGCTCCGGTCTCCAGCGAGTTCCCCAGACAGAGTAGAAGGGCTGATTCCACTTCCGACCTTAACAAAGGGACTTCTGACTCATACTTACAAGAAGTAGATAGCGAATATGATGACCAGGACTAGAGGGGCCCTGCCTCCAGCCAGGTGGAGGAAAGGGACAACCGGGTTTACTGGACTGTGTGGATTCGATGGCCTGGCACATCAGATCCACAAGAATATAAGGCTCTCGTAGACACCGGTGCGCAGTGTACCCTGATGCCATCAGGCTATAAAGGGGCAGAACCCATTTGTATTTCTGGAGTGACAGGGGGATCCCAAGAGTTAACTGTGTTGGAGGCGGAAGTGAGCCTAACCGGGAAGGAGTGGCAGAAGCACCCCATCGTGACTGGCCCAGAAGCTCCGTGCATCCTTGGCATAGACTACCTCAGGAGAGGGTATTTCAAGGACCCAAAAGGGTACCGGTGGGCTTTTGGTATAGCTGCCCTGGAGACGGAGGAAATTAAACAGCTGTCCACCTTGCCCGGTCTTTCAGAGGATCCTTCTGTTGTGGGGTTGTTAAAGGTCCAAGAACAACAGGTGCCGATCGCTACCACAACAGTGCACCGGCGGCAATACCGCACCAACCGAGACTCCTTGATCCCCATCCATGAGCTGATTCGTCGACTGGAGAGCCAAGGAGTGATCAGCAAGACTCGCTCACCCTTTAACAGTCCCATATGGCCAGTGCGAAAGTCCAATGGAGAGTGGAGGCTAACAGTAGACTATCGTGGCCTGAACGAAGTGACGCCACCACTGAGTGCTGCCGTGCCGGACATGCTGGAACTTCAATACGAACTGGAGTCAAAGGCAGCCAAGTGGTACGCCACCATTGATATCGCTAATGCATTCTTCTCCATCCCTTTGGCGGCAGAGTGCAGGCCACAGTTTGCTTTCACTTGGAGGGGTGTCCAGTACACCTGGAACCGACTGCCCCAGGGGTGGAAACACAGCCCTACCATTTGCCATGGACTGATCCACACCACACTGGAACAGGGTGAGGCTCCAGAACACCTGCAATACATTGATGACATCATCGTGTGGGGCAACACAGCAGAGGAAGTTTTCAAGAAAGGGGAGAGAATAGTCCAAATCCTTCTGAAGGCCGGTTTTGCCATAAAACGAAGTAAGGTCAAGGGACCTGCACAGGAGATCCAGTTTTTAGGAATAAAATGGCAAGATGGACGTCGTCAGATCCCAACAGATGTGATCAATAAAATAACAGCCATGTCTCCACCAACTAACAAAAAGGAAACGCAAGCTTTCTTAGGCGTTGTAGGCTTTTGGAGAATGCATATTCCAAATTACAGTCAGATCGTAAGCCCTCTCTATCACGTGACCAGGAAGAAGAACGACTTCAGATGGGGCCCTGAGCAACGACAAGCATTTGAGCAAATTAAACAGGAGATAGTTCAGGCAGTAGCCCTTGGGCCAGTCCGGGCAGGACAAGATGTGAAGAATGTGCTCTACACCGCAGCCGGGGAGAATGGCCCTACCTGGAGCCTCTGGCAGAAAGCACCAGGGGAGACTCGAGGTCGACCCTTAGGGTTCTGGAGTCGGGGATACAGAGGATCCGAGGCCCGCTACACTCCAACTGAGAAGGAGATATTGGCAGCATATGAAGGGGTTCAAGCTGCTTCGGAAGTGGTTGGCACTGAAGCACAGCTCCTCCTGGCACCCCGACTGCCGGTGCTGGGCTGGATGTTCAAAGGGAGCGTCCCCTCTACACATCATGCAACTGATGCTACGTGGAGTAAGTGGGTCGCGCTGATCACACAACGGGCCCGAATAGGAAACCCCAGTCGCCCAGGAATCTTGGAGGTGATCACGAACTGGCCAGAAGGCAAAGATTTTGGAATATCCCCAGAGGAGGAGGTGATGCGTGCTGAAGAGGCCCCACCATATAACAAACTACCAGAAAACGAGAAGCAATATGCCCTGTTCACGGATGGGTCCTGTCGCCTTGTGGGAAAACATCGGAGATGGAAGGCTGCTGTATGGAGTCCTATACGCCAAGTTGCAGAAACTGCTGAAGGAGAAGGTGAATCGAGCCAGTTTGCAGAGGTGAAAGCCATCCAGCTGGCCTTGGGCATTGCCGAACGAGAAAAATGGCCAGTACTTTATCTCTATACTGACTCATGGATGGTGGCAAATGCCCTGTGGGGGTGGTTGCAGCAGTGGAAGCAGAACAACTGGCAGCGCAGAGGTAAACCCATCTGGGCTGCCGCATTGTGGCAAGATATTGCTGCCCAGGTAGAGAACCTGACTGTAAAAGTACGACACGTAGATGCTCACGTACCCAAGAGTCGGGCCAGTGAAGAGCACCAAAACAACCAGCAGGTGGATCAGGCTGCCAAGATCGAAGTAGCTCAGGTAGATCTGGACTGGCAACATAAAGGTGAATTATTTATAGCTCGGTGGGCCCATGACACTTCAGGCCACCAAGGGAGAGATGCAACATATAGATGGGCTCGTGATCGAGGGGTGGACTTAACCATGGACACTATTGCACAGGTTATCCACGAATGTGAAACATGCGCTGCAATCAAGCAAGCCAAACGAGTAAAGCCTCTTTGGTATGGAGGACGATGGTTGAAGTATAAATATGGGGAGGCTTGGCAGATTGATTATATCACGCTCCCACAAACCCGACAGGGCAAGCGCTATGTGCTCACCATGGTGGAAGTAACCACAGGATGGCTGGAAACATATCCTGTGCCCCATGCCACCGCCCGGAACACCATCCTGGGCCTTGAAAAGCAAGTCCTGTGGCGACATGGCACCCCAGAAAGAATTGAGTCAGACAACGGGACTCACTTCCGAAACGCCCTCATAGACACCTGGGCCAAAGAGCATGGCATTGAGTGGGTCTATCACATCCCCTACCATGCACCAGCCTCCGGGAAAATTGAACGATACAACGGGCTGCTAAAGACAACACTGAGGGCAATGGGTGGTGGGACATTCAAGCATTGGGATACACATTTAGCAAAGGCCACCTGGTTAGTGAACACTAGGGGATCTGTCACTCGAGCTGGCCCTGCCCAATCCAAACCCTTACGTGCTGTAGAGGGGGATAAAGTCCCTGTCGTGCATATGAGAAATATGCTGGGGAAGACAGTCTGGGTTGCTCCTGCCTCTGGCAAGGGAAAACCCATCCGTGGGATTGCTTTTGCTCAGGGACCTGGGTGCACTTGGTGGGTGATGAGAAAGGATGGGGAAGTCCGGTGTGTACCTCAGGGGGATTTAATTTTGGGTGAAAATAGCCAATGAACTGAATTGTACGATGTTAGTTATTACATAGTACTGTATGTCATCACTTTTATGGTTACCATATGCCATATTAACAGTATTACAGTAAGAATCACCCAGATTAAGTTAGGATGAACGCCGATGAAACTGAGCAAGGTGCAACAATGATAGAACCAGACGAGCGCCCAGAACTGGCCTCCGCATGCAAGAGCCCGACACCACACACCATCTCTCCTGCCCTGCAAGACTGTTACGACAGATGGAACCCGAAGTCATGGACTAAATGAACTCAACGGACGTTTTAGAGGGATGGCCCATGGACTAAGGGAATGATATCTCTGTGTGCGTATATATCAAAAGGCAGGGAAAAGGAGCGGTGACTAATTGGAATGTATGGGAAAATGTGAGACCTGGGCATGATGTAGATGGTATAGAATAAGGGGTGGATATTGTCCTGGTTCCAGCTGGGACAGGGTTAACTTTCTTCCCAGTAGCCTGGGGGGTGTGCTGTGTTTTGGGTTCGGTGTGAAAGGAGCGTTGATGGCCCATTGATGCTTTGGCTGTTGCTGGGTGATGCTTGCACCGGGAGGGGGGAGCACAGCCGGGGTGGTGGACCCAGCTGGCCAATGGGGTATTCTATACCATGTGACATCATGCTCAGTATAAAAACCAGGTGTGTGGGGGGGCTCGTGCCCCGTTCGTGACACGCGGTCGGCGGTCGGTGAGCGGTTCTGTTGTGCATTGCCTGCTTTGTGTATTCTGTTATTGTTGTTGTTCTCACTGTTATTATTACTGTTCTACTTAGTTTTATTTCAATTATTAAACTGTTTTTATCTCAACCCGGGAGCTTTCCTACTTGTGCCCTCCCAATTCTCTCCCCCATCCCACCGGGGGGGGGGGTGATCGAGCGGCTGCGTGGCGTTTATTTTTGCTGGCTGGGGTTAAACCACGACACAGGAAAATTCAATCTGGAAGGGATCTTAGGAGGTCTGTAGTCCAATATCCTGCTCAGAGTAGGGTCAGCTGTGAGGTCAAACTAAGTTGTTCAGGGCTTTATCCAGTGGGATCTTGAAAACTTCCAAGGACGGAGTCAGCAAAATGTTTTGGGCATCCTGGTCCAGTGTCTGACTGTCCTTATGGGGAAAAGGATTTTTTTCACATACAGTTTGAACATTTCATTTCAGCTTCTGCCCATCATCTTAACCTCCCACCATGCCCACTATTTTCAGGAGCCCAAAATGGAATGTGATACTGTAGATGCAGTCTAAGGAGTGCTGAGTAAAGGGAGATGATCATTTTGCTCCACCTCCTGGTTATTTTGGTCATATAGATCAGGATGTTGGCCTTCTTTACTGCCAGGGCACCCTTCCCTGGTGCAGGACCCTGTACTTGTCCTTGTTGAATTTCATAATGTTCTTATCTGCCCATTCCTACAGCCTGTCTAGGTCCCCACAGAAGGCAGCTCTGCCCTTGAGTGTATCAACTGGTCCATCCAGTTTGGTGTTATCTGCAGTCTTGATAATGTACACTCCATTGCCTCCTTCACCTCAATGATAAAGTTGTTAAACAGGACAGGTCCCAAAGTAAAACCCTGTAGTATTCCACTTGTTACTGGCTCAGCCAGTAGCTTCTCAGACCAATCATCCAACCAGTTTTTTATCCATCTAATTGCCCATTCATCCAGACTGAAATGTCTTGGATACAAAAGTATTGTAAGAGACTATGTCGAAAGCTAAGGTCAAGATAGCTGACATTCGATGTGTTCCCCTTGCCCACAAATCCAATGATTCTATCATGGAAGATAGTCAGGTTGGTCAGGCATGATTTACTTTTGAGAAATCCATGCTAACTGTACCCAGTCACTCAGTTGTCTTGTGTACCCAGAAATGGCTTCCAACAGGACTCACTCCATGATCTCCCAAGACTGACCAAGCTTTAGTTCCCTGGATTGTACTTTTGGCTTTTTTTTTAATATGGGTGCAACATTTTCCTTCTTCCACTCATCAAGGATTCCCCTCTTCCTATTGTCTCCATGACCTTTCAAAGATGATAGACATTGCAGAGATATTGGCCAAATCACTCAGCACCCTTGGATAGAGCCCATTTGCTCCCATGGACTTGTATGGGTCAAATTCTTGCAAGTAAAACCTGACTCAATCCACATCCACTGCTGGTAGTTCTCCTTCACTAAGCACAGAAGCTTAGTCAGTGAAGACTGAGGCAAAGACAGCATTGAGTACCTCAGCCTCATCTGTGCCTGCTGTCACTAAATCAAGCCTCCTGCAGGCCCACATTTTCCTTGTTCAGCCTTTTACCACTAACACAGTGATAAAAGCTTTTCTTTTTGCCTTTGATGTCTCCTGAGACTCCGATCTCCAGTTCAGCTTTGGCTTTTCTGACACTTTTTCCTATAGGGCCAACCAATGTTCCTAAATTCATCGTCCATAGCCTGTTCTGCTTTCACCTCCTTTTTGCACTGAAGCTTGTGTCATGAGTTCCCTCCTGAGCCAAAACAGTCCCCTGGCACATCTGCTTGTCTTCCTGATGGACAATTCCTGCACTTGGAGGATGCTGTCCTTAAGGCCTTCCAGGTTTTCTGAGATACTTTGCCCTTCAAAGCTGCCTCCCATTTGCTCCCACCTACCAGTTTTCTAAATAAGCTGAGATCTGCCTTCCTGAACTCTGGGGTCTGTAGTCTGCCTCTCTTCTTCCTCAGTCTCTTCACGATATTGAACTTCACTGTTTCATGGCCTCTACAGACAGGGCTTTCATAGATTACCACATCTGCAGTTGATTCTTCCTTATCAATGACTAGCAGAGCCAGATGTGTGTCACCTGTTTGGCCCATTCAGCACCTGTATCAAGAATTTATTCCCAGTCACCATCTGGAAATCTTGCTGACTGCCCTCATCCTGTGATGTTTCTCTTTTAGCAGATGTCAGGGAGTTAAAATTCCCTATGCGAACCAGGATCTATGATGCAGAGACTTTCTTGAGTAGGTTAAAAAAGGCTCTATTCACTTCCTTACCCCGATCAGGTGGTCTGCAGCACTAGAGCAGTGACAGTTTCCTCCAGGTGAGGACATTCTGCTCTGGACCATAGCTGACCAGTTCAACAAGGGCTCAGCCCTCTGAAGTTCCAAGCTCCCCAAATTCCTTTTGAAACAAATTGGTGGTGAAGAACTTCTAGCAGCCCCCACAGATTTCAGTAAGGAATTAAAGGTGTTCAGCGGCTTACAGGCTCAACCCAGATAAAAGAATAAAGCATAGCATCCGTAGAGAGAAGTTTCTTACACGGGAATCTTTCCTTTTTTTTTTTTTTTTTTTGGTACACTCACCAATTAAAGAGCTCTCCCCTGGGCTACCAGAAGCACTGAAAATCTTGTGAGCCTGTGTCCTTTCAGCAAATGAAGAAATACATAGGGGGCTTGCTCCAGAAAGCCCAATCAATTTCAAAGTTAGTGACTCATGAGGCTTTGTTGAATTTAGTGCAAGAACAAACAGTTGTTTCAAGGAAATAAACAGCACGATCGAAAGTACAAGCTTTAAATCGTTTCCTGGAGGGGGTCTGCATACAGATGGTTCAAAAAAAAAAAAGAAAAGAAAAACAATGTGTGCTCTCAGCATAGTTATCTTTCTTTTTTGAATCTTTAAAATCATAACATAACAGTTAAGAGAATGTCTGCTGTGCCTCCTTGAGTTGTGCAGGTTCCAAGAATCTACACAACTCTTCATCTAGTTCTCAGCTAGAGCTATCCAACGCCTTCTTTTGATTTCACTGGAACTAACACTAGCAAAAGATAGTTATACTGGCAAAGATATGACCCTTTCAGACCAGGTACTTCAACAGTAAGGCAGCTGAACAGAATAGACCCTGAATAGTCACCTTCACTTCATAATGTAAAGAGGACCTGGTTCTGTAGCCTTTAACAAATTTTACTAGAAAATAAAGTAGTTGTAATAAATGCTACTCCTAGAATAAATATATAAAATCCCATTGAAAATTCCCTTCCTTAGAATAAAAAGAAGAATCTTCCCTTACGCCTTCCAGAATTCAATAAAATATTCATTGATGTTGAAAGGGTGGAAGGGAAAATCTCATCACTTGTGTTTGCTCTTTTTCCTTAACTCTTACCTCTCATAGTCTTTTCTCAAAGATAAAGGTGATTTATACTGATTCTTTTATTTAATTTGAGCTTTAAAAAATGAATTTACTTGCCATTTATAAGAAATATATTAGCTGAATTCCTACTGTTTTCATTCTGTGGAGGACAGTTATGATGTCTTTATACCCACTGGCTGCAGATGAAAGACCCCAGGATAGCTTTGGAAAAAAGCAGTAGAGAGTAGTTGAATGGGTAATTAGGCCTATGGCTAAGCTATGACTGTGGCAAGATGTGGCCCTAGATAACCTTTTGACAACATGATGTAATAGAATTTTATGGATCCTTCCAAAAGCAAAACTAAACTGTTTTTATCCATTGTGGACTTGGAAGAAAAGATTATATCTGAAAAGATAGCACCCTCTCATCTGAAGAGCAGCACAGTGGCCCTTCATCTCTAATCTGACATCTAATTTGCTCAGTCAATCCTCATACATTAATTTTTTGGCCTTGGATTTATTCACATCTCCCTTGAAATACGGTGCCTGTATCTAGACACTTTACTTTGGCTGAGCAGGCGATTAACACTAGTGCTGTGATAGTTGCAACTCTTCATGATCTCTATTACAACAAAGATCTCAGTCTCACAATTGGATCTGTGTGGGTAGATCCTTTCTATCTAGATGTAGCCCAACTGGCCTCATTCATCAAACAAAGGCAGTTTGTAACCAAGAAGAGTATTAGTATCTGGATCAGATTTTTATGGGGTTTAGTGAGATAGGACACATCCTTTCTTCTGGAAAGCATTCCTTTCCCTAACTGGACTGACCTTGAATTTATGTACTTGTTTTAAAGCAACATTCTGTTTTCTTACACTGCCGCTTCAATTGTAATTCCATGTTAGATTTTAGTGTAGAATAGTATCGAAATGATAGAGGGAAATATATGTGTCAGAAGGCTTGAATGGACTAATCTAGTGTTTTCCCTTTGAAAATTATGCCTAGATATAATTCTTAAGCTAAAAAATTCCTGAACTTTTACAGCTAGCCAACATGTTCACAAGTAAATATGTTCTATTTATGCTTCTGTAGAATACTTGCAATTCTTCCCATTTTACTTTCTGTCCTTCACCACACAGCCATACAAAAATCTCAATTTAATCCCAGGAAAGCTCATGGAATTTTCACATTAGTTTCCATGATAAATTTATCAAACAAATTATGAGAAAATGTGAAAGACAATTATCTGGTTTGGATTTCTAGAAGAAATATTTTTAGAGAGAGTTTTGAAAAGGCAGAATATTCTGAACCTAATGAAGACAATCTCATTGCTAGTAAGGAGGAAATCCTGTAAAAAGAGTGCTTGCAATGTGCACAGGAGGTGGGAAAAGAAATTGAAGCATTTCAAACTAAAAATTAGAAAGAAATAAGATGTTAAATTTAGTTAACATGTTAATAATAATAATAATAATATATTAGTACTATTAAAATTTCATAGAATTAAGTAAGTACTTTTCAAGTATGGAAAGAAAATAATTGACATTTTATTGAGTTTTGTTCTGTACATTGACAGGACAACCACAATACTTTGTGGTGGTCTTGCATGTGAATTCTGTTTTCATTTGGCTGTTGAAATTGTCCAATCTACTCTGAATAAGGCTGACTTCCTGGTTATGTGGTATACCTAAACCACATTTCAGAAGAACTCTTCTATGATAATACCTGGCTTAATAGCTGGTGCTTTTCCCATTTTATGGGATCTTTGTAACTTTTCAATGTTGTCTGAAGGGGAAATAATTTCTGATGTTATTTTACATTAAATAGATTAATATTAAGTACATAGTGCTACAATTTGTTCCTGTAATACCAGACATTTCAGAGGGTAAAAGTTTACATTTATCCATAAAAACACTCAAAGCCTCCAACACAATTTAGCCTTCAACAGCACTGGTACAGATATAACCCAGCTATAGCCCCATGGTATAGCCCATTACATTCTAAGGTTGTATTAACTATACTTATAATTCTCTATAAATGTTCATATTGCACTGCCATAATGTCTCTTACACTTTACCTGGTGCATGCTGGTAACCTTTCCTCTCATGTTAATGGAATAGCACAGTGGTCTCAAGTTTCATCTATTTACAAATTTATCAATTTATTTCACTTGCTAGAGACATCAGGAAATATTTACAACCTTATATTAAGTATGAAAAACTGTCTTAATATTCCAAGCAAAGCTTATGTTTGCAGCTTTTGTGTTTCTATATATCTTTAAAGCTACCTCTTTTATCTGTGAGCTCTCTGTAGATGTTTAAAGCATTCCCATTAATGTGTCATCAGAGCATTAGTTGTATGAGAATATATCTCTTGTGATCCACTGAAATACTTAAAGGAGTGTTGTTGTAGGCCTAGATGGCCGGCAAGTATTTCTGTTTATTACTGGTTTAATTTATTGTATAAATAATCTTTCATATTTTTCTTCACTAGGAAGAAATTATAAATGAGATTGTTGTATTTTAACAACGATATTTTGGTTAAGCATTTTCACAAGTCAACAAGGCCCATCCTTTTTCAGTGTGAATCCATCACACTGAATTCTACTTCTACTTCCTCAGTCTGCATAAACGAGAAGTGAACACTGGGGCAATATTCTTCAAGTGTTGGTCAAAAGCAGAAATTTTACTAAACTTGGTATCTATCCTACTAAAGGGGCAGTAACAACCATCCTTAAAACAAGGATCCCACTACACAAGGATGTGTAACTCATCTCAAATGGTTAGACATTCATTGTGTGAAATCGGTAGCTCCTAAAATTAGCCTATAACATCTCATGGTTCAAGTACACATAGCTGGATATGATGATCTGAGGGAAATATGTGTTATAAGAATGGAAAATGCAAGAAGTGCAAATAGCATGTATAACAAAGAGGTTTAAATTCTATCTTCCCATAAAGATACCTTGAGAAGGATTTCTGGAGGACACTGAAGCATGAAGAAACTCTACAAGTCTCAGGTATGTTTACGTATTGAAGTAGGAACAAATTTTATTAATCTTATCGTTCCAAATGCACTCTTCATTTTGACTTGAAAATGCCATAATTTCCTAGACAAAGCCTTTTTAACAGGAAAGGAACTTTCTTTCTCTCCTAACATCTAGTTAGCTGCCCATGGTTTGACTTTGGTTCTCTTGCAATTGCTGACATATGTGCAACTTTCCCTAACTTCTTGATCTAAAAAACAATCTTGGATTGTTCTGCTCCAATTACGTTATCTCATTTACAAAAAAAACTTTTAAAGAAAACTGTTTCATTTTACATTACAGAAGTGGACCTTCCTGCCTACTAAAGCATTGACACCCTCATGTGACATTGCCTGGATGATCAGGGAAACAATGACCCAAGGTATCATTTCTACACATGACTGAGATCTGCCCTTCCCATAGCAGTTGTAGGAGTCTCTTTCTGAGCTGCATAGCATAAAATTCAAGCAAGTATGTTTTGTTCTGAAGGGGAGGATACTTGTACAGCTCAAGAGCAGGCTTTCACATCACTATGATGTAACAACTATTTGGGGTGTGCTTAAATTAAGAAATTTCCTAAATTTGTTTCTGCATCAAACTGTTAGCATCCTGTCAAATACCCACAGAACAACTGTTCCCCACAGGTCAGTCAGCTGAGGAGTATTTTCAGTGGTAGAACATTGGTATTGAAGAGTGAAGAACAGATAACAAAAAAATTGCTCAAAAGAAGAGAATGGTTTCCAATTAACATTCCAGCCACCCTTCAGCCACTGTGCTCTTACTGACAACACCTGAAGAAGTACTTATCTACTCTAGTTCAGCTGTTGGTAATTGCAAGACATCTGAAGTCAAATCATGGACAGTTAACTAAATATTTAGAGAAATAAAAAGACTGTTTCCTCTTAAAAAGGCTCTGGCTGAGAAATTATGGCATTTTCAAATCTAAATGAACACTTTCACAAATTTCTGGAGTGCTGTAGGGCTGTAAGATGAACTGCAATGACTTAATGGAAATTGAGTTAAACACAGGCACACAGGCTGAACGCTCTCATTAGCACAGCTGGGAACACACAGTGAAATAAAATGTAGACGCCAGCGTTTTATAACAGCATTTTCCCTATGAGAAATCCCTGTGATATAACCTAAATTGCAGTAGTCTGCACATCCCAAAATGGAGGGGTTGCCAAAGAAATTCCCTCTTTCTTTTACTTCATACATACATTTGTAACACATAAATCTGTCCTTAAGCCCAAACTTTTGCTATATATCATTACAATATTGGCTTCTCAGGTGATTTTATCACAGGTCTGATAAGTAACATAGAAGGAAAAGAAAAAGAACAAATAATTTATAATATTAATTATTAGTAGTAGCAACCATTTTTAGGATTTGAAACCTCACATATCAAACTAGTCTTTGCTAAGCTGAGCTTTGTAAGCAATGATGACTATAAACAAGAGTTACAGAAGTTACAGCTTTTAAATCATATTAAATGAAAAGTGGGAAGTGCAGTGTTAATTCTTTACTAGAAATAAATAAGTGTTATAGTGAATAGTCAAAACTGCAGGAAGGACATGCAACTGAGCATAATTAATAGTTACATTAAGATATGTGTACTGTGCAACTAGATGCGCGAATGCAGCATAAGAAGCCATATCAGCCATTTTCAGTCTAGTTAGTAGGTGTATGAAATAGAACAGCGCCATGGCACGCCGACTTTAGTGAAAGCTAGCAAAGAGTATACAGGTGCAAGTTCTCCCAACCCATCCTGAAAGTGGTGCCACAGCGTTTGCACCCCTGTTACCTGCGCAGTTAGTGTGGCAGTGCTCTTCTCACGCTACAGTCAGGCCTTCAGCTGCAGTGCAGACATACTCTTACGATAAGCCTTCTTATACATACTGCCATCACACCTTGCAATTGCACAGCAGACATACCTTACTGCTGCCATTCAGTATGTTCAGTGAGACTGTCTTACATGCCAAGAGGCTTTTGTTTGCTGGGTAGAAGCTCCCTGCCTCGGGTGTTGCACTGAACTTGATCCCTCCAGGCATCCATCTCTTTTTCTGCAGCTCTATGCATCTACTTACAGTTAGCAATTCCTAACATTAGGATATGATCTCTTCTCACAAGGGCAGACAGTCTTGTTTTGTATTTTATTTGTACCATCTGGCTTTGTAGCTTTATCTAAGGAAGAAGCATATGGGTAACTTCAGAACAAATGAAAATAAAACATTATGTGCAACAGGCTGAGTTAAAAATCTGCCACTTCAATCTCTTACTTGCCAGATCCCTTCCACAAGTAAGTGTCATTCAGGAGTGTAGCTGTCAAGCCAAAAGATGGCCCACGCAGTCGCAGGTGCCATGCGCTGAAGCGTGTCTGTGGAAGGCGGGAAATGCGGTGTGCGGGTGTGCTGCGCACCCGCTCCGGGGCCCGCTGCCGGAGCAGCTTCTCTTTCCCGAGAGGGCACTGCGAAATGCAGGCCTGTCTCTGCTGCTGGGAAGCGTAAGGGATGGGGGAAAAACAAGCTCTAGTAGCACAGCTCAGCTTCCAGACAAATTCCTCTGAACTGGTACAAAAGTGTTATCCAGGCTTATGCCCTGAAGTCTGTCTGTTATTGAACTCGCTGTGAAAAGTAAGCTTTTTGGCAATGGATAAATATTTGGCACAGTCCTGAACTCTGTATCTGAAAATCTCCGAAGAGGATGTCAGCAGAAATGAAGGTAGAAACTCTCAGCTTGGTTCTCATCTCTCAGAAAGCTTTAAAGGCAAAAGCAGTGTTCCAGATTCATATATATATTTTCATATACATATACGTGCACTTATTAAATTTGTATAAAGGTACAAATAATTGCAAAGACAGATGAGGAAACAAGGGTAAAAATAGAGTCCTTCCCCCTTTCTTTGGAAAAAGACTGTGGCTGGCAGGATTTGAAGACACTTTGTAGACTTTCCTTTTCTAGCTAAGATTTTGCAGAGGTTCCCCTTGGGGCAGTAGCGGTGAAGCTGAGCAGCACTGACCTCTTTTCTTCCTTTCTTGGGACAAGACAGCGCTTGGAATCCCTTTGCTCCGACTTCAGGGCACCGCATCAGGAGTACTGTCAATTCTTTCTCTTGGTCTCAAGGACAGCAGCAACGCCTCAATTTCTTACACTTCCTCATGAGCCTCTGGCACTTTAACATTTATTCAGAGTTTGGTTGACCTCTGCTGCCTTTATGTATCTTTAAAGTTCATTCCTGTGCAACTGTCAATACATCTATTTTGCAGCTTTGAAATAAGAAGCTTTAGGGTGACTAAAATGACACTTGTAACTGTTCAGTCAAGTGTGGTTGTGATTTTAAACATCTTGCTGTTTTCAGTTGACTTTTTACTAATATTGCATCTATTTTCATCTACATCTTCAGAAAATATGTTGCATTTTCTAACCACTTTACCTTGTGATTCATGAAGCAAACTATAAGGTAGAAATAGAAGCAGTTTTGGGGGACAAAATTTACCTAAAAAAATATTTTCTAGACCAATGTTTTGTTTACCTTTCAATCGTTTATAATTATACAACAAGCCTTTCCCAGAATGATTGAAGTGGTATCATCACAAAGCAGAAAGTAGACCTTAAGTAGTGCAGAATAGTTTGATGATATTGGGACAGAAGTAAGGCCCTCGGTGCAGACTATATAAAATGCAAAATAATTGAGTGCTGAGATTGAGGTTGAGTTCTAGGAGTCCAAGGAAATAAGTGAATACGATGGGTCAGTTTAATTCTCTGCTGAAAAGAGACATGACTGTTATCTAATTTGTCACATTATATGAGACATTCTCATCTGAATACAGATGCAGGGGTTCTAGCACCAGCTCTGTTCCTGCTTTGGCCATTGTAAGTCACTACAGTAGCATGGTAAATCTAATACAAAGATTTTAGGGTGTCTTTTCCAGCTTAGGACCACAAAACCGCCCTGTGCTGTGCTTTACCTTTATCAGTCCCACGCAAGGAGTAAGCTGAGGGGAGTGCAAAGTCAATCGGCAGCCTCAGGTGGGGTGCAGTAAATTCAGCTGTTCTAGCTCAAAACAAGACCCATTCTGTTCTCTAGCCTATGGCATGGGATACATGTAGGCCGCACAGATAGCATGAAAAGAGATGGAAAAGGGCAAAAAATGTCTATTTTATCCTCAGAAAGCCTTGCCTTTCAAAACTAGGTTTGCAATGCAAAGCTACAATGTTCTCCATCTCCGTGGGTGTGTTTTAGACCATCAGGGGAGGCAAAGGACCAAGTGTAGCCTAACCGATATTCTCACATGTTTTTTGCCAGTCTGGAAACGTAACTCAGTTGTGGGCAGCTGTGCTCTGCAGCAGCAGGAGATTCTCATAGGGGTGTCTCATAGGAAACTTTGTGATAATCTAACATGGAGGTGGTGTAGTCACAAGACCCATTCCTAACCACAGAGAGTCACAATCTTTGCTTTGAAATGAAAAAAATCTGCTATTCTTAATGACTCGTGCCAGCTGGCTGCTTGCAAGCCCTCGGGACCAAGCAGACATCTCAGGAGGTTCACCTCACCAGCACCACGCCTGCCAGCTCCTCCTTTCAGCAAGGCCACTTCAGGGACATTTCCCATTGTACCAGGCTGTGGAGAGCACCCGTGCCTAGTCTATCTGCCAACCACATTCATCTTGTTTAAACCAGAGTACCTCTACTGACATTCTTGTGCAAATATTTGGTTAGGTATATAGCTTTTCCCCTCTTACGGCTGCTCACATTATCTGATGCCTTCTGCTTTTTATCAAACTATATCCTTTTCTATCATAGACAACTTCCTTTGGTCTTTTCTCTTTCTTCCTCGTATTTAATCTGATTTTGTTCTTTTAATTTTTTGCTTATGTTCACACTTTTTCCCCCCCCTGTTGTGATACTTCCATTCCCCTTTTTCCCTGTTTCTATGTCTGCATCCTCACATTTATCTTTTCTCACTTCTCTTTCCCACTTCTTTTAATTTCTCTCATATCTCCTACAGAGGAACCAACAGATTTTATGAACCTCAGCATTTGAACCTTGGGGCCAGTTCTGTTTAATATCTTTATCGATGATCTGGATGAGGGTCACAACAACCCCAGGCAACGCTACAGGCTTGGGCAAGAGTGGCTGGAAAGCTGCCCGGAGGAAAAGGACCTGGGAGTGCTGGTCGAGAGCCGGCTGAATATGAGCCAGTGTGCCCAGGTGGCCAAGAAGGCCAATAGCATCTTGGCAATCACTTTCTTGTATCAGAAATAGTGTGGCCAGGAGGATTAGGGAAGTGATCATGCCCCTGTACTTGGCACTGGTGAGGCTGCACCTCGAATCCTGTGTTCAGTTTTGGGCCCCTCACTACAAGAAGGACATGGAGGTGCTGGAGCGTGTCCAGAGAAGGGCAACGAAGCTGGTGAAGGGCCTGGAGCACAAGTCTTGTGAGGAGCAGCTGAGGGAACTGGGACTGTTTAGTCTGGAGAAAAGGAGGCTGAGGGGAGACCTTATCGCTCTCTACAACTACCTGAAAGGAGGTTGTAGTGAGGTGGGTCTTGGTCTCTTTTCCCAAGTATCAAGTGATAGGACGAGAGGAAATGGCCTCAAGTTGTGCCAGGGGAGGTTTAGATTGGACATTAGGAAAAATTTCTTCATGGAAAGGGTTGTCAAGCCTTGGAACGGGCTGCCCAGGGAAGTGGTGGAGTCACCATCCCTGGAGGTATTTAAAAGATGTGTAGATGTGACGCTTAGGGACATGGTTTAGTGGTGGACTTGGCAGTGTTAGGTTAATGGTTGGACTCGATGATCTTAAAGGTCTTTTCCAACCTAAATGATTCTATGATTAACAATTTCTTGTGTCCTCCTTCCTGATCAGATTGATAGCACTACATCGTTGTGTTGGATTAATCTATTTTTCGATGACATTTCCAGGCTAAGAATTTAAATCAAACTAATTAATCCACTATGAATATAAATCTCTGATAGGAATTCTTTTGTATGAAGTTCTGACAAAAAACAATCTTCAAATCCAACTTCTTTAGTTAAAGCCAAATGCTGAATTTACAATTAATCCCCTCCCACACATACATCCCACTTCATTAAACACCTTTCCTCTGCTTAAGGTCATCACAGTAGTTTTGTCTCTTAACTTCACAGTGCTGAGTCTGGAATTATTGCTTTTTAGATTTTTTTTTTACTCCTGAGGAGTCGTTTAGTTTGTGAGCAATATCTTTTTTCCAGGCTAATTGAAGAAAGATATCGTCGGGCATCATATGGTAGATGCACAATCTCTCATTCAGAATCCCTGAAACAAACCGGAAATTTAAAGAGTTTATTAAGTTCATTGAAATGTTTTCCACTTTTGAAGCTCCTTTAATAGAGCTATAGGTAGAATAATAATTTTCCAAGGAATACATTTTCCTGTCTCTTGAAAGAAAACAAAACACTAACAACGATCAGGTAGATGTCAACGTTTAATGCTTGTCCTCCAGTTTTCTGATGTCAATGATTTAAAGAGGACATTGCATTTCTGTAGTTTTAGTAGGATCTCTAAAGGACTTAGCAAATAGATGGTGGTCAAAAAAGCTGCATAATACAGCCTAAGCTCATGTGAATGACAAATTTGGGTGTCTGTGTCCTTTTGGAAACCCTCAGAGTCCTCATCTGACAGGAGTGAGATTAGCTGTCATCTTTAAATCATCGAAGCCTGAGATCAAACAAGGCTCCTAATCTTAACAATTCTTTTCCTGCATATCTTGGTGTAGTCGTCAAGGTCAGAACCTGCAGCTACAGTGCTTGTTCCCGATTGCCGAGACGGTAGTGAAGGAAGTTGCCAATGGATGGGAAGTGCAGGTGGGGCAGTGGAGAGAGAAATCACGTCTTTCTGACAAGGGAACACAAATCTTCAAATATTCTGTGTACATTGCATATGGAAAACAGAGTTTAAACATCTTCTAAGAACTGAGTAACAAATTGGTTCAGCCTTTTTCCTTCCATCTTTCTTAATACTTCCTCTGCCCTACACTGGGTTATACCTACTTGTTATCCAAGGATTTTCGCTCATCGTATTCTCTTTTACTACATCGTGTTTTGTTATAAAAGACACAGCACAAAAAGGGGCAGTTACAATTAAATTATTATCTTTATTACCAATGACTGCTAGGCACTGTAAAGGTTGTTTTCTGATAGCCCAGGTCCATACAAATCTCTTCTAGAGAACTCTAGCCCTCGCTCTGAGCAAAGGCTGTCCCTGCCTGAGCCAGCCCCCAGGAGGGCCACAGCAGCAGAGGGAAGGAGAGAACTCATGTGCCGTTATATTAGGCTGAAACAGCTCCCCAGGACTTAATATTCATTGACAAACCAATATTTCCAATTTTGAAGTCTCCCACAATAAGGGTGAAAAGCTAGGCCAGGCTGTACATGTCTGAGTAGTGATTTTGAGATAGAATAAATGTTTAAAATATAATGGTTGGGCCTATAAGCCACTCTTTGAGCAAAGCCTAACCGCTCCCTTACACATGCATATAATTGACTTTTCTCATTTTTTCCACAGAGACAAGCACTGAATTAGTAAGATAACAAAAGCACATTTCCTGCTGCAGGGGACAGGCCTGGCATGGATTTACTGTAACTCTTTTGTTGAATGAATAGTGCACTGCATGTTCTTTAGATTCCTGTGGTTGGAATTCATAATAGTCCTTTAATAGAGTGGTTTCCAAACTTTTTTTATCGAGGAAAAAACTTCTGAATATATACTCCCAATATATCTACATTTATTTATTTATAACTTATATGCATGTACTACTGTACTATATATGATGCACATTATAAATCATACACAAGAATAGAAATTAAAAAAAGGATGAGATAAACATGAAATAAACACTATTTTTAACTTTCAAAATGTTCTATCTTACTTACTAATGGCACAAAAAATTTTTTCTTCCTGCACCCCAATGGGGTGTACGCACCCCCCACACTTTGGAGACCACTGTTTTAATGGACGTGTTATAGTGGACAGTGCCCCTTCTCAGTAGCAGTGGCAACAGTAGCAGTAACCAAGTGTAACCTGTCCAGAGACTTGAGTTTAACATCACATTCACATGAATTTTTCAATCTTTCAAGTCTAATTCATCTTCTGGTTTGAGTCTTCTGGAATATCTGCAGCTGGTTTGAGTTAAAAACATTGATATTATGGTATTAGGAAGTGATGAAGACTTGACCCTAGCTGTCTGCTCACTTCCTTTTGAATAGAATCACAGAAATTAAATAAGATAGTGTTTGTCATTTATTTAATTGTTTGGAAATGACTGTTGATTAAAAAGTACTGGAAGAAGGCTGGTGTATTTCCAGTATTGACTTCAGTACGTGAATCAACATTGTAATCTGAAACACTCTTGCATTTAGACCTGAATGAACTGTATATCATATATCTTTGAGCCTAGCACAAACATTACCATTAATTCAAACCTGCCTTTTAAATTCTGAAAATATTTTAAAATTTTCTTTGGACTTCCCACTTAAAATATTTGTATAAATCCTGTAAAGCATTGTTGCTTTTTTTTATAAAGGCCAAACATATGAACCCCCAAAATTTTGCCAGTAGCAGAATAGAGAAGGAGAGCAACAACCTCCAGAACTGTTCTTCCCCAAACCAGGACTTTGATGTGCAGCCAGAGCACTATGGGAAAGGGTGACCTGGGCTGGACTGAACTGCTGCTGTAAAGAATGGACTTCAGCCCTCTGATCTGCTGTCTCTGACGCACAGGCCACTGTGGCATAAATCTTCCACAAAAACTCCGAAATTGGAATTTCGACTTTTCAGGAAAAAGACCTTTAACATTTATACCAAATAATTAAAATTGTAATCAATAAGTTTTGGAAGTCTAGTCTTTTAAATTGATTTTTCTGTTTCCTATCCTTCAGAAAATCAAGTGTGGTGTTCAGCTTCTTATTTTTCTGACCGTAATAGCTCTAGCTCCATTTACATACACCTTGCCAAGTCGTAATGGTCTGGGAAGAGTCACGGCTGTCCTTAGGCATTATTAAGGAGCTGCTGAACCCCAACATGTGGGAAAACATGGATAGCAGAAAGTTCATCGAAAATCCCTTTCCTTGTTTGAAGCAAGTAACATGTAAGCCATGTAAACAACTTACATATAACTGTTCTGATTATGCCAAATTTCTGCCACAGTTGTTTTTTTCCTTCTGCAGTTTAAAACTATTAAAGGAGTAACCATACATTATCTCTGCCTTGCAATAACAATACTGTCTCTCATTTAAAAGCTAGAAATTATTCTCTTGCCAAATTAAGGCAATCTCCTAATGATAACAATGATGGGATGGACACTTGTTCATTCTTATTTTGATTTTTGTCAGTGAAAAGGTATCCGCCCTTCTGTCAAGCCACTTAAACAGCAGAGGGCCCGGTCCTGCTCATACTTAAGCAAAAAGTACCCACAGACTTAATTGGAAATGGAGAGTAGACCATGGTCAAAAGCACTGCCGTGTACAGACATCGCAGCAGCAACTAGCTGGCAAGATGATTAGCAAGCACATCTGTTCTGAACCATTAAAATGATATAAAGAAATTGCCTTTAAACCACCTGCAGGACAGTAATTTCATACAATCATTACAGAGTCATTAAGAAAAGTTAATGTAGAAAAAAAAACACTGTGGGAAATGTGTGTTTACCAGATACTCTAAAGATGTGAGCAGAAAATAGTCTGAAAACTATTGTGTCAGATGATTATGCCTTGTCTCCAGAAAATACTGGCTCACACATTTCTTACATCACATGTTAGACTACTTTCAACATTTTCAAGCCATACTGAGAATTTCCATGTTGGACATGTAAATATGGTCAAAGGCCAGCAGGATTTGGAACCCCTGTTGAGAAGATATTCTTGAATTGTGAAAGTGGTGTAGGCCTCTGAATGTCAGGTTTTGAAATCCTTTTATTCAAAGTAGAAACAACATCAGGCTGCGTACAAGCAATATGGATATAAAGAAAGATGTACTAAAATTGGGAAGGGGACATATGATAAATGTGTGAAGTAGTCTTTTCAATCTACTAAAATTCACATGGATTATTTTTTCTGTACTTCAAGAAAGAGTTGTAATCTCCACAAAACAAAATCGAGAGCAAAAACAATGGTCAGAGATACTGAAAACATAATTGACACAGAAAAACAGGGAGATCTGGTATGGAGAAAACTGAAGGGTGAAATACCAGCTATTTGTGAAATACAATCTATAAGATATCAATGCTGATTTTGAAAAAATCAAATAATCCTGCAATAAGTTGTTTTCCACATCTACTGAAGAGGGTACAAGAAAGTATACTTCAGTTGCAGCAAAGAATGCTTAGGTTGGATATCAGGGAAACAATCCTCACTAGGATAGTTGAGTGCCAGCAGACGTTGCCCAGGGAAGCTGTGGAATCCCCATCACTGGAACTTTTAAAGCATTGGTTATTCAAATATCGGTCAGGTATTGATGTAATCGACTCCTGTTTCAGTCAGAATCATGGCTGATGTCTCAGGACCCTTCCCCTACAATCCTACGGTGTAGCAACTGCCTGGACTTTTGGAAGAAAGCCATTTGTCCAATCCATATTAATAAAGCAAAAAATCAAACATAAAGCAGAGAAAAAAGTTGGAGCATTTTAAGACAGAAAAATCCACATCTTTATCCCACGGGTCAATTCTCATGGACAGTGTAGAAAGAACTAAACATGTCTGCAGACCTGGCAGAGGGTGAAAGGATTTCCCACTTTACCCTGCCTAAAACAGATAAATCATAATATTTTATGGAAGGGCACATCTTTGCCATAGTGACACATTCATTAAAAAAAGTAAAATATGGAAGCCAGCCATGGTAGGTGAACTACTAGAATGGTCATAGAAACAAAAATGGAAAAAGACTAAAATTGACTGCAACAAGGAGACAGTTTATAGCATGTGGTGTGAAACTGAGGCCCGTTCCCTTTGCAGAGAGGCCATCATAGAAACTACCATTGCTGATTGCCAACTTATGTGAAGTGACTTAGAGGGTTTCAGTTCAACTCTGAGTTCATATTGCTCAAAATTGCTTCTTACATTGGCACAGAAAATCTCTTCAGAAGACACTACAGTGCGTGAGGTCACAATATCTCTGGGAAACTTAGCAAAGATACTGCTGGGAAGCCAAAGGACATAAGAGATGGTAGAATGACATTTAGCTTCTCAGAGGTGACACATTCAGGTAAGGTACCTTCTCAAGGCCATATAAGGCACCTGCCTGGGGCTGTTAATATCAGTGGCCAAAGCTTGCACTGCTGAAAAGGAAGGAGAACTGGGCTGGAAGGAGGAGTGGAAGGAGGGCTGGAAATGGCCAATACTGGTCTGGAAAGCAGAGTGCCAGATAAACAAAGGAGCGTTTAAAAATTTATAATTTAAAAAATGTCAGCAAAAGGTAAAGCTACAAATGCGATAAAATAATCAAAGGAAATAGATACTTCAGTAGCAAAAATCTGGTCTTATGTCATTTAAATACACAAGCAAAAAGCCAATCAAGTATTCTGCGAAGCCACTGAGGGATATACAGAAAGTGGGAAGTTAGTTAATGACGTTAGTATTGCTCTGAGCCTGAATAAATTCTCTGCTTTCGTCTTCATGAAATAAGCCAAAGGTCAGATTCTGAGGATTGGAATATTTTCCCAAGTGGGAGGGAAGGGAATGGAAGTATTGAAAGACTTTATGAGTACATCAAAGCAGAAAGGCAATTAGAGCTGGTAAAAGTTCACATAGAAACAGATAGAGATAAATTGCATCCCAGTTTTTTTTTTTTTTTAACCTAGCAAGATGTAGAAAGATGTAGAGATTTCCAGCTCCTAAGAACTAAGAAAGCATAATATATTTAGGATTCAAGAGCACAGAGATTCAAGAACCAAATCGAGTCAGCCATGATATTGAAGCTTATTTGTTTGATGATTTATTTGTTTGTTTATTTATTGTCTCAGTGGGACATAAGGGAAAGCCTCTGTAATGAGGCTCAGTGAGGTGAGTTATACATTGATGAAGGAATGAGATAACGGTAAGCATTGATCTGAAATCATCACTGTGATGTTTTCCAAAGTAATTTGCACTTTGCACAGTCTCAGGTGTTTGCTACTGTTAAAGTTGGTTTGCTAGTATCTCATACTTTGATGAAATGTATCATCTGAGTTATTTCCTGTAGAATTATGACAAAAGATAATTCACTGATATTCTATTATGATGATTTCAAATGTAATTTGTTTATATCTTTTTAGCTGTCTTGAGTGAATGAGTTAAATAACATTTGCTGTCTTCTTTAGCCTATTCCAGCTTTGCTCAGTTGGACTATCCTATGGAGAATACTACTTTTTTCCATTATAAACCAAAACCGGAGAGAACAGCTAAGGGAAGAGAGTTAAAAGAAGTGTGTGGTTTCCCAGATAACATGAGTTTTGTACTACCCATTGCATTCAGTAGGGGGGACTACACTGACTTACAGAAAGAAACTGTGGGAAACCTAGCATCTACTGATGTCTTTGCGTTAGCATGCATAGATACTGTGTTGAGCCCTACTCTTTCAGTGATGCAGGTGTGCTTTCTGTATAGCTCACAAATGTGTATTCTATTTTCAATATTATTCATAATCTTCTAGTATTTCTGCTTCCTCATCTACAGCACCCTATAATTTGCTGGAAACAACTTTGCTGAAGAAAGCTGTAAAGAGGTTTTCTTTGGTTAGTAGAAAGTCAAGGTTCATCAGTTGTTTAGAATCCATTTATATGTTTGACCACAAAATATTAGCACAGAAATAATCATTAAAATATTTATATTACTAACTAATCTTCTGAATACGCAAAAAAAGATACATTGGCATTTCAGTCAACAGAAATAAAAATAACAAAACTGACTGTTAAATCTGGCCTGTAATGTGCAACCCCTTAGCTACGTTTATATTTAATAAAAGACAACAAGGTGAAAAAGTCTGCATGGGAGGTTCCTTTTCCACAAAACTGTTAAACCAAAAAGCAGTTTCAAGTGAAAATAGCAAAGGGAAAGATAAAAGCCAAGGAAAACTTGAATATCTTTGTTACAAATAGTTTCAGACCTTCTTACACTTGGAAGGATGGTTCCAGTTAGAACAGACTGAATTTAGTCTGCTCCTGTGTTTTCAGAAGTGCAGGTAAAAATTCCTAATTGAGAAAAAAATTACTTTTGAAACGTTGTCTTTTTTGAGAAAAAATATTAAAAATATTTAAAATCGAAAAAATAAGTCTTTTTTAAAAGTATTATAAAAATACGATCTACGTGATTATGAAAAATGTGTGTTAAAATCAGTTTTAAAAGACTGAAATGCTGTGTAGCTCTTTGTGTGTGGTTTACATTCTCATTTAAAATGCAACAATTAAACAAACCAAAATAAAGATTTTATTTGGAATACCATTTTGAAATGGTATAAATCTGGTTTTAGTTTTTAAAAGACATTTCTGGTAGACTTTTAATCGCTTCTGATTGCAGGCATTTGAACCTAGTTTATTAAAAGTGTAGTTTTGAACAGAAAACATAAAAAAGAATGTATAGGTTTTTCAAGGAAATTGAAATATCCAAAACTTAGTGTTGAGGAATTTCATTTTTCATTGTGAACACCAGGTACACTTCACATTTTAATCCATTGAGTTTTGATTAGGTGACTGTACAATCCTTTCTGCTCAGAGTTTATCAATGTCAGAGATTTTCTGTAACAGTTGCAAGTCATCTTTAGACATGGAAAGCAGTCCATGTTCCCTCAACATACACTGAGTAGATGAGCGCTAAGTGAACTATCCTTACGGATTAGTTGCTAAATTCAGTATTTTAATAAGTGGATGGTGCCTTGCATTTCAAGCCATACTGCAGCCATCGACTCTGAGGAATTGGCATTTTGCAGCTTATTTTTATTTTTTGTTCCAGCTAGAGGAGCGGAGCCAGGTCACGGGATGCCTCTCTGGTACCACATGCTGCTCTGCAGGACCTCTCCACTTGAAACTCTAAGCAGTAAGGGGATTGGATTTTTCAGTGGACATTTTTGATCTTTCAACATGTTTTAAATCAAAAAGGCTGGTTCCCAGCAACTACAACAATGAATTGACAACTGAGGATATTGGATTTAATTTCTGGTTTTGTGGGATGTAGATATGTCACTTATATTCTCTACTGCTTAGTTCCTCCTCCTCTGTCAAATGATTTTAATGATTCTAGCTCTGTTTCCCAGGAGTGTTGTGGATGAGCTTTAATTAATATCTTTAAAGTGTTCTGAGATCCTTACCTGTGCACTGTAATATCTATATGAAATATGATTAGATTTGAGAAACAATGACTATCCAAAAGGTTAATAATAAGAAGATTAATAGTGTATAGAATTTTATGTCTTCTGTTAGCAGCTTACAGGTCACATAATATGGTTTTATACCTGTACCTGCCTAGAGGAAGAGAGTTTTTGACTGAAGATATTTTTCCACTCTATTTTTATGTATCATGTCTAAACCAGTTCTGATAAAAAGCGTCTGTTCCTTTCAGAGATCTCAATAGTCATCAGAGATTTTCTTTTTAATAAGTAACATATTATTCATCGCTGAGGTGGTGACCAAAAAAAAAAGTCCAACTCCCACACAGGCAAATTTTATGAAAAGTGAATTTCATGCTTCTCACAAAACCTTATGTCAATTAAGGCCTTCTTACTACTTTCTCAGGCAAGGCTGTTCAGTACAGTTTTCACTGGTTCCAGATTTAAAATGTAACTAATTGTTCAGTTTCCCTCGGATTCGCGGTTTGAGACTGACTCACATCCAGATCGGCCAAAAGTCGTTGTCATCTAATGGCCACCCAATGGAGTGCTGAAGACGTTTTGATTGCTGCGGTCTTGGCCTTCAGACTTCAGAGAAGTACCTGTCACACTTGTGTTAAATCCTCACTCCTAACAGTCTTTCAGCAGAAGTGCTAGAGTTACGGGCGGCCATGGAAAGAAAGCTAATGTTGTCATGCTTTAAATAAAGCCTTCCTGTGGGAGGCATGCTGCTGGATGGGTACTGAAAGATTTCTGCCGCCACTGTTGCTCTTTGGTTGAAAAAAACAAGGCTTCCAGCACCTCTACATGGAAACGGCCATCCAAAACTTGCCGGCAGTGAGTGCCGCTGCTCCCCCTACACAGCAGGACTCTCAACAAAGCATCTGCAAAACCTGCATGTGCTGACCAAGGCATTTCCTAATCTAGGCCATCCTGATTCTGTCTCAAGGGCTAGAACGCTTTTCTGCACACTATCAGGATTTATTTTCTTTATTTTTCTTATATTCCAGAATATAGATGCCTGTACAATTCCCTTTCTTACAAAACTGGATGAGTCTGTATTTTAATTCAAAACACATGAAATAACTATAAAGTTTTTGTAGCAGTACCGAGAATCCATATTTGTCCCATCCTCATTCATTTTTGTTGTTTCTCTGGGATCATGAAGTTTTTATTAGCCTGTTCACAACAAAGCATTTTCAACAGGAGGGATCAAGAACGTTCCTTTTCCCTGGCCGTTGCCTGAACGCATACATCCCTCTGGTTAACACAATTGACTAGAAAGCTGAGCTTGAATCTGCTCTGGCAGTAGCTGAGGACCCTTAAGTGCTCACACCCCTAGGTTGTTGGCAAAGGGGGAATTCCACCACTTCTTGGGGATATAGGAAAAAAACTGTGATGCTGATGAGTAGGTGAGTTCAGAGAACAGCCCCGGCTCAACACACCCATACACAATAGGCAGCAGCACATCTGCTCTGTGGATATTGATGAGACGTAAGCATCACATCTGTTGCGACTTGAGGGGCTTCTGGACTCTCCCAGCAGCAGAACTTAAGACATCTGAGGAAACGTAAAAATTTGAATTACTTTAGGTGTCTTTAGGTTTCTTCAGGGTCAGGCAAGAGTGGAAATGGCTTTTTTTCTCTTTTTTAAAATTTTTTTTAGTGGCTACCATTTTACGCATACTTTCTGGCCCAGATATCAATGAGGTTTTGGGATTTAGGCCTAAATTTAAAAACTAGAGAATTAATACAGTGAGCTCAGTATTTGCCAGCATTGTTTCAGTTTCATGCAGTGTTAACTACCTTATGATTAGTCTTTTGAATACTTACTTACATAAGATTTTACGTAATATTTATTACTTTTACTTTTATTTTTACTTCTTATATTGTATGAATAATTATATGTAATTCATAGTTATTATACATTATATATGTTTAGGATTATTCTTGCTGTTGACCATTTTAAACTTAAAATATTTTACCCTCACTATATCTAGTCCCTTACTTGGTTTTCCCTGTTAACGATGGAAAACATAAGATGCCGTTTATTTTAGCTTGTTTTCAGCAAGAGCATCATCTTGCATCAGACTTTCAGTGTCTATTGATAATTTCCTTGTTTGTTTTTAATTAATATTATCCGTCACTCAGCATATGACACTCAAAGTAAATGTTAAACCTCTGGCAGAAAATAATCTGATTGGCACTTTATGCGCTGCAATAAAATGCACGCAACGGTTGGTGTTGTTCAGGAAAATGGAGCATGATGATCAACTATCCTAACATTGCAAGCCGCTTGAGAGTCACCGGGCTTATAACACTGACCTCAGTGTGAGTGAAAAGAAAGTACCTCCAACATGCTTGTGGGGACAGCATCATCATCCACGTCTCCCTGGCTCCAGGCGAATCTCTGCATCTGCTGCCCTTCTCCATCCTCCCCCAGTGAGGGACCCAGTTGCCCTGCAGCTCCCTCACCACAGCTTCTTCCCCATGATAAACCAAAGCGCAGGACTCAGGCTGTCATTGCTCAGGATCTGCAGATGAGTTACGAGCTGTACTTTGGCCCCTCCTGAAACAGATGTCAGTCTTTTTAAAAGAACTTTATTTTTATTGAGAATCTAGCGGTATTATCATCTATCATTGTTATCAGCTAATGTAACTAAATGTTATAATGTCAACTCAATGATTATTATTACTATTATGATCTGTCATTTTTTTAGTTAAAGGTGAGGAGTATCTATCACAAAGGTGTAAGAGAAGGACCTAGGAAACATGGATTTATTGTATGGCTAACCCAGACTGCCTTTGCGTCTTGATTTTGTCACTGTTTTTCAAAAGCATATGTAAATACCTGTAGAAAATAATAAAATCACACCCTGCCAAACACACTCACGAGGATTATAGGTTGTTGAGATCCTGTACGGCTGAGGACAGGACGTTAGTAGTGCTATAGACGGTCAGCCTTAGCAGGGTCTAAGGCATAAAAGATGCCTTATCCCCACCACTGCCGCTGCCTTGGCAATGAGCACGTCTCCCTGCAACATGTGATCAGTCTAAGAACCAGTTTACATCAAGCTCACTAATCTTTTGTAGTAAGTGTCACCAGTCACCACAAACAATAGTGTTTGATTGAGATTTCTCCTCTTTTGAAGGAATGAAATTGCAGTTTTGTCTTCCATGAAATAAGGCTCACTGGTTTGTGATTAAGATACATCATACATCATAATTCATTTCCTTGTTTATATGCCTATATATATGATGTGCTCAGCCAACATTCTGTTAAACAGATTTCTTTCAAGAAAAATCTCTCATGCTTTGAGGTGATAGCTTCTTACATTGTTTTCTGGCAACGGGAATTAACAATACTTCTTGCGTAAAGTTTAATAAGATTCATTTTCATACTGTTAATGATTAGCAGGTAACACTTGCTTAGAGGGAGATCTTATTTCCATGCAAACAGTTTTTCTAGCTTTTCTATGCAAGCACAGCTCATGACAGAGAAGATACCAGAGGATGTACAGTTACAAAATGGAGGTCTAATGGTGTGAAATAAGATCACAACAGGCTATTTTGGGGTTTTGTTAAAACTGACCATGACTCAGAGCAAAGTATTATTGCAAATCTTACAATTTATGTAAGATGGTACAGTAACACCCCTTCAGGGTTCCACTGTGGTATAGACACCAACCATATTCAAACTATTCTTTATTTTATAAATAAGAAAAAGAATTACCTTATGAAACCTTTTATTCTAGGAATAAATAGGCAGAGGGGTTGAACTAGATGATCTTTAAAGGTCCCTTCCAACCCAAACCATTCTATAATTCTGTGAGTTTATGATTCTATGAATGGAAGGTTATTTTTACACTAAGGTAATAAATATTTTTATATTAAAACACAAAAACTCCACCCATTCAAAACATATACACAAAAAACCTATATCAAATATAAATTCCAAGAGGCATTTATACACCTAATTTTATCTCAGTTCTTATGAAATTGAGAGGCAAGAAATATATTTCAATGTATTAAAACATATTCCTTTTTCCCAATTGAAATTGACACAGATTTCCCATAGCAAATAAAATATCAGAGTTCAGATATCAATAGTGCTGCCTTATTTGTTCTTTGACTTTTTAATATACCTTCCACTTACAGCATAAACACCAGCAGCATGCTGAATGCATAAAAGCAATTAGTTATGAACAATGTAGTCATGGTTTTTACAACATTTTAAGTTTACTTATTCCAAACTATGGGACAGACATTGGAGGGGTAGAAAGTGTCATGGTTTCTTCCCCAACTGACTATGCATTAAAAAGCTGAATCCCATTACATGTCTACAACTCCATTTTATATTTGTGCTACCAGAAAGACATACATCATGATCATTATTTCAAGTACATATATATTAGTGTTGTGTCCTTTAAAATTGGACTCTTTTCACTGTAATTTTTGCCTTGCCCTGGAAAAAAAAAATATACAGTATAAGACCGTTAGGAAAAGGAGCTGAAATTTTCCACCAGCCCCTTGATACCTGTGATCTCTAAAGTAAGAATAATAAAAACTTATTTCAAGCTTTATAGGCGATGGATTAGATCAAAAATCCTGAAGCTGTTGAAGCTATGCCAAGGGTCTAAGCCATTACTTCTGGTCATGAAATGCATATAGCATAAATTCAAAATTTGCCTATGGTATGCTTAGCCTACCAGTGCACAACTGCAGTTTCACACAGGTATAATTCCTTTGAAATCTTTGCTGTTAAACTAGCATAAAACTGGAGTACTAAAGTTTTGATTGCAATAATGTATTGAGACAAGGAAAAAAAAAAGATAGAATGAATGCTAGAAAGCCTCCTGTAGCAAGGCAACAGTTGGAAAGAAAACTAATCAGACACAGTCGGAAACTGTTGGTTTTGATAAACTGTAGACAGTAAAATAATGATTTCTCTCTAAGTCATCTGACACCTTCATTACTGCAATTGCTTATTTAATCCTCCTCACATCAAGAAGCAAATGCAGCTTTATTAGGCAGCTCATGCAAGCTTATTTTTTTTCTCTGTATTCTTCACCAGTACTTACCAATTAACACTGTGCATCAACAACCTGCATTTGTAGCAGCTGCTGAGCTAAAAATATATTCAGATAGTAGAACAGTATTCAAAACCATCATACTCCTTCTAGGAACATGAACAAGTGAAGTTACTATTATAAAATACATTTTGAACCACAGCTATATGATACCTGAAAGGGAAATGTTCATCTGTAGACTTTCCATAGATGTCCAGCTTAATAATCATTGAACTCTATATTTCATTCTGTAAGTTCCTGGTCCTACTTTATAGAAGTTCAACTAAGTAAGTATCTCAGGTTTGGCCTACAAGCATCTTACAAAATATTTAATTTTTAATCTTGACTTCTTATGCCACTTTGGTTAACTCATCTGCAGAATCTTGGTAGCAGAGCTGTTGCAACCAAAACAGACTGAGGAAGTAAGAGAAGCCAGACTTGTAAGGAGAAACGATACCCTTTAATAGATCAACTGTTGCACTTTACATGGAAAAGCACTCAGATTTAAGCTTTTCTTAAAGTATGAACCAGAAATAGCTAAGAAACTTTTGGGATCATGCAAGCACATTTTGTGAGAATACAAAATTCCTGGATCCTGGCCACAGAGATTTGACAATTTTCAAAGACATCATTTCCACAGAGTTTTTATAACAGCTGTAGTTGTGGCTTTATTTAGCCAAATGTCTATAATACATGTTTATTTCCTTTCCAACGCTGAGCCAGATGTCAAGTGGAAGGCTTGGAGGGATTTTTTTCTGTTGCTTGCTTCATTGAAACTTTTTCTGTCTTTCCTCTTCCAGTATGCTGGTGCAGGTAAGAACACATTTGTATTACATACAAAATACCAGTGAAATCTGAACAAATGATTATAGTTAGCAAGAATGGTTGATGTATTTTATTATCAAAGGAAAATATTATCAATGCATTTTAGTATCATCATATAGTTTAACTTTTTAAACAAAGATTTTCATTGATAATATTATAAAGTTCCTTCAAATTATATGCTATATTTTGTAAGAGAAAATTAATGTATCGTCTTTGCTTTGTTAATTCCCCCTCTTTCTAGGCTGACTGAAGAAAAAGTAGATATATTCTCTATAGAACTGAAGTGTGTTCCTTAATCTGTCTTTGCACTATGTAAAAATCATTGACCTGTACTTTGAGACTAATGGGAAGATCTCAGATGGAGCTAAAGGATTAAATAGAGGCTTCAGAAAACGAAAGTCAACCTTCCACTTTTTTCTGAACACAATCTTAAACGTAAGAAATAGAAAGCAGGTTGTAAAATGCAAAAACTGAATCTACCACATGCTTCTCTGTATTTTTTAATTTTTTCTTTCATGTTCCACATTCCAGATAAACTTTAAGAAAAACCTTCTTGCACTGGAATCTTAGTAGATGAGTTTATCTAATAAAAGCTGTTTCTGCAAAGAATTATCACGGAGTAGGTAATGTTATATGTGCAAACTGAATTGTAGTAATTTCTTTTGTACCTTGGAGGAGTACAACCCTTGTACTTTATGATCTCAAAGGAGGCAAGCAGCCCTTATGATCCGAGTCAGTCTCCATTAAACTCTTGTAATGCACGCTAATGCAATGTTCTTAAGGGAATGCCGTGGTGATATTTATCCTCAGCCCGCCTGCTAAGAAAATCCCTGCCAAACAGGAGAGGAGGCATCTGTATGCGTGGTTGAGCAGCATTTTTATGCTAGCAGATATTGGAGGTTTCAGAAAAGATTCAGATTCAGTAGGAATTGAATTTGAGAAAAACACCTAAGGAAAGGGCATTTGGATTTTTTTTTTTCCTTTAGTTTGGGGGCTTAACTTGACATTTAAAGTAATAAAACCATCCATAAAATCATGCCTTGTCCAGGAGTACCATTATAACAAGTTGAACTCTTCCAGATTGGATGAAATAACAAGTTAATTGTGATCTTAATAGATTTCCCAGGTGCTTGCTGCAATCAGACCTACCTTTTTAACAGTCCTCATTGCTCATTAATTACATTCCCTCTCTTAATTTCTCTATTTCTTTCCTGTTCCTTGAGGAGTATGGAAACCAGTACAACTAATCACCTCTGAATTATGCATGTGAATCATCCCAGAAACACGTGGTTGTGATCTTTCTTTAGGTCAAGAGGCCATTTTAGATACAGAATAATTTCTCATCTTGTGGTAGGGACCTATTGTGAACTTCAGTACAGCCAGAGGCTGTGTGTTACAACTAGCTCTTAGGCAGGAATTTTCATTCTAAACTAATTAACATGTCCTAAATCCTAAACTACTGTAAATGAGAAATAATTTGAGATGACTGACTCACCTGATAATTCTTTTCCTTCCTATTAAATGTATTGAAACTCTCTGAGAGGTCTATCAAATGGACTTCGATTAACCTAACACCCTGACTGCTATGATTAAATACTATTTGGATATTATTTTTCTTGTACAATGTCATATTATGACATAAGTTTCAAGTTTAAAGGTGTTACTTGGCACAATGTATTATTTATATATTGTGTGATTGCAATGGAGTTGTGATATGCAAATGGGAATACAATTAGAAGCAGAATGTGTGGCTAAATCTGGTATCTGTTTTCTTTAATATACTAATTCAATACAACTGTTTAGCAAATGATTCATGAATAGCACTCTACAGAAGACTCTTAGCATATCAAAATGGCACATTTGGATCCTGATCCACAGTATTTTTCATTTTCTTGAATGGGACTCAGTTCAGTTTTTCTCCTTATATGGGCCTTTCTTTGGCTTACCGTAAAATCAGTGATCTATTCCATCTTCATATCTATCCCCCTTTCCTAAGTGTCAGAGTTTTTTTGGGTTCACAAGAACAAAATCATATGTGATCAGGATATATCTTCAGGTTTTGTAGATCTATAGAGCCAGTCATATATTCTTTGTTTATCAACAACTGTGACCTTGCCTGGACTTATGAAGTCTACAGGGAATCCAGACCTCAATTTTTGCATTCCTCCCTGTGGAACCCAAAGGAAAAAAATCAGAAAAAAATGTACACTTCTTTATAAGGAATTTTCTAAAGAGTAATGAAAGGTGAACTCCAGTGATATAGCGACACACTTCAATGATATAGTGAACCTGAAGGTGGCAAGAAACAAAGTTTAGATTAACTGTGTTTATGCTTTATGCTGCAGGTTTTTCATCTGATTGCCATTTCCACTGGGAAGTCCAAGACCTGCCAAGAATTAGAAAAACAGCTATGTATGCAACTGTCTGTGGGAATATACATGCCTGTATATATACGTGTGTGTGTGTGTATATATATATGTATATATGTGTACATTGAGTGAGTTAATAAACATGCAGCAAAGCACATTTTCCCAATGGTATTTGATTTATCATACAATACTGAAAATAGTAATATGTGTTCCATTTTTCTACCTAAAAATGTAGACTTCCTTAGTTTTGAGTGATATTTTTATATGTATGAGATTTCACTTTCTCTGGAAGTATTCTCCACATCTCTGCATTTACTGATAGTTTTAGAAAAGTAAAATCAATGCAGTTGCAATATTGTCAACCATCTAAGTTTCTCTGTATGTGTAAATCTACACCAAAATGAAACTCAGTTAGAGATTGCCAAATAACAGACATCCATAATGAAAAGCTGTACTATTTGCTGATATGTGATTATCTTATAGCACTCAGATCCCCTGGATGTCCAAGACCTAGTCCTTGCTATCACTGGAAAACCATATGAAATTACCAAATTCATAAATGTACTAAATTTGTGAAGTACCAGCTTAAAATTCAGTTTGGAACATACTTCCAGAATTTCAGCTCTATGGTAGCTAGAAACTTCATCTCATTTCTCACCTAAATTTATTCTTTGCTAATTTACACAAACTTGTGTCCCACAAGCATTATCTTTTTTGTTTAAATAGCTTTCCTTCTCCTATGTGTTTATCCCTGATGGAATAAAAAGGAAAGGAAGGAAATTATGGAAATTACAGAAATTATGGAAGGAAATTATATCAACTTTAAGCTGTCCTTTTATTTTGAAGCTGTATTTAAAAGAAAAATAAATAAAAAGAAAAATCCGATTCACCAAACTACTCTTTTTTTGATATATATACATTGTGTACTTAATATAAGACTCTATGAACAAATACAAAAGTAGTGGTTTTGATTACATAGTACAGTTATAGGCACAGCTATTTATGTTTATAGGATTAAGGAAATCTTTTGAAGATCTCCATAACTAAAAGAAATGTAACCAGGAATATGACGTGTCAGGAAACACATGAAATCATAATCATAATAATTATATGTACATCCACACAATTATTTTTGACATAAATAATAACAGTGTCCTCCATCCAAGATGTGGGTGCATCGATTGTATGACTGGAGAAGGGGTGACATTTGTTCAACATCAGAGAAGTACCACATGCCTTGACAGGCTGTGAATGCAGTGTTTACTTCTGTAAGCCACAATAATTCAGAGAAGTCATAGATGTGCTGGGTCCTTTATCAAAGTAGAAAGATAATGGTGTATCTGGAAAATACTTTGCTTGCAACACAATCTCCAAATATTTTCTAAACTGGAGATGAGCGGTTCATTAATTAAACAAATTGTCTCCTAACCAAATCAAGTTATTTGAGACACTCTTCAAAATCCAGTCTCTTGGAGTCCTTCTTTGCTGGCAGTCAATACTAGTAAAAGGAAAACAAGATTGAAAACATTCATTTGCCTGGGTTAGAGTGCAACCAGCTTTGAGAAGTCTAAATAAATTTTTGTATGTGTGTTTGAATGGTTCAGCTTAAAACTTTCTACCACTACCAAGTACAGATAAAGCATAACCTCTTTTTCCATTTACTTTTATTTGGTTTTATTTTGTTTCCTTGTGCAAAACATTAGCAATATGTTCCAGTTTAAGCTTGTATCTAAGCTGTAGAACCCAAAGGAAAAATGACAGCTAGACAAGCTGTCATTGGTAACTTAATATTTGTATAATTTACTTAAAACTCTTGTCTGAATGAAATTTTTTAATCAATACATTTCTGAACAGCTGTAATAGAAGAAACAGCTCAAAAAGCAAAAAAAAAAAGAATTAATTTTTCTTATTAGTTATGTCATATCTGGGTAATTATTCCAAGAGGTTTGTAGTGTGTATCTAGTGCATCTAAGCATTAGAAACCAGATTTTTGCAACATTTGAGCCAAAAATTTCAGGAAACAAGCCAAGCCTCTGTTTCTGAAGATGATAATGTAGAAACTGGAAAAAATATCTAAATGTTTAACAATTCTTAAATAAAGTATAAAATTTAATTTAAAAATTACTAAGGACTTGGATTGCTCTTATTTTTTCAGCAGCAGATTCTCCCACAATGAATAATACTCCACAAAGTCATCTCTTTCTTGTAGTGTCATACTTGTACTGTGATTTTATGTGATAAGTTACAATGAAATGCTCTTTCAAATTCCTTTGTTTATATACAGTAATACAAAGAAGCTTAAAAAAATAGTGGGTACTCCACTGTATAAAGTGGGAAATCCACTTTATAAAGAGGTCTTCAACTGGTGCAGAGCTAGATAAAAAGAAAACTCTTTAAGCTGTATGTATGTCATGGGCTGAATTTGGAAGACTGTAGTTCCTGAGCCTACCAGAACTCCTCTATCGATGTACAGCTCTTACAAAGTGTAATCTAACAGCCTAGATTACAGAAGCCTAAAATCTGCTTTAAATTTTACCAGAGCCAGTGTAGAAGTCCTTGAAACCATAATCTTTTGCACTGTGGTCTACCAGTGCAGCTACAGAGTAAAGCTGAGGCAGTTCTCCTTCATTGATTTCTTCACTTTTTAATAGAAAATAATTTAATAATCTGTATGCCTGGTAATTATGTAGCATGCTGGTTTTACACTGAAGTTTATTCAGCAAACATAAAATTAGTATAAAACACAGTACGTCTTTGAAGCAGAATTTCTGATAGATCTATCTCAGGGAATTGTTAAGTGGTAATGTAATTAGAAATATAAAATAGAACATTTATATGGATTAATCCTTATTACAGAGATAAATTGCCTATTGGCCATGCACTTATTTATTAATCAGATCCTGCAAACATATTTATAAAGAATAGCCAAGAAAAAGTCCCATTGAAATGTCATTCTGACTTTACCAGGTGAAGTTCTGTTTGTTCCATCGCTGAAAAGAAACCTAATTATCTCATATATGATTCCAGAACCCTTCAGAATATTGTAAATGTGCAAAAGCTATTCAACTGGGCTAAGGCCAGGGAAATGAAATTTTGAATTAGCCATTCTTTGGGACAATACATTTAAATGGAGCCTGAAAGTTACAGAACGTGCAATGCCCAATTAAATTTGATGTTTACAGACCCAAGTTCCTTCTCTATGAAAGTAGGGTACATTAAGCACTTGTATTCTCACCTGTACTGAACAGAGAATGAATCATAAATCAAAGAGCAATGACCCAAGTAGTCCACTCGGCTGGATTTCTTTATTCCTGCACAGCAGTAGACTAATGATCCAGAAGATAATCCCTGTTGTAATCCTTTAGCTATGGATGAAAGGAGACCCTCAGCCCCTCATCGTTACTGGCACTACACTTTAGCATAATATTTTAGTATACATGACATAAATACACAAATGGGTGCTTGCATGGCTCTCTTCCTTCTTCCTTTTGAAGAATTAATGCCGGTAACAGGTCAGTATGTAGCCTATACCACTCATTACTCACAGAGCAAGTCAAAGGACATATAGCTCTCTTTAGCCTCATCTCCTCGATAACCTGCTAGGGTTTTACTGTGAACTGACCTCCATTTCCCCTTCCTTAAGCTGGCAAAAGCCAGCAAAGGGCCAGGGGTGCTACTGCTGTCAGTCGGCTGCCCAGTATCGCAGATGACGGACGGGCAGCATGAGGGGGTGCATTTGTCATCTCCCTTGGCTGCAGGAATAAGGAAGTTGGATTAAAAAATACAGACTATAGCCATATAAAAGGATACATTCAGAGATCCAGGTGAAATTACTTATAACTTGGGCATCTGTCTGTTTAAGGGCCCAGTTTTGCTTTCCTTTCCTTTCCTAGACTGGATTGAGTGGCTCCCCCTCCACCCACCCCAAAAAAGGGATTTCAAGTGCTAGGTGATCCTGCTTCCTCAGCTTTTGGAAACTCGGAAACGTTTGAGAAGCAACAAAAAAATTATCCAGACTGAAAAATCAACTCTTCCAAGGCTCTCAAAACAGAGGCCCTCAAAATCACTAGTCACTTTTCAAAATGACTGCAATAAAGAAGAGACATTCACAGTCATCTAGTAATTTCAAAAGTGAAGCTGCATCTGGTAAACTGGAATTTAGGAGTGTTAAACTCACTCTGGAACATGACCCCACTGGGCATGGGGCTCCAGCACAGTCTTGGAAATGGAGAGTCATTTACAAGATGAGACAAGACAGATTTTGTTTCTTTAGCCTAACAATGCAAAGGCTGGGAGGGAAATGCAGTCTATAAATACATCTAGGAATACAACTCCCTGAGAAGAGTAACGGTACTCTTACAATGAGGATGTTAGCATGGTAACAGATGGTTAGTAAGGTGTCTGTCAAACATTTAGGCTGCCAGTTAAAGGAAGGTTCCCAACTAGTACAGTCACTAGATCCAGAAGCTGCCGTGCAGCAGCAGAATTAGGGGACAAACAACCCATACGTGCTCCTCATGGAGTTTGTTAAGTTAATGAATGGAGTTGCAAGGTGTGAGGTCCTCTGACAGCAAGAGGTGACTCCTTCTTTCTTCTCAAAGTGAGAATCTTAAATCTACAGGGAATAAAAAGCCATATATAAACTAGGTTTAACACAAAGTACTTTTTTGAAGACACAATCTTCACCTGTTCTATCTCAACATTTCATAGAATCATAGAATCATAGAAGGATTTGGGTTGGAAGGGACCTTTAAAGATCATCTAGTCCAACCCCCCTGCCATGGGCAGGGACATCTTCAACTAGATTGGGTTGCTCAGAGCCCCTTCCAGCCTGACCTTGAATGTTTCCAGGGAGGGGGCATCTACCACCTCTCTGAGCAACCTGTTCCAGTGTTTCACCACCCTCATTGTAAAAAATTTCTTCCTTATATCTAGTCTAAATCTACCCTCTTTTAGTTTAAAACCATTCCCCCCTTGTCCTGTTGCAACAAGCCCTGCTAAAAAGTTTGTCCCCATCTTTCTTATAAGCCCCCTTTAAGTACTGAAAGGCTGCAATAAGGTCTCCCCGAAGCCTTCTCTTCTCCAGGCTGAATATCCCCAACTCTCTCAACCTTTCTTCATAGGAGAGGCATTCCATCCCCCTGATCATTTTTGTGGCCCTCCTCTGGACCCGCTCCAACAGGTCCATGTCTTTCTTGTGCTGAGGGCTGCAGAGCTGGACGCAGTACTCCAGGTAGGATCTTACCAGAGCAGAGTAGAGGGGCAGAATCACCTCCCTCGACCTGCTGGCCACGCTTCCTTTGATGCAACCCAGGTTATGGCTGGCCTTCTGGGCTGCGAGCGCACATTGTCAGCTCATGTCCAGCTTTTCGTCCACCAGTACTCCCAAGTCCTTCTCGGCAGGGCTGCTCTCAATCCCTTCATCCCCCAGTCTGTATTGGTACTGGGGGTTGCCCCAATCCAGGTGCAGGACCTTGCACTTGGCCTTGTTGAACCTCATGAAGTTCACACAGGCCCACTTCTCGAGCTTTTTCAGGTCCCTCTGGATGGCATCCCGTCCCTCAGGTGTGTTGATGGCACCACTCAGCTTGGTGTCATCTGCAAACTTGCTGAGGGTGCACTCAATCCCACTATGTCATTGATGAAGATATTAAACAGTACTGGTCCCAATATGGACCCCTGCTGGACACCACTCGTCACCGATCTCCATCTGGACATTGAGCCGTTGACCACTACCCTCTGGATGCGTCCATCCAACCAATTCCTCAGCCACCTGACAGTCCACCCATCAAATCCATACCTCTCCAGTTTAGAGAGAAGGATGCTGTGGGAGACCGTGTCAAAGGCCTTAAAGAGGTCCAGATAGATGACAAATGTAGCCCTTCCCATGTCCACTGATGTAGTCACTCCATCATAGAAGGCCACTAGGTTGGTCAGGCAGGACTTGCCCTTGGTGAAGCCATGCTGGCTGTCTTGAATGACCTCCCTGTCCTCCATGTGCCTTAGCAGAGCTTCCAGGAGGATCTGTTCCATGATCTCCTGAGGCACAGAGGTGAGACTGACTGGCCTGTAGTTACCTGGGTCTTACTTTTTTCTCTTTTTAAAAATGGGGGTTATGTTTCCCCTGAAGTGGGAACTTCACCAGACTGCCACGACTTCTCATATATGATGGACAGTGGCTTAGCAACTTCACCCGCCAGTTCCTTCAGGACCTGCGGATGGATCTTGTCGGGTCCCATGGACTTGTGCACCTTCAAGTTCCTTAGATAGTCTCGAACCTGATCTTCTCCTACAGTGGGCGGTTCTTCATTATCCCAGTCTCTGCCTTTGCCTTCTGTGGCTTGGGCAGTGAGGCTTGAGCACTTGCCGGTGAAGACTGAGGCAAAAAAGTCACTGAGTACCTCATCCTTCTCCATATCCCAGGTCTCCCATTTCGTTCTGGAGAGGGCTCATGTTTTCCCTAGTCTTCCTTTTAACCCTGACATACCTGTAGAAGCTTTTCTTGTTGCCCTTGACACCCCTTTTGGGCAGATTTAATTCTATCAGGGCTTTAGCTTTCCTAACCTGATCCCTGGCTGCTCAGACAATTTCTCTGTATTCCTCTCAGGCTATCTGTCCTTGCTTCCACCCTCTGTAGGTTTCCTTTTTGTGTTTGAGTGTGTCCAGGAGCTCCTTGTTAATCCATGCAGGCCTCCTGGTGTTTTTGCCCGATTTCCTCTTTGTGGGATGCATCAGTCCTGAGCTTGGAAGAGGTGATCCTTGAAAATTAACCACCTTTCCTGGGCCCCTCCTCCTCCAGGGCTTTGTCCCATGGCACTCTACCAAGCAGATCCCTGAAGAGGCCGAAGTCTGCTCTCCTGAAGTCCAGGGTGGTGAGCTTGCTGTGCGCCCTCCTCGGTGCCCTAAGGATCTTGAACTCCACCATTTCATGGTCACTGCAGCCAAGGCTGCCCTTGAGCTTCACATTCTCCACCAGCCCCTCCTTGTTGGTGAGAAACAGGTCCAGCATAGCACCTCTCCTTGTTGGCTCCTCTACCACTTGGAGAAGGAAGTTATCATCAATGCATTCCAGGAACCTCCCGGATTGCTTATGCCCTGCCGTGTTGTCCCTCCAACAGATATTGGGGTGGTTGAAGTCCTCCATGAGGACCAGGGCTTGTGAATGTGAGGTTGCTCCTATCTGTTTATAGAGGGCCTCTTCCAGGTAGCAGGCCCCCACCGTAATATCACCTGTCCCTGCCCTCCCTTTAATCTGTAAGCTCTCGTTCGGCTCCTCATCCATCCCCAGGCGGAGCTCCATGCACTTCAGCTGGTCATTGACATAGAGGGTGACATCCCCCTTCTCATCTCCCCTGCCTGTCCTTCCTAAAGAGTCTGTATCCCTCCATCCCAACACTCCAATCGTAGCAGCCGTCCCACCACATCTCTGTGATGCCGATAAGATCGTAGTCCTGCAGGTGTGCGCACAGCTCTAACTCCTCTTGTTTATTCCCCATGCTACGTGCGTTTGCATAGGGGCATTTAAGTTGGGCTCCTGATGAAGCTGTCTTACTGGCTGGGGTTCTTGTGCTGCTCTTAAGGTGCTCTCCTGCTGACCTGTGATCCTTCTCCAGGCTCTGGGCATCTATTGCTGGCATTGGCATCAAACTGGTAGGAGTGGGATGGATTGAGGTTCCCCTTCCCCAGCAACTTTAGTTTAAAGCCCTCTTCTCTAGCTTGGCAAGCCTATGGCCGAAGATGCTCTATTTACTAGTTTCTTCTTTCTTACTACATGCTTCACTGCTCAAGACCAGAGCTCTGGCACCAGTTTTGTAATGCCAAGCGCAATGCAGTGCTCTGGAAGGAATCACCAGATGGGACTGAAACCATTGGCACGAAATCTAGAATTTTTCAAACTCTTCTTACTTTTTAAGCAAGATTCAGTCTTTCTGCATAAATTATATATCCCTAGCTTTGTCATGAAGAGTCTTCCTAGAATACAGCAGTTTGCTTTCTATGCTCCCTAATAAGAGGCAAAATTGCTTGCTTAAAACAGTGTGCAGATGTTCTGGCTGTGATTATGGGAAGAGGGATTGGCTGAAAGACAAAGATGAAGAGCTGTGTTAGAATAGCAACAAATGGTGATAAGGCATCTGTCAAACATAGTTGTGACCATTTCCAGTAAAAAGCAGTTCAATAGTATATAAAATAAGCAAACAGCTGGGAGCCACCCAGGCCCCGTATAAATTATTTCTTCTCTATCAAAATCTAATGTGCAAGAACTTGACACCTCCTACTATTTGGCCAAGTGGCAGCACTATCAGGTAATTTTACAAGCAAAACTAGAGATCGTTCTGTCTTTGTCCTACCCAGTCAATTGCCTGGCTATTTCATAAGCTACTGGCAAAAATTGCTGCTCTGTGTACATTTCCTAAGTAGAAAGGTCTTCACTGATCCATCTCATCTAACAATAGGAGACAGTGACTGTTTTAGCTTCTCTTCTGCTTTCCCCCCCACACCAAAAAGAGGATATGTGTTGGATAAGAGCAAATTCTGACTTGACAACCATTAAGTAATAGGATCAACACATTAAAAGCATTTATATCCCATATTTGGAAATAACTTAGGCTCTTAGATGCTGTGGTCTCATTGAAACGTGAAATAGGGCTTCTAAATGTCCAGGACCGTTCCAGAACAGATCCAGAAAATGGGTCTTATGCACCAACCTCACGTACACTCTTTTAAGCATATTATCCTATGCAAAACTCTATCTAGTATTAAATAATTCACTCAGTGCGGAAAGACAAGATCTTTTTTCTCCTTTTTTCCCCTCATTATTGAAACAACCCCCATTTTTTCCCAAAAACATGCTCTATTGAAAATATTGTTCTCACCATGACAATGTTGATATAGAGATAAGAGAATTATCTTTTTCACTGTACCATTATGATTTATGTCACTTTCAGCTTAATCTTTGAATAATCAGTCACATTTTTATTTAGAAATGTTGATCAATTAAGTTATTGAAAATACTTATCCTTGCAAGGGAAAGCTGTCTTTTCCCCTCCCTCCTAAGTGGCCTGCATGTATCTGCGTAAAAAACTGAAGTTAAACTTTTCCTGTTTGTCTACTTCAGAAGCAGAAGATGCATCAAATTATTTTTCAGACTTTTGTAAAGATTGATATAAAAGACCGGTGTCTAGTTTCCTACCTCCAATCCTAAACCAGCTTGTCAACCTGGCAAGAGATTTGTCTGTGACTGTTCCAAAGCAGAAGGGAGAAAAGCTGAAAATATTGTAGTTGCCTGAGCCAAGGCAAGCCCCGGGAGGCCCCATGTTCTGTTTGATGTATCCAAGGAAAGGTCAGCCTTCTGCGCCAGTCACAAACCAAATGGGAAATCTCCAGTGGGAAGCCAGGGGCTGTTTGTGAGCAGGACAGGTTGCTCCTGCAAATCTGCTTGTGCCAGGTTCCCTGCAATACTCATCTCCATAACCAAGGCTGGCAGTTATTAGATTGCTGCACCATAAATTTAAGGACTGTTGTAATTGTTCCTCTCAAAAACATAGGTATACACTCATACACTAGCTTTGCAAGTCAAAAGTGGGAGTATTAACAAGAGTGGGGAAGCTTGTAGTAAGCGGAGGAGGGAGAGAGAAAATAAGGAAAAATAAAAGAGGTAGTGGAAAGCATAGGTAGTATCACAAGATGCAATAGACAGCCTTTTCCATCTACCTTTCCCTAATGCCTTGCAAGCAAATAAATTGCTCCTGTATACATACATCTCTTCCTGAAAGGTCTGTCTTTGGGGAGAATTCAATATTCCTATACATGAAGTTATACCTATGCTTTGGATCCAAGTTACCCATTTTCATATTTTTAAACAGAAATTTTGTCTCAGACTTTCAGGTGGAACAAATACTCATAGCCCCTCAAACCCATTTAAAATATCAGAGGAGCTATTAGGGTTTTATTCATTTTTAATGTGTTTTTACCAGCTGTAATTTTAAAATGTTTTGTCAACTTTTGTAATTCTCATGGTCTTACTCACAGTCCTGAGGATTGCTCTTGAGTGGGTGATGATTGCACAGATGCACACAAGCATGCAAATCTTCTCTGTGGATTCAGGACCAGAAAATATCCCCTTCCAGTGCTGGTAAAGATGCACTTAAGAGTGATTCTGTCCCTTTCTTTAAAAGCTCCATGGGGTAGGTCCGAGAAGCAAACCCCATTCAATAAAACAAAAAATAATGATTCTATCCTCTAGGATTGCAGGTATTCCTACCCTGTGTTAGAAGTGAAATTCTGGAGAAACATGGTGAGACGTTTCTTTAACATATACCCCAATAGCCCTTCACAGTTTTATTCCTTCCTCCCGAGTGGTCGCATTCTCTCTGCCAGTGATGCTCTTCTAAATCTCCCGGGTATTTGTTTTACTCCTAGCAGTCCTCTTGACACTCTCTTTGGAGCTGTCCCTTTCATTCTCCTAATTAACGCAACACTTTGATTCCACTCATGACATTTTGCAGATGGGTTGTAAGATTGGTGACGTGTCAAGACTCATTGACAGAGTGAAGATTTGTCTCATTCAGTGAAATGTTGCAATTTTCTCTTCAATTTTATCATTTAACCTTACCATAACCACTTGCCAGTGGAGTTGAGGTGAACAATGTTACATCTTCCACAGTTAACTAGTCTCAGTGTATTAATTGGGCTTTATATGTCCTAGAATGTCAAAAGTTGCTATGACAAGTTAAAATAACTTTAACACAAGTATCAAGTCAGGTATATTATTCTGGAGGCTAGTAGCTCTCCTTTCAGTGCTAGGTTTTGCTAAAATGTACATAAAATTTAGCATGCCTTTTAGACTGTCTCTATTTGCTAATCCTCTGAGGAAGCTATCACAGTATTATTTTAGTTATTACAATGAGGGTATTAATTTTGCATTTTATAATACATATATATATGATTTCCTAATAAGCGTCCTTTTTTTCACTCCATCTCCATTGTAACAGAAAATCCATGTTCTAAGGTTCTACAGTTTTCTATGGAGAACAAAATATTGGGGAGATTAAACATTAGACTGGAAGACAAGCTCTTCCATCAGGTACCTTATTGGTAACTCGAAATAACTAAAAAAAGGCAAATTTAGAAAAAAAAATAAGGATTTCTGGAAATACGGAGTAAAAAATTTGATCACTCCCATTTTTGTTACTTTAAATTGAGTGAGTGAATATTATGTATATCTAAACAGAGTTCTATGTATGAAGACCATATGCAGCTTTGCTTCTGGTTAATATTTTCACTTTTTTTTTAAAGATTATTTATCACAGAAATCCTAACAAAGTTCAAACTACACTGAAGAAAATTTCAGATTAAGTACTATAGCATCAGTCTGTTAGTATCCTTCAAGTATTTCCAAAGCCACTTTTGCGCTCAAATTTTCATAATAAGATAGGAATTGAGAGTGGACCACCATTAGAAGACCACTTTTCAGGAGAAGACTTCAAAATTATGTCTAATTTTTGTGAATCATTCATTGGCTTAGGCTAAAAAAAATTCTGTCAAGGCTAGACAGAAATAGCAGTAATAGCATCTGATCTGTGCAAGCTGGTTTTCTTTTGACATGCAGTTGCCAATATTCAAAAAAATTGTAAATCAGAAGGCTACATATTTATGAGAAGTAGTCTCCATAAATCTCAAATTTTATCATGTTTGAAGCTTCCTTCTAAATGAGAACAGTAAACTTGTAAGTGAAACTTGTAAATCAGTTTTATCACTGTCTATGTGTGCATATGTATGATATATAAATATACTTGAAATTCCAAATTGAACTTGTAAGTAGGTCTGATAAGTTTTTCTACTTCAAATTTCATCTCTTTCTAGGAGGTGGGAGGGGAATCATGGGAGTGTTATGGCTGGTATCATGCATGAATATGCATTTCATATGTTGTCCGTGCAGTACCACCATCTTCCCTTACTGCAATGGAACTATCGGTCCTTACAACGGTAAATAATTCTTTAGAAAATGGTCCAATTTATTAAATCTATAATTTTAATAAAATACAACCAGATTCTGATTCACAGCAACAGTGAATCAGCTGTAAATTTCCAGTTCCATACTAACCCACCATGATATAAAGCTAAAGAAATGGGGACTGGAGGCTTACTTGCTTGTCTTTTTAATATAACATAGTATACCTCAGTTAAAAAATAATGTCTTCCTCTATTACTATAGTAGAGACAGCACTTACTGGGACCTCTACTGTTCCAGGTACCTGTAGCACTGATTCAAACCAGTAATAGTTTGCCATGATAACAAAATGATTTATTGTCTGCATATGTAAATTACATTCATTCTGAAAAAATAGTAAAGTGTCTTCGGATCTATTTTATATATAATGAATAGTTTCATCATCAAAGCTACAGACAATTAAATGTAGAATAACCGGTCACTTTAGGCATCAAACAAATCAAGGGATAGCATTCTTTGCGTGCTTTGTCAGCTCCAGAGCATCCAAAACACAACTGAAAATAAAGGATACATTTCTGGTCTTAATATAATTTGTATATTGTGAAATATTGAAAATGTGAACAGGAAGGAAAGATGCTGTTGGAGGTCAAGTAATTTTTAATGCTTTTTCATTTTCTCTATTTGCTTGGTAAGCTGCTAGAAAAGCATTCCCTTTTGCTTGGCAGTAACCTTCAGAGATCTTTGTAATGCAGTTTTACACGCTTTGCACGTTCTTTTCCTCATGTTTTTACACTTGTTTTTGAAGCTATCTGGAAATGTATCCCTATTACCATACAGGCTTATCTGAAGTTGTACCACACCTAAAATAAGGCAATTGATTAGTAATGACGGGTTCTTTTCAGCTGCACACTCATTTTCAAATGAATTTATTGAAGTAAAGGATTTACAGCATATGGACTCACAGACGTCTCATGAGTTAAACTGGCATCCATATGTACAGCTTTCAGTAGAGAACTCTAGAGTAATATTTACAATGTAAATATCAACTTTTATTACATAAGAAACAAATATATCACAACTTTCACTTCACAACATATTTGTTCTGGTTTGATGACTAAAGTCATCTCTTTGAAATACTATGTGAAACTCAAAAATAGCTTGTTCTTGTCATAGACTTTACCAGGTGCTCTTCAGCGGTCCTGAAAAGCAAAGGAGAAACATGTTTTAAGTCATTTTCATAAGCAGTTGCATCATGAGGTGTATAAAAGCAGAGCACAGACAAGAAGTAACACTTGATATAAAACAATTGCTTGCTTGGGACTGACAAGCATGAGATGGAGCTATTCTCAGGAGCTTGGTGGGCATTACAGCCAGCAGACAAGGCTGTAGGATGAGGAAGAAAGGTTGAAGGATTAGGCAAAAATGCTACTACACATTGGTCTACAGCGCAGAACAGCTCACTTGGAAAACAACTGCATCCTTGAAATGGATACACGAATTCAGATTGCTTGATACGCACTACATCAGCAACTGGGCGCTGCGATAAAATGACCAGTAATAGTCAATACTGAGTAAGCGATTCACCTATAGGGAGATCTGGATCATCAGTACAGTCCATAAAAAAGGAAAGGACTGAAAATATTTCCAGGAAGACACCCGCGACCCGCTGCACCACTAGTCTCTCACTTAGTCAATGTCAGCAGTTTTAGAAGGTGCAAAATCCAGGAGCAGATATTTTTGCAATAATCTTGTCTAGAAAGAACATTTCTTTCCTGAATCCCATCACTTACAAATTGTTTTGTTCCTTGAGGCATAAGCAGTTTATTTCCTTTCTGATCTTTGGGAACTTTAGAGGAACTGCCACATTTGTGGAAAGGAAAAGAATATTTTCTTTCAGTCTTGGAAGGAAACAACAGTTTGGAGAAATGTCTTTTCTTTTAACCCCCCCCAAAAAAAAAAAGTTATCTTCAAGAGTAGCCTTTTTTCTTACTTGTAGTCGAGATGCAGCTGAATGCCAAAAACCATCCTATCATCAATTTCATAATATGCTTTTGAGGATACCAAACCCGATTCACTTCTACGTTACCCTTTCAATTTTATGTCCGTGCAAGTGCTGCGATGTAGAAGGGTTTACATTTCAGTAAACCAAAGAAACGTATTTGAGAATGATTTTAGAAAAACAGTAGTAGCTAAATGGAAAACAGTAACTGCAATATTTGCATGTCAGATGATCCCTCTACAGCATACCTTGGATGGGAGCCAAGTGCTTTCTTAATGCTTAGGGTTCGTGTTGCTGATCCTCTCAGTTCTAGGGGCAACTCCCTTCTAATGAAATAGATGTTACACAAAATGTGCAGCTCTTTTTTTTTTTTTTAACGAAAAGAAATATCCTTGAGTTTGTTCTCTGAAGAAATAATAATCTTTGTAATTAAACATGAGTCAATTCTGGTTTTACACTGCAGTGCACACAAGTTGAAACACCCAAGTGAGTTAGGTGCATTATTAACAGTGCCATTTAATTAGGAATTTTCAATAACAGCAATCATGGGATAACTTAATTATTGTTATTAAAATGATTACTATATTCAGACAATCCCTTATAGAAACATGCAACATTTCATGGAACATGGCTCTTTCCTAGATGATTCTGCTTTTCTGACAGAAAGAGGAAAGAAAATCTGGGCATACCAGTGGGAGGTGGCTCAGCAGCTCATCTACAGAATCATAGTTTTCTGAAAAGGAAGGTTCAAGAAGTTCTGCTTCATCTCGAAGTTTAGCGGGGTTTAGCTCTTCCTGGCTGTTGTGGATCAGAAACAAGTTTAATTGCTCTCAGAAGAAAAAGCAAACAAGCAAGCGAAGCCGCCTTCTAACTGTAGCTATTGCGCATTTTGTTACACTTATACCAAAGTGTTTTAAATCACATGAAATAGCATGTTTAATGGATGAAGAGACATGATATTTAAAAGCAGTTGTCTAAATGAGTGAATATACAAACAGAATATAAGCTCATATATAAAAACATGTGCTGCCACTTTTCACCTATACTGATTAGCACATATGGTATTTCTGGGACTTCTAAGTTTTCATTTTATGTGTTTACTTAAAGGCAAATTTTCAACAAATAGCACATTTTCTTTATAAAATTGTTGCATATGTTCCAAAGCTCTGTGGATTTTTCCTTAAGAGGCTTTTTTATAAATAAAACCATTTTAAGAATCTGTCAGAAGCTTTTTAAAATTGCCAGATGCCGTCTCCTCTTTATTCTTTTATACTAATCTGATTGTAGTGTCTGTTCGAGTCTGGAAGAAAATGCTGTCTGTATTTGAAAACCATGTTATAAACTACATTATAATGTCATTAATGTTCATTGCCTTTTGTTTGTCCTTTCTGTATACATACATAGGTATAAATCTTTTCTGTCTTAATACCATACAAGTATGGAAATAATATATATTTGCTTTCTTGTAGTACCTTCTTTTTCCAGTTAAAACTGAGTTTAAGTATTTCTTCACAGCCATTTGCTTTCGAAAGCGGCTGTAGTTGTCAGTGAAGACAGCGTCAGAGTGGCGTTTGACAGGACTGTCCTGGGAGCTGGCAATACAATTACAAAGAAAAAAATAATAGACGATGTCCATTTGAGAGAAGATATCATTAAATGAGTGAAACAAACTTTACAATATTGATTAGCTAAGTAACATCAAATTTTCATTTCAGCTTTCATTTCCAGCTATGATTTTGGATCTTTCTTCTGTTGAAAAGAAGCCACTGCTTCGATTGCTTACTATGTACTTTAGTAACACGGATCAAATTCTAAGGATCGGTGTTCAGTCTTTTTGGGCACACCTTCCACCGATTTCTTTGTCCTGCTCAACTTTGCCATGGCCCATGCAATTAGGATCCATACTTAATGATTTGTAGAGTCCCTGTCCCAGGGATTCTGCAGGATCAAATGGCTGAGTGGGGATTTCACAACTCCCTCCCGTCTGTTCTCATAGCCCAGGTTACTCTTTTTAATAAACTGACTTTATTCTGATTTCTATCATTTGCATAAATATATTTTAGTACAATGGCAAGGTGCAGACTGGTTTAAGTCACTGCAAGCTCTTAAAGGACCTGGTCACTGTTCATATTGAACTCAGTGAGGACAGAGCCTGCCTCTGAGGAAAGTAAGAGTGTAGCATCACATACATAGCTACACATGCGTGTTTTAAGGAGACAAAACACACCTTGTGAAATCCAAACATGGAGGCCTATTTTTCATGCATGATCTTGGGAAGCCTTAGTGTGTTCTGCTTTAAATGATCTATGGTAGTTTATGGCATATGAGAAACTGGCACTATATGTTCTGGAACAAGGCATCATTGACATAAATGCAGGACCTAATTTTCACTCAGCTTTTCAGCATATGAAGTAGGCACTCAAAGGAACTGTCATATTGGGTCAGACCAAAGTATTCTCCTATTCCGTTCCCAAGAATGCGAGTAGCTGCTGCTTAGGGATATGAAAACAAGGGAAGTATACAGTGATCCTTCCCAGCATCCTGCGACCATTAGTTTATGAATGCCCTGGTCCGGAAGTTGCATCCGGATCCCTTGTCTACGGATTTGCCTCATTCTTTTTCGAACCATTCTATAATACAGATTTCCCAAACATCTGGCAATATGTTCTACAGTAGGAAAAAAATCCTTCATGTTTGTTTTCACTGTAAACCGTTTCTTAATTTCATTGAGCATTCCCCTGCTGTTATGTAAGTACTGACTACTTTTTGTATTTACTTTTGCCATTCATTTGCCAAGCTAGTAAAAACACTACCAGAGAAAAAAATTAGCAAATTGGTGTGATAATCATTACAATATTGCCAGTATTTATTATTAGTGCTATGTGCAGTGTCTGTTGCTCTACCCCTCACAGCTGTATCAGGAATAAATAGTAACGTATTCATTTCGTAACAAATACCACTAAGTTGTTATATAGGATTTTCAGCTCCCCCATCATTGTATCAGTTTCTCTTTCATTATCCCTAAATAGCAAAAATGAGAACTTAGATACAGGGTAAAAAATTGCCAATGAAGTCAGCTAGGAAAAAACTCTACCTAATGTAAGTGTCACCTCACCTAACTCGTTTTCTAATAAGCGAATGCAGATATCTCTTCACAGCAAGTTTAGCCAAAAGATGGCTGTAGACGCTGGTGAAAATTCCATCAGCATGCCTTGCATTTCTGAAATGGACAATAAATAAACTCTACAATACAACCTGGGTTCATATCATTTTGATAATGTTCACTTTGTAAACATACTGCTTTCCTTAAGTTATCTATTGTACATATTAAATTAAGCTAATTTCATAAAACAACTTTTCACAATATACTTTTTAGCCCTTCCTGGGAAGTGAATGAATTCATCACACCAGAATGTCAGTGCAATCAACGTTTCTGCAGACATTCCTAGTGCTACCAGTATTCAACCAGAAGCCGTGTGGTTTTTTTCTGTAATTGATTCTTCCTTTCCTATTTCTTAGTTTGAAAATGTGACTGATCTTTTGGCATAATTCAAGTAGTGCATCACCATTTGTATTTATGATAATAAAGAAACTCACCTATCAATAATTCTGGACAGATCAAAATAGAATTTCTCATTTTCAGGTAGCGTGTTCTGCAAAATGTCTGATTCAGACTTTAATGACCCGTGGGCATGGTCAGGTTCACTGGCTCCATCAAATGGCATTCTGTTTCCCAATCTGTTGGAGAAGGAACCCATGTGAAGTACAGTTAGCTGAGGACATGCAACACTTCACTGCAGCTTACATTCTGGTTTGTGTCAAAATGCACATCTACTTACCTTAATCCGTAAGGCATTTTAAAGTAGTCTAGATAAAACAAAAATCACTTTCAGGTATAATCCATGCTCAGTGATACAGTAATCGACATAACAGATCCCTCTCTCTAATGCATACTTTCTAGATATACGTTGTCATCTCACACAATTTATTCCAGTGAATAGTGCGTAATGTATGGCAATTATAGCTCAAGTGACAACCATGAAGCTTTTCATAACAACTATATTTTATATAAACGATGGATGGAATCACCAGCCTCCACCCATGCACAGTGAAAACAGTTCCTGTGAAGTACTTACCTTCCAATTAAGACTTAAAATGTGCATTGAAATGCAGTATGAAACAGCTCTTAGGCCTTCTCTAAAGAAAGTAAATACGCCCTCAAGAACTTCAAACTAAATATGAAGTGCAGTCATGTATCTCTACGTGTTTTTATTCTCTCATGTTTAAATTAATTTGCTAGTTGCAAGTTAAAAAAGGTTCACATTTAATCTTTTAAAAATGTATCACGGCAATTGCTCTGTATAAACCAACTCACAGTTACTTCACATTTTCGTAAACTCCTGTTTCTTATGATGTGTCACATTTTATCAAGGGCAATCTGACTGCATAGCAGTAGTTTGGCATCAGAGGTTTCTTCTAGCTGCTTTTATGTTCTGTGGCAGACAACAGGTTCCCATTGCTATAGTAAACCCCTGCGTGTGATAATGTGCAAAAATCACACACTAAAACTAGGATAAGCTATTGGCCTTGTAATTTTACAGTCATTATAACTATTAGTACTACTTATGTGTCTGAGGCATGTAAGACTTCTGTCTGGTAAAAAAAGTAAAGTTGTGTAAAATAAACTAACTGAAGTCATACCTTTTGAAAATCAGTCACTATGCTGTTTTGCTATACCGGTTTTCATTGGTCTTTTTACACTTTATGTTCCTCTTACCTAAATGTAAAACGTACCTTTCTGCCATCTGATTTAATTTAGTTAGACAACTAATAACAACTTCAACAATTCAAAGTGTGCAGCATACAAAAACTACACATCAGTCCATACGGACCATTGCCCTTCATTCATGATTTAGGAGGTTTTAATATGTTCGATTTTGCCTATGTATGTCTCTGCTTTTTAAGAGATGCATCCATCTAGCCGAACTTCGGAGATAAAGGAGCCTTCCCACAAGAAAAGCCGAGGCTGTTTTGATGGACGTGCGTCACGCCCCGCAGCACATTTTATCACGCATCCTCTCCGCCATCTACAGGTACGGTGGTCACCGCCATCCCGCTCGTGGGGCAGTGTGGCTGCTGGGGCCTCCGAAGGTGCGTGCGTGTCTCGGGAGGCTTTTAAAGGGCAGGTTCGCGGGCACCGGCTGGACTTGGCCGGGCACGCTTGACCGAAGTCTCGGCGCGGAGATGCGCGACCGCCAGCTCCCGAGCAAGCACCCCGGCAGGGCGCGCCGCCCTGTGCGCTTGTTGGAAGAGCGGAGTGGAAGATCGGCGCTTCTCACAGTCCCCCCCCCCCCGACCTCCCCGCGGAGGGCGAACCCGGGCGGGCCGGCGGGGCGCGGAGCGGAGCGGAACGCGGCGCGGAGCGCGGCCCTTACCGCGGGACGGGGGGGAAGGCGGCCCCCCGCGGGGGCAGCGCCCGCGCCCGCCAGCAGAGGGCGCTGAGGAGTGCGAGGGCGAGGAGGAGCGGGGAGGCGCCGCGGTGCTCCATGGCCGCCACCTGCGGAGGGAAGAGCGCAGCCGTCACCCACCGGCCCGCCCGCACCCACCGGCCCTGCGCGGCGCCACCGGGGCTTCGCCTCGCCACGCGGAGCAACCGGCCCCGGCCCCGGCCCCGGCCCCGGCCCGGGCCCCGGCCCCGAGGGACGCCGCCGGCAGCGGGGTCGCCGTGGCGGGGTTGCTGCCGGCGGGCTGGGAGAGCGGGCACCCCCGAAGGCGACCCCCGGCCCGGTGCGGGGGGCAGCGGCTCCCGGGCTCAACGACCTTAAAAAATACACGTAGTTTTTAAGCAGTAAAAAGGAAGGGTCCCTCCCCGGCTGCCCTGGGCGGTCAGACCCGCTCTCCGCGACCCGACGGCCGGGGCGCCTTCCCTGCAGGTCCGGGAGGGGAGAAGGGGAGGTGGGGACGGGGACACCCTCCTCATCCGCCGGAAAGTTGCAGCTGCGGCGGAGGGAAAGTTACTCACGGAGCCGCGAGTCCGTCGGTGGGGCTGGCTGGGCGGGCGCGGAGCGGAGGGGAGCGTTGCGGGGGGCCTGCGCCCTGTCCCGCTGCGCGGCTGGCGGGGCGGCGGCGGCAGAGGAGAAGGAGGAGGAGGAGGAGGAGGAGGAAGAAGAGGAGAGCTCCGTCTCGCCGCACGCTCTGAGCTGCCCGCCGCGCCGCCGCGTTTTATAGCGTTTACACGTTTCTGCTTCCGAAGAAGCAATCACGTTACTGGGGAGACGTCACCCTTCCCAAGGGGACGGTCGCTTTGTTCAGGACAGTCAGAGACTTATATTTAACTCATGAGCAGCCGCGCACCCTTCCTCTCCCCACCCCACCCCCCACCCCCCGCCATTATTTGATTTATATTAATGAGTTAGTTTTGCGCGGAGCAGGGCACCGTCGGCAGCGTGATTCCGCCTCGCAAAGCAGGAGAACAGGCGGCTGGCGGGGCCTGCGGAGGGCACGCCGCACCGCGCACCCCTGCCCGCACCCGGGGCCGCCGGGAGGGGAGGTGGCTGCACCCCCCGGGGCCCTTCGCTCCCGCCCCGAGGGAGCCCCCTCCTCGGCCCCGGGGTTGCGCCTTTCCCTAGCTCTTCGCCCGTGTTTTCAGGCTGAGCCGGTCCCTCTCTGTCCCCGGCACATGCCCGTCGCGGCCGGGGATTCCCGCCCGGGGCGCGCCGTCAGATGGGCCGCCGCTCGCACAAGCCGCACCGGGGCCGCCGTTCGCACAAGCGGTAGCGCCTGAGCACTCAGGGGCTGGGGTACAGGGAGTTGGGTCTTAAAACCAAAATCTTTCTAGAGTTTTAGCTTCATTTTAGCAGGCGGTGGGGTGTTTACCGGTCTTTGCTTTTTCGTTTAAACTGTGTGTGTTCGTGGGAAACGGATCAGCCCGCACGTCCAAGCACCGCTTGGTGCATCCAAGCACCGTAGGTGCTTGTAACCGTTCCGCTGATCCCAGCGCCGGCACCCGCTGCGCTGGCGCGCAGAGAGCGCTGCTGGAGCGCATGTTTAACCCCCGTGAGCGGGAAGCGGGTCAGCTCTTCCTTCTGACATGTCTCAAGCCCAAACCTCGGTGCTGGAGTCACTGCCACATCAAATCGTTTCAAGCCTTCGATTTTCTCCTTCGAATTTTCCCTGCCTCGGAGAGATCTGTGGGCAGCAGGGAAAGAAACACAGGGAAAGTGGGCGTGGGACCCGCGGGCGGGCCGGCAAGGCAGGGTTGTTCCTGCAAGCACCTCTTCAGTGTCGCACGGTGGCTTTTCAGTGCCTGCCCTGAAATACCTGCCAAAGAACCGCGGCAAGAATTTCAGCTGAAACGGTCATTATCCTCTTTTTTTTTTTTTTTCCTTGAGCTTTTGTGCCTCTAATCCTCCTACTCAGTAAGTAACGATTGTACCAAATCCATACAGACGATTTCACCATTTCTCCTTACTTCTAATAGGTTTCTCTGTTTCATCTTTCACTAAAGGTTAGGCAGGCTTAATGCCGAAGATTCTGCGATGCTTAATCACATTTTCTAATCCAGTTACATAAAAATTAAGTGAATTAGATTAAAAATGCCTGGAAATTTGTTGCTCGGCTGACAGCTGTGACTAAAACCAGAGTTCCTGCAGTAGTCTAATTTCAGGAAATTTTCCCCTTGTTACTACATAACTAGAGGTCGAAGAAGCAATTCTGCTCTGGAATGGCGAGATGAGCATCAATAGCACCGTATTCCCCTCACCCCTCAGAAATATCCCAGCTGGCGCGTACGGGCGTTATGCTGTATGCACGACCTGGAAAGTTCAATGGACTTCACCCAAGTGCTTGAAAGAAGAGAGAGGAGGAGAAAGACGCGTCCTTGGGGGGCTGCGAAGGCTGCCGATGCCCGGCCTCCCGGCCTGGAGCGGCGAGCGGGGGGCGGAAAGGCGGCTCTCGGGCGGGGGCACCCCGCCGCCAGCGCTGCGCCGGGCTCGGGGGGCCGGAGTGCCGCAGCTGCCCGCGCCCCCGCTCCTCTGCTTCGCTCCTCTGCCCCGCTCCTCAGCCCCGCTCACTTTGCCCCGCGCCCGCCGTGGGCGCCACTGCGGGAAAAGCCCAACGCAGCCGGCAGCAGGAAGCGGAGAAGAAAGGAAAAGTTTCCTTTCAGCATGCCTGGGCTAGCGCAGACTGGAGAGGGGGGGGTCCCGCAGGAGTCCTGCGGGCTGCGGTGCCTGGGAGGGAGGAGGGGAGCCGCCGACTAAATCTAAGGGATATGTGGAAAACAAGTCTGTTGTCAGTTGCTACGTAAGTGCTATATGCGTGGCTGCATGCTGTGAGGAAATGTATATAGAACGGCACTGCCAAAAAAATTTCGGAATGACTGGTAAATCAGTACTTTTTTACCATACCACACCACACCACACCACACCACACCACACCACACCACACCACACCACACCATACCATACCATACCATACGATACCCACTTATTTACCATACCTGGTAAATCTGGTTTGTTGTAACTTTGTTCCCCTTTTCACAGGTAGTACACTAGATTGGACAAGGGAGTAATGTGCTGTAGGACTGGCTAAAATGGCCTCAGAACCTCTCTAAAGGTGGCAGTATTACTGAAAAAAACCATCTCTATAGCCCCTTTAATGATCTGAGCAATTTTTAGTGCATCTAGTCTTACAATACCATCTATTTTCCCTATTCTATAGAGAACAAACTGAGTCATAGGGAGATCAAGTGGATTCCCCTTGTTTGCCCAGGAAATCTCCAGTGGAGATTTAAATTGACCCCAGAAGTCCCAAGCACTTTTCAGTTGCACTAACAATTGTCTGCATTTCCCCTCAACACCCTGCTGCACCCACCGACTCTTCCTCTTTAATCAAGATAAACTGAAGAAGAAACGCTACCTCTCCCTTTCTCCTTAGTCCTTCCTCTCATTTCTGAAGAGGATTTTCATTGAGGAAGGTTGTTTTGGGATGACTGAGAAGGGTTTGGGGTGGCAATCCAAATTCTAGTCTTTTCCCACTTTTTTTTTTCCCCTGAAGCTTACATACAGTATTATTTCCACGACATTTCTGGATATTTTGATAAAAGCAAGTAATTAAAATGAAAATAAATCTTTATAAAAAGACAGAGAAAAACCCCTTTTCTGTAGGAGTCCTAAGTGAGTCCTTTAAGATCTAGGCAGATGGACCCTTTTTGGTTGGTAACTCCTACTATCTTCTACTGACAGAAACTCTACCCTTTCAGGAAAGAGTCACTTGGAAAAAAATAGTGCTTGGGAGCTCCTCCAGGATAATAATTAGACACAAGCAACTCTTGGGAAGTCAAGTATTTTGCAGTGGCTGTTGTAGGAATCCTGATGCATGACTGCTCCACGTTTACTGAACCTTCTACCTTTGGTCTACATGTCATCAAATATCTGGTTACTCTTCACTCTTGCTTTATTTTCTTTAATGTTCCACTTAACAAAAAAAAAAAGGGTTATAATCATAAAATGGCAATGTTTGGGAACGATGGAAAACCAATTAGAGAAGATTGAGCAAGGAGCAGAATCTTGTCTGTATGTTTATCTCACCATTTGTATACAAACTTGTGTGATGTATATATAAATCAAGTATTACCTAAAATAGCTACATCATCTAGGGGAAAGAGATTTGGGAGTTTTTAAGTTTGTTAGTTAGATTTGATTACTATTTTTAGCATGTAAAACTGTGCTGGAATTGATGGGCTAAAAAACCTCTTAAAGCCAAATCCTTAGATGAGAGAAATCTGCTTAGTTCCATGGAGGACCTGCTTAGCATTTACCAGATTTATCATGTAATTGTATTTTAAAAAGAGAAATTACATCAGCAATAGAAATCTAGTTTTACTTTGAAAAAAAAAAAGAAAAATAATAAAAGAGTTGTTTTAGGGCTTGCGTATTATATCAGAAAAGGAAACTTCTACTGACTCATGAGCTCTGCCTCACGAATCATTGGGTCTGCAGAATCTCCCTTGTGCATTACAGCTCATGTTCCTGTAGATGAGTTCAGAAACTCTGCCTTTGATCCCATAGTAGTATCACATTGATCCATGAGTTTTTAGAGCTTATAGATTGATGGAGCACTACCATCCAGCAGCTAGCAGAACAGCTTTCCGGACTTCCACAAAAGAGATAACAGAAGAAATGTCAAGAAAGTGTACATGAAGAGCAAAAAATACAAATAATAAGTGATAAACTAACCTGCCCTTCTGTAATCCTTTAATGGCATGATTAGCATAATCTCCAATTTATGCTTTCAGCACCCTGTTGCCTTGCTTGGTCCCACTCCCCCATAAACATTCATATTCCTCAGTATCACCTGGTTGGAAAAAATGGATGAGGTCACTTGCTGAAACTTGTCCCAGCTTCACTCTCTTTGCAGCTAACTATGAATGATTCTCAGGAGAAATAAGGAGAAAACCATCAGTTCATTCTTTTAGGTAAGTTTTATTTCAAAAGCACTGTCCTTGTTCCATCATACCTTTAGCTTGAGTCAGTTCTGCAGACTCAGAAATGTGATGGTAAACAGAATAAAAGACAGACAAATATTTTGCAATTGAAAACTCATGACTTGCCTCCTGCAGCAGAAACATTTAGCAGAAGAGTGCTTGTCTCCTCGGTTCCCAGGCTGTGAGGGGGTCACGCAGGTGGAACAGGGGAGCCTTCATTTCCTCTCTCACCCTTCTTGAGCCCTGCTTTCAGGTCACAAGTATGGATCCTCAGAGCAGAGTCATTAACTGGAGTAAACTCCTGCAACAACAAATTTTATTAACAAATGTGCCTACTATGTACAACACTTGTACAAGTCCCCCCTGTTCCAGGTGGTACCCTTGCATTATGACTCTGTGTGGGTTAACAATTTTCAAAATCAGTTTTCAAAATCACTGGAACGTTTGGATTATGCCCATGACTCCCAACCACTCTTCCCTCTCTTGCAATAGTATGTCCTGACATGTCATTAACACAGACATGCTTGAATAAAACTTCCCAGTGGATACCATGATGAGCAAAAGGCATGCAGGAGAGCTGCTGACTCTAGGGTCTTTTCACCTTGTCTATCATGCCATCTAGGAAAACTCTTATTGCTTGTAGTTTAGTTCTATGTTTTCATACCCCCTGCTCCCTCACCCCAAAGTGCAATCTCAGCTTCTCTCAAAGACTCCAAAACAGTTTGGGATAGACATCTTGTTCTCCAGGTGTTTATGCTGTTTGGTATGTGCTTGAACTACTGCTTCATGTCTGTCTCGTTCATGGTATGCAGCTGTCCTACAAGTGTCAGTCCAAATTCCTTCTCATTCTTTAGCATGGACGTGGGGTTTTTGCCATCCCCCTCAGTATTGGACACATGTATTCTGCACTCATTCCCCAGGAAGACCCCTGACTATGCCAGCTTCAACAGCAGCTTTAATATTTTTGTTTTTCTTTCGAAGTAATCTCCTTTTAATGCTTCACCTAACTTGTTTAAATAATTACATTCATCTTAAAACCCAGGAAATCACACGGTAATACAAAGCTTGTCAGGAGGCAGAGTAGTTTCTGATGTCATGTTGGGTATTTGTTTTTAACAAGCTATCTGAAATATGTCCTATTCCTACAGCACTGTTATAATCTTCAACCTTCAGCAAAGGATGAGATGATACTTTCATCACCAGAAATGTGTTCCTCCTCCTGCCCCAGACTATTCCTCTTCTCTGAAAATCTAAAATAACCTCTGCATATGTCAAGAATGTATGTCTTTAAGATGCCACAGCATTCAGACTCAGCTTCCCACCCATTTTCAGCCAACTCTTTGCTTCACAGAGTTTCAAGGTTTTCTACATAAAAGGTTTTCTACAGTCTATACAAAACTGGATTTTCTATGGTGAACCTTTAAAAAATCACTTTATTTTTCATGGTGTTCCGACATATGTAAGTTTCTCTAAGCTAATATCTTATTATCTAAACAGATATTAAGAACTACTTTTCAAACCTGCATCCCTACATTTTCGCCATGCTTTCAGGCCTGTCACCTGTACTATATGATACCTTATGAATGTCCTTTTGCCTCTAGCTGTACAAAAGGAATACAAAACAGAAATAACCTCCAGAATCCTTTCAGATTACCTGTTAAAAGGAAAACCCACACAACAACGCCACAATGGAGCTCAAAAGTTAGAAGGAAAGCCTGAGAGCAAACATGCCTGGGGCACCTTATCTTACTCTGATTCACTGTTGACACTCACCTCATGGAGTTTGGCTGCAAGTTCATCAGAAGCTTGGGGATCCAAGAAACTAATGATGCTAATGGCTAGGAGCATATCTCCAGACGCAGCCAAACTGTTACAAGTCCCTTTGCCTTCCTACCTACTTCCTATACTGACTGCAAAAAACCATGAAGTATCAGAGAATTTAGTCCATTTATACATTTGTAACTGTATGATTGGAATCTTTCATGGGATAACATATGGAATAGGACTGGGATACTTCTCCAATTTTGCATAGATCCTTTTCCTGTGTATAGTACAAGATCCTGGTTCTAGACTGCACGGCCAAATCCTTTTTGTGTTCCCTGGTGAACATTGCTACTATTGCACTGTCTGGAAGCTTGTGAGAGCAGACGTATCATCTCAGGATATAGAAAAACCCACGTCAGTCAGGCTGGAAGGCACATCTTAAGATGCTAATTATGCCAGGATAACTTTATCCCTTGAACTGACCTAATCATCACAAGTTCTTTATTTACCAAGCTGAAAAAAGCAACCATCTAAAAGCTACGGCAGAAACAAGCTAAAAATGCTTCAGTCTCAAGCAATTACCACTATTGTCTTCATGGAAAAAGAGCTGAGAAAGGTTTTCTAAAACTGTCCATGTGTATAAAGGGCATAGTGTAACGTGCTGTCTCTTAGCACTACTCTAAGCCCAATGTACGTTATTATAGCTGTGAAAATCTATATTCACATTTAGTTTCCATGAAGAAGCCATATAGAAGAAAGTATCAACCTGTTGGTTTACGATCCCTAATAAATTATATAATTTGGACTTAAGTGTTTTCAATATTAGTTATGGAAGATTTTTCTTCCATAAACCAGTTCCAAACTTTATCGTTTAGTTCAACTCCACAGGTCACCAGAACAAACAATAAACTCCTACATCTTGTTTAATTGGCTTCTTGGCCAATACATCAATGGCTCCTTATCCTTTTTGTCCTACATGAAGCGTTAAGAACGTTCCAGTGAATATAGCACCAAAGTCAATATATTCCACTTTATTAAGTACACATAAATAGATCCAATACTAGTAGGATTCAAAGGGATTTTGGGAGGCAAAGATCATCACAAAGATAAAGATTAATAGGCACAGCAACACCTTTGATAGTCATCATATGTGCTGTCATCATGTATGTGTATAATTATATGCTGCACTTTGGGTTTTTGAATTTGACAGATGAATGAAAGTGCTTTCTACAGAAACAAATGAAACATTCAGCACTGGTGCTAAAACAGCTAACACAATATTTTCATTTCTATTGAATGTTAATATTAAAATGTTGCTAACTGTTGAACTTAAGCAATGAACCTTAGCACCTTGAAATTTGCTAAACTTTGTGCTCAAATTGTAACAAAGCATGAATTTATACATTATTGATCTAGATTTTGATCTAGATTTGAATCTTGCTCCTGGTGACCGTGTGTCAATCATGCAGTTACATCAATAGCTGCACAGTAAAAATATCTGTGTAACTCTTTTCCAGCATGTAACTAGAGGATTTTTTAGTATTATTTCATGGTAGTAGATAATTATTTTGTACAAGCTTTAAGTACAATTCCATCTCTCCAAGTCACAGATAATTTTTTGTCTTACCTGAGACATTTTCTGGTTTAATAGAAAAATATTCCATAGATGTGGACTTACACAATGTCGCAATAGAAAATTATGTCACGCAACACTGGGTGTGGAAAGGGCAGCCAAGTTCATCTGTCACAGGTATTCTTCCTTGCTCTTGTTTCGAGAGGTGCTCTCTGTTGCTTCTAGCAGCATCAGCTCAGGTGGGTGAATTTCCACATGGAGTTTTCCAGAACGATTAGATGTTCATATCCAAAGGGGACTTCTTTGTCTATGAGCTTTGTCATTTTGAACACTGGGTTCAAAGGCCTTCAGAGTGAGGCGGTAACAGAACAGTTGGCTCAAGGACCCTTCTCTCAGATCTTGGAACAAGTATGTTGAATAGTAGAGCTATGCTTTTTGAGAGAGTGGGTAGCATAAACTGAAGCTGAATCCATAGCCCTGTCTTGGCCTCTGCTCCCTTACACACAATGCTCCATCCACAGTTTTATGGCCCAGAAAGCTCATCCTCAGTACAACTTGTGGCCCAGGTGATTGAGCAAGGTCAAGGATCAGCCTCTCCCAAGAAGCAACAAGTGCTGCATCTCCCAACTTGACTGACCACTCTCCGGCTAGGAAAAACTTACTGATTGTCAGCTTGGAAGCTGAAGAGCTTATTAATGTTCAGTGTAGTCATATTTTACTCCTAGCTACCTACTATGTACACTACCCAGTAAATAACTGTGTGTACTCATAAGGTTGCATACAATTCTGCTTGCAGAGTTTTGCACATAGTAAAAGATAACCAGATAAAAGTGTCCTAATAGTGAAAAGGTTACAAGGTCACTCAACAATGCATGTCATGTAAAAATTTAAGAATATGAAAATAAGCCATAAGCAGGAGTCACTAAAACAATTCCATACTCCTTTCTGTCTTGTCCTCCAGACAGCTCCAGACGAAGCTGAACCCAAAGCGAGATCTCTCAGGATCTATCACAATATAACACATTTTGTCAATGCTGTTTAGAGGCAATAGAGATTAGAGACAATCTTTTTATAAGTCTGTAAGAGATTGTCCTGCTGGGGACAGTTTGTCTTCAGACAGTCTTGATTACAAGCAGGATCGCTGTAACGTTGACCTCAACAGCCAGAGGAGAGACCGGCTATCTAGCGCTGGAACTGTCTTTGCTCAGCTTTGCTTTCCAAACCCACCTCTAAAATGTCTCCCCAAATGGTGCCCAGAAGTGATCTTTAGCAGAGTGAGACTCTAGAAAAACTTCTTTTTAGTCTATCTTGCTGTCATCCTATTTCATAGGCACATCATCCAGGGAGATGAGATGATGCAAAAACCACCTCTGTTGAAAAACAGAAGTGCCAAGACTCAAACAAAGCTGTGATTCAGGAGTTCCAAAGCCTGCTCTCACATCAAATAATAGAAAGGAATAGCCAAGCACTGAATCACCATCACCTCCGTTGTCAGCTCCTCATGTGTCTGCATAAGGATCACCCTTACATCCTCACCGAACATTTTACATGCTCAAAGAGTGACTGGGCAGGTGAGATGAGCAGAGTAGTCATCTGTTTTCACAGAGAGGAAACTTTCAACAACAGAAATCATAGAATCATAGAATCATAGAATCATTAAGGTTGGAAAAGACCTCTAAGATCATCATGTCCAACCGTCAACCCAACACACCATGCCCACTACACCATGTCCCTAAGCGCCTCATCTACACGTCTTTTAAATACTTCCAGGGTCGGTGACTCAACCACTTCCCTGGGCAGCCTGTTCCAAGGCCTGACTTGCCAGATACAAATTTTGTTCTTAAATTAGGCACTAGAATGATGTGTTTTATGGAATTATATTCTGATTCAGCAGAGTTATTAAATATATGAGTAATCTCACTGCAGTCAATAATGGAGCAATATAGGTTAAATCGTCAGTGGTCAGCCAGAGCATTTGGAGGGTTAAGGGTTAAGTGTGAGCAATCTGTTTTGCTGGATTGAGCTTGTGGCAAGGCCCTCAGCTGTGTGTCTAGCACACTCCATTTGCAAATCTACCCCTAAAGAACAGCAATATATACTACAGTATTTTTCTTACTTTCTTTTGATTCACTGTTCTGTTGTACTGATAAATGAACACTTAACCTTGAAAGTTTTTGATCACTAATGATTCAGATTTTGAGTACAATGTCAAGCTCAACAAGATTGTCTGAAACATTCTTGGTCTGTTTTTAAATCTTTGTAATGCCCAACACTGGAAGCAGCTTTTAAATCGCCTAGCCAGTCAATGTCTTACAGGTGCCTTGAAAGAAGCAGGAACATCTATTTATACCTCCGTGAACCGAGTAAATGCATTTAGACGTACGTGACGATATCTAGCCTTCAGTACCCGTAAAATGTCAGTGAGAAGGCATGCGGATGCATGTGCTCTGTTATGGATTAGGGGTGACCAAATCAGGAGACACCCTTTCAGGCATCTTTCAGAAACTCTATCAGGACATTAAATACAGTCACACTTTCACTTACTTTGCAAAGTCATGGTAAATCTGCCATTCTCTAAATTATTTGGATTAGTTGAAGCCTGTCTTAACCTACACTGAGCTTTCTCAGTCCCTGTTTCTCTCCTCAATATTTTTGGTTTTACTGAGGATATCTCTGGCCTAAAGCAGGTTCCCTGGGTTGGTGGAGGAGATGAAAATCTGCAAATGCCTGAGAGAAAGTTTAATTTTTTTTTAAGCTAATACATTTCAAACATGGTTAAATGATGTGGGAACATATTTAATGTTTAGTTTCCCTTTCAGAAGTGATTCAATGTCTAGAAGCATTTAGACACTTTGAAAGACTTTATTTAGTGTATATACAAGCACCCAAAAATATGTTTTTTGAGCATGCAGGAATTTTTACAGGGGTCAGTTTTATGTTGCCCAGAATGTTCAAAAATATCTGCATCATGAATTAGTGCATTGTGGAGTTATAAGAATTTTGCAAGGCAATTCAAAGATTTACTAAATAACCTCTGTCATTTAGTACTGACAAAAAGATGTCTGTATCTTTCCATGACATCTGCCCAAGGGATTACGGAAAAAAAAAGAAAAAAAATCACTGCTTTGATGCTGGCAAACTAGTGCTGGAGAGCTTATCACATGCAACCCAATCAATTCCTCAAAGTGATTCTCTGGATAACAAAGTCATCTTCTCTGTTACTTGGCAAAACAACAAAAGAGTGGGATAGAGTGAAGACCTGTCTATTTTTATCATCATACTTGTCCACAGAGAGAGAGAGAGATGGAACTTACTATGGAACTAAATAGAAAAGCACTAAATGAGAAAAAAAAAATCTACAATCCCTCTAGAAAAGGTTTAAAGGGAATTCTTCCCTCCTACAAAAATAACTTTAAAAGATCACCGGGATATACAGCATAGGAACAGAGCATAGGTCTCCTCCTTCCTCTCCAGCGTGCTTCAAATTCAAGCCCTAGACTGGCCAGTGTAGAGTTTGAAGATTCATCCTGTTTCAGTGCACAGCTAATCATCGGGAACTTCACACATGTCCAAAGAAATGCAAATTACTGCCAGCTGTGATTTGTGCCCTTGTCAAGTTGGAACAAGAGAGCGGCATCACCTTTCCTGTGTGGTCATCAATGTGCTGCCATAAAATAAAAAGGTTCAATATTGATGCAGGTCCGCCCTGAACTAGATATGAATAATTTTGCATTCCAGTGCCTTTCCGTACTATCCCTAGTCATAGGCACATCAGACAGTTATGTCCTAAATCAGCAAATCCAATTTCCTGCTATCTCAGTCCCGTCACTCTGTGTAATGCCTTTCATGATTAAGCTACTCTTGTTTAAAAGAACTCCTTGCTTTAAAATAGTGCAACTGCTCTTTCATAGCCCTCAGCACACAATCACTTGATTCTGCTGCTAAATAGATGAAAACATGTCTCTGATGCAGAATGTCATCAGGAAAGCAGACAGGAAACATGTTTACAGAAATAGCTCCGTGATCCAGTCCATGCCCATCAGACTCTGCCACCCTCATGCAGTAACATTGTCAGAAATCTGATGGGAGCCAAAAGCTTCCATAGAAGTTAAAAGGGGAAACGAGACATGCAAACCAGACCTCTCTCACAAGTTTCTTCCTCAGGCTGCAAACTGTTTGGGGGCAAAAGCATGGAATAACGCATAGCCCCCACCTTGCACAGCGAGGCCAGAGATCCTCAGTGGAGTCACTGGTGCTGCTACAGTGTAAGGCAGAAAATCAAGCTGGAAAAGTCTCCCCTTTCTTGCCCTGTGTGCTTCAAGAAGAGCTGCTGCCAGCAGTAGCTCACCTGTTGACTGCTGCAGTATTTTTCTCAAAACTCTCTAGGCCAGCTGGATGAAAAATACTGAGTCAACTATAGTTACTATTAATATTCCACTGAAAAAGAGATTAGGATCATGTCATCCTTTTCAACATTCAGAAAGGTAAATAAATAATTCCTCACAAATTCATACAGAAACTCCAAACACTCAACCCCTTTGAAAACTCACTTTTATTAAGAGACCCAAATGAAGATACAGGTATTTTACCTGAGTTTTAAAACACTTTGTAAGGCTGATTTCTAGAATTGTGTTCTCTGCTTTGTGAAGTTTTATCAACGCTGTCTTGATTTTCCTTAATCTACTCTGGACTTGGTGGAGGTAAATTTCCAATTAGTGTTTTCTTTCTTTTTTTTGCAGAAGCTGTACTGCATCATAGACATCACCTAATTTTATCAAGTGCCTATAGGTCAGGGATCTGGCATGTGTCATTTCACCTCTGAGAGAATATTTCCAGTAAATGTTGTTTTCAGTTTATACTTAAGAATGGATGTTGAGATGACTCAAAAACTTCATGGTAAATTGCAAGTGAATTTTAAAAATTTGATTTGGCAAAGATAGTGCATGTTCGGTGTGTTACAGTATGATAATCAGTAGCTGTCTAAAGAGGTGATCAGCAGTTCTTTAGTAGGGAAAGGTCAGAGAACACAGCATGAGCTACTTTTTTAAATATGCTGGAACATAACTGTTCTCAGACAGAGAGCTGTCAAGTTTTGTCTTCTATATGAAACTAGAACTGGAGCAATTGTTTTTGTGTACATGGACGATAACAGAATAGTGTTTCTCTTTAGGAAAAGGTGAAGTAGCTCTGCTCACTTCAGGACAAGGTGTCAGGATATCTGGAGGTTGATTAAAGCTCTGCCTATCACTCCCTGTGTGATTCTGGGAGCACCCTTTAATCACTGCCGCTGACTGTGAAAATGTATTACATGCAAAATTATTGTGAAGCTTAATTCATTGCTTGTGAAAGCTTTGAAATCTTGAGATCTGCATCATCTCTTCTTCCCAGTATTTTAAACTGAAATAAAAGGTAGAAAAGACCGTTACAATGAGCAAGTATAATCTTTTGCACATCAAACACCCAATGATTCCTGAATCTTGCAGTTCAGTTTGGGGGTTGATCCTGTGCAATGTGCTTTGGTCTTAATGCAATAAAATGTGCATGAGTCCATTTAAGCATGAACCTTATAGTGATTGCCCATCTGCTTAAAGCAAGCATTTGGTCAAACACTTCGTGGATGGAAGTCCAAGTACTTAGAAACCAGTGGATTTAAAAATCTGCAAGCGCTGTTATTTATGAGAGACGTTCTCACTTGTAATCCTTGGAAGGTGTTCTCATATGGCAAACTCTGACGCTGACTTCAGACAATGTCTTCAGCTTTGGAGTGTCTCCCCACAGGAGCAGAGGAAGGAGTCTCATTTACACTTCCAACTGTACCAGCTTGCATAATTAAAGATGATACACTTCCCTTTAAAGTACCTTTTATAGACATCAACATGTTTATCTTTAAGGAAAAACATGAGCTCGAGATTATAACATCTAATTTTATTTCACATTCTGAAGCTTCCAGAGTGCTTACAAAACATTAATTTCAGACATTGTTCAAACCACTAGTTAGGTATCTGGCAGCCATACTGTTTATGCATGAAACAATCTCTGTTTTTAATCTCCCTAATCCAGGGGACATAAAAAAATGTTTTGATATCCAGTGCAGATTTCAGGAGGAAAAAAGTACAGTACATTTAAGCTTCCCTTTCTACATTGTTTAGTAAATATAGTGTAATACAAGTATTAATATGCTGTGGAAAGTTCTACTGCAATGTAATGTGTATTTACAATCCAGGAGTAAAAATTTACTCATCTAAAACAATTTCACTCTCAAGGAACAAGCAGTTTTGGCCAGCTGGGTACACACTGTAGGCCAAGTTGTTTCTTCAAACAGTCCACCAAACTCAATAAGCAAAGCGAGCAGGCTTGAATTCTGCTTTTCGTAGGCACGTTACAGTAGGTGGTATCACCTATTCTAGAGCTAGGACACTGTGAACGCACTTGTGCATGCAATGAAGTTCACCAGACTGAATAAGACTCTAAATGAAAAAAATATTATTAATGAATGAAATAACACAACTTTCTTTCTCCGGAAGACTATTGTTTTAAGTCCGTAGCCTGCGACCAGCCAAATGTAGTTTTACAGTCTTATCAGCAAGTCCTCGGTGTACTAGAACCCATAGTGTTTGCAGTGAAATGCTCTGTAAACTCTGTAAATGGTTGTTCTTCTAGCAATGACATATATCTCTCCAGAAGGGAAAATGTTGCACACTAAAAATAAAACAATGAAAGCCAGTCAGTAAATACATGCAAAAGAATTTGCCTTTACGATAAGGAATACTTGTGTTTTACAGTAACGCTTGTAAGCTCAGTGTTTGTGGTAATATTTGCAAATGGGATGGTAGTGGGCTGGGAGATTGCAGTTCAGAGATCAATACCAGTGCTTCCTGAGGGATGCTGAGCTCGGCAAAGGGATGCATGCTGCCAGTCTCCAAAAGCCTGGAAAGTAAGATGTTAAGCATTTTGCCCATTCTCAAAAGCTGCTGAATCTTTGTCCCTCCCAGAAGACAGATGAGGACTTGTTCTTTCTACAGAAGCATAGGACCAGCCCCCTCAGGATCAGGAGTCCTGCGGCTGCTAGTTGCCCAGCCCTTTTAGGAGCAGACTTATTTGTAAGTGAGGAGTAGGATTGCTCCTCTACTTGTGGAAATTCTTTACCCTTTATTTGAACATGAAATATTTAACAGGAAACTGATACAATAAGACTTAAATCAGGCCCCATTTGTCTGTGCTATTTCCAAATACTGGACTTCCCTCATGTCAGTGCAGTTAGTCTCTACTAAGCCGGGGGTTAGCTTGACATGATACACATATGAGAGTCAAGAATATATGTTAACCTCAACTAAATATTCCATCTTTATCTTCATATTCCAACTAACTGTACAATCCCAGTATTCAGCCATAGATGTCTAAAATCTTGCTTTAGTGAAAGACAAGATTTCAGTGAATAATTTGCCAGGAAGAATTAAACGTTGGTACAATTTGAGAAAAACAATTTGAAATAAGGAAATGAGTAATCCCATAGCAAAACAGAAAACTTAATTAAAAAAATACTTGCCATTCATGCTGCTTATTTGATAACCAGAACTAGAACAATGAAACATGAGGAGTTCTGCTCCCATACAGCTTTACTGGGTATTAAAAGGTGACTACCTGTTCTGCTGGCTGCAGACAGAAAATTCTTTATAATTTTTACCATGCATTTAGTATGTTGTTTGAAACTTCTCTCTGTGTGAAGCTTCATATACTTCAACATTTTCCCCACACTGTGGGGAATTTTATACAAGCAGCCCTAACATGGAGTCTTTTAAGATCCTCTACAATCAGCAGAACAGGATGCCCATGACCACAGCCAGGACTGTGACATTAAATCCTCTACAAGGTCTGTGTCTAAGGTTCCTCAGACAGAAGCTGTTCTATGGTCATAGGAAGGAGCTCAGTAATGGGAGATGTTCTCTGAAAATTTAACAGCCTTGGGAAAACACGTAAAACCAGACCGTCTTTTTTTTTTTAAAAAAAAAAGAAACAGAATAGTGAAATTTGCAGAAATGTGTATATCAGTAATCCCTAACATGATCTGTTTCTTCAAGAAATCATCTGGTTTTCATGTGGCAGCACTTTCTTTCGTCTAAAGTAAAGATGGTTACAATTAAAGATACAATTAAAGATACAACACTATAAATATGCAAGCTTATGGCAGAGCAGCAAATTAGAGCCAGCAGTGCAAAGACAAGTGATCCCTTGGGCAGTGGGATATTGCGCTCTAAGAAATCGCCGCTACCCGCCTCTTGGCAATGTATGTCCCCTCCGCAACGGCAGCCGTAGACTTCTCAGAGATCTTCATCATGCATAGAAAATTGTTGAGATGATTGAGGTTCCTCCTAAAATGCATGTGCATATTTGCAGTAAGGACCTAGCTCAGGAATCTGGGAAAGCTTTTATGATGGTTTCATAGGCGGGAGGCGGGGTTTGTGTGGAGTGGCAGATGCGGAGGCTGTTGTTAGACCAGTGGAATTCAGGTCGACTTAAGCTGTTGGTGGTGCTTCCCACAAGGGTTGTGGTGGTATTTGTGGGAGTGAGGGTGATCAGCTGACTGTTCGTCTCCACAGGGAGGGGAGGACACTGCAGGAAAGGGTGGAAGGTGGATGCGCGGAAGCTTGACTTCCTGGGGAAAGAGTTGGCTTGCTCCAAGGAGGCTTGCCGCTGGAAGGTGAGGCTGGCCAGGCTGAGGTTGCTCCGACGTTCACAGCTGCTGTTGCGGTAAAATCCAGTCCTGCCGGTAGTGTGGCCATGGGAGGAGGGTCTGGAGCGACGGCTGAAGGCTGAGGAGCTCCCCTGGGAAATGTGGGCGCTAGCTCTGCGACGGGACAAGCAGGTGAACAATGCCCAGATGATCCCTCCAATCACCAGTCCAACCAGCATGGACACTGTGAAGGCTATTGTTATCTGCTCTGAAATAGAGCAAAAATACACAGCAAAGTTATTTCATGAACTCTGAAGGATTTTCCTGCCAGAAAATGAATTGCAGATGGCAGCCTCCTTAAAAGATGAACAAACGCTAAGGTTTTTGTATGTAATACACGAACTTTACAACACAAACACAGAAGTTCAGATTGCTCTCATTATATGGTGTTTTTTCTTTAATTTGCATGATTCAACAACATCCAGAAAGTAGCTTGCATTTAATACCAGTTTCTGTACCAATGCAAGGGAAAAGTCTTTAGTCTCTCCCAGAATCAGCCACCCACCAGATCCAAGGTGTGTTATAAAACTGCTAAGCATTTGCTTCTGTGGGCAACATGAGGTGTGAATTTATGCAAACTTGTCATTCTGTTTATGGATGTTTATGTTCTATGTGTATGTGTTTGCAAACTCACCTATTACAACAGTGATGTAGCTTCTGCCATGTTCTTAACGGAGTAAGCCTTGTATTAATTACAGCATGAGAACATGTCCCAGCCTTTTACTGCTGAGTGACAGATACTTTAAATCCTCATAGTAATTAATGTAAACTACCATATCCTAAATGATTATGGTCAGAGATAACCATTAGTAATACTAAGTCTCTTGAATATTTCCCATCCCCAATGCCCAATTTAAAGATGCATTAATCTGCCATTAGGAAAAGTAGATTTCTAGCTCTTTTATAAATGCTTTCAAGAATTAAGAGATCTGAAAACAAAAAAGAGCATGGCTAGGATTGTTTTCTCCCCCACAGGGTTTCACAGTGTGGAGGAATAAGATTTTTTCATTGTATATTTCTAAGAAAAGGACAGTTACTTCAGAAAGCTTCACTTTTGCAACGGAGCACCAGCTTTACTGCTGTTCTAAAAAGTTCGGAGATACATTTGTAATCCTAGATAAGGCCTGAAATTAACGCAAAACCTCTAATAAATCCCCTCAAAATTCAAGAAGGGATTGGATCTCAAACAAGAAGGAACACTAGGTTGACTACTGGTGGAGCAAAGAGGGAATAATTGACTAAGAGCCATGGGACAGCTTGAAACATGTTTATTCTGTCTGTGCTGTGTTACCATGTTTGTGAAGCATTTCTGTTAAAAAGGAAATTGTATTCATTAGATAGAGAAAGGTGAGTAACTTCTACAGCGTACAGAAGCGCAGGCCAGCTAACGCTGTGCCTGGCTGATCACCATAACTCCAGGACTGGGATGCAGACATTAGAGCCTAAAAAGGGCAAGATGAGACTAGGTTCAAAATTTTCTTGCAAGGTAACAGCTGCTAAAATTCAGTTTCCCCTGAATTTATGGTGCTGCACAAATAGTCATTTCCAGAACCCAGAATAATGGCACCAAGTCCGAGCTGTGGGAATTAGCCAAAGCAGGGTGCTGGAGAGGCAAAGAGAGCGAGTGGCCCGAGGGCCGGCTATGGAGAGCAGCCAGCACACAGCAGAGGGAGAGGAGAGGTGCCAGGCATGGCCAGTCGGACCGGCTTGCAGGCAGAGACACCCCAGTATGCACCAACAGATACCTTTGCTTAAGTCAGGCCTCTCTGTCTAGCAAGACTTAAACTTAGGGCAGGTCACTGCAGAAGTGGGAGAGGAAACATTTGCTTTCCTTCCAGCAGGGGAGATGTAAATGATTATTGGTATAATTGCACTTGAAGAATTAGTTATTATTACCTTCCTTATCTACCTTCTTACTTTTCTCCCTTCAGTGAAAAATTGTTAGCTATGTGATTCATACTTGCAGTTGGGGAAAATTAGCTCCTTGAGCACCAGAAAGTTGAGCATAAAATTTTCGCAGGTTTCTGGGTGGGGACTCCAAGCAGCATTAAATTTGAACCCAGACTTTGCTGCTGCCCATCAAACCCTGTCAGAGGGGCAGTATATTCACCCTACATGCCTTTGCAGGTGTGGTTCTACACCAACATTATCATGAATTACCGACATCACTATGAATATCCTACCCAAGTTTATTCACCTTACGTTTTTCAGGATAGACTTGAAGTTCCATGAGGCCCAGAAAATTTAAGCTCTAATTAAGCCACTGATATTTTGAATGGCTATACAATCCTACTGTTGCTTGCTTGCAACTTCAGCTTTCTGATTGACTATCCTTTTCAAATGGGAAAATAAAGACTGGAGAGGATAAAGCATGGGATATTGTTGCAGAGCACTGCTCCCTTCTGGGAGTGCTTTGTTGTCCTTTTGTTCAGAGGCGGACTAGACTTGACCCTAAAATTTAATTTTTCTTTAAGCCCTCATTTTTACAACTAAGAAACTCTTGACTGGGCACGCTGAAGTCAAAGGGTGATCGCCTGCTCTGCTTTTTGCAAGAACCCACAGGCAGCATCCTGTGCTGCAACTCCTGGCTGCAGATCAGAGCTCCATCATCATAAGCAGCCTTCTGACAAACTCATCGTGATTCTGGCCTTTATAAAACATCTTCAGAGACACAGCAGGCCTTACTGTGTCCCTTTTGGTCAGGAATAGCCTATTATGCCATTTTAATGGATTTAATACATTCTGTTACTGCAAGTTCCTACTCATACTCCCGAAGGTGGGAATGGAGAGCCAGGACTTGGCCACCTCCAGTTGAGTAAATCCCAGGGAGTGTCCTAAAGACAGCACTTCCCAAGCACTATAGCTGCATTCTAAGTTCCCCTACTGCTGTCCCTGCGTGGCTATGGGAATCTGGAGCAAGAACTGATCCTTTCTTAGGCTGATTTCTCTTGCACCTCGGCTGGAATGCTAGTTATGTTATTATATTTTGAGGCTGCCAAGGGATCCCCCAGGCGCAGGGCTCTGTGCTGCCACCTGATATCCCTGCTCCTGTTTGGGCTCTCAGCTCCAGCAGGGAGGAGGAGAAGGGGATCTCTGTGGGGCTCGAGTGTAAGCAGAAGCACGACAAGCCGCACAAGCATACCTGGCTCTGGGGTTGCCATGCATCATGGTGAGGATTGTCCCTGCATCCCTCTAGCCATAACTTTTGCCACCTGCACAATCAAATCAGCATTTCACACTGTTAAAAGCAGGTGAGGGAATTGACAAAAGTATCGAGTGCAGCTTTTCAGTCCTTCCCACGTGCTGTTCCCCTGTGCTGGAGGTAGAGCACAAACAATTATCCCTTTGGATAATGTCTTCATTTTCTTTAACTTATTTGATTCTTTTATTTTTCTACCTCTATATATGAATGTAAAAATAGAAAGTCAAATTATTCCCTGGGGAAACTCAGCTGGGTTTACACTGACTATTGCAGTTACCATCTAGTACCCCAAATGTTCTCATTTCAATTTGGACCTACATTTAATCCTTCTGGTTCTTATTATAGAAATATCACTAGACCCATTGGTTACAGACATTTTATTCTTTATATTCCCAGACTCTCCCTGACTTCAGTGGGAACTGTGGGTCACGCTAATAGGCCTAACTTGCTTTTTGTTGACTCCCTACAGAGGATGAATTTCACTGAAATGTAATTCAGTTCTAAAAACTTACATTGAAGAATTGCAAATCTATGCCCATTGATTTCCTCTTTAGAACGTCCAGCGATCACAGCCCTGAGGTACATTGGAGAAAATACTACCAAACAGAGAAAAAGATCAAAGGCGGAGTGGGACTTGCTGCACCTGGGATTTTGAGGGGAAGAGCTGGTTTTCACAAGAGTTGTTTTCCTCTTCCTTAATCAGTGCAGTGCCAGGGCAGAACTAGCCTCTCAGGAGAGTCAGAGCAATACTGACACAAAGTGTCTCCCAAGGAGCCATTATAATATATTATTCCTGAGAGCTGTGCCTGTCATTCTGTCCTCTGCTTTTAAGGAAAAAAAAAATTGGGGGATAAAATAGGGATGCTGACATTAACAATAATTCCCCAGGTGCTGGTCCCCTAAATATGTTTTGATCTGTATGTTTCTCAGGCTGCTCACACTGCCTGCTTTATTTGATTATGCCACAACTGGAAAGATTTGGTACCCCATCTCAGTCAATTTTCTCCACTCTCACCTCTAACACCAGCTGAGGTGAAAGACAAAGTTTTTTTTCAACAATGCAGGACTGACTTTGAGGTACAAAGCCAGAAATAAAAAGATATAAGGAAAGAAAGCAACTGAATATCTTAGCTACTTTACCTTTCTTACCTATGGTACTTCCAATATGTCCATGCCAAAAAGGTTGGAGGTTCAGAACCCACAGTAACACCCATGACTTCTGGATGTTACCCCCAGATCTGAATACCAAGCCAGCACGTGTCTGTCAGCCCAACATCTATCCAGATCAAGCAATTCCTTCTGCAGTCTCTCTATTCCCTCCTCTCCAATTTCTGCGTGTAGTGTTAAGCAAATGCAGTGCTACAGGTTTGTACAGGGGATTATTGCCTCTGCTATGCAAAGCTTTTTCTTGGTTGTTGCAGCTTTCTTTGAGGCTTTTATAACTTTCCATGAACTGTATATATGAAGTGTTAGTATATATCCTATCCAGTCGATAGCCTCTAGCAAGTCCTTAACACTCTATAGAATCCACACAGGAGAAATTTGGACATGTGACTAGTAAAGATGATAGACTGGCTGATAAGGTGGCTGATAGACTGGCTGATAACTTCCTAGTTATGGCCCTGAAACAAGTTCTTCCCGTCCAGCCTGGACATCAGTAGCAAGGCCAACCAAAGGGGGCTCATACCAACCTGCAAGTATTCTGAGAAGTGGACTACATTCTCTCCTTCATCACCTTGAGGTATACTTCACAAAAAATTAGCGACACAGTCCCTACCTAGATTTGTCAGTCCCTGGATCAACCAAACCCTTCATAAAATAAATTTGCTTTTTGTGATGGAGGATCCTGCCTCTGTCATGGAGCTTAGCAGGATCCTTGCAGACATACTCAGGTCAATCTCTTATTTCTGCAAGGCTTTCATTTTCTTTTCATGTGCATGGACCACATCAGATAGCAAGACATCCCTTTGAATGAAAAACACATTTGCATTAAGGATTCATTTGAATTTCACTCTGGATTTTGTTCCACTAGAATGTAAGAGTTTTCCTAAGGAATCTCCCTCTTGCCCTCAGCTCTGGCTGCGACGGGCTGGAACAGCATTTTGCTCCCTGAACTCAGGAAATCCTTAGGACTTGCATCTTTCCTCTAGCCTTATGAGAAATTCCCCAAAGTGTAAAGTTAAGGTGGGCACAAGACCTTCCTTGCCCCATGCTCACAAATATATACATTTGTAAATTCTTCAGCTGGCCAAGTATATGAAGGGATAGTAGTACCTTTCAAAATCATCTAAGTAGCAGCTTCAATGAGAGCACCTCAGAGCAAGAACCAGGGCGGGGCTGGGGAAGAGGGGACAAAGTACTGAATACAAAGGAAAGAGAAATGAAGAAGTATCTTTTAGTCAGGCTGTGCACACATGACTTGAATTTGAACTGCATCTTTGCTGATAATAGCTAATAAAGCTAATAAAGAGCCAGTTACCTTTCCAAGCATCTGTTCTGCTCATGCTATTGCTAAGCACAAGGAGGCAGAAAACACCCATAGGGTGAGGTGATACCTACATATTTGATGTGATTTCTAGTGGGTGACTTTCAAATATTACAATCGTCTTTATGTTTTGGAGCTGTTTATTTTTTGTCATTGCTTTATTAAAAGAGAAATAATTAAGTAGATTTTTCTTAAAGTTATTAGAAGTGATAAGGTGTCTTGTCAGTAAAGAAGGGCATTGTTCATCATTCAAGCTCAGCTTGCTATAGAGTTGTTTTACTCATATTATGTTAGAGCAACATTCTGTTCATTTACTTCAGCAACTGAGAGTAATTTTCCCATTTTTCTTTTCTTCCACCTGCCCAAAACTAGTATGAAGCATTGCACATTTGACATGCAAACTTTATTCCATGTGGGCTGCAGCAAGCTTGTATGCAGAACGTACAAGCTCATTGATTTCAGCTGTATTAGCAATGAGAAGTATCAGAACATACCACCATGTTGTATAGTGGAAAAGAGCTATTTCCATCCAAATTTTAGAATTGTAAATTTATTTCCATTTTAATTCTTTCCTTCTCACATTTTTGTGAGCTCTCTTTCCTTTATGCCATGTCATATGCCAGTGACTCAAAACTTGTCCAAGCAATAAGCATTCCTCCCCCTACAATGCACACACGCTTGCGCACACACGCATTGCCTTGTCCCAAAGCTGAAAAGCCTTGACAACTGGTAGAGGGTTTGATCTCAGACATGGAGAAATCCAGCTCAGCCTCCGTCTCACCCTATATTTTTTCCCAAAATGAAAGCTCAGTGACAAAAGCTGGTATAAAAACTGTACAAACCAGTATGAGAATTCATACCTGCACATTGCACAGCTTAGTGTAGAGCACCAGCTAGTGTATTAAAGCATGAATTGCATTTACAAATGACAAATCTAGTAACCTGACTAGTAAAAATGGTTCAGATACAGGAGTCTCAGTGTCTCAGGTTTCAAGTGAGGTTCAGGTAAGTCATCAGCAGATATTCATAACACAGCTTCATTTGTGCAAAACCAGACAGGAGCAGCCAGGGTCCATCAAAGTTTGAACAAACTTATAGCATCTTCCTACAGCTATAGCAAATGTACATCTCTAAGCCGGACAGGCTGCAGCTACTCCTCCTCACCCATCCCAGGCAGCAAGTTTGGAAAGGAATAATACCCTGGGCCCAGAGAGCCACCACTTTTTCCCACCACGGAAGGTTGGAAGTAATTTGAACTGCTTGAAATTTTATGCCAGTTCTACCAACTCCAAGAAAACTTAGTTTAAAGCTGGGGCTGGTACTAGTAGCCAAATCCTGTGCTGCTGTTGTCACACTGAGTTCAAAAAAGCAATTTCTCTGTATCTGACAAGTGTTGACATTACTATCTTCCAGATTTTTGTCACTAATTGCATTAGCAAAACAGCCTCTCATTAATCATTTGTAGGCAGTCCATGATTCAGTTGGGTGGGCGAATCAGTTGCTGTGTAATATCAACCAGCTGTGATCTTAGTCATGCCAAAGTTTAAGAAAGGTCACACAAGACTCTTGTGGAAAGAGTGAGAGTGACAGGCTACAGCACAAGGTGGTTCAGGTAGTTGTGATATCCAGAAAACAAACAGACGAGGATGGTGGCATCTGGAAAAGAGAATCTGTGGAAAAAAAAGGTGAAAGAAAAGCAGACTGTGCAGGACATGAGAACTAATAAACAAAATAAGTAAAATAGTTAGGCTGTCAGAAATGGCAGTGCTCTGCATTCAGACACAGCTGGCTAGAAGGATGTTTTATTTGGCCTGTGCTAGTGCGAGATTCTTTTCTGCAGCAACAGAGAGTAATTCTCCCACTTCACCGAATAACTAAACAGTTGTTTTTATGTCCACTGCAGATGAAATAAAAAGTACTGGGTTTAAAGTAGAGCAAAGGAAATTTAAAAATGTGTTTCTATCTTTGAGGACAGGTAAGAACTAGAATAGATAGTCCAGGTAGGTGGTGCATCTAGCGCCATTAAAGATTTTAAAAACCAATATCCGTCAAGAGTTGTTGTAATATAGAAGAAGGTAGAACAGATGACAGCTCAAGGTCCATACTGACGTTATTTTGTGCAGTTTCTAAGACTTTCTTCGATCAGGTAAGCAAATAGGCTCTGGAAACATCTGAAAAATTATTAAGTAAATGACAAGGAAAAAAAAATGCAGTCTGTGCCCTTGGATTAATTCTCTCTTTGAAATGCAGAGGGGATGGCTGTTATTAGAGGGTTAACTTCACAAACGAGCAATTTACCTAGGAACAAGATTGCCCTCTGCTGGAAATTTATGCTGAAAAGCTAAACAATACATAAACCACCTTAATTCTAGTAAAATAGAGTGTCAGAAAAAGCTAACAAGAAACATTCCAATGAAAGATTACAGAGACGTTAACAGTACCTCAAAACTCAGAAAAACTCTGAATTACATTGTCATAAACACTTAGGACTAGCATTTTGCAGAGGCTTTGAAAGTAAGATAGACTGAGGCACAACAAAAGTGTTCAGAAGCTTAGTGAAGTAAAGCTTGTGCAGTTTTGTGGCTTTGTGCAAATATCTGTGCTGATGGAGAAGCATGAGGCCAAGTCTGTTCTTAAGTTCATATTTCTTGCCATCCACAGTGATGTTCAGAATGATCTCCATGCACCAGAGTACATTTGCTTTGTTTACAAATACCATAATTCGTTGTGATAAAAAGCCAGAAGAGTGGAATATGCCATCTCAATATCCCACAAACCAACTCAGAGTTAATGATGTTCCCTTGATATTATTGGCAGTTGATTTTTACTGGAATGATAAATAAAGAGTAATTGTAATAATCAGAAGGAAACATCTAAGACAGAAATGTCAGCATGTTTAATTTAATGCCTTTGGCATAACTATATAAAACAAAGCAAAGATTCCTTTATGCGGACAGAGATAGAAACTTTGTTACTGTGTGGTTTCATTATGATTCCTAATGCATTACAAAGACAGTAATATAATTTTGATCTTTTCCGCATGTGCAGCAAACAATCCTCTGGCAAGGCATTGTTACCAACCTCACAAAACCAGAGCATAGGCCTAAGCTATATGGCCTCTGCATGAACCTAAATCAAACAGTAAATAACAATTTGCCACAATGCAATATGGCATTATAGTTATTACTTAATTGATAAGATTATTTTACAGAGTCTGAGAATAAAATCATTTCCTATATGAACAGAGCATGAGTGACTGGAGTGAAATCTTAAAATTAAGTAGGATTTCCTAAAATTCTTAAAATTCAGGAGGAAATACCGAAGTATGTATGCTACATTTAAGAAAACAGGAGATATCCAGGGTTAGAACAAAGCACAAGTTTTTCAGGTTGCTAGGAAGACTGTAGGGTAAGGAATACATTGAAATCATCCTCAGTCCCATGACAGCAATTCTGTTGTCTGTGGTCTGAGAAGAGCCTGCCTGATCCAAACGCAGCTTCAGGTGGAGCTTGTCCTTACTGTGAGAACTCACAAAAGGCCAAGAAGTATTTATACTGAAAGTCCAAGTTTTATCAGAATATAAAGTAGAATATTTTAAAAGAAAGAAAACTCAGAGTGACAAGGCACACTCTGAGTACCTTGAGATACTAGGTATACTAGAAATAAAGTATTTCAGCCTGCCCGGTACATCCTGTAAACAGTGGTTCTCAATGCAGTGCTTTTTGGAAGTGCTGCAACCTCTGCACGTTTGCCTCTGGGTCTCAAGTGTCTCTTTCCATCACCCGAGAGGCCTTGTTTCTGCTCCTTGCTCTTAGCTGTGCAATCTCTCTCCCTCTCCTCCTACAACCTGCTCAGCTGCTTCCCAGGAGAGGAGCAATCTCCCCTTCCCAGTTCCATCCCTCTTACTCTCCATTTTAAATGTACATCATATATTAACATAGACAAAATGAATGAAACGGATACGTACAACATCATAGTGCCTTGGCAGAAGTGGAAGGAAATCTACTGGGGCCCAAAATTGTAAAGTTTCTCAGAAACAGTCTCTTCTCACTCAAAAACATACTGCCTTTGAAATACTGCCACAGAGTATTCTGCTGACAAGTCTAACTTGTGTATTGCTTGTTCAAAAATAGCCATCAATGAAAATAGTGTTTAATGTTCTATTTATAGTCCTATTATTTTTTGAGAGTGCTAAAACTAGGGCCTTCTTCGGGTAAAAATTACGAAAGTTGTACTAAAGTTGAAGAATAGGAGGGAGAGGAGCTGTTTGTGAACTTAACTGAATACTGATCTAAAGTATCCAATAAACAAGTATTCAAGGAGCAGGAAGAGGGATCTGTATTTAAATCAGTTTTTCCTACTTTTTTCACAGCAGTAATACCTAAGCTACATCCAGTAATGCAGAAAATCTCCTGCTACATTTATCTTCCTCAGGGAACAGGTATAACCGTGAACATTTTGAGAATACAGAAGTATTCTGTATATGTGGTAGTACTGTACTCTTCAATTAGTCATCTGCAGTTCAGAAATTTGAGCTTTCTTTCTCCCAGTACTTCCTGTGTGACCATCAATCAGCTTCAGAGATTTCTCTTGTACCAAATATGTCTCTGAATATCTATTTCGGTGTGGGCTAGGAGACCTAATTGAGCAGTACTCACAAGAATCTGTGCAACCACAAGCTGATAAATGCTGGTATAATTTCTAAGTGAGATGATTACTGATCCGGAGTATTAGTCAACCCTTGATGACCCAGAACAGATGATCCAGGCTGGAGACCCAGTGGGAAGTGGGACATTGGTGCTTGCCCCACACGAACCAGTGGTGTCTGGGAGGCTGTGTTTGCACCAGACTGGTCCAGGTCCTACTTGCCTAGAGACTCCTGCACTTCTCAATCAGCAGAGCCATCAATGGTCTCCTTCTTCATTTATACTCTGCCTGCGTAACTTATGCACCTTCCACAGAAGCCATGTGTCTGCTTGGTTGGCTCATCCTTCCATTACCCTGGATAACTGAGACATGGCATCAATATAACATAATTTTTAAAGCAAAGGGTTTAAAATTCACAGATGTCAGTTAAACGGTCAAATATGCCATAAGTGTGTGTTAACATGCTGGATTGTGAATTCAAATGTCTGAAACAGGGAAATAATTTTCTTCTGCAAATAAGATGCCAGAGAAGCAAGGCAGAGGCATGTGTCAGAGCCCAAAGATGGTTTTGCATTGCATTGAACCAACTGTTTTTTTCTCCTCCAGTTATTTTGCTGAAAATTTCCTAGACATTATTTCATAACAGTGCTGTACATATTTGTATTGTTGATGGAGTTTTAGTCAAGGTTATTTAACAGATAAATCTTAAGTTACTGTTGTCCCATTTTCAATACATGACAGTCAAACTCAAATAAGTCTCTTTTCCATCTCCTCCTCTGTAGAAGGGGAATAAATTATGTTAGGAGAATAGTTTAGGATTGCTTGGTGCAAACTTAACTACTCTACAGGAGGTTTCAAAATCTGAATAAGTACCTTTTATTAAGTTTGTATAGGAAGTGAAGATTCTACCTTGAAAAACAGGAAAAAATGAAGTTGTCTGTAGTAACTGTTATTGATAGTCTTTCCTGATTTTCTTTTTTTTCCCAGACAAAAGGATAGGGTTATGAAATGAAGATAATCTTACAAAGACAAAAGGGTCAGTCTTGAATCTTGATTTTACTTCGTGCTCTTCGTTTGTGATTGTGGACATCTCATTCCATCTCCATGCTTCGGATTAATCTTCTGTATATATCTTTGCTCACAAAGATTTTTGATTCCTGGTTAAATGAATTACAATGGTAAAATGGGAAGTTGTGTGTAAATACAGAGCATTTTCCTTCAACAGGTTCTACAAGAAGAACTGAGGCAGAACCATTGCACCCACAATGTGGTGAGACTCTCATCTGAATATGAATCCTGCTAGGCTCTAGCAGTAGAGCATGCAGCTACAGGGGATTTGTCTTGGGGAGAAAGCATAGCACTAAGCTCCTTTTATTATGTGACACATTGACATGCCAACACATTTGCTGGTGTGGTGCTTGGAAGAAGAAATATACTTCATTTCCTAAAGACGAGATTTCTGTATTTGGTGGATAAATAAAGAATGATGCTTCTGGCAGCTCATGTGACAATGAGCAGCACCACATACTCACTCAATACAGTAGGTGTAATTGCCAAAATGTGTATGCGCTGTGTGTTTGATTAATATTTAAATAATAATCTGAAGAAACTTTGCCTCTTCCTTCTACTACCTCAGATCTGTGTCCTTCCTGCCAAAGATGGTTAAGCATTTGATAAATCAATGGCTGTGGGAAAGCACGAAAGAAGCAGTAATTAGGATGCAACAAAACACAGCCTGAGGATGACAGACTCACTTTAAAAGAATAATTTATACACAAGGAAGAAATCGTGCTCTGAATAGACAGCATGCAAGAATAAGACTGGTCTCTTCATGGCATAGTTTGTTGCTTTCATCCAACTACAGTAATACTCTTTTCTTTGGGCTTGCCAGAATAAAGGCAAGGAAAAAAATAGGTCCCTCATTAATATCTACTTTTATCTCTCTGACAGGCCTGCACATAAGATCTTGGAATGGATTTACATATTATCTTCCTAAATGTAAGGTCTGACTATTGATATAATCCCCTTTGCTTCAGTAATGGAAGTGATAACTTTCACGTGCTTGTCAAATCTTTTACTGAACTGATAGCAAAATAAGCATAATCATATTAAATTTGGAATAGTTTGATCATTCTGCCCCTTGAGAACACAGTATATGATTTATCTTATAAACTTTTATGTAGGGTTTATACAAAACAGTAGTACTCTAGTAGTTGATACAAAATGGTACCTCCAGAAGCTAGCTGGAAAGTAAAACACAGCATAAGGCTAAGACACAGTTCTGTCTCCTGGAGAAATCGGTGTGGGCAGAGTATGTTTAGATTTGACATATGACCTTGACTCCTGTGCCTGATGGAGCACAGAGGAAGTGCTGGCTTCCCACAATAGTTTAGCACCAGCATAAGTAGAAGGTGCAGCGCAGCGTCTCTTGCCTGGTTGCTTCAGGCTCTCTGTAGCAATATTGGAAGACAATGAAGCACCCAGACACAGCTGCCCCAGCAAGCAGTACTGCCACAAGCATAAGAAATCCAACTGAAAAGCTGCATACAAATCAGCCCTCCAACACAGCTGAGGGGGAACAGAGACATGGGATATCCTGAAGCTGAGAGGGGGAAGACGAGCAATGTTTTCCCTTTTAATCACATCACAAGTCACAGATTTATTTCTCGAGGTCTTCAGAGGAGGAGCCAGAGACCGTGAGTGTTACAGAGGAATGGAATTCGCTGCTGTCATGTTGTCACTGAAGGGCTGATGTTCAAACACAGCTGCTGCCATTGCTAATGCCTCACCATCATATGTTATCTTTAATCTTCCTTAAACCCACACCCTTTTTGCCATTTCTCTCAGTATTAGCACTATTTATTTGAAAGCTGTGTCCTGTTTGAGTCACTGGCCCAGGCTGCTCTGCTGCTGCCTTGTGACACATCCCAAGTCAGCTCACACTGTGGTCAGGGGAGCTGGAAACAGGAAGATCTGGTGACCTTGACCTGGTAGATAGGACAATAACTCTTCCTTGTAGAGATCTTAACAGGTTCAGGCGGAGGAAAGGTGGTATGTATGGGTCTCCATTGCCCCAGCAGTCCTCTAACTACCATGATCATTATCAAAATTATGTGGAATACTTAAATCAGCTTCTGACCACTTGAGCACTTGAGAAGTGATTTAGTTATGTGACATTTTCTACATCTCTGTCACAGGATTTTCATGTGGATCAGTATCTCGTCTGAAGGGGAAAAAAAGAGATTGCCATTAGTCAGGGGAAATCTCTGTTGCTCCAGAAGCCATGCGGCAAAAGTTACTCTGATGCTGCTGGGCCTGGGAGGATGCACAACCCTACAGCCCTCTCCAAGAGGTGAAAAAAAAGTCTGTCTCAGTTCCTATATAGATGATGCTGAGTTTTACTCGTGTTGCCATTATTTGTTTTTGTCTGTGTACTATGTTCTCAGGGTCTGTCTGAGGTCCCAGAGTGTGGCATTTGCAACAGACAAAACCAAAACTGGTTCCTGTCCTAAAAGCTCTGCTAAGCGGTATAGGATTTTCACAGTCCTGATTTCTGCAAATTCACCATACAGATACATTGCAAGTATTCTTCATCAATATGAAAAACGTTACTCATTCAAGTGAAATCTTCAGTTAAGTAATCTGGGAATATTAAATTTGTGTCATCTTGTAACATTTCACTGAGGAGCAGGAGGGAGAACTTGTAGGTACACTAGATTTAAGACTGGTAATAAGAAGGGAAACATTTCAAGGAGGTAACATCTCATTGTAAAGATCTCATTGTCTTTCACAATGTTGTTTAAAGTATCATATTTTGTATCTGTGTTGTACATCTGCTCCTCAGATAAATGTACTTAAAAAAACTCAATTGTTTACAGGAAGCATTTGCAAAACCAGAACCGACTTTCTGTCTGATTCTGTATCACATTTTACCTCATCGTCTTTCTCTTGACAACATTCCTGTGAAGCAGCACAAGAAAGTTTTCTCTATTTTTCAAATAGGGGCCTGAAACGTGGAGGAACCATCTGTCTTATCTTCCAGAAACCCAACCAAAAATCTGCCTCCCAGTATGCTTATTTCCACAAATGTCTTTTGGGGGATCCAGCCTGCTCTAAGTTCAAGTTCACCATAGGAAAATAAAACAATTCTAGTTTCTCAGTGAATTTGGGAAGAATCAATGTACTTTACTCCATGTTAGGATCCCTATCTCAGGAGTCTGAACACATTTTGAAGTTGATAAAAATTTTGTGCGGTGTTTCTTGTAGGAGGAGTGGGAGAAGGCTTTATGTCACCATTGCCTTTACTAAACACAGCTACACAGCCACTAAGCCAGGTATGCTTGCAGGTGCGTTATTTGATAGAATTGGGGAAATCTGCAGTCCCAAGGACATGGTCTGTCCATACCAGACTGGCACAAAGGGGTATAAGCATACTCTACTTCTTTCTGCACTATACCTTATATTATGCAATCCCACCATTCACACAACTAGAAATTTCTAGTGCAGACAACATTTTGCACATATTTTAGAGGAATAATGCTCTAATTAGTCCATCTGATCAGTATCTTCTGGGCTAAGAAACAGAGAAAAAGTCCTCATGCAATGAGTTCTGAGAGCTTTCTGACTAAACTAGGAAATGCATCCCTCCTTCCTATTTATTATTTTATGTGTTAGACTACTTTTATCTGGAGATAATTTTGAATTCCGTTGTCCAAATTCACATGGCACGGACATATACTAGAACCAACCAATGAGGGCATTTGGATTATATGCTGTTCAAAACAAGCTCTTTTTCTACCATCAGTAGATATGGGAATGAAAGACAAGCTGCTCTTTGTTATTAGAGGTCTTAAGGATACGGAAATGTAGCTTTGGAGATGTACAACTTTTGCTTTTTTTAAAGGCTTCAGCTTGAATAAGTAAAGGACAAAATATTAGTCAGAAGATGGAAGGTTAGGCAAGCAATAAAGAACTAGCAGGGCTCTAGAAAATCTATAATAACAAACCTGGAAGTATGAGCCATTTATTTGATTGGAAAAGATAGGTGGGGAGCTGGAAGGAGGGTTTGTTCACATACAGTTGGCTCTCATATTAACTCCATCATGATGGGGACAGAGGTCTGCTCAATGATTTGAGTTCTTTAATATCACAGACCATGAGGTAAAGCCCTGAGTTGCAAGTCCAGAGTGATGGATCAGTTTCCCTGATGAGCCAGAAGCCAGACTCTGAAATTCAAGTGTTAAGGAAACAGACTTGTTAAGGTAATGCATGATAAAGCACTCTAGGAAGTCTGAGCAAGAAAGTTGTCGCTGTAGACGTAGTCAGTGTATGCCAGGTAGGGAGATGCAGATTCAGTGTCAGGACTGCATTTTATATATATATGTCTGTGACATGGGAGAGGTATTAGTATAGGCTCCTGGCCAAAGAAATCAGATATGTTCTTTCCGATATGTTTGACTTCATCAAATCGATATGGATCATCCCTTCCTCTGATAACATTTGCTGGGACCATTCTGCTCCTTTCCCTCTCACTCACCATGTATTGATGAATTTGGCTTGCTTTTAATTTTTATTCTTATTGGGTAATTTTATCTATTTGTTATATATCGTTTTAACTAAATGCAAAAAGACAAAGAGGTTAAAGAAATTCAAAATTGACAAAGCCAGTTATCACTGGAATACAATTTTCATTTATTGTCCCAGGTAATGCTATGAATGGAGAACTGCTTACTTAGTCATCAAAAATACAGTGTGGTATTTTGGGTCATGGCAATACTGATATTTGCGCACCGAAAGGCTCTATCCTCATTTTCAGTCTCTGTTTTCTGAAGAGAACAATGTCCTACTACTTTGGATAAGCACTGGAAGAAATTACTGCCTAAAACAGTAGAGCAGGACTGCATCATGAGGTTGGAAGAAGGCATTTTGGCTCTCCCTGTCTCTGTTCCCCCATTGGGGCTGCTTTCAGCAACAGCAGCCTGTAAAGTCTGAAGTTATATGACTCCAGCAGAGTGATTTCAAAAGGAAGCAGCTCACTTTTTCACATCCCATTTCCAAACTTTTGCAGGCATCAGTGATCTAACCCAAAGACTGCAGAAAGAGATTATATCTCTTGTGACGACATTTATTCCTTGTGCTATGAGCTCCTTATGATGTGTGATATGCTATGCACTTTTAAAATCACTGGGGTTTTCCAAAACACAGACAAGTGACAAAAAAGACACCAACAGCAAGAAAAAATTCCAGCTGATGTAGTGTCTTCAGTGACCTTGCTCTATTTTGGCTGATTGTCATGAATTAAAATACCAGGAATAACATGCACACTAGGGTGAAATTTTGAAAACGGAGAAGAGGGAATGGAAGAGAAGAAGAAAAATAGCAATTCAGGAAATACATCCTTGAGGTTGATACTGCACCTGAATCCAAGGCTCTAATTTTGTCGTGTTTTCCTCCTACGTTGTTCCACTTCAACCCTGAAGGTTTTCTCTACTAAGAAAAAAATCTCCACTGGTGTAAAGCATCTATAAGTGGCTCTATGTCACACCTTCACTTCCTCCTATCTGCCAGCAAGGAATTGCATCTTCAGCTTAATGAAATCCTCTGCCCTATTAGCAATGCCCAGTCTACCAAGATAAAGGCCTTCTGAGGTACTCTCTTTCATGCTGGTCTTTTCCAGCCATCAAACTAGGAAGAGTAGTAGCTGGTAGAAGCTAACACTGCCACATCTGCTGTCAAGTGCTCCACAGCTGGCTCCAAATTGTAGCCTTTGTGTGTCCACATCTCCAGCAGGACAGCTGAGGCAGCTCCCAGAGTCTTCATGTGCTGCTGCTAAAGCTAGACTGGAAGGTTATAAAGTGTGTGAAGAGGAGCAAAGAGAAGGAGGAGAGACCACCCAGTGGATCTGCTGGAAATGCGCTGACATAGTCATCAGAGTGAAAGCCAACAGGCTTAACCTGGTCACCACACAGGTAGCCAAATGCTTCTTTTCTCACTTGCAAAAGAACTGGACTGGATTTGCTGCTGTTGCTTCTACTCTGCCATGGCTACCACCCATGAAGGATCCCAGAAAATAAATCAGGTCCCATGGCTGTCTAGGTTGGACTTTCCTGTGTTTGACAGCTGTGTTACTGTTCGTGTCAGTGCTGCCCTTCACAAGTAGTATTTCAGTTCATAAAGAGAATGATGCAAAGTCCTTAACCACCATTATTGCTCCACCACTAACATGATACCACAATGCAGTATCAGGTGTTAGAATACGCTCATTTCTAATGACCATCTTTTCCAGCAGAGTATATAGTCTGACTTCTTTCAAGCAAACAGACACATTTTAATGAGGAGACGACCAGCGGGTTGAGGGAGACACAAGGCAAAATTTGACATTATATTTAAAACCATGAGTGCGTTTATAGCTTATAAAGTCAAGTGATAATGCTTAAAGTATTAGTGCCAGGCAGTTCGCAATCTTAAAATGTTGGAAGCCAGCTGATATATGGCATCATTTCCACACACTGGACAAATAACACCCTGGATTCTGATTAAAGAAAAGAAAACTTGTCCTTAATGTTTTTAAGGTATTAAATTGTAATATTGCATTTTTAAATAGATACTTGAGTAAAACTAGACTGAAGGATAGTCTAGGGGTCTAAGTTTATGTTGATTAATATCTGCTTACACTTCTTCTTTCTGCTGCTGTCATATTGATCAAATGTACTATTTCAATTAAATTTCCTGATCTGAAAGTGTATTACTATCTGCACTGGAGAAATGGGATTGTCTTGAAGCCATTTGATTGTGTGTGGCTGAAAATGCTTTTAGGAATTACAAGAAATGCACTCCCGGTTAAAATGGAAACATCTTTGCTCCCACTGTTAACTTACAAATCAAAATGAACTCAATAAAGACTATATTAAAACAGAAAAAAATGAGATTAGTAGTTGATGGATGGGTACCAAACCCTGAATTTCTCACTCAGCTATTGCCAAACCTCCTTTTGAAACTACCAATTAAAAAAACAATCCAGATTCTCTGTCTACAGTCCCATGTGATACCAACAGTGCTGAAGTTCAGCAGAGGCTGGCTTTAAGTGCTTCTCTTCCTACCTCTGCCAAAGTACCATACTATGGATTCCCACTGCAAAGTAGGGTGACCAGAGGTTACACAGCTTCATAGAAGCTGGCACCTGAAACAGGAACGTATGTCTGCAAAGACTCTGCGCAACATCTGTAGTAGGGAACAGCTCTAGCAAAGTGAGAATTGGAATCCAAATTTTGTGCTTGTGACGCGTTACACAGAGGATATTTGCTGACAGGGCCAGAGGCTCTATCGTGAAACTCATGAATTTAAACCAGAAAAGGAGGTCAATATTCCTTTTTTTTTTTAGTAGAATTGATCTTAGGCCAGCAAAACTACTGGTTTGCTTCTTCTGTTTTACTCTGCTGCGTAACTTAGTATTTCAAAAACGCTGCAGAATTATGATGGTGAAGACTGAATTCAAAAGAAGAATTCCTGCAAGATCTGCAGCTAAACGTGTTATTGACTCCCCAGGCTGCCACTGGCTCTACATGGAGCTTGCAAAAAAGTGTGCTAATTTTTTTTTTTATATATATTATTATTTGTTAAGGTCTTTGCATGAATATATATAGAGAGAGGATTTAGACTACTTAGGCAATTCACACAGCATGACTTATATCAAGGTGTGTATATCTTGTTTTTATTTACACAGCTTTATTCATGTACACTTCCACTAACCTGGAGCACTTGTAAAAAGATTTATATGTGCTCACACATAAATAAGCAGAGGACAATTTAGTTTGTTCATTGTTTTAAAATTCTTAGAGTCACTTTTAAGATGCTATTGTGTGAAGTTACCAGTGGAAGCTGGACAGCTTTAGAAAATAGGATGCCTGTATATTTTCCAGAGTAGGCAACCAACTGTTAGACAATAGATGGTTTATAAAATTGTAAGAGATTAAAAATCATTATAAATAGTTGCTTTAACAATTTTTACAGCATTTATTTTTTTCTAACAAAGTTAGTCCCTCTCAGCAAACCTTTGCACACATGTTGAAGTTTACACTTTGGCCGAGTCCATGGGAGCTGCTGAGAAGTTATACAAGCATGGAAAAGGATCTGCATCTTGGTAATGTATTCACAATCACAGGACTACCTGGTGGGTGGCTTAGAAAACCAGTGAAACAGCCTGTAAGCCGTATCCTGAAAAATCACAGTTTCAAGTGCTGCATTCTCATTTAATAAAGAACTTCATTTTATTTATATCTACTATGTGTAGTTTTATTTTTACCTCAGAAAATACACTTCTATCATTTTAAGTGAAGTTTCCTCACAGTGAGCTCATGTCAGTCATTGTCTTCTGACACAGACTGTGCAATGTCCCTCCCTAGCCTACCACATATGACATACCTACAGGAAAGGAAGAGGAAATGCTATGAACTCTTCTAAAATCTATCAGAAAGATAAGAAAAAGCTAAGAGACATCTTCCCTTCCTCGGACCATGCAAGCTCCTCACAAAAACCCAAGCGGTGAGGTTCATCTGCTGTCAGAGCGTAAGCAAATGTCAGGTGATCTGGGCTGGGTACAGTATCAGTCCCTGGCAAGCCAGGTGGGCAAGGCTGGTGAAAGGAGATGCTGGCCCTTTCAGCAATAAGACAGCTCATGCGTGTCCTGCTCTGCGTTGTCAAATGCAGTTCTTGTTACTGAAGGACCAGGGCTTGGCGCACCTGGAGTACTTTAAATGGAACGACAGAGTAACAGCAGTACCAGCGGGGCCAGCCGCATGCAATATGCCATGGAATTTAAACATTCACTTCTTAGGTGCTTTTTTTGACTCTTCATGAAGATGGAGAACACCTTGCCCACAGTTTGAGCAGTATGGTTAATGAATCCTTAGAGTTTCATACAACTTTGTTGTTTCTTGTGTAGGTTTCCATGACAGTGAAGAAATAATTTACCTCAGAACAAAAGCAAATCTGCAGTAACAAGGGGCAGCACCTTTTACGCAAGGATTCTTAAAGTACATGTTGATGAAAGCACTTTCATTTTTGTTCTGAAAGAGCCACTTTAGAATTACATGTAGTTCCACTCTACAAAAATGATAGTTATTCTTCAGATTCCCGCAGACAACCTCCAGACAAGAGACTCTGAAACAGTAATAACAGAATTTTTTCCCCAGTTAATCTGTAAGTATTTCTCAAAGACATCTAGTGTCATTACCCTACTCTTTAGCCCAAGACACAAAAATGAAGTGAGTTGCTCATGGTCTCTCAGTAGGAAAATATATGTGTCACTGCAAGAAACCTGTGGATGGCACTCAACAGATTCTTGTTTCTTATGCTAAGGAAATGAAGGAACTTCCTTAAATCTTCTTGTATAGTTATTTTTCACTCTTTTCCCAGGGTACTTCTAAGCAACAAAAGTCCTATTTTGCTAATGCATGTTATTTTTTAGTTTTAGATAGTGCACAGATTCTTGGAGGGGTCGTTGCTCAATAGCAATAATATAATAGACAAAACCAGATCATATGATTCACTTTAATGCTAAATGCTAATGCATGTTAATGTTAAACATAGCAGAAAATAGAGCTTTTTGGAGGGAAAGGTTCTCCACAGCTGTTGCACAGAATCCTTTAGGATCAAGTCACTGAATCTAATTACCTTGAATGAATTTCGATATAACATATACTTCCACCTCACACTCCATGTGTTTCAGTTAATGAACCATTCCCAGGTTTGGGTGAAAGAAAACAGTCTTAATGGGTAATAATCAAAATATACATTGAGGAAAAAGTAAGGAAAATCTGATCATGAGACATCACAACAAATTACAAATAATTTTTCATTCTGGAGGCGTAAGAATTTATTCCAAAGGTTGCAACATGTTTAGTTTTGCTATCTCTTTTTCCTCAGAAGATGAAACAGATCATATCTGCCGTGTAGGTACATCCATTAAATGGTTGAGAATGTCTGCCTGATCTGAAACATGCTGAAGTCAATAGACACCTCTTCAACTGACTTCAGTAATGAACTTTGTCAAACAATCAATTCTGTCCTGGCAGTTCCTACTGTCTTGATTAGTTTAAAAACATGATAAAACTTTGTCAAAGAAACATTTGGAAAACAATCTTTTGCACTGCAAGAAATACAAAATCTATTCATTACTTTTTGCTTCCAAAATGAGGCTTGAAAGTATCTAGATGTATTTTTTAAGGCAATCGCCAGCAAATCTCAGCATCTACTTTAATGATATTCTAGAAGAAGAAAAAAAATCCTTACCCCAAAACTTTGGTGGCCATGTGATTGGAGAGTAAGTACTGTTTCTATCCATAACATCCAAATAACAAATATAGAACGGTATGTCCACAGAGGAGCAGTGTGTTTCTGGACGTTTGAGATCTAGCAGTAGAAGCAATGCTTTTGTGCTGTCAGGGAACCGTGTTTTTCGCCCAAAAGGAAATGGATGTATCACGTTTCCTGCCTGTGGACTCGAATTAGCAAGTGCTCGCCTTATCTTGGTACACCACATGGTTCCTGAGACGGGGAAATAGTTTCCTTCTCGTCATTTCCTCTGCCAGAGCAAACTGACTCAGAACAACGCCAAATCTCCTCCTCTGAAACTTTTTGAACCCCAAAATGTCCAGAGATAGACAGATAGTTAAAATTCCTTTCTCTTTCCTTTAATGATTTTCTGTGTTGAAGACCTTCCTTAAATGTTCAAAAGCACTTGTATTCGGTGGGAATTTTCAGTAAGGATGAAATGTGTCAAGAGGCTTTTAATAAACAGCATTTCATTAATATATTTATTTAGGGTATGAGGATTGCTAAGTATTCGCCATTGTTCCTCGGCTAGTTTGAGGAACTAGCTGGGCCTGACAGTGTAACTGTAAGCATTAATATTTTAATGAGTGTACTTCAAATTTCCTTTGCCAATTCTTTTCCTTTCCACACCCCATTCTAAAGTATGAGTTCCCTGAAACACAAACAGGCTTTGAGCTAATTGTTTGGACAGTTTTAATACAATGCAGTGTTATTTCCCTGTTGGAGTTTGTAGGTGCTGCTGCTAAATATAATAAATACCAATAATAACAGCCCTACAAAAGAAAATAGCCAAGATATTTAATGACACAGACCCAGAATTAATGGAGAATGTATGGAGATCAATATAATATATGATTTTGTATGTATGTGATAAATTCTGTAGGACCCAATTTGAACTATTTTCCTCTTAAATATTTTGCAGATAATGGATGCCCATAAACATTCTGCTGTGAATGTCAAACCTCTGCTCTCTGAAGAGTTGGATGAGGTTTTGTTTTGCCCATTGTTAAAAAAAACAGAATCAGCTACATCCATTTTTCACAATTAATATCAGGAATCCCCAAAATGTAGGAAAATTCCAATCTTAAGATTTGGATCGGGCATAATTTTAATGTTGAATCTTTTTTGGTTTTTTTTTTGTTTGGCACTTTTTTACATGAAACAGATTTTAAAAAATACTAAGTAAACATAGTCTGATGGTTAATGGAAAACTGACGGCTTTCAAAGCTGGTGCTTAAAATGACATATCCAAATTCAGGTTAAGACCTGAATGAAAAAGATCTGATTTTCAGATGTCTGTGAACAAGACACAACTTGATAAGAAATGCTGGGATTATTTAGTTTGGTCAGGACACAGATACCAGAGCAGATGATAAAAATATACAAATTAAAGTATTCTATGACTAGGGTTAGTTTTGTGCTCTAAGAGTAGATGGAAATACAACAAAACTTAATTATTTTAAACTATAAAATGAGGAAATTTAGTGATTTTAGTTTACTGAATGCATCTATTGAGATGATCATTGTAAAACAAAATTAAACACTGACCTTAATCTAGTTGAAAAGCAGATGAGTTCAGACATGGACACTTGTACAGATAATTAAATCTTCCATATTATCAAGTGTATGAAATATGAACCTTAACACTTTGTAAGAAAGTCAACAGCAATGAGAAGCAGCATGACAGTTTCTCTCTGGACAGGGTATTCTAAGATGGGAGTTCTCTTGTTTTCCTCAGAAACAAACAGCTGATATGGGCAACCATCAGCAGCAGCAGATCAGAGAAGCTGGACCACCAAAAGTGTTACCTGGGCCATACACCCGTAATGCTTATCAGCAAGTTGCAGCAAATAAAGTTCTAAATGAGTCAAGGTGATGTGGGTTTACAATGACTTGCTAAGCGGGAGCCGCTCTCAGAACAGTTTCAAACTCTCTTTCCACTATTTACTCTTGCAAGAAAAAAAAAAGAATTGCAAGTTTGTGCAACAGAACTTATCTAGAATAGGTCAGCGTATCAAATCCTGAGATGTCATAATTCAAATGGAATCTTCTTCACCAAAAAGCTAAAGCAGGTTGATACATCATAAACCTTGTCTTAATTTATTATTTAAAATATTAGACTAATTTTGTTTCTGTTAATTTTATTTCTGAGTATTGAAAGAATTTATTTTCTTGGTAACCCCATTAATTCTTTCATTTTTATCTATTGAGAAGTATCTTTTCCTGAAAATAAAATCATCATAACTTGAGGTACCCTCATGGATAAAAATGCTCATCACCATTCATTATACTGGCAAGTATAACACACTCTCACTTCTGACTGATGGGAGACAGAGGTATTAGAGGACAAGCTGTCAAATACATTGCTGATGTGAGTTCAATTCCAATGAAATGAGCAGTCTTTTACTCCTTGAAAAGAGGAACTGAATTCTGTCCTTAAAGGTTTTGAATGTATTGATTAAATGAGGGGAGGTGCTTTGAATTTACAACAGCACAAGCCCTAACCCTGAAGAAAGAGAAGAACTTTCAGGGGAAATGAATGTGATGGGTATCATCATATATTAGAAAAATTGTGGGCAACCTAACCGTAGGTAAGCAAGGTGGTGCCGGCAGGTGAAGAGTTGCCCGCTTCCTTGGCCATGTGCAGGCGCGGGGGGAGGACTTAGCACCATTGCCAGCCTGCTCTGGGGGCAGCAGTTGCTTTTTCGGAGGCATTTATGCTTTCCCTGTTGATACATCATGATTCTTCTCTTTTTCCTTGCCGTCCAGTAAACCCCTGATCAGTTTTTAACAAAACACTTACAGTGGAGAAACACTTTACTGGCTGCATAGAGATTAATTAGATGATGTTTGAGTATGATCAGTAAGCCCTACAAATTGAACCCAGATCTTACCTACTGTCAATCACTGCCAGACAGAAGGGTTGTACTACTGTCACTAGATGCAAAAAAGGAACACCGTGTCAGAATATTAAAACAACTTGCTGAAAACTACTTTTCAGTTTTTCAGTTGCTTACAGTTACTGGCACTTCTTGAGGAAACATAGGTATATATGCTGAATCCTCCTGCCTGAACCCACAAAATCTTTTTATTTCAAATGTAGGCAGAGTTCACTAAAAAAAAAGAATGAAAAAGAAGAGAATGAGCATCCAGTGAAACTTTTTCTTTTTTTTTACACTTTCCATCTGGAGATTATGATTTAGGCTGGGATTTCCTTTAATTGTTTCATATTTCAGCAGCCTCATATTTGTCCTTGGTTAGTTTTACAGCTCTCCGGATGCATGAAGAAAAACTCAGGAATTTTTGTTCTTTGACCAGTGATGAAAAATGTTCCTGTCTCCTATCAAACTACCCATTTGAAAGACTGCTCATAATGTGACAAAAGACAGAGAAACTACAGCTTGAATTTACTGCCGTTAATGACTCACTTCAATCCTCTTCAAGATCAAACAGCAGATTTTTTCAGTTTACCTGCTACAGCTTAAATAACCTACTTCCACGTCCTGGCTCTATCAGATTACACCTTTCGATATGATATGCCTGCTATGAATGAAAAGAAGTATGGCTGCAGTAACATCGTCATCTCAGAAAAGACCTTGGTTTCCAGGAGTGTATTAGAAGTTAATAATTTTTCTCCGGATTTTTCAGAGAAAGAATCATGGGTAGGAAACGCATGACAATTTCAAACATTCAAGATTTTTGGGAGGTGTGAAATCCTAAGGACATAACATAAAAAGACGGTCCCTCATTGCTAATTATGTACCGTTACATGATTGGGAAGATAATGTCACTGTGCAGAATGTGAATACACTTTGTATTTACTGGAACATGTACAAAATTTTTAGATCCAATATTCAACTCAAAACTCTGAAAGCATATTTTTTCCCTAACATGGAAGTCTTATATAGTCTAGTGAAAGGTGACCGAGAGACATAAAAAGAGGCAGAGGAGAGGCCTCCCCTTCTGCCAGCCAGACTCTTTTCATTATATTTGTGATATTGAAGACAGTGTTTGCTTATTTATATGTGTGTGGGAAAGCGAGGGGGGAGAATCAAAAAAGAGTACACAGCAATATATATTTTATGTTAATGCATTTCAGCACTAGTTAAACTTAAGGCCAGAGAGAAAAAAAAAATTGTTTGAGCCAGGTTTATCTATCTCAAATACCTAACGTTAAAAGGGGCAATGGGTCCTGCTGGAAGCAACAGTGGTAAGTCATGTGGACAATAACCAGTTTTAGCATCTCTGCACTGTATTCCCACAGGCAAGTAACAGCTAGGGAGTATGGTGCTGAGAGTTGGCATCAGGGGGCTTGTGTGGGTCCAGCTGTGCACCAGGGTAATGGGGGTCACCCTTGGGGACACAAGGAGGTGAAAGAGGGAGAGGGCAAAGATGAGCACTTTGGGGCTAACAGGCAGTCAAGGACTTTTTCTCTCACTGTTTCGTATCTAACAGCTTGCACAATATTTTGTGGTGGCCCATGTGTAGCTAGCAGTTTGGACTCCAACTTGAAAACCCTAAACTCAAACTTCTATTATATCAGGAGACAAAATTGTTAGTAACCATCCCAGAACAGAAGAAAACAGGGTACTGTCATTATCTGAGGTTTCTTTCCTCACAAGGAATTAATTAGGTAAAATGGAGGCATAAACCCACCTAGAGTAAACCTTCAAGGTGAAGCTTGATAAATTACTAAAGAAGATTATATGACATAATTGCTCATGGGGCAGAGAACTGGAATCAGCAATCCAAAAAACCCTCTTTGTTCTCTGTTCTCCTACAAATGCATCCTGTGAACCACTTCCTGCTCAGCAGATGAAAATGAAATCCACAAATACGCTTTCCAAAGGGTAGAAAACTTTTGTTCAATGGCCAAATTTGCCAATTTTGCACAAACTTGCAACTTAAGAAAGAGATTTGCCATTATGTCCTCAGAGTACAGCATTGCCTTGTCTTCAGCTGTGATGCTAAAGGTAAAAGGACAGGGCAATAGACCTCAGAGTCTTCCTACCCAGTTCTGCAGCCTTGAACCTCCTGAGACCTGCAGTGCTGAAGCATGACATTTAGTAGCCTCATTACCTTAATTCAGACTACCATCCTATCCTTTCTACTGCCCATTAAGAAAGGGACCAAGTAAGGGGAGAGAAAGAAGCAACACCCAAACGCAATTCAGTATGACAACAAAATCTTATTTTAATACTTTCGTAGTAATTGATAGACCTCAACAGTTGAGCTGTAAATTTTGCATCCAGCTACCAGCACTGGATAAAAAAACCATCTCTTGCTGTTGTGTTCTGTCATACCTGCTGTTAAAAAGATGGAATGAAATGGCATCCTTTTTTCCCACTCCCTAGGGTGATCTGAAATTTTTAATTTCATTGACAAATAATGTTCACGGATATATCTATATTTGTTCACACTGAGAGAGATGACTTCTCTCTCACAGTCATCAGTTTACTGGTGTGAGCAGCAGGTGTCTCATTTACCTTTATAGTGCATGAACTGTTTAGGAGCAGAATTATATTTGTCCCAAGTGGTCACACAGAATTTAATGGGCTTGACTCATCATGAGGCATTGCCTTAGAACAGGAAAAAATATTCCTACGTGCTACCGTTTTACATGTGGACTTATGCATCATTGGATATGTGTGGATGTTCACCTCTGCAACACCTCTGCAGTGTTGTTGTTCCTGGGTGAGCAGAGATTGTTAACTGTAATCCTTTTGCTGAGACATAAACTAGGACTTACCATGGACATGGTCTTCATTTAATCATACAGTTAGGAATACCAAGAAACATGGCATACTGGATTCGAGGTATGTTTCTGGGACCCATTTTTATATTCATTTAGCAGAAACAGATCCCTGCTGTCATTTCATTACATGTGTTAGATAACAGCCTAATCCAAAAACATTGTTGCTAATGAAAATATCCCTACACATACTGAGATATCATAACAGGTGCAGCATGGGCAGATAATAATTTAGAGGGGTTTAATATCCCCTGTGTATCTTCCAAAAATGAGATGAGAAGGATGGTAAGAACAAAATTTTTACTGTCCATATGTTTTTAGTAAGGATATTTCCAAATCTAATTCTTCTATAGATTCCAATGTTTAAAGAAAGTAATTCAGAATCACTCTATAACAGGATTTTTCCCAGTCTAATGCATTATGCCTGGATTACTTCATTATTTTTTCCAGACCTATATCTGGTCTACCAGGCTAGTCATGAAAAAATAGTGTTTGTGGAATCATATACCACCACAGATACCATTTTGATTTGATTTAGTTAGGGTTACTGTGGGTATACCGCTTAATTTTCATGACTGCATTTTTTTGATAGATGAACAAATTGAAAATTCTTCTTTCGTTTTTCTGGGCAAATGGCTTATGACAGTAAAAAGGTGCTTTCTGAGTCACACCAGAGGTAAATCAGTAATGTGAAGCAAAACAGCAACAAATATTTGATCATTATGGCCCCCTTCATCAGTTTACTAGTACCATAAAAAAGTTCTAGAAAAACAAAACCTTTTCTGAAGTTTAGAGCAAGAGGAAATCCTATGGGGAAGGTTAAGAGTGGAGGCATGATGAACAATTGAAGGAAATTGCTTTTCAGTAGTCATGAATGTTTAATCTTCTCTTCCTCTGATTGACAGGATCACACCATAGTCATGGTGTATCCATTTATTCCTATAAATCCAACAAGCTTGGAATGCAACTCATGAGGAAATTAGCTGGACTTGTATTTCTCTTTTATAGTACTTTTGATTTGCCCAAGGAAAATTAAAATATACATGATGTTAGAATGTTCTAAAGGATATAAAGCCAAGATTAATCACCTGGAAAAGTACAGAGAGTGCCACAATACCTCATAACACTGTAAGTAAATGTTTTGAGGACTATAAAGTCCATGGGCAATGCCCTGTGTGCCAACTTAGCTTGCTTGGGTTTGTTATTATTTATTATTCTTATTATAGTTTCCCCAAGGCATCCCATATGGCAATCACAACTCTGTTGTACTTAAGACCTGTAGAAATAAATTGCAGAGAGACTAGACAATTTGCATTTCTTCTTTGTTGTGCAAATGATTTTTTCCTGTACTCTGCAGGAAAACATCATATTGAAAAGCAAAAGTCCAAGCCCCCAGTCATCGATATTTTTTCTTTTGATGATTTTCTTTGCCCTTCCCCTGGGAGCAGTATTCGAGGTTTAAAGGCATTTCTCAGGGTGCGTATTTGGCAGGTCTGTCATCCTCGCTTTGCACGTCAAGCTGCAGTTCATTAGAGCAGGCCCATTACCGACTGCTGTGAAGACAAGATGCTGGCAGCAAACTGTTTGTCTGTCTCACCTCAGCTTAAGCAGAGAAGTAGCCAAAAGCAAAAGCAGGTACTTGATCAGTTTTCAGTGGGAAAAAGATAAAAGTGCCCTGTCAAGGAAGCTGTATTTCTCTCAGCATACCCATGAGTCCCAGAGAATTTCTCTCCCAAACTGACTTCCAAATCTTGCTCTGATGAAAGACCACAGTAGTCATTCCTTCCACATACCCCTTCCTTCTTATTGCAGCAAATCTAGACATCCCAGCACTTTTCAGAGCCACAAAACATCCAAACCTTTGCCCTCACCCTCACCCATATAGCCATGCTAGCCACCCCTGTTAATCCCCACTACTCCCTCTCTCCCGAGCACCCACACAAACATCTGTACTTGTAACCTCCACGCCGCTGAGCACCCCAGTCCCTCAGCAAGCTAACTGGAGAGATTCACAGAGAATGGAAATGCAATTACAGTCCTTTGGAAACTGGTGAATAATTAATTCAACCATTTTCTATTGCAGGTCATTAATTTTTACTGCTCTCAGATGGCTTGCTATTATGGAGAGCAAGCTTAATAAATCTTGAACTGTAAGGGCCAAGAGTTGTGGACACAGGCGTCCAACTACAGAGTGACTGCAGAAACTCCAGATGTAGAAAATAATTTACCAGTAAGTACAAGGAGCTTGATAGTGGTTTCACGTACACCTTCATGCATGCTTTCAGTTTTGCACTGGTGAAACTTTCAGTAGAGTAACTCCTGATTCATTCTGGAAAAGACTTGGGGGATGAGCACTTCTAAGATATAAGACTTCTGAAGCAGATTTTTAGCATACAGAAATCCACATCGGTAAATTGAATTACATTGACTTACAATGATGATCTGAACAATTCAAAAGATCAGGAAATAAAATTATGAGAAAAGATGAAAATGCAAGGGAACAGACAGCTTACAAAAGTAAAGCAGTCAATAATATGACTACTTGACACGGGACAGTCAAACTTAAGAAAGTAAGCATTTTGTAAGACTAAAATGTGGAACTGAGGGGCATACACCAGAAATGACTGCTGACCCTTTCAATTAAGATCATCTGATCTTAACCAAAGAGCTCTGGACTGATTAGGGAAAAGTCCTAAGGCATAAATAAGACTGTCATGACAGGGCATGGATTGAGATTTAAAAAATAGGCAATACTGTGGAGATTTCGTTAACTGAATAACCGTCAGAAATGGTAAGGGGAAGCAGTAATAGGAGAATTAATGTCAGCAAGAATGCTTCCACTTCTCAGTTTTGAAGACAGAGGTAGTAGAGACAAAGATAGTCACATGTCTTTTGAAACAACAAATGTTGCCATCTCTCAGGAATATGTTATGAAAGATTCTTGTTTGGTGATGACAACCTACATCTGATCTTCACATAGTATCAGAGAAAATACCCTCTGACTGGCTGATTAATCACTTACTGCTGCCTTCTTTAGAAGAAAAGTCAATAAACTAAGCAGGCAGACTTTATATTCCTACTCCTCAGCAACAGAAAGAAATCTGTTCGGATTTTTCTTGGGATGGGTTGAGATGACTGGTGTTGGCCTGGGGATTTTGAGATGAAAGAAGAGAAGAGGGATGAAAACCATCTAAAATGGTTTTCATCAGAAGACAACAGAAAACAGAAAAATCCCAAGGATTCAGAGAGAATCAACTCTGGGTCCTCCCTAGTCTACTCTGAAAATTATGTTGGCTCATCTCTAAAGCTGCAAGTTAAGGCATAGATTGAGGGACAGAAGAACCTGATAGGCTCTGCCTTACATTCAGGCCTAAGAGTTCAGGTTCAGCTGGATCAACAGAAGTATTTGTGGGACTAGAGAGGGTACAAGATCATTGGACCGCCAGATACATTATCCGGTTTGTGGTTAAAGACGTAGCATAGTTTCAGAGCCTTGTACTCAATGCCATGTTCTGCCAGAAACTGGCAAAACAAAAATGCTTTGGAGCTGGGCGGGGGAGCTCCTGAATCAGAATACAGATCCCAAAAATTAATTTAAAATGTCTCAGTGTCATTTGGTTCTTCATTATTATATGTGAACCCCTGAGGCTTATAATATTGAAACACTGAAGAACAGAAAATCACAGAGTGGCCTGGAGTTGTCAAAGCTTGGGCAGAAACAAAATGACCAGAAAGAACTCAGTGAAAAAGGCAGATATGGTCTACATAACTCTTACGCTCCCACTTGTGTAAGCCACTACTGATGGTATTGCTGACTCTTTTCTGTGTCCAGAGGATATGAGTCTGTAGCAAGTCTGCGCTGCAGAGTGTTGGTGGTCCAGGTGAATCTGTAGCAGGTTGCCCTTTTATTTCTGGAGTGCTTCACTTCAGAGTCGGAGATGCTAGTCAAAGCGGTGGCTAGTATAGTCATCCCTACCAACGCAAACCGAACACAAAATCAGGCCATTCTGATCTGGTAGTATTTTATACCCACTCTGAACTCCCTTTGTACTGACGAAACTGTGTAAACAAAAAAATCTGTCCCTGGAGAACTCACAATTTATGAAATCTCCAGCGATAAGCAGAGAGGAGTTAGAAGCATCTGGGCTTTAATCCCATAAATTTGACTCTGACTTTGACAACCATCTGCAAATAGCACTACTGAAATCAAAGTGCATAGTGGTTCCCATAAAATGGAGGACCAGTTTTAGAAAAGGTGCTATTGGCAATTTAAAGGAAAATGCTGTAAGGCTATAAATCATAAGTGGGCTGTTTGTGCTTCTCTTGCACTTGTAAATCTTAATTTTTGGAGGTCAGACAAAGAGGAGAGTTTTTTGTCAAAAGAAGCACTTTCCAAAGCTTGTTTATCCTCCCAAGCACATCATTTAGCAATGATTTGCTCTAGACAGGAAAAAATATTCACCCAAAGCAGTGAGGAAGCAAGAAAGACTTCCCCTGCAGACTTTTTGTCCTAGTGGAGGAGCATACTTACTGAATAATTATTGTGATGAATTTTAACTATTCATTGTATTGTTGTATTGTAGCACAGTATTTTCCTGAAATAAACATCACAGTGCAGAAGAGCTGTAGTCTTGAAACTGCCTAATTTACTCCTAGTCACAGTTGAACACAGGAGACATCCAGCTAAAAAATATTCAGACATTGTAGGGATGAATGACTCACACGAAATGCAGCCACCTTCAGGATAAAGCACAACACTGTAAAACAGCAGACAAAGGCGGTTAAAGCCAAGAGATGGGTAACATATAATTTGGGAAAGCAAAGGAAGAAATTTTGTAGTTTATTCTGTCACTATTGCTTGGCCTTTCTACAGGCCATTTAGAAATCTTACAATTTCGTTCTTAGATTTGATCTATCAATACAAAAAGTATTTGTTCTTAGTGAAATTTCTGTCTGTTTCTGTATGTGAGAGATCTGCGTACCATTATTTTTCACTGTCTCTGTATTCTGTTATACTCTTCCTTCTTAAAACTCTTCATTTAAATAAGCATTTTTTTACAACAGTTGTAATATTGTTTTAAACAACACCATCTGAAAAAAAAAGTCTCTCCGTGCTTCAGCTTTTCATAGAAAACACCAAGTTTCCTATTCATTATGTGTTATTTGACAAGACATATAATTTCATGCTCCTGAATGAAAATGATCATGATGAAAAGCATGGGTGTCTCATAGAAGAATCCTGACGCTGCTCAGAAGAACTTCTGGTGCTACCTGTTAACATCAAACGGTAGAAAATAATATCCGATAAGATTAATTGCACAGAGATGACAGATTTCTGCCTGTGGAAGTTCTCATGAATACCAAGATGCTTCTCTTACCTAATGAATTTAAGATATATTCAAAATGAGGTCAGGAAAGACTTTGGATAAATTCTTTCACTCACACATGGTGCACAGTGTCTCAGATACATGCTTTGTCATTTAAAATATTTAACATATTTTAAATATTTTTTTTAATAGTTTTTTAATACTTTTTGTATCAAGACCAGTATAGAAGTCAGAAAGTATAGATTTGGAACTGCAAGCATGATGACAGTGACAGAGAACAAGACAGTCGATAGTCAAGTAATGATAGTGATGGATAAGAATCCTAAATCTATTGATTACAGGTCATGAAAAATCATGGGACCCAGGGTTTTCTCCAGGTAAATATTGTATGATCAGGGAGATAAACCTCACACTAGACTCACATACTACTTGGAACAACTGAAGTAAAGGAAACAGGTTAAAAAAACAATCCTTCTTAAAAAAATAATGCTTTTCTGACGGGTACTGACTGGTTTAATCCTCCTTCTCATGTCTTGGCAACATCAGGTTTGTTCCTGTCAGGTGCTGTAGCTGCCTCAGGCGGCACACCAAGCTTCTCACCCCTTATTAAACACCCTGTTCTCCATTTCTGTTTAGATGTCCTTTCAGATTAGACCTCACAAGACACCTCCGCATCTTCTAATGTCTCCAACACTCTTGTGAGCCCTCGCTTCTTACCAGGTTAGTCTTTTACTTTAGTCTCCAAATCATCATTTTACTGTGACCGCTGACATATGCTGTGGTCTTAATATTGTTTATTATTTTTACTACAAGGAATTGCTGTTTGACTGTAGTATTGTACTTCAGAGAAGTAATTATTTTAATTTCCTTATATTTTAAGCTAAATTATTTTTCTGTTCACACTTGTAATTCCGAACAAGTAAAAAAATGCAGTTATTCTGCCTAGTGTTACATAACAAGAAGATAATTCGCCAAGTTTTTATGACTTTTCCTGATAGGATATTTGTCCATGTTTGCTTGAGATTGGTGCCAGCTGAAATTCTGCCCAGTGCCGTTCAAAGACACAGTTGACAAAGACATCTTGTCTCTATTAGAATGTAAGGAAATTCAAAATAACTTCAGTTTTGGTAGCTGAGAGTTTCTTGAGCTGTTCATGCAGCATCTTTTTAGCCCAGCACTAAAGGAAAGAACTTTTTCATAGAGTCCACATGGTGGCACTCTCCGATCACGTTTGCTTTGTACTACTGGTTCAAGGCAAAGTTGTTACTTTTCTCATGTTCGATCTGAATTTTTAAACAGATTTTTTTGCTTTTTTTTTAAGCTGAAACATTATTAAAAAATGTTAGGTTATGTGTTTAAAGGCTCATCTCCACAACACACCGGAGCTTGGAGGCACAAAGGTGGGTGGAGGAATGTGGGAAAATAAAGGGACAAGGGGATAAAATGTGTCCTGTAAACAGGCTGCTGGTCAGTACGCTTCTCTGGCCATTCCCTGCACCTGACCAGTGCAGTCTGTCCTGGCTTCTCATTAAATTCCATTTCTAGCTATTTTCCTGGGTGAGGGGCTCCCTGTTCTGTGTGCACAGGTGCGTCCGGAGGTCATTGTGCCAGTAACTGGAGCGGGACCAAGGGCCATAGGGGCCCACGCATCTCTGCTGCCAGCACCTGGAGAGACAGGAGAATGTGCACAGTGTGCGTGGGTGTGAACGTCTATGTGTGTAATCACTAACAAACACCAAACTCCATCAGCCAGAAAGCAAGATAAGAAGCCCAGGAGCCAAATATTGGAGTGTCTGCAAGTCTGGGCTGGATACTGGAAAGACCAGGGGGTCTGAGAGCTGGCTACTGGAGGGACCAGAGGGTCCGGGCCAGCCACTGGAGGGTGACACCATGAGATCTGGTGAAGCCATAGGTCTGGACCAGCTGCAGGAGAGCCCTCTTTGCAGGAGAGTGTGTCTATGTGAGGGGCAAGTAGGAGAGGAGGGGAGCCTGGAGTCAGCTACTGGAGAGACCAAATGTCTAAGGCCAGGTCTTTGAGGGGGCCATGGAGGGGTGGGGGGCACGTGTATGGGGGTGAGCTGGCATGCCCAGGTGCCAGCAGCTGGGGAGACTGGGATCCGGGGGCCAGGCACTGGCCAGATTGAGTGTTTAAAGTCAGCTGCTGGAGGGATCCACACTTTATGGATATATTTGTATATAATTTCCACTAACAGGTTTTCACTCTCATCAGCCAGAGAGGGGAACAGGATCCGACCAGTCCTGTCATTAGTGTCTGCACGAGTGCTGTGTTTTCTGTCCCTGTTGAACTGTGTAAGCAGCCATGTGTATATGTATATGTGCATGTGTATGGTGGGTATATGTGCACCTATTGGGAGGACACCGCCTCACTACTGGCTGGATGTGGGGATGGGGAGCTGTGGCAGCCTTGCTGCTATTCGACTGCTGGATTTGGCAGCTGCCAACAGAATGTATGTAATTTTTAGATTGGTATTACTTCTGCTTGCTTATGTCCTTTAAATAATAACCTTTTAATCATAGAATCATAGAATCATTAAGGTTGGAAAAGACCTCTAAGATCATCGAGTCCAACCGTCAACCCAACACCACCATGCTCACTAAACCATGTCCCTAAGGGCCTCATCTACACGTCTTTTAAATACTTCCAGGGTCGGTGACTCAGCCACTTCCCTGGGCAGCCTGTTCCAAGGCCTGATCACTCTTTCAGAAAAGAAATTTCTCCTAATGTCCAATCTAAACCTCTGTTGGCGCAACTTGAGGCCATTTCCTCTCGTCCTATCGCCAGTTACTTGGCAGAAGAGACCAACACCCACCTCACCACAACCTCCTCTCAGGTAGTTGTAGAGCGCGATGAGGCTCCCCTCAGCCTCCTCTTCTCCAGACTAAACAACCCCAGTTCCCTCAGCCGCTCCTCATAAGACTTGTGCTCCAGGCCCTTCACCAGCTTCGTTGCCCTCCTCTGGACACGCTCCAGCACCTCCATGTCCTTCTTGTAGCGAGGGGCCCAGAACTGAACACAGGATTCGAGGTGCGGCCTCACCAGTGCCAAGTACAGGGGCACGATCACCTCCCTGCTCCTGCTGGCCACACTATTTCTGATACAGGCCAGGATGCCGTTGGCCTTCTTGGCCACCTGGGCACACTGCCGGCTCATGTTCAGACGGCTGTCAGCCAGCACCCCCAGGTCCTTTTCCTCGGGGCAGCTTTCCAGCCACTCTTCCCCAAGCCTGTAGCATTGCCTGGGGTTGTTGTGGCCCAAGTGCAGGACCTGGCACTTGGCCTTGTTGAACCTCATACAGTTGGCCTCAGCCCATCGATCCAGCCTGTAAGTCTGTTAGTCTTATTTTAAACAATATTGGGGTGTCCACTTTTCATTCCTGTTTAGGATTTTGAGTTTTTAGAAATGTTTTCCAATTTAGTGTAACTTATGAAGCATAAGTGAGGAAAAATTGGCACAACAATGAATTCCAAGTAGGTATAATTAGTTTCTTGACAATAATGAGCTGACAAACGTTAGAAATAAATGCCGATTGTTTTAGCTCAACTCTTGCCATATGCTGGACTGAGCTCATTCTGTACATTTACAGAGCTTTAAATCCTAATCAGGCATCTCTAAGCTGTTAGAAGTTTTATAACTTCATTTACAAGAACATATCGTATACCATGGTATTATATACTAATTTAGCAAATGATTTTTTTTCCTGAATTTTTTTCTACTCCCACTTCACTTTTATGTAATCTCATTCCATTACTTTCAGTCATTTCAGCACAATGCAAGGAAAGTTAAATGGTCTGTTGCTATACTTCACGTAATTCAGTATAATTCATGTCAGAGGGGATATATTCTCTGGCTTCTAATCGTACCTTTAATTTATTGTCAAAGTTTGTTCACCCAAGTTTTGTTACATTTAAATATAAACCATAAACACATACAAATATGTTTACATACAAGATACAAAACCTTTGTTTAGAAAAATTCATACAGTTACACAGCTTATACATTTATACTTACTACAGTGCATGAAAAGGGTATTAGAACCGCACACACCCCTCAGGAGGCGTGTGGCAACATTTTAAGGTTGCACGTTGATACTGTGTGGCAGTTTGGGACAGGAAGGAAGCGGCAACCCCTGCTTGCTGCAAAACCTGCAGAGAGCAGGGTACGCTCTCTTGCTCAAACCAGTCTCAACATTCGCAGTCACAGCAAATGGACTCGGAAGAGATCAAGACACCTAAAGAGATATCCTGTTCTTCACCCCAACAAAGTATAAAAAAATGCTTTCCAGGAAGACACTTGCCTAGTCTGTACTTTAAAATCTCCCGTGATGCAAATTTCACTTTGTCCTTACAATATGTGGTGAAAAGCTTTATTTTCTCCTAAAAGTTTCGGTTCTGATATGACAGTCTCACCTGCTGCGAGGTAGGCACATTACTTCTTGTCCTATGCACAGCGGACACTGAGAAGGGATTATCCCCTTCCTTTTGTAGTGCTCCTTTATGGTTTTGAATGCTTTTAAACCTCCATCACTTTCTAATCTCTAGATTAAACAACTATTTCATTTTTTTTCTTTTGGATCATGCCTTCTAGACCTTCCACCATTCTCATGGTGGTCCTCTGGATTGTCTTTACTTGGTTTAGATCTTTCTTGAAGTCTGGCAACCAGAATCGGACCAAGCACAGAGAGATACCATAGTGAGGCAAACCAAAACATTACTTTACCTTCTTTAAAGGCAGTTTTCTCTTCTGAGGAAGGGTGCCCTGAATTCTTCAGTGCCAAAGACCTCACCCACGTCTCAGCTAAAAGCAACAGCCCTCAGGGGTGCTGCGTGGTCCATTACACAGAGCCAGCGTTGGTGATACTGGCTGTATTTCCTTGCGGTTTGTAATGCTTTACCGGAGTACTCAGAAGAGGCGGGACACTGTCCTTCAGTGCCTGGCTGGACTTGTCCACCAGGGCAGCTCACCTGGCTGCCACCTGTCCGTAGCTGAGGCCTTCTTACCTGAGTGCTCCTGGACGTGTGCTGCACGCCAAATGATTTGCTTTGGACACACTAAGAGGCCTCTAATTACCTATGTTACTACACTTCTTTTTCTTTTCTTGTCTCTACAGTGGAAGTAATATTTACTTCTTGCCTTAATCAATGCCAACATCTAGTAAAGAATCCGCATTTAATATGACAATTCAACGTTAAGCATGTTTAAAATCATAGTGGAATCAAGTATATGCTTAGAGTAAGGATGTCATTAATTTTAAATGAATAAAAATATCTGAATATGTTTCTAGTTTTTCCTTTCCAAAAATTCCCAGTCTTGATGACAGACCATGCATGGAAAGTGAGGTCACCCCTTGCCAGAACTGCTATATATTAGCAAATACAAACCCCTTTCCTTCCAGAAGGGCGGTCTACAAACACCCTCGTGGCAACAGTTTCAGTTTGTGATTTTTTTAACAATTAAAAGTAAAACAAAAAAGGCAATGGTAACAAATTGTAGTGCATTGTCCCTAGGATAGTGAACATAATTTTTTTCTAACAAAAAAATCTGGGTAAGTGCAGTGAAGCTTACAATGGCTACCATCTTAGTTTGGAATATATTTTTTGTACGAGGTGGACTCCAGCTCTGTCCACAGCTGGAGTTGATTATTTTGTATAAGAACAAATAGGATGAACTGGAGTGACATTATATTCTCGTGTAATATACAAAGAGGCAGAGATTAAAATAAGCCACATTTTCTTTTCTGCATATTAAACTCAAAATAGCTATACAGAAATCAGTAAGGTTTCTGTGGGTTTCCTGCTGTAACTGATAGGCAGAATATACCTCAATCATTTTAACTGAACATCTAAAAAATACAGTGCAGCATATAGTGCTGCCATTTAGAGAATGAAGGAAGCTTACACAAGCAAGTACTCTTCTTTGATGAATTGCTTCAAGTGATAGTAGTATTATTATGTGAAGTCTAAGCTTTTGTAGTGAAGATGTTCTCTCTCACATTAATACTTATACTCTTAACCTAGGAAGAGAAAATAAAATGGCAGTTTCTGAGAGAGACAACAAAGTGAGGAATTTATTCAGCAAAAAGATGTATGTGGAAAGGGGAAACTCAGAAGCATGTCAGCATCCACTTCCTTTGACATCTTTGATGCAGCAACTGGCATGGGGTAAGGCAAAGAAGCAGGACAAACAACAGAGGTAAGAAAGCATTGGATGAAAAGGGCTTTGCAGTTCCCCTCCTGCACAAAAAAAAAAAACAAACCGAAACAAAACAAAAAACCCACAAACCCTCAAGAGGAGGAAAATTTCAGGTCCAATATGCCTGACTACACCCATTGTCAGGAAGAGAGAATTTTTGTGGATGGCTGGAGATGACCTGGATACATACACCCCAGTTTCACAAGAATCCTTGTTGTAGCTCCTGGTATGTCTACTTCTTCCACACAGTATCCTGGCTCCAAGTGTGTGATCCATAACTGCGTATTGTGTCGGGATATGTGCCACAAGTGTAAGTGTTCATATCACAAGGGTAGCACCAATGTTAACGTGACTAGCGCTAAAGGAAGGGACGATGGTGAGTAATCTCTGCTGCCTAACTCAGATTTCATCCATCCACTCAGTAAACACCCTGCATGCTAATGTTGTAGAATCACTGCAGCGCTGCCAGAAAAGATGAAAACTAAGAGGTACATTGGCACTGTTTCTCCCAACTTCTCCATTTCAGCTCCATATGAGTGTTTTTCTTTGCCAACGATACAGACCAGAGACGATCCATCTCTCAAGCAGAAAAATATCCTTCTGTCTCCTGCATGAAGCTAGCCTTAACTGTAACAATAAAAATGAAGGAGAGAAAAAGCATAACCAAGTCTCAGGGTTCGTGCAATGTCTTTTGAAGAGGCAGAATCACATTTTATACTGGTGGCATAAACACTGTTGCTAGTGCGGTTTGAGCTCAGAAGTGGCAGACCGCCCTGCCAGCTCCTTCGAATCCTTCTGTCCTGCCGCTGTTATGTAAGTGCCGGTGTCCCAGTTTGCTTCTGCAGCTCCCTGCCCATCGCCCGGTGATGCTCTGGAGCCGACGCCGAAGGTAATGCCCTACAGAACGCTATGTAATGAACCATCACCATAGTAATATGACTAGTAACAGTAATTAGCAGTGACAGCTCAGTACAGTCATTCTCAGAAGTATTTTGGCTACTCGCTAGAGCGCCCTTCGGGGGTGTACAGGCTTGGGGCTGAGGCCGGTGCCTCATCCCCCGGTTCCCCGGCACAGCGGCCAGAGCAGCCGCCCCCGGACAAGCTGCCCCGGCCTTGCTGCAGCCGCGGCGGGGAGGGGCGGGGCGCGGCCCCCCCGCCATGCGCGCAAGGGCAGCGGGCTCCGGGGCACGGCGGGCGGCGGGCTGCGGCCCGGAGGCGGCGGCAGCGGCCGGCGGGGGGCGAGTGACAGCGCGGCGGCGGCCCGGGGAAGCGCCGCAAGGGCACGGCACACGCACACCCGCCCCCGCATCCCCGCTCGCCGCCCTCTCCCCACCCCCGCACCTGCTTCCTCGCCGCCGGCCGGCGGGGCGGGGCGGGGCGTTGCGCTCGGTAACCAGGGAGCCGCGCCGGGCGCAACGAGGCGCGGAGCAGCGCGGTACGGCGGGCGGAGGTAGGGCGGCGGCGGCGGCGGCGGCGGCGGGGGGGGGGGGTGGCGGCGGCGGCCGCGGCGCGGGGCTCCCCGGGGCTGAGGGCGTTCGGCGGGGACCGCCGCCTCGGTGAGCCGGCTGGACCGCGGCCGCCTCCTCCTCCCCAACGCCAAACTGCCTTGAGGTTAATCCGAAACTAGTCGCCGCGATTGCGGAGTTTGTCCGTTTTCCTGTGTGGGTTTGAGGTTTTGCCCTTTCTGAGTGCGGGGATAGAAATCCTGGAGGAGGGCTGTGGTTCGCCGCCTGAAGCGCACGTGTGTGTGTTGCAGAGATACCCGTTTTTATGCTCAGTCACACACTGCGGGCCAAAACGTAGTTAATCAAGGAAGATGTAACTATTCATATGCACTCCCAAGGAGCCAGTTTTAGGCTGGGTTGCATGCAGTGATGATGCAAAAAGGACAAGTGCACTGCAACAAAGATGCGTAGAGTCATATGCTCCCTGGTATGTGTGGTAACTCCCCGGAGGTAAGACCTGCTGAAATATTAACAGACAAGGTTGTTACTAGGATTTTGACAACCATATTTTCAACCATATTCATGCTGGGGAAAAGTGCTTGTAAAGACTATTCGTAACCTGCTATAATAGACCAGATTTTGAACATGGATGAGGAATTGCTTATGTAAATCATCTATGTGACGCTGAGGGAAACTCCAGTGCACATCGCTGTGAGGAATTTGTACCTATGTGGCTTGTAGGGAAATAGTATGTGGTGTTTGTGGCTGCTTGCCAGCATTTTTCAAGTGCCGAGCCTGTTGAAAGACTCTTAACAGGCACACTTTCCTGTAGTAGTACTAGTGATGGACTGTCTGCTTTCTCTGATCTCTGATAATTATTTTCCTGATTCTTGTGTGCACTTTAACACTTAAACAGATCCCAAGCTATAAATGCTGATGAGCTTTGTTAAAATACTGCCACTGGACAGAGCATATCAGGGCGCTATGTCATTTTAATTGGTAAACACAAATGCTTTTTTGTTTGTTGTACTAAGTTTCGTGTGCTGAATGACATGACAAAACTGTTTTGTGAGGTACAGTGTTAAAACTTGTAGAGTTACTCACTTTTTTTCTGGTAGGAGTCCATATCCATTGTCATATGGGATGTTTAACATATTCCTTAAAGCACTGAAGTTTCCCCTGGAAAAAGGAGCTCTCCAGATTGAGCATGGTGCTGCATGTTGGAGTGATTCGATTCTCATCTTTGCAAACTCTGCTAGATGTGAAAGTAGAAGTAATAATCTCTCCACTTCCCTCCTGCTGTTTTAATTCCTGTTCCTAGCGTCTGGGTTTGTTTGTTTGTTACCTTCAGAGATTATATATGTCAATGGCAATTCTGTGTTGCTGAGTATAAAATACCAATGGATAGGTATTAATAACTGATGAACCCAAATACATTCAAGACTTTTTTCTTGTAAATTTTATTTTATTTTTGCTTTAAGTAATTGTGGTAAGTGCCAGTAGGATTTGGACTGCTGCGCTTGATACAGACACAAGAATCTCATCATGACTGTACACCTTCATGCAGCATTACTTTCTCTTTATTAAATATGAGAATCCTCAAAGGATTTTTTTTGTACTTGGGGACCTTAGGAGCACCTTCCTGTGAACTTCACTAGAGCCCCGCTGAGTTACACAGCCTGCCAGCAAATACAGTGCTCAAAGAAACTAGGACTTTGATACTGGTTCAGGGAGAGCAGAGGCGCACAGGGAAGGAGGAGCAGCACCCTGTTAGTTTTTAAATGTGTTTGGGGAGAAGGTAGGAGTGCCTGGCCCTGAGGAGGATCTTTCTGGGTGAGGCACTGAACAAGGCATGTATACCTGGCGAACTTCCAAGGTCAGTGCAGCAAGAGTGATCGCTGCGGGTCTATGGGGCTTTGGTGGATCGGGCCCTGAGAGTTGTGCACATACGTCCTCCTTTTGGACAGACACCACATTAACCCATCTCAGTTATGCTTTGTTAAAGGAAGTCAGTTGTGGCTCAATTTTTTTCTTTTCAAGTAGTGGCTGTGGTTATTGAGAAAGTACATACCTCAAACATAAACTATTATTTCCATACTTCCTCGTTACCATGGCTAGTGACAAAACTTCACAGCTCTTCTGTCTCCTTAGAGGTCACAAAAATAACAGCAGCGGTATACCTCTGCAGCAACTGAACTTTTTCACAGATTGCAACTGAACTCGAAGGCACAGATTTAATGGGGAAAACAGAGGTGTTTCTGGTTTTCCATTCCTATAGCAGCTGTATCTGCCCCTTGCTCACAAGTTATACTTCAGCTAAGCTTTCTTGCTTGGGAGATGTGCAGAAATACTGAAGAATTGATGCTTACTTGCTTATCTCAAACTCGGTTTGACCCACCCTTTCCTGAGATGCTTCAGTGTTTTCTATTTTAGTGGTCTTTCTTTTTTTTCCTCTTACAGATGTACCTCTGCAAGAGCCTTCTGCTATAGGTCATATTACGCCACAGAAATCCTAGGTGCCATATCAGTATTAAAACAGAAAAATCAGAACGGCTCTCCTACCATTAACCAGCTTACACGTTATATCCAAACTTCACTCTGTCCTATTTGCTTGTGTATTGTAACCTCTGATCTTAATCTTGGCCTGTCTTTGTCTGCGCAGATAGTAAGCTCTTTGAGGCAAGGATTATATCCTGTGTTTGTAGAAGGTAATGAGCTACTGATCCCAGTCTCCTGCTATTACCAACATCTATATAAACTATAATACATTCCTGCAGAATTTCAATAGCAGGATTACTAAACTATAGTATACACTGTATTTAACTTTTCATGTCAGAAAGACAGTGAATGACCTTTCTTTGAATATATCTTACAATGTATTTTCTGCCAATTTTTCTAAAAAATAGCAAGTCTCTGCCTTCTATTTTCTCCTAGAACACTTTGCATTTTCTGTTCAAATGGAATTACAGCTTTCAAAACAAGAATCAAAGTTTCACACCACAGGCTTTTTGCCCATCCCCCAAAAAACCTAATAGAAAGTAGAAAATAAAATGCTCACTACTGAAATTTAAATACACACATAGACGTGTGCGTGACTAGGGTCCTATAAATAATTTTTAAATACTCGAGTACAGTTGTAGGTAAAGCATAGAACAACTGTGTGCCATATACGCCACAGATTTAAATATCAGATGTGCAAATTACCTTGAATCTTCCAAATTATTAATTGCTGTTACAGACCCTTAACCTTCTGCAAAATGAAGAACTTTTGTTCAGCTCCAAACAATGCTGAAGCATAACTAGAGGAACAAAAATAATCTGGAGCTCCAGAAAGGATCCAAACTTCTCTCTCTCTTCCTCCCCACACTCCCCAAGAAAAACAAGTTTCAGTACCTCCAGGTAGCTACTGCACATCAAGGGGCTGGATGGACAGTGAGAACATCTTGTTTCAGCATTCCTGTTTCAATGTGTTCTTTGTCAAAGGTCGTAATCTGTCTCTTCTTCCACCTTTTTCTATTCAAAAGCAATCCACGCAGTAGAGAAAGGAAGCACAGAGTGACAGTGTTGGGATTCAACTATCAAAAACACCTTTCAGAGCCAAAATTGCATTTTCCATGATCTTATGTGGTGCACAGTTATGTCCCGTTGGACTTGGGAAGGTTCCAATATGCACTGACTTGTGCTACGATAGGCTTAAGTGAACAGCTACAGATTTGCAATTCAACCATCTGTAACAATTACCAAAGGGAGTCTTCTGTTGGCCTGGATTTTGGAAGACCAGTGAGGAGGTACCATGTTTTCTTTGAGATAGATCACTCTACCCCACTTTTTCATCCTAGCTCCTAATTTTAATGTATCCAGTAGGTATTACCTGCAGCTTGACAGATTTATTCCAATAAGTTTACAAACAGATTCTCAATTCATCAGCTACAGGTTTTCAGTATTCTGGGATGAATTTTATCAAGTTTTTCCACTTTTGACTTTGATTTTATTTCAGATGGTGCTGTTTCCATTTCTGTTGTGCCTTTGTCTATCAGAATTGTCTCCAGTGAAAAAATAAGTATAATGTTAACTGAGACAAATTATCTCCACTTGATCTTATTTTCTACTTTCTTTTTACTTATCTGGCTTGCTGTCTTTACTTCCTTAGTCTAACTCAGCTGGTCTTTCAGCAAGTCTCTCTTCGTCCCTGCAGACAGCACACACTATGACAGAACTCTTCACTTCTCATCCTTTATTACTGCCCGCTTATTTCTGAGTGATGGCTTTTCCAGTTATGTCTGGAGCAGTTTTATTCTGCCCTGCATAGGTGTACAGTTACTGGACCTTAGACTTAAAGAAATCCCCAGCCTGCTTCACAGGGGAGACACTGTGCTCTTCAGCCTAGTTGACTTCTGTAACTGATGTCCCTTTTATTTATTTTTAAGCTCTGTCTCTTTAGATCATCTCCTGACCTGCTTATGTGCTTTGGGTTATTCTTCTAATAGTTTGAACTACATCAATCACTTTCTTAGTCAGAGCTATTTTCTGTTATTAGCTTTTTTTTCCCCCACTACTAACTAAAACCCAATCTAAAATAGCTGGTTCTGTGATTATTTGATGTTTAAAAATGCAGTTATGACCTCCAGAAAATTCTGGTTCCTACCTTTATGTGAATCATTTATTCCTGATTGACATGAGGCTCACTGCTGTCTCATAGAATTGCATCCGTTCCAGCAGCGTCTGGCTGTGCTCTGAGCTGTGGTTTTCTGCCTGTGGAGGTGATTGTGCGATGGCACACGAGAATCTTTTCTTCCCACCTGTAGTAACTTCTTTAAATGAGCTAATTCCCACTGCTTGCAAAGTAGCTTTTGAATGAGGAGCCATATTTAGAACCGCAGATTCTTCTTATGCAGCATATAATTTAATATCAGCTAGATAAATTATTAATTGCAAGTCTGCCATTTATCGCTGCACAGTGACTCAGCCTGCTGTGTGAGTAGATTGAACATATATCTTCATTACAATTTTCCAGACGCTTTTAACTTGGAGTTGGATCAGCATCTTCCACAGCTCCTCTAAATCTGCTCATGTACACCTGATTTACACCAGCCCTGTCACGGTGCGAGTGGGCTGGTGTTCTGATATTGTTACTGCTGTTATGTAAAAAACAGTCAGACGAGGCATTTTTAACACCCCTTATCTCTGCCCAACAATTAGTCTAGCAGCTTGCTATTAAAAGTTGCTGTACCTTGCTTACATTACTGCTTAAAATGTTAGCAGTGCCACTGCTGCAGAAACAAGGCTTCATTTAACCCACTTTGTTACAAATATTTCTGGTTTGGATGGGGTTAGACAACCTGGTGTTTCATTTAAATATTGCAAAGGAACCAAAGTTCACGAAGCTGACATAGGTGGTTATGAGCAACAGAAAACCTCGTCCTCCTCCCCGTGCACTGAGTTGGGCGTTCTTTGGTGTCGACTGTGGAAGAGAGCCTTAGTTGCCGATGCTCTATGTGACGATTCAGCAGTGCCAGGGGACCATCAGCCCCAGCTGGTGCTGCAGCCAAGAGGTGTGATGGTGGCACCTTCTCATGCCAAGCTGTCAGAAGGGTGAGGCCTCCCAGCTGCCAGGGGCTTCTTGCTGGGATTGAGAAATGGTGACTGATAATTCACAAGCTCTGTGTACCCCAAGAAGGGTGCGGGGCAAAGCTTGGAAAGAGAAGGAAAGGAGGAGGCCCCTGAAGGAGAGAGCAGGCACACATGGGAAGAGAGCGAGGACATGAGTGTCCAGATGTCTTATGCAAAAATAGCAGTAATATGGCTGCGGTGGGTATTGGTACCAGTCTGGCTACAGCACACGAGCGCAGCCCGTGCATGCAGCTGGACTTCACAGTCTGTTCTGCACCTTGATCCGTCAGAACTGTGCTTCCCTCAGCTTCACTAATTTAAAGCCAGCTTGGGTCTGCTGACCTGGGCAGCATTTAGGTATCCAAAATACAAAGCAAACATACAATAAAAACAGCAGTAAGAGGGAAAGCAGGGAGTTCCTTGGGTCAGGCAGGGTTTGAAGGGTCAGAAAGGGAAATGTTGAAATGTGATTTCCTCTGGCAGCCCTTACATGTTGACACAGTTCCTTTGGGACAGTTCAGTGTGCCTAAAGCAGTGCAGCCTAAAGGTTTGTCTGCCTGATGCTGGCGGGCTCTGTTCTCTGACAGACCTTGGGGCCAGGACAAGAGGAAAGTGCACAGCGCCAATAAACCCACTCATACTCATGATATTGATCAACTGCATGTCACCTTGAATTTGGGATGCACCCACGGTGTGTAGTATGAATACAATTATTCTTGGTGTCTATGCACTCAGTTCTTTCTTAATGGGGAAGCAGGTGCGTACATACACAACATGTACTTGTTCCTCTGAAGATAAGATGTTATTGATAACATTATCTGAAGAATCTAATTCGATTTTTTTTTTTAGACCAGATTTATAGTCACATAGTTCTTATTATAGTTACAACAGTGTTAAGTTCATGTAGTAGTTCTAGTTCACAGCTTTTGATGTTAAATAACCCAAAATACATCATCATCATACACTAGAAAAGTGAATGTAAATACAATTTTATTTAATAATAAAGTATGTGAATCTCAGTATTTCAGATTAGAGCACATAGTCCAGTGAAATTAGGGATTATCCTGATCAATGAGTTACTATTACGTGCTCCTTTCTAGCCTGGTGAAATAGAATGAGAGTTGTACAGCTTTGGATTTTACAAGTGGTTTCATTTTTCCTCCTTTACACCTGATATTATTTACATTAAGAAGTATTAAAGTATTACTTTTAATATGTATAACATTGGATGTTGTTTTAGAAATAACATCCACAAGCATCTCAGGAAAGCATTGATGTCTGGTGCATTGCCAGTTGTTTTTAATGATTTGTTTTTGCAGCTTCATTCCACTGATGATTGCCAAGCAAGCTTTCAGCATTAATTGTCTCTCTGGCTGGGGTGTATGCTGTGGACAAAACATACCGCTCTTTCCATGTTAAAATAGCTCTTAAGACTCAGACTTCTTAGTCTTGCAGAGCTGGTAAAAGTTTCCTCTAAGCCTTGGTACTTTCTTTCTCAGGCGCTGAGGTTGCTCGCCAGCGCTGTTCCCCAGCCCTGCGAGGGCTGGCGTTGGACCGGAGGCATCTGACTGCCCCAGGCATGCTGTGCCAGGGCTGAAGGTTGAACGCTAGAAGGAAGCCGTCCGAGATCCTCATCTCGCCGAGGTCAGTGGCTTGGAGGGAGACTTCTGGCAGGGGAAGTGGACTTGCTGCAACGAGATCATGGCCTCATCCCGACTAGGGGCAAGATCTAGAGATATTGCCAATGTCATGCAACGACTTCAAGGTAAGAGGCTGACTCGGGCCGGCGCTCTCTGCCATCCATTCGTAAATGCAGGTTCCTTTATTTTACTGTAGTACACAGTCAGGACAATATTTCTGAAGTTTAATAGCTGTTCTAAACTTATCTACTGGTAGTATATCTGAAGGGCCCCGATTATATGAGTCCTTTGATACAGCATTAATAGTGGTGTTTAAAAGCAACTGATATTACGAACTTGGATCCATGGGACAGAACACTGAATTGAAGATATGAGACTTTGGTTCTGTTTCTCCCACGTGACCTGATTGTGCACAGTTTTCTCATAGCTGGAAAGAGGATAGATATAATTTCTATTCTCTTTTCTATGAAGTCTACAGGTAGATCTGCTCTACTGATAAACTAGTATTTATTAGTTTAGGAGTACTTCCTGTCTCCAAACGAGAACCGTACCTCATTATATTGTTAAGCATTGAAGAATTCATAGGTCAATGGGCTAATTATTAGTGCTGAAGTTGGTGACCTTTTAGATAACATATCACAGGGTGTCTTTGCAGTATTCATTGAGTATTCATTATTTTTTTAAGTTCTTATAATAAAGCATTATTAAATGAAGTTATTGTCTTTTTTTTTTTAGAAGTTATACACCTAAATGCTGCAGCTAAAAGCTCGCATTGAGAATGTAATGTTTTGGTTCAAATGATGCTATTGACTGGAAACAAATTGTTGGTGTGGCTGTAGGTTTCACTCCCGTTAACTTTTAAACTTAATCATAGATCCCTGACCTCTTCCTTTCTTTACACACCAGCTTTCAACAAAAGCTTATATGCACAGAAGCTTTGCTACCCCTTCTGCATCTTCTAAATCTGGAAACTTTATCAGCCCGTGGCTTTTCCTTCCATTTATTGTTTTTCAGTTTAGGATATCTGAACTCAGCTTCCCAGCCACTAGATACAACTAGTATGCATAATTTCCATGTAGCCTCAGTAGATTAATATGAGAATAAATAAAGATGCAGAGTCTGTCGCATTTAGGCCTGCTACAGCACTTTTCCAACTCCGAAATGCTCCTGCTTGATGTCCCGCAGACGTTTGTACAGTTACTGTCTTTTTCCTTGCTATTTTTATTTGTGTCTGCTAATTCTTAGGCTGCAATCTTGGGCAATAGTTGTTCAAAGTGCCCACAAACATAGAGCGAGGAAATATTCCCTGCCCAGAGAATCTGTGGTTTAAACATTAGGATAAGACACTCCAGGTAGACACAAACGAATGAGGGAGCGGAAGGGTGCAGTGAGGCAACATTGCTCGCAAAACAGGCAGAGGTCTTCGTACGTTATCTATGTATCTCAATGTTTATAATTTATATATTTAAAAGAAGTCAGATTCTTAATAAGGATCCCAGAGAAAAAAATGAAAGCTTTGAAGCAAGAAGTGAAATAATTGTGAAACTGAGTGCCCTACTGAGGAATATGAAGAAATGCATGTGAGAAATGGCAGAGGTGCTTGAAGGTTATGAAGGCACATTGCAAAGGAGAGGATCAGGGAAGGTTATCCAGGCTGGTACTCTGAAGCAATGAGTAAGGAGGATGCTACAGGAGCTATTTACAGAGCATGTGGACTATTAATTATCAAATTGTTATGTACTAACTTTCTAAACATCTATAAAGTTCTTGTTGGCAAAATGGCTGTTCCGTTTATTTGCACTTTGTTTTTTCTACATAATTGCTTTTCATTTTTAAGTATTTTGCTCTGTTGAAATCTGATATGTAGTTCAGTCGGCTATATGTTTGTGGTTTTTTTCTTTTTGGAAATTAAGCAAAAATAATTAAGTGACCTCTTAAGTGAAAGCATTTTAGAAGAAAATGTATGAACTAAATGCAAATTTGGCATTGTGTGTTAGTTTGAAGTCATACCTATGATTAGATTCTTTGCATCTCAGATGAAATCAGTTCAGCTTGGTATTGCTGGGATCTGAGTTTTGCTGCAAAAGCAGTATTTCAATAAATACTTCACCTGTGCCAAGAGTGGAGTGCTTGGAGCCTAAGTCTTTGTTTAGTCTGTAGTTCTGCATTATGGATGAACAAACAGTCTGCACTGCAACTATCTTAGCCCTTGTGAACTAAGGTTGCTCTACCTTTCAGAAATGATAGTCAACTGAAATAGGAGCAGGTATGGACATAGGAACACAGAGATATTTCTTGGTGTGTTTGCATGGCAGCCCAGAATCGGTGCATTTGGAGCTGGGTGTGTAGCTCAAGGTGAGAATGGAATTAACAGTATTCTCGGTGTAATAGGAATGGAGATGGTTTGGGGGATCCTCAGTCAGTGTCGAGCAGCAGTTGTGCTTTACCACGCTTATGTGGCCATAAGCTGAGGCAGGAGAGTTCTTCTTGTGTGACACTGTCGGAGAGTGCTGCAAGATGTCAGTGCTGGGAATTCATCAGGATTGAGGGAGAGAGGTAAAGCAAGCTGTGCTCCCTCCTCCACATCATTGTCTCATACTCATCTCACAGGTTGCCAGTAAGTGTTTGTGGTGAGAGTGTGGGAAAGACCAGAATAATACCCCTCTTCACTGGATTCTCAACACCAGTTTTGAAATCTCTGCTGTACATGCTGCAAGTGAATGCAATTATATCAGCTCTCCTAAAAACTGTCAGAGAGCGACAAAGTTGCTTCTGGTGTTGTTTTGTTTGTTTGGTTTTTTTAACAAAAAAAAATTTCCAGCTACTTCCCTTTGTTGGTGATTATGCCACTTGCAATACACTCTGTAAATGTTACAGAGTTTTTGAATAAAACTGCATATCACTGCCTCAGAAATCCACTCGGGACAAACAATCATAAAGATGTGTGGCATGCTGGGCTGCGGGTTTGTATGCAAGTGTGTATGCAACCTGTCTTATCCTGTGGTACCCAGGCAAAGGCTTGATGCAGTATTGTTCCCTCTGCCCAGAAGAATGGAGGATCTACTCCTTTAGTCCGGGCCAGGCAGGGCACAGGAGAGAGGTGGGCATTGAGAATAAGACCTATCATCTCTAACTTCATTATCCCTGTCATCCTAATAAAAATTGAGGCATAGAGCTATTCATTATAGCTCAGTCTGCACTCAAGGGAGGGAGACAGGCCTCTCCAGAAGGAGTATGATCCAGAGTCACTTGAATTTTAATTCATAAGGGCACGTTTTCGAAGCAAAAATCCTTCCTATTATATTTTAATTCTGGGAATTTTATAACCTGTATAATAGGCAAGGGTTGAAGAAAAGAGTGGCCTTACCACTTTAAATGGAGGTGGGAGGCGTCTCTGAGGAAAGGTTAATCATAATCTGGAAGGTAGGTATAAATCCACAGAAGCTATCTCTCTCTTTTGCTAGACACGTACCCCTAGCTGCATGTGGCATCTTTCCACTAGCTTCTGCTTACTGCTTATCCCTCCCTCAGTGGTCGCTCAAATGATGCTACCCTGCTCGGTGCTCAGGGGCTGCCAGGTCCGTCCTGCCTGGGTGAGGCAAGTCGGGCTTTCAGGGATATAAATGGTGGCATGACTGCTACAGGAGCTAATGCAACCTAAGGCAGGTGTATAAGAAGGGTATAATTCATTTTTTTAAAGTGCCTATCTCTCCTCATTGGCTGCAGAGAGAGCTAGAGAGTATAGAGATGACACGATGTTTTTTATTGCTGAATTTAAGCAGAAGCATCCTTGTGGTACTACAGAATGAACTGATGACATCCTTTAGTGTCATTGCTTCTGCATAATTTGTTCCTTGCTAGCACAGATGGAAGTTTTCTACAGTACCTCATGCTTCCTTGTTTACTTGTTCATATTATAAAAGCACTCTCAAAACCTGGGCAGAACTGGTGTACACCACCAATTTGAGTGATGTTCCTGGGATTGTCTCTGGGATTACTCAGGGAATTAAATGCCAATTGGCAAAAAAGCACTGTTCCTTAGCCTATAGGAAGTGCAAGTATCACTGGCATCATAGCTGGTCATACACTAAAGATTCTTACAACATATTTAATAGCTGCAAAAATCAAAGCAAGGAGTGCTGGAAAACAAACTAGTAAAACCCTTATGCCTTTGTAATCTCTGCCATCATGAAATTCAGTCTTTTCCATAAGTACTACACTGTTACAGGCAAACTGCAGTCATGCTCATGGTGTTCTGAAAAAAGCCAGTGTCCCATTCTTCTGGACCTTGTTGCTCCTTATGCTGACTTGCTCTTACTGGCTTGTCAAGTGATGTTGAACAGTCACTGTATCATACTAGTACTGCAGGCTTTTCTCATCCCCTCTTTTCCCTCCCTCTATTTGTTTCCTCCAATTTCTCATTTAGTAGTCTGTGTTGGGTAGAGATTTTTGAGTGGCATTGTGTTCATTATTGGGTGGTCCATTTAGTCAAGCAGGACATTTTTGTCCTTATCTATAGTGGATCACAAAAATTCAATCTGTACTGCAATCCTAACATACATGCCACCCCAATCAAGTTGCACTGGTATCACTGATATTTTCAGACTGCTATCCATTTTAACTCTATTCAGTAAAACTAGGGTGTACAAAGTACAGCAATTTAAACAATATACTGTTAGAAGACAATCACTTTGTGGTCTTAAAAAAAACTTCTACAAATGATATGAAAGCATAAAATTTTTTTTCTCAGTCTTCTGTTAGGTTCTGGTTTGCACCACCATTCTTATAAGGCTCCCTAACTCCTTATGGCTTGTGGGAATCTTGGACTTTTGTAAACTCCCTGTAGAGAGACTTCATAGTGCGGGAAGAGCTACAGAGGGAAAGAAAGCAATGTGGTCATTCTTGAAGACTCTCTATGATGGAAAGCCGCCATAGTTGTTCTAGTAATCTTCACACACTCATGAAAAGCTTCAATACACACAGGTCAAAGTAGCTTAAAGTCCAGTTTTATGTAAAGTTACCTACAGCTGAGTAACATCTGTAATTTTAATGCCTTCCTTATATTAGCACTATTAACAGAATGCTGTGTGTTGGGGTTTTTTTCTGGATTTTTCTGGATTCCCCGCCCCCCTTAAGTTTTGGCTCTTCTTTTCCTTCCTTTCACATTCTAGCAGTTCTTTTCCATGCCCTGCTAGCAGTAGCCATTAATCAAACAGTAGATTTTTTTTCTACTTAGCTGATAGGCACTTCGTTAATATGTACCTTCATCGGTCTTTTCCTTTGGTTGTTTTCTAAGTCAACAGTGCCAAGACCCACAGTTTAACATTAAGCTAAGCTGATTTAACAGATACCTGCTACTGAAAGCTACCTTGCTTCGCTGCGTACACGTTCCCAACTTTCTTTCCACCAGTGCTCTTTCTCCTCTTACCTTAGACCTGAACCAGCTGAAAATTGGTTTGTAGAGGTCAAGTGAGCTCCTGGCGAAAAGGCCAATGACAGGGTCTCCCCTTTCAGGCCATTTACCATTTTATCATCTACGAAATCAAACTGCAACCTCACATTTGTAAACGTGAGCGAGATTGAAAAGGTGCGGTTGGTCGGGGGGGCATGCTGCACACCTTGCACAGTTGAGTTTTATCCCCACATCACAAATACAGCCCCGGTTAAGGTTTCCTTCTGTCCAGTTTGCTGGTGTATACTGGTTCCATATAGTCCCGCTGCTGCTGCCTTTTCTTTGCAATCTTTCACTCTCTGAAATGTCCCAGCTTGATTCCTGCAGCTTTCTTGGATTTAGAAGATTCTTGAGTTACAAAAGACGCCAGTGTAAATTATTAGTCTCTCAGGTGAGCAAATCTTGTTTAGGCAATTCATTACACATTGGCAGTGCGTTATGGGAAAATAGACTCTTTTGACTCTATTGAGTCTGTAGCCTATACGACCTGAAGGCCAAGTAAATCTAAATGATGGCTTGGGAATCTGAATAGCATTGTAGCCCATGTGTTACTTAACAGGAGGAATTCAAGCAGGATTTCAATCTTTTTTTTTTTTTTTTTTAGTGTCAGAAAATTGAAGTTAATATTACTTCAGAACAAAATATTGAAATACAAGATTTATATGTGAAGGTTAAGACAGCTGGAAAAACATCATAGCTGAAAAGGAAATCATTAAAGAGAAAAAAAGAGAGAGAAAAGAGATTAAGTGTTTTCATCTACTATAACAAAAACATGTGAAAAGGTCAGGCTGCAGCCAGGGGTATTTAGGTTAAATATTAGTTAACATTGGATAAGGAAAGTTGCTAAGGCTAGCTGTGAAATCACCATTGCTAAAAGTATTTAATTCTGGTTTATGCATATGGAAACAAGTCCTTTGAGAATCCACTTCAGGTCTCTTCTGACCCAGGTATCTGATAGTAATAATCTGATGTATTGCTGGCAGAGACAAGTTCTGAGCTACCTGTAGATGTTGCAGAAACATAGGGGAAAGGATAACAAAACATTTAACTAGTAGCACAAATGACTAAAGTATGCACTAAATTCTAGGTATCACGTTGTATTAGAATGTTTTGTCATATATAGAGCAATAAGTAGTTCTGTGAAAAGAACCATATGATGTTTTTTTTACTGCAGTTAGCTTTCATTTTGTGTTTTCCTCAATGAGAACACAGTCCTGGGGCAGCCTGTGCAATGCAGCATTTGTTTTAGTGCAGCATGGTCCTATTTTTTTTATTTTTAGAGTTCTTCCTTTGTTAACAAATTCCAAGTTGGTGATTTAAAATAATTTTTTTTTTTTTAAGTTAACATTATCATCTCGTTGCTTACACTTTTCTACTGCTTTTTCTCCCAGAAAATGGTTGACATGGAGCAATCTCAGTGTGAGAACCACCATTTGGTTCTGGAGGAATACAGTTCAAAAACTTAAATTCTTCTCATATGCTACTATTAAAACACCGAGGACAGGATTCATTCAAAAAAATGCAGGAGGCAAAATGAAAGAGGAAAATCCTCCTTGGATCGCTTTATAGGCAGTGGTTAAAAATGGTGCTTCTGAATATAGTAGATATCCAAAATATGTCAGGCGATTGTGTTTTATATGAACCTGTCTCCAGCAGCTCCACTTCTGCTCAGTTTAGTTTGACAAGTTCATATGTAGGCATCCACACTGCAGCTGTTTAACGTTGGTTGTGATAAATCCCTATCTGAGGCTCAAAAACTGTTGTCAGTTAAGACTTTATCTTAAAATAACATCTGCCGTATTTGTTACTGGTGTGAAAGGGGTGATATTTCAAGAAGCCTAAATAGGAACAATTATGTGTCAGTTTTGAGGGTTAAGTGAAGATAAAGATTTTGAGAAGGAAAATATTATGTGATGAGTATTTTTGAGAGCACTGTCTATTCTGACAGGCCGCTAGACAGACAGTTATTTTAGTAACAACATTGGGTTGGGGGTATCAGGAAGCTGAACGTCTTCAAAGTATTATGATGTCAGATTTTTCTATGCAAGTTATGACATTTGTCATTTGTCTGTTTTGCGACTTCTAATTCATTTCCTGTTCATATTGGGCTATACTGCAGGCTTGAAAAATTAAGCTTTATCTTCTCATAGCTGTGCTGTATTATCTTCCTACCATACATCGTGTACATTTTGGTGTATTATTACATTTGAACACAGCAAATTGTCATCGTCATAAATAACACTCCCTTTTGGAATGCGACCTCTGTTGTTTTTTAATACCAGAGGAACAGAAAATTGTAGAAGGACACATCTCTTGTCCTTAGTTACTAATTAATAAGCATTAAAATAGTTTTGTAGAGGAACTATTGCTGACCATGCTTGTATACTGATGTAGAGACTTCTGTAGTGTAAAGGCAAAATATTTCAGTGACAAAGTTCTACTGTTTTCCTGGTAGTCCTGTTCTGCCCTTTTGCAGAAATCAGAAGCTTCACCACCTTTAATTACCAGGATGATAATATACTTCTGAGAATATACTTGGAGGTAGTTAAAGCACACAGATAAAAAATAACACCTTAGAATTACTAGCAATTTATTCCATAGACTATTTCTAGAATGCAGTTTTTATTTTGTACTTTAGACTTCATTTGCTTAAAAATATCCTCGTTTCTGTCACAAAGCTTCTCCTTGTGAGTCATATCACAGAATTCTAATTTTAGACTCACGCTGAGGTTTTTTAGATGGTAGTTGTATGTATCCAAGTGAATCGTCTATTGTTGTGTGCAAGGAAACAGGCTACTTGTTCTGTCTTTCATCGAAGATGAGAAGGAACCTTATGAGGGAAGGGTCAACAACCTATTAAGAATCCAATAGTCTATTTAAAAAAGAAGAAAGAGGGAAAAAAAAAAAAAAAGACCCTCAAAACCACCAAAAAAACTCCTAGCTCTTTGGAATTTATTTCTCCACAGTTAACTAAGAAAAGATGTTTGAAATATATTACATTTTATAGGAAGTTATAACTGATTACTTAATTACACAGCTAACGTTTATAGTCAAATTCTGGTTGCTTTTTTTGGGGGGTGTATGTTTTATTTTTCTCATTTGTTAGTAGACTTTAATTTGGGGCCGGTCCACATATAATGTTCGAAGGTGTGTGAAGGAACTAAGGCTAACTGTAAAAGCCTCCATCCTGTCCATTGAAACAGATCCTGGTTTATTTGGGGTTCTCGGTGATTATTTTAATTCAATATCAGAACTGTTAGGGAACTAGTAGAAGAGCATCCCCATGTTTCAGGATAAGTAACCTCCAGGTAAGCGTGGAAGAAGGAGTAATGCCGAGTTACTACACGGTGGGGACGGCTCCTCTTGGGCTCCAGCCCAGCCCCGGCACAGCCTGCCTGGAGGCCAAGACCCCACACCTCCGCCTGCTCTCCCCTCTCTCCCCCATTTATCTGTCCCTTATGCTTTCCCTGCTGAGGAGTCATCGTTGTTAACATACAGCGTTGTGAAATATTGTTTGGAGTTTCATTACATGGAATGTAAACATTAACATATTAAGAGACATAATTTCTGAAACTTCTTTTACTGTAATTTCACTAGATTTTATGTAATTACATTTCGGTATTTGTTACATAGTCTTTAGGGCTTTTAAGAGGATTATGCCCTCACCGATGCACATTGTTTTAAGTGTCTATGGAGAATGTATGTAATCTCTTTGTAATACTGTTAGGCTTGTGACACAAACCTGCAAAACCTATAAATCTCCAAGCTAAAGACTGTCATTGTAATTCACCCTGATAGGAGATATATCTGGAACATTTAATAACATCTTGTATCTACATAGCTGTTGCTGTGGAATGAGACTTATAATTTAGTTTACCCAAATCACCAAGTTGCTTTTTAGCTATGCCAGTTTAATTCCCCGGGAAAATTCATCACCCCCTTACAGAGATGCCGAAAGGCTGCACAAATGTGGTACACAGCTCCTATGCTTTCTGCACCTTACTCATACAGGTCAAGCTGGTGTAGCTTGTCATAACTGCACAGGCTGTCATGCCTCCTCCAGCTTGCTTGGAGGTTATCATTGGCGTACCTGGAGAGGTGCAGCTCCTTCACCATACGGTGCCAAGGAGCATATGTCGGTGTGGACTTTCTGTACGTCTTTACTCAAGGCATTATGGCGAGAAAGCCGCTCGCTTCCAGACCGTGTGAATGCAGCAGCTGTTCTGTAAAGGCTTTATCTTAAGCTCATTAAAACAAAGAAAAATCTTCTTTCCATAAGGTGAAGGGAATGAACTATAACAGCAATAGTAGGTGAAGAGTATTACTGTTAGCTTTCCAGTCTTGGAGGGGAAAAAAAAAAACCTTACATACAAGATCACAGTATTCAAGAAGATATAAGGCCAAGCCAGTGTAGCAAAGCAAAGCAAAATATTTACTTGCTTATAGTGCCTAATAGATGAAAAAAGAAAAAAAGAAAAAAGCTCGTTTAGGAATGGAGACTGTAGTCTTCAGACTTGACGATAAGAAATTATGGTTATTTGTGGTAAATTCAGTTTTTGGACTGTGCTTTCATTTTTCCAAGGAAATTAGAGTAAATCATTATTACAGTTGAGCTTGTGTAAAGGCCCATCTCTCAATTCTGTTTGTTTTGGCCAGGGTTTCTATTTTATTGTCTCATTTGCCAAGACGTCCTTAGGCTTTTCCAGGTTCAAGCGGGGCAGCCATTCCCGGTACTGAGTCAGAACTGAGGCTGCAGACTGACCCTTGCTTAGTAGACAGTTGCAGAATCAGCTGAATTTTCTCTCTTGACTCCTGTTAATATCAACAATAAAAACCCCCACCTGTTTAGGTCCACTGGGTAGTTCAGAAACACCATGTGGTTTTTCAGGAGAGAATCGAGAATCAGGATCACCAATTACAACAGTTATGAGCTACTAAGCCAGTCACTGTACCAGCCCAATCATTCTCTGTTATTTAGTCGGATTGACTATGCACTTGAGCGCTGTTTTGCAGCCTGGATGCTGCTATTCCATTCACACGTGGGTGAATGAAGCTGATGTGCCTTGTTACAGTGGGAAGGACAAGAAATACCTTTTAACGGAAGTCACAAAGCTTGTGCTCCCATCCAAATGAGGAGAGAAACGTTCGGGAATGGACCCTTCGCTGAGATTTGCAGCACAGCTGGCATTTTAGCCCTGGTGGAGGGCGTTGTCACAGAAACTCAGGCCACGGTGGGGTGAGACGATGCTTAAGGAAGCCAAGGGTCAAGCTGGTGGACAGGAGAGACAGAGGTGACACCATCCAATGATCAATCACAAATCGGTGAAAAAGCAAACGTGATCAAGCTGCCGTGTTAGCAGAGGTCTTCTGGGCATAAAGCTTTGTTAGCAGATGTGAGTTGAGTCATAAAACATGGATAATCATACCCTGATTTGAGACTGATTAGACAGGACATAAGGCTAATTAACCTGGATTTCTGGCTTCTTTGCATTACTGAAGTTGTGCATTGCAGGAAGAATAAGGTTTGAAAAGGCATTTGGGCACCTAGAGATATATATTGCCATAAAAAGGCATGATGTGCATTTTTTTTATACCTCTTTAGATGCCCTTCTTCAACTCCAAAGACTTAAGTATTTTATAATCTGATCCATAAACATACAAATAAAGTGGATTAAAAATCTTCAATGGTATTAGCATTCAGAAATCAGAAATTTATTATTTGCAAATGTATTTAGTACCCTCCACATAGTTAATATTTCTAAACATAAATACTTGTTTGTCAGCAGTTGTGAGCTAAAGTCAGTGGGCTATCCTGGAACTACTAATTTTGTTCTTTAGTGCCATGTCCATTATATAGAAATGAAGCCATGTGACAACCTTGTTTACATTTCTAAAATACATATCCAACCTACCAAAAAACAACAGCCATAATGAAAGATTGGATTGCTGCTTTTTCATTCAAATTAAACCTTTTTTGAATACAACGATCTGAGTCTTGCTGTGAAACTTCTGCTTTCTGCTTCCCACAGAGACAGAAGTTTGTTTTGTTTTTTTCTGGCTGACTGACTGTCTCAGGAGCAGAAAATCTGCTGCTTCTCCATCGCAATGTATCGTGGAAGGGAGACGACTTTAGTCGTATAATCTGCTTTCTTGGTCCTGCTTTCCAGAATCGCCTTTTGTTTGGACACTTTGGTGAGCTTGTACACAGCCTCGTTGCATAATTCTTCTTTCATAATCCTGAGCCTGCCTTTCCATTTGTGTGGTTACTAAGAAAGCTGGAGGTGTGACCAACTGCCAGAAGTGATCTGAATAAATAAAAGGAATCACGAACAGTTAATTGTTGTGTTTACATCTGGTTTCTAAGAGACTAATAGTTCATGCTCGCTTCTCTGTGTGTTTGTATTTGAGATCTTGGGCTCATTCAAATCCTGTGTTCCCTGGGGAAACGTGTCTGCACAAAAAAATTGTGCTTTGTATTTATATTTGTCAGTAAGAAGTCTTCAGTTTTTAATAGGAAATTACATACATTTATGAATAAGATTAGATAATGGTATGCCATTGTGCTAATTCTTAAGTAGTCAAGGTTTTTTCCTAATTTTTTTTTTTGTAAGATTTTGAAAGAGGTGTGCAAATATGTAATGAAGTAGCACATTTTGACCTGTGAGGGTGGTAAGGATACTTAATATCACTTTCCAGATGGGAATTGAAACAGAGGAAGGTCTCATTCTCACCCACTACTATGAAAGTGTAGGATGCAACATGGCCTTTACTGCAGTCAGGAAGAATAAATCAGTTCCTAACATTCTAATAGCTATTTCTGTTTATTATTAATAGCTGGTTGTTCCTATGAAGGCCCAAAATAGTGGGAACTGTGTCATCAGGAATATGAAGTAGCTTGAAATTTGGCTTAAAAAATGCAACTTACACATTCAGCAGCATGTTTGAAGAGTTACTCTCTTAAGTTTCAATAGTATATTTTCTTCAAGTTTTCTACATTATTATATGTTAGTAACCAAACATTTTGGAATTGCATAGGCTGCAGCGTTTTTTTTTTTTTAAATAATTTATTCTTGGCATAGTTAAAATCGTAAACCTCATAGTCTTAAATATGCAGCTGTTTAAAACAACAGGCATGACCATACAACGGTTGTTCTCCGACTGAAATGCAAACTGCCAGTAGATTTGTATTTTGAATGAGACCAAATCTGGAATCTATGCCATTTCTCTTACAGATTTCAGCGATATAGTTAATTAACATAACATCAGTGCCAGTGGTTAAGGAGCTCGGGTTATTCTCACAGGCTTATGATGAAGTTTAAAAGTATCAAGCTGAACTATGGTAATGCCGCAGGTAATGCAAAAGACAGACATAAACAGACTTACATGAAAATGTGCGTTGAACTTTCTTTGTAGGGAAGGAAAAGATTGGAGTCGATTGATCAAAATTATGGACACTTAGCTACTTCTTATTGCCAAAAGAGAAAGTGTAAAGCACAGAAATCAGAGCTGAGTCAAAGATTAAATGGCCTTAAAGAGAAAAAGCCCATTTTACAAAAAAAAAAAAAAAAAAAAAAAAAAAGTCTTTTAATGTTTTCTTTTTATCTACCAGCAAGATAAACTTGTAATTAAAAGTTAGGTAAAAAGCTATGAATAATGTTTTCAAGGAAACAGAACAAACTAACACATAGGAATACACAGAGAAGTGAAAGAAAAGTGAAATGAAAGCAAAAGTAACCCATATAGCCTTCTGATAGGTAGAAATGTTGGAAAAAAAATTAGTGAGGAAAGGAGACTGGATATTGAGAACAGCAGTAACATTGGCCTGAAAAATGAAAATGGAGAGAGAAGCTGCTTTACATGTCTAAACATAAAAAATACCATGGCAAGAGTTTTGACTGTATTATTGGTTGTGAACTGTCTCAGTCTCAATCAACACCTAAGAGCACGTTTGCCCTAAAGCTTGGTTTTATTCTAGTAGTTTATTGTGGAGGCACTGTGCAATATCTGCTAGCAAAAGACATATCTGCATTCCTCTGAGGACCTACCTCAGTGAGAATTCAAACCTAGATTTCCGACTATGGTCTCAGTATTCTGTTTCAAAATCCTTACACTCAAAAGGGAGAAAAGTCTTTCATCTGAATTAGTAATTTTAGTTCTGAGTACAATCAAAATGTCTATACCATCATTACTTGCTTGCTCCCTATCGGGATTTGACTGTTTGCTAATTACTGGGTGATGGGTGGATGCTGGGTTGTGCTTCCCTGATGCTGCAGCATTCTCTTGCACTTGCTCTGGCAATGAGTTCTGAATTATACAGCAAGAGCTGTTCATTAGTCTGTTATAAAGAAGTACCTCACTTCTTGTCTCTTCCTGATAAAGGAGCCTTCTTTTCTAGGTCATTACTTCAGTTTCCAAATAATTTGAAGCCCTGAGTCCATGTAATTAGACTAGTTTCAGACTAGTCAATTGTTACTTTCTGGTTTTCTCTGGCCTCTTTTACTAAAACTTATTGCTTGGATTCCTCTACATTTTCAAAACTGGCAATTTCATTACATCTTTTACTAATAAATGACTTGGATGAGAGCAGGTTATTTTAGCATTATCTAAACATCAACATTTTTTAGCTTTTTGCTGCAGAACCAGAAGCAGGAAGAATTGAAAGCTTGTTAATAGCTGATATTTGCATATGATTAAGAATGTGCAATGGTTATTGGTTCAGATTTATTTTTAGGCATTGTCATCTAGATTCATATTTTGGCATAGAAACATTTAACCTGAGATGCTGAGATCTAAAGATACAACTCAGTAGCTTGTCACTGGAAGGATATGCTGCATTTACATGACCTCTTTCATTCTGTCTCAAGCCAGTGCTACAGGATTCTGATCATCTGTTCTCCAGAAATCTTTCTTCCTCGGTGACTGGACAGAATTTGTGGCTGATTGCCAGCAATGCTGGACATAAGCTGCTTTGGCAGATTTACCCTTTTAAAGCTGTGCTTTATTTGGAGGGGAAATTGTCCCCTTTCCCACACACAAAAAAAACAAAACCAAAAAAAAAACCAACCCTTCAGAATGAGACTGACATAAACATAGTGATAAAGAGAAAAAATCACAAATGAATCCCAAGCTTAAGATTTTTAAGTTCACTAGGTCTCTGTAACCACAGTGAGGACTGACTGTACTTTGCTGTTCACCAATAAAGATGAAATCAGATTAAGTTGTTGGCTAGTGATATAATGTATAATCTAATTTCTCTAGTTTCCCTTTTTCCTCCCATTTTAGCATCAAAATTAAGAGAATGTATACATCTAAACTTTTTCCTGCAACTGAGACTCAAATATAGATTGAAAATGTGGTTGATATACTAGTATAAGCCTCTTACTGCTGTAGAGAAAACATGCAGGGCTTGTAGCTGATGTGTTGTCCTTGAGGAATAATCTAGGTAGTTTGGTGAAGGCTGAGACAGACTTTTTGGAGAAGCTAGCAGAAGATGCACCAGATAAGACTGTGACCTAACCTGAAATAATTCATAATTGTGAAGCCAGGAGAGTCTGTGATGACCTTGTCCTGATCACCTACCTAATTTCAGAATTCAGTCCTGAGTGATGGTGTGTCTTTTGTGAGCCTGTGAAAGTGAGAAGTGGAGTGGAAAAGGGCACAAGGAGTCTCTTCTCCATTTGGCAGGTAACACCAGGTTGATTAACTGAAGTAAATGTGTGTGTTCATACATGTGAAAGACTGGATGCCTATGAAGGGACAGACCTCAAACTCTCAACTGAGCGCAGTGCATTTCACTGATTTTTTTTTTTTTTTTTTTTTTTCTTTCTTACGCTCAAGGGTAGTTGCAGGTTGGGCACATGCTGCCTCAGGTCATCTGGACAAAAAGTACGCAAGACTGCGCTGGGAAAATGAAAAAGGGAACACATAAGGACATAGAAAGAAGGAAGTTGTCCAAATGAACAAGTTCCTCTCACCTCTTTTGATAAGAATTTTGCAAGTCGAGATTACCTAACATAGTAAATTTACAGAAATAGCAGAAGTTCCTCTGTTCAAGAGCAGCACCTCTCAACATGGACTTAGTGGAGGCCAGATATAATGAAGCCATACTGAAGGGGAAAGTATTTGAAAGTATAACTTCATGCTGTGGAGTTCAGTGTTTTAGGGGCTGAATGCTCTCCTGCTTGTTGGCAGGAGTTTGTGTGGATGGGAATCAGGAAGAGATCCCTTCGCTTGTTTACCCTCTGCTAATCAGGTTTTGGGACAGCTTGAATATTGAAGTATGAATATGATATTCAGTATGATACATGCATCTTGATTTTTGTACTGATTTTTGTTAATATGAATACTGTGCTCCTGCACATTTCTTTCAGCAAGTCTTGGATTCCAGGTGGCCACTTTTAGATTTTCAGTCTGGAATTAAAATCTTAAGCAGTGTAAAGTTGGAGATTTGATCTAACAAATTCATATGTAAATCTATGTATGTGTACATACATATACATACATAATAATGTAACAGAAACAGATGTTTCAAGTCCAGTTGATCAAATTATTATCTAAATGAAAAATATTCAATACATCCCAAACATAAAATAAGAGTACTTAATGGAGTACATAGTTCATTATCTACTTGGCAAAGCCTGAACACAGCAAATGTAGAAGTGCTGTGATATTATGTTTAAATTAAGTACTAAAACCAATTGAAACATCCTTTTATTCCTTTTTATGAAGTAGAGCTCTGCTGAAAAGAAACATAGCAAATTCATAGCATTTTATTGCAATTCTATGATCCTCACTGCCGTGTTACTTAAGTTTCTCCAAGTTTTTAAGGCATTCATCTTTATAACATCCCTGCTTGGAAGGCAAACCGCCTTTTACGTTTGTGGAGTAAAGACAGTAAAGACCTGCTTATGAGTAGATCAAATACAAGAGAGGCAGGCAGAAGCTAAGTACATGTAGCTGCAGATTTCCATGCTTTTCTATAATTATTATGTAATAATAATGACCTATGAAATGATAAACACATTTCTGTATTCTTTCTGCATCTCTGTCATATAGAAATGTGTAGTGACATTTCACTTAAAAAAAAAAATACCGGGAAGTGACATCCCATAAAAAGCCTCACAGATCGTAAACACTTAACTGTGGCAAAGGCACCGACCCCTCTCCTGCTTTAATGAGAGTTGTAACTGAGGTCATAGCTGTCCTTTCCAGCCCATGCGGTACTCCACCCATACGTTGTTTTCATGAAGAACTTGAAATCATGACAAAAACATCAGAAGGAAATAATGCTTGTGTTGAATTTATGTTTTGGATATTTGTTTGTTTTCTTGAAAGGAGGTTCTTCTTCAGATGCTGGTTATTTTTAGTGCTTATGAAACCAAAAGACAATGAACACTGGACGGAGCCAGGAAAGCTGTGAGCAAATATAGTATTGGTGAAAACTTGCAGACATAGAATAAATCAGCTGCCTTTGTCCTAAGCACCACCAATTCTGGATATTGGCTTCTTTTAAAACAAAACTATCCTATTGTTGGGAGCTTGTCATGTGGGTGGGTGGTCTTTCTTCAAGAGATCGTAAATTATTGTCTTCTGTGACCTAAGGCAAATGTGACTGTGCCTCTCTCCTCCTATGTTTAAAAATACCAAATCCTGTCCTGTTGCAGAACCCAGTTTTCTACACGCATTGGCAAAAATTAAGCCTTAAGACAATTTAAGAGAGCTACTGAGTTTTTATAGTATTTTAAAAATATTTTATAGCATTTTATACAACTTAAATTTGTATTTTTTTTTATACTAGCCTGATACAATTTAGGTTTCATAGCTGCTTTAATGAAACCTGAAAAGAGCAGAAAACATTATTAAAGTATTACAAAAATGCTGCCACCTTTGATGGTAATGTTAGGTTCTTCAAATCAGTGGCAATTGGCAAAAATTGGAGGAGCTGGTGAGGTGTCACAAGTTCTTTTGAGGTTTGGACAAATTTTGAAATGCAGGAATCGGAGGAATTGTGTAGTGGCAACCTGCTCCAGCACCAGTTAGCCACTGGGTCCAGTGACCATGGTAGAATTTTTGTGGGCAGTATTTACCTTCAAATGATAGTCAGAACTAGTATTAACTGAATTGCAAAGTCTGCATATACAGTCTCGTGGTTTTGTGATTTTTCATTAGAGATGATCTGGAAACATCTTCATCAAATTCTATGGATCTTTATGCTATCAACTCTGTAGTTAGGAGCTGCAGATGAAAAAATGCTCAAAGAATCGAGTCTGAATTTGCAAACTGTATGTAAACACACCAGATGACTTTGGAGATATAGGAAAAGATACTCTCTTTCAAGATTTTTATTAAACCAATGAATGACATAGATTCTTTGTATTTGTGAGCCTTAGGGAAAGGTAACTTCCAAAGAGGGATTTCAAAGCTGAGAGCCTCAACTTCTTGATTCTGTGTGATGGACCAGCCATTTCAGATAGGGAGAGCAGTCTGAAAGCAAAGCAAAGCAAGAGAAATAAACTATATGGAAGATGAGATTGCAGTAATTGGCAGTGCAGGAACAAATGACAATTTAAAAGATTTATGGAGAGCCTTGGTTTTTTAGAAAAATTATTTTTATTTGAAATGGCAGAAGAATACCAAAGAAGGTATCAGTTGGGGAAATCACATTGTTGAGGAGGTTGCTGAAGAAAATTATGTTAGTAGCTGCATGCCACATCCATTAGAGAGCAGAATGGACTGTAGAAACAAAATGCAAAAAGGAAGGTGGGATTGGGTAGGTGAATAGATAGACCAAGCATGGATATATGTGTTGGCTCTAGGGGAAGAAAGAATGTCTTTGGTATTTTAAGATGGTATGAAGGAAAGAGTGATACTGCAGAATGAAGAACAAAAAATAATTTCTATACTGTAGCCAACTGACTGGAGTTAAATGTCTCTTCTGAGAAGCTTAATTGTAGATATGAGGGACTAATACACTGTCTTCATTTTACTGCAACTAGAACACTGTAGAACTTGCTTCAAAGAACTTTGCTTTTTCCACCTTGAAAGCTTTGGAAATGCTGAAAGTGCGGAATGTACGCTTCCTCCACAATTTTGAATGAAAGTTACCTTTTTCACCTCTGTACCTCTTTTGTGCTTCAGTGTAGCTTATTTTATTGCAGTAGTTTCATTGCCATAGTTCCTCAGGCTGCTTGAAGCAGTGTCTGCTCCATCAGCAGTTATTTATAAGGGTGACTGCTTGACCTGCATGGCCCTGCCAAATCAGCCTGCCACGGCGTGCTGTTGATCTGCCCTGAAATAGGAAGACTGGCTTAGTCTTCACGATGCTTCCATTACCTTTATCTGCAGGGTGCGTGTGTTTATCATCCAGCTGGCAAGAAGACTAAGGCACACTGTTTATCCAGCAAAATCCAGCACACACTTTATCCAGACAAATGTGAAAATATAAGTATCACTGTTTTGGTTTTGGTTTTGGTTTTTTTTGTTTTTTTTTTAAATAATGTGCACGTTATTAGAAAATAATGCCTGAGATCTGACAACACTTTCACTGACAGTCTTGGCCACATGTCCATGTGTATGGATCTCCTTCTTATAGGGGCCTCTCCTAGGGAAAACTTTTGAGGCTGTCCTACAAATCTTTCACAACTACTAGTCCTGGCCCATGTGAGAATTTAGGAGCTGCTTTTTTAGGGTACCTCTGAGGTCTCTTAAAAGGTTTCTGGAGGACGGGGTGGGTGTGTGGTTTGGCAACTGTTGCGAAGAGCTGGAGGTGGGGCATCCTACAGGAGAGTCCTACCACCCAGACCAAGTCACAGCCAATTACTTAATAGTTATTTAAGTTCAGAATCTATTAAGTCTGATCCTACATAATATCCAAAGAGGGTTCATTTTAAGTAGTAACACCATAATAAAAGGCTAGACTCTTACTCTGATGAGCAGTGTTCTTTACTGTGAATTAGCTATGAATGGTAGTGTTTCTGCATATTTACATTTTAAAAATTTGTAAATATCAACAAACTGTTTAATACAAAACATCTGGAGAAGGTAATGTCAGTAATTTATGGTCCCAAATCTATGCATTGCTACTTGTACAGCACTGGTCCTTGGTAACACTTTTCTAATATTCTGGTTTTTTGGGCTCATTACTGAGTCATTTACATTTCTCCAGATTTTCTTTATAATACTGTCAACAGAGTGTGTGGTTTGTTCAGGGGAATTTGAAAACTGGGTTATTTCCTCTAAGAAGCAAACTGTTATTAATTAATCAAAATCTTTATTTAAAATTATCAACTCAAGTTTTCATTTGTAAATTATCATTTACAAATTTTAAATTCTTGTCAGTAGATTTTGAAGGGAAAGATTCTTTCATACAAAGCAATATTTGTTTGTATTTGTCCCATATGCTTCTTCAGCACTGTTGGAGGCACATTTTTCTACCTCAGCATCCAGAAACCAAAGAAGTATTTGTATTAGTCAAGAAGGGAACACAAAGAATTATTTGTATCAGGACAAAAGAGGAGATTTCAGCTGAAAATCTTAGTTCATCTATGTCTACATTAAGTTATAGATGAATGATGTTTATAACATGTAGGTTCAGTGACACAAACCCCACCAAGCAAGCCATATACAAATATAATTGTATCACAATAATGATAATCATAATTGAAACTCTGTCTCAGAGAGGCCTTCTAACAAGATTGGTAGAGAAATTGCTACTGTATGAAAAAGCATAGACCAGAGAAGATAGCTGAGAAATACAATTAAGATGTATGCAGTTGGTTCCAATGGGAAGGATTCAAAAGTGGGACCCCAGAACTGTGGTCAGGAATTAAGGACATGTGGAGGTACCCTGCCACTGAGGAGATGCTGGCCAATTTCTGAGATTCAGAAGCCACACTGGGAATCAGAAAGGGAGTATGTACAACAGGGCAGGGCCCTAAAGAAAATGCAGGTCAAGCTGGAGAAACTTCAGGTGGGGTAATTGGGCTCAGGGACCAGACCTAGGTTGGCAGGAGCAAGCAACAAGGAAAAGGAGTAGCATTTCAGCCAAGTGGCAGATTGAACATCTAGGAACAGCTGGTGGGATGACTCAGCTGACGTTTGGGCAAACCCTCTATTCAGGCGCACAGCCCAGGCAGTGGCTTATAAGGCTTATCCCGGCTTTCAGTTCTCATTTCTTGGTAGATCCAGACTGCTGAGGCAGAGCCTGACAAAAGCTGAAGAAGAACTGTTATGCATTTATCTGTTTCCCTACTTATTCTTTGCGCAGAAAACTACATTTTCAAATGGAGATTTAGGGTGGCTTTGGTTTGTTGTGGTTTTTTTTTTCCCAATACTGGAATTCTGTCTACGAAGTATTGTTAACACTGAAATGGTCACTAAAATAGTTATATCTTTCCCACATTAACATTGCCTGTGCAAATATATATTTATATTGTGCATTCATGTATACATGCATGAACACGTGCATGTGAGCTGAAGGATGTTACCCAGGAGCACTGGCAGAGACCTTGTCATATTTTATTATTCTTGTCTAAAATGTTATTTGCTGTGGGGCATGAAGAGGAACTGTAATCAAACAGTTTATTTTGTAGGGACACATGCAGCTCTGTTAATCAGATTTTTTTAAATAGGGGGTAATTTCAAGGTTACTTAGGCTAGCTGCAATACTTTTGACTTGTAATATACCTCACTGTTTATTTTTTAAAGGCTACATTTTTAACTTGGATCCCTAGAGCTATATCCATATTTCTGTAGCTAAATAAAAGTGGCCTAATTTTGAGAAATTAAGAGCACCTTCAGCCCCATTTGACATCACTGAGATTCCTAAGCTTCTCTGCTAATAAAAAATGAAGGTACCTGCAAAATGTCCCATCATGCACTCCACACTAGCACTAAAATACTGAAGTTTTAATATCCTCCACCTCTCAGATTGTCTTCATGCAGTATTACACTGATTCATCAGGAAGGCCTGACTGGTTTTGACCTTGATAGGATGTGACAGCACGTCAGGACTCTGCTTGCTTTTACACTGGAAACTACTAAAACCCACTGTTTTGCATTCCCTATTTCTGTGTGAAAGCTTAAGTAGTTTTAATTGCCACAGCAATTGTCTATCTTTTGTTTATTCTTTTGCTGGTTTTTGTAGGAGTACACACCCAAAATCTGGGGATGTCGTCCAACTTGGCTGAGACTTAGCACAAGATAGATGATTTTTCACATTCAGTTTTGCATATTTCCCAGTTTAACTGTTCAGAATTAATTTTTTTTTAACACATTTTTAAGTTGTGAAGCTCTACTGTTTTCTGCCCAGGGAAATAATAGATATCCAGAAGTTTTGAATTAGATTTTTAAAAATTACATAAAACCAAACATAGTAACTTTTCGCTCACTCTGTTCCATCTAGGAAGAACTCTGAATGTTTTCAAGGGTTAGCAAACTCTCATGTTAAAATTTACTTTGAAGCCAGTATTTGTAATGATATAGACAAAAATAGTTGTTGTAGGTTTTTTTAAGTACTGTGTTATATATTTATTATCTAGGCTTTAGTGTTATTTAAAACACAAATTTTCAAAAAAATAAACTGTTATTTGTGCAACTCTTGGTAAACAAGTGTAAATCCATTTCTGTGCTTGCTTCCTACCCTCCTCATTTTCTGCCTGTTTTTCCAGTGTTTGATTGCATTATATTTTACCTAACGCAAAGATTTATATAAGGGTGGAAATAACCTCAGTCAGGGTAAGTCAGCATTGCTCCATTTCACTTGAGTAGAGCACTGAGGAGCTGGCCTGTATCATTATGCACACGCAGCTAATGATATCAGAGGGACTACTCATATGTTAAAGGTCGAGGCAGACCCTGCGAGCAGGCACTCTGTGTTTTGTCCGTGTCCTTATGGCACCTACCAAATGTTTGTATTGCTAGCGCATAATACTAATATGCATCCTAAAAATATAAATATGCTTAATTAGAATTAGAAATGGGAGTTTTCCATAGGCACTCTACTAAGCTAAACATACTGTATTAAGGCCACTAAAAAGCATAATACAGTAAGTTGGTGTCCTAGAAATGACTGGGGCTTTTGCCTACGGGATTATCTTGCAGCTTAAACAAGTCAGTAATGATGCCTGGCCCGGCCCACACTCAGGGAGGGTCTCAGCGAAGCACTCAGGAGAAGTTACGGAATTAAATACTTCCTCCCTGAACTCCTCAGCCACGCTGCTCTCCCTGCCCCTACCCTGCCCCTATCCATATCCCTATCCCTATGGTGCTGCATCTGGGGAGAGGGAAGAATAATGTGATGTTATTTGATTGACGACTTCTGATTTTGCATTCCATGCAGAGCACTTCCTTGCAGATCTGCTGGTATAGAAAACCTAACTTCATGATTCTGAAAGGGTTTATATTCCCTGAAGCATGAGTCCCATGGCCTCATCATCTTTGTTAAACATGTCCAAGTAAAAATTGGCACGCTTCATACAAGGGTGTAAATCCATAGACGTTCTTGTATTTTATTTTATTTTTTTTAATATGTGAAGTATAGAAAGCACACTTGCATTTATACTTAATTCTCTAGGTTTAGAAAACCTAAATCTATGGTAGGTATCTTTGGTAGATGCCTCTTTTTCTGAGATGTGGATATAGTTCAAAAATCCTGAAGTTGGTTATTTCTCTGTGTCTTGATTGCTTACATTTCCTAAATCAAAGGGAGATCACTTGTTTGAAACCAGAATTAGACTGACATGAGACTAGATTATGGACCTCAAACATTTCCCATTGTATGAATAATGGAATCTGTAAGGCCATAGCAGGAATACAAAGACGAATGATAGAGTTTGAGAGGAGTCAGGTCTTGAAGAACATTATATTGCACAGAAGGCTTATTCTTACTCTCTCGTGTACCTCGTCCAGGAAGATATATGGGTGACAATGAGAAAAGTCTTGAGAGCAGTTGCATAAAGAAGATTTTTTATGAATAATTTGCTTTATGCCTTCAGAACCTCCCAACCAGTTCAGTTATATAAAAATAACTTAAGGATAAGGGGTACAGTAGCACAACATTTATTTTCACCGATTTCAGTTAAAGTAATAAAGGAAATCGGTGAAAATGAATGTTGTGCTACTGGGGGAATCAGTGCTCTGTTCTGAGCTCATATTACCATTTTAAAGATCTTCCATACTGTAATTTATGCACCCTAATTTGTTTGTGCAATTTAAATTTTCAGGAGCAGAGGGAGGATGGATATGTGAAGTATTCAACAAGATGGTATATATAGGCATTGAGAAGCAAAACAGTGACTTGAGTGGACTGAGGTGTACTCTTTTTTTGCCGTGCAATTTCAGATGTTTTTCACAATTTGCCTTTATTTTGTGACCATTCAGGTTGAAATGTACAGGAAATTCCCAACAAGAAGACATTGGCTGTGTGTATTTTAGGCAGAGGCAGTGAGTGCTGTAAACTTTCATTTAACCAGTGAAGAACCCTGAACTGTGCAGGTATTAGAAATTACATTGTGTTAGAGTTCAGTGGTTTTGGTTGTGAACTATAATGGTTTTATTTTAATGTGTTTTTTTCAGTTTCAAAGCACTGAAAGACAAATTACACTGAAAGAATTACAGTTGGAGCAAGGACTAGATGCACTTTGTGGGATGTTCAGTTTAGGGTCTTCATATTTGTGTTGTATTTTTTTGGCTCTGAAATGTCTGAAGTTCTCTACCATCAACATGTACTTAAAAGACCATTTTCAGCCTTTGATTAGAGAGTGGCCAGCTCTCATAATACTTGATGCTTCTTGGACTCAGTTATTAGTAAAATAATAAAATAGAACACTAAATCATATTCTGGCCTTCATGGCTGAAGAGGAAGGCTTAAAAATTAGATGCCTCGGGTGTATGGCTCTGGAAGATAAAGATCTCAATATCATTAAAAAAAAAAATCACCATTTTGGGGAGCTTGTCCTTATATCATATCCTGATATCTCAGTTATTCCTGAGAATGTAACTGGCTCTGGTGTGGACCCTGCAGGGGAGAATTTAAGAAACTTCTCTCATTCAGTTTGCAACCCAAATGTGAGCCTTTCTGTGGAGGCTGTCATTTGAGCTGATTCTCGAATAGAGCAGTTCCATCACGCTTTTGGCTCAGGGCTGCTTCGGGTTATATTCATCTAACCTCACAATGAGTAAATGGGGTTGATCTGATAACCATGGACTTTGGGAATAACATATATTTTCTGCAATGGGTCACTCAGGTTATGCTTTTATTCAAACCTCTTGAATAATTACAGTAATTAATTTTGTACTAATTGTGTTAATACTTTAATAGCAGTTACCTACAAAAGTACTGGTGCAGTAGTTTTATTTTACACTGTGAAGGTCACAGAGTTGTCCTTCATCTGCTAAGAGCCTGAAGGGCCTACTCCTTTCCCTTAACCCTAATGAAAGGTCGTCTGCAGGATACCTGCAGATGTTTGCCTTCAGAATCACTCTTCAGTACTCTTCTTGTCAGTGTAAAAAGTTTACCAGTAGGTTTGCACTGGTCTAGAGTAGCAACGGGAAACTGAATTTTTCACAGCATTTCACTATTAAGTTCTCTCCAGATTAGAACACAAGCTTGTACCTGCTGAAGTTAATAAATGCTTCTTGGACTTGAATCAAGGACTTTAAATCTTCAGTGTCTTTCAGGAAGTATAACTCCTTTGCCAAAACAATTAGAAAATACTGTGGTATGCAGCTAGCAGTTTTTGAGGCATAGATCAAGATACTATGTTGTAGCACGTAATCATTTCCGTCTCTGTTTTTCTAGTTTCCTGGTATCAAATAATATCAGTAGTCAAACATCTATGCCAAGGATATAAAAGCAGAGTGAGCTGAAAACAGTTTGTTGTAATGCTGTGAACGTTACGTTCCATTAAGCAGCTGAGTGAAGTATTTGAGCTCTGTATGCTGTGGCAGACATGTTTGGGCTTGTTTGTTGACCAAACAGTGTTTAATTTTTCCACTGTGTCACAGATAAGAAATATTGCTTTCCTAGACTAGAGGAATAATTCAAAATTAAGAGGTACAGTCTTTGAATGCAAACATTGTCATCATGAGAAAATCGTAATCAAATTGGTATAGGAAAAGTTTGTATGAGCCTGGTGTGAAACACAGCACTGAACTGGTAGGAAGAAATTCAGGTCTTGCAGTTGTTTCACAGCCAGACCTCCCTTGAGGAGACTGACGGTGTTTGATCCCCCTTGGGGCCAGCTCCTGCCTCCCCCCGACGCCCGGCCCCTTTGCCAGCTCTGCCGCCAAGCCCAGCCGCTCGCGCCATCCTCTGTTGGCTGCTTTCTCCATGCTGGGCTCCCTGTCCCCCCTGGGCAGGGTGCTGCTACAAATTCGTTGTTTCTAGGAGGATTTACCAGAGGTCACGCAAAATTAATTAGTTGAGTTGAGTGCTTCATCTGAGTATGGCTTCCCTTCACGAGTGAAGAGTCTGTTTCACCAGCTAGAAACCACACCAGTAGTTTAAAAGCAAGTACCAAAGGGCTGAGTTCTCCCAAAAGTGTAGAGGTGGGAGAAATTCACCCAGTAATACATTTCTTTGTTAACAGGATTTTTTTCTGGGGTATGGTTTCATGCTGGTCAGTGATACCTAAATATTACAATAATGGCTTGTTTGTCTTGGCAAAAACAATAGAAGAAAACAAAACTTTACACTGAAATTAGGAAAACTCATTACATGAACTGCTGATAATACCGCATAATATGAATTACCATAAGCAAATATTTTATTTTTCTGACACTGTGTAGGTATTTAGATATTTATTTATTAGTTCAAAATGGCCTGAGGCCTCTTCTTCCTCTCCAGTGGACATGCACAAAACAGAAAGAATGAGCAGCTGACTTCTTAGGGCAGCACAGACCTCGCTTTTTTTCTGAAACAAACCAGTTGTTATCTTCAATAGGGATGATGGATAGGCCAGGTACACATTCTTACTACAAACTGCAGAGAAGCTGAACAAATTCCATTTTCTTTTTTTTGAATAACTGTTAACAGAGAAATGCCAGCTATTTGTCCTATTCTTGTCATAAGGAGTAAGAGGCAAATGTTGTTCCTGTGTTGCAAGGTCGTGTTTAGTATGAGTTTTATCAGTTGCCGCAGCCTGGTAGGAAATACCTATCGGTGTTGTAAATCAGGTTCACTTGTTGTGTTCATGAGCCAGCATCACAGTTGCATCTCAGTTACAGCATATGGCCATGCAGCTATATTTCCAAACAGGAAACAAAATTCAGCTCTTGTACCATCCCTCCTGTTGCCATTGCATCCTTCTGCACCAGTAGTGTGCACGGTGCTGCTTTGACACATCTTGGGAAAGTCACACATTTAACAGGAGTGCACTTGGGATATGTAAAGTCAAGGCAGCACGTTGCTGGAGAAGGACAAGGTCACCACTGTGCTGCCTACTTCGCCTGTGCCAGAGCCCTGAAAGCCCAAGTTGGAGCTGCTGCTTCCCCTGTGGAGTCAGGGTAGTGGCTACTGCTGTGGAACAGAACGGACGTGACTCTTTGGAAGCCACAGCTGCTGCTACGACTTCTTATAGGGTCCATACTTCAGGTTGGGGAGGCAGCTTTACTATAATGGATCTTAACTGTTAGATACTTTGCCTGATAACCCAGATCTTAGTGTGTTTTTAAAAGTTAATTTAAAACTAAAAATAAGCAAATGTTTGGGGGTGGTAATTTTTGGTGAACTGCAGTTACCTTTCACCGAGTTCATCATCATGATCATGACATTCTGATCTACAGCACAGTCCTAATTTTTGCCTGTCAGTATTCTGTTATTTTTAGGCAAAACTGACAAGTGCTCTTATGAGTCCTGAAGGGCCTCAGGGATTTTGTTTACTGATTATGAAATTCAGATACTGCGTGTCCATGTGGGTTCTCATGAAAATTTTGTTTTGCTATTTCGGGAATACAATAGAAGCATCCTAGGGAGTATCAAAAGGAAAAAGACTGATTAAAAAAGGTAAAGTTTAAATCTGTGTGACCTGTTTTTCCTTTCTTTTAGTCTGACTTTACAACTGAATGTAGATTCCAATCTACATAAGCTCAGCACTCTGTGGTTTTTATTCATGCTCTAATTTACTCTCGTGCAACCCTAATGTCAGTGGAATGGCTCAGTGTGAAATCACAATCAGACCAAGAACTTTTAAGCTTTCTAGAAGGTGGCCTCAGGTATGCCGTGAAACAGTGACACAGAAAAGGAAGAGATACATGCTAAATATAATGAATAAAACAATAGTTGTACAAAACAAGCACAATATATAGTTTAGATTTACATTTTTTAAAATGTTTTTTTTTTCATATGATGGTAACTAAAAACAAAACAAAAGGAAGAAATGTATCCTAGATACAGTGAAAAAGAACCACCACCACAAAACAAGATATTGCTTTCTCAAGAATTGGTTTAACAAAGTTTTACTCAGGTGTTTTTACCCTACGTTTCTGTAATATGTACAAATTTTAGGGAAGATGTTATGCCGCTAGCTACTATTTAATTCTCTCATTTAAAAGTAAATTATGTAAGGGATGAAGTTTGTTATAAAGTATATATAGAAGTTAATATCAGTGGATCTATCTGCATTTTTATTTTTACTTTATTGAACATTTCTGGCTATTTCTTAGAAGATATATGCTTTTCACAAAGCATTGCATTTTTTGTGATTCAGTAACAATATTTTTCACGTTAAGTGAGTGCAATGAAGTATGCTGTTACACAGTAATAAAGACTTTCTATTGACTCTACTGAGCACGAAGTAAAGTTTGTAAAGAGGACAAGAAACTTGGAGTCTGCAGTAATGTTTGTAACTAAGTTGAACATATGTGTCCCAGGGTCTTGATCACCCAGAAGAGAAGTCAACTGGGTGGTGCCCTATGTCTTCTCTGATCATTGCCCTTTCCTAATGACGCCAAGCTTGGGGTAGTAGGGAGTTAATGTAGCCAAGTTGTCATCCCCTTATGAGTTGGGATATGTGCTTACGTCTGGTGTATTTGAGGACTACCAGGTCAGCTAGATTAAACATATCCAATGAGTTTCTGTAACACTTTTTGTGTGAAAGGCAGCAATTCAGGTAGAAGTGAAAGAGTTTGAGTTTGTAATTCATCTCACACTTAGAGGACCCACAGGAAATTTGTGAAGAAATTTTGCCTCCACAATGAACGTTCATGAATTCCGTTCTTTTCTGGTCCCACAGATACATGGAAATCCTGCAGCATGTGGATAGTACCTCTCTTAGTTCATGAGGTTACTGTCTCTGTGCTTATGGATATAAACACTATGTTGTGCCCATTGGAATATGTATGGGTGTTATTATAGTGATTGCTAATGTCTCCTGAACCTGTAATTAGCTGCCTAGTCATTGCTATTGATAGCAATCAGCATATACTTGCACAGCAGGAGTATTATAAAGGTGTTTGACAAATTAGCAAACACAAACTATGCCAGCATTGATTTGGGCTTCATCTTTGGATCAGATCCTTGGTTTAAGGGAACCTACTTTCATACTGCTCCAGCAGAATAAAATGTGTTTAGAGTCTGGAAGGTCTGTTAGAGGTTTTCTTTCTGTAAAGAAACGTGCAGTAAATTCCATGTTACTCTGCCTTCCCATTCTGCAGAGCAGTTCATCAGGTCAGACCAAAGGCTGGAATAAATACAGCCAGAGCAGTATAATGTTTAATGTAGTTGTTCAACAAAATAGGAAACATTTCAATGAATTGTTATGTTTATGGTGTTGTAGGCTTTGTTTACCTCACTTAGCTGCAAATAGTTCCTTAGAGTGCCTTATAAAATGCACATACACACGCATAGCTTGCAGAGCTTCTCCTGAAGCTCATTATCTGGTGTAAGGTGTGAATGAGCTGAAGGAAAGGGCTTTTTTGGTTCTTGAAATTGTATTCTTATTGTATTTCTCTGCTGCGTATGAATTGGACCAAGACAAAGATTTTTTTTCTGGCAATTTGTGGCAAATTAAAATGCACGCACCTTACAGGTGCTCCTTGAGACTGATGTTCTTTTTACTTCCTTAGCTGCTAGCAGTGGAACATCAAGGGCTCTGAAACGTACCTGTCAGGTTTATCTGTTCCAGGGCTGGAGATCAAGCACTGGTGTTCCTGGCAGTGGGGAGTATTGATTAGGATTATTTTGGAAACCTATATTAGGTGAAAATTAGGTGGACCTGAGAAATTTCAAACTTCCAAGAATCAATAAAATAGCACTTTCAACAAAAACATTTTCAATTAGTATAGTTGTGACTAATCTCCTTTTCTGTATGGATGAGTGAACAATCTTATAACTGGTTTCTGTTGTGCATGTATGCCAGTATGGGATGAACAAGCCTCTGTAAAGCTGGATGTCTGTATGTGTTTTTCCAGCTACTATGCAGCTGTCTGGTCTACTGAATGAATTTCACTGGTTTTTGCTCCTATTAGTTATTTGCAAAGTGTGATTTTCATTTCTCTTTGTCAGGAGGATATGGGCCATATGATGATAGGAAAATTCAGGCTGGAAGGAGGTCTGTAGTCCAACTTCCAGCTCTCATCTGGGTCAGACCAGGTTGCTCAGGGCTTTTATCTCCATGGACAGAGACTGCACAGCCTCTCTGGGTGACCTCATCCACTTTGTGACAGTCCTCTGAGTGAGAAAGTGTTTCCTTTCTTGAAACAACATCTCTTGTTTCGGCTTCTGCCCATTGTTTCTCATCCTCCTACCATGCCGCTGAAGAACCCAGTTCCATCTTACTGGCCTCCCCATAGGTGCTGGGGGGCTGCAGCTAGGTGTCCCTGAAGCCATGTCTGCCCCACGCTGAACCAGACCCCCTCCCTTAGCTTCTTTTTACAGGGCAAGTGATGCAAGACATGGATTCGGTATGCATAAGGTCCCCCTTTTGCGGTAAAGTATTCAGATTGCTCGTTGTTATCTGTGTGCTAGTGCCTTAGTTTTAGAATTTTTAATAAAAACTCTGGATTAAGTTCTGGCGCTATTACTATCATTAGCAAGACATCCTGTTGCTTCAGTGGAGTGGGGTTTTCCTTCATTGTGTTTCAGATGGCCCTGTAGATAGCCTGCAATCATTCACTTACATAAAAGCTGTGATGAAACCGTGAAGAATTTTTCTGATTAAAAATATAAATAAGAACTGCTGGGTTTGACAGGGAATATATTAAATGTGAACAGTGCTTAGTCAAAGCATGGTTCCTGGGGAAATTTGAGATGTCAATGTCTTTACTCATTTTGTGGGATGTTTCTTTTCATTGTGATGGTTGTTGGTTTTTTTGTTCTGTTTTGTTTATTGAACAACCTGCTCTAATATGCTTATCATCTCTTCTTTTTCATACCTTTTTAATATATTTTTGGATATCCAGTACATGTGAAATGCCCTATGAGGAAATCCTTTTTCTGTTTATTTTTATACAGAAGAACACTTCTGTCAACATTAAGATGCAGTCAATTTAATAAGAATAGGATTCCCACAGGAGAGCAGAAAGAAATTATTCCTGTTAGCAGTTGTGGACTTGATGAACCTAGTATATCTTCTGATCTGATTTTCTTGCAAAAATATTATTTCTAGGAAAAATTGATGCTGAGATGTGGTAAGTGCGGGAGTTTATTCAGCAGGGCCCAGTAATAGCAAAACTTTTTGTGTGACAGGGAAATATTTTCTCTTTACAAATGCATGTGCTATAAAAAAATAATATGAAAGAAGTGTACCTTTGTATTTCACATGAGGAATTGTTGCCAATCTGAGGTATAATCTCAATGACAAATGCTTGTTTCATTCACTGGCAAAATTCTCATTAGTTTTCATGGTGCAAGATTAGGGCATGAATGATGACTAAGATCATGGTTATGATTAAGGAACTGATTAAGAAAATAATTTAGTACTACAAAAAAAAGAGGGAACAGATATAAGAGAGTAGAGAGGTAGTACACCTCTTAAAAATAAATGTCACAATGCAAAATTAGCATCTCATTTCTGTCTCAAGGATGGTCTCCATGTATCATAAATGCTTGAAGTGAAGCCTCACTTGCTTCTGGCTATTAGGGATGAGGAGGATTATTTGCTTGCAGGCTACCCCTGCCTTTCCCTTCACAGCAGCGTTACCCAGAAACCCCACGCTTTGCTCCGCCGACTCTCCTCCTGAACTCATTACGCGCAATTTCTGCTGCGCTGGCGAGGGCAGAGGCGGGAGGGAGGCTGCTTTCCCTCTCCCAGGGCACAGGCACTACTGCTGCTGCCCTACAACAAGATTGGGGACTTCATCGTTCTAACATGATGGCTGAGTTTTGCTTCTTGTCCTTTTAAGTGACGTAGTTGCTACAAATATCCTGTTACCTGCACAGTGGTTCTGTGATTTGCTACTACAGAAAGGACTATTTAAGGCAAACACAGTAGTGACAATACTGTTTTGATCTACTTTTTATTTCAAATTGCCTTCTGTGGTGTTTTACAGGAGCATGTCAAATCACATTTAAAAATGCTAATCAATGCCTAGACAGGTACATTTTAATTTGAACAATGTCCAGTTTTGTGCCAGAGTCACTCTGTGATCAATGCAATTCCATTGAATAAAATGGCATAATACATGAATGAATGAAACTCGTGGATAAAGATACATAGTTGTTATCAGCTTACATCCTAGGATTTTGGGGTGGAATGATATTCAGAGAACAGACTCTGGTTTTTATTATGATCAAGTCCGTCATTCCTAAGATTTATTTTCAGCTGATTGAATTGTTTTCATGAACATAGTAACCTGTTTGCTTTTACATTTTTCTCTTCAAAAGAGTTGGGCTTTAGGGATTTTTTGTGTGTTTTTTTAATAAACTTATTTTAAAAAAACCTCTCATGCTGTTTTTCAGAGGATTTTCATATCACAGACAAGCAATGTTAGAGAAATAGTAGAAGAATTGCAAAGTCAGATGCTTAATCATTAGATCTAATGCGGAGTGCAAAACTGTAAATGACAAAACCCCCCCAATTTATTGATGGAACATTTTCCATTCATGCACTGAAAATGGCAGGGAGCATTTGGATAAAACATATGTGGTTGTGTAATTAAAGACCAATCTTATCCCATATGTAGAAGGGGAGAAAACAAAGTTTGTACAGACACAGTTACATCTGGCATATGTAACTTCTGTGACAATTGCCATTGTCTTGGCAATGATGATCATATCGTCCATTCCAGGACAGATGTTCCATAGCATGAGCAGATTCTGCCTGTTTCCTTCACTTTTCCAGCTGCCAGTCAGAGGTTTTTCTCACCTTCTGGGTACAGTGCTGAGACCACTCTCTAGATAATTCACACCTTTCTTCTTTCCTCCTCAGAATCCTCCCTTTAACACAGCTTTTGTCTCTTCTGTGTCTGAAACAGAGAGCTAAACCTAATGGCCATCATGGGGATGGGAGGGAAAGGGGGGATAGGTGTTGAGCATGCAGAAGAGTTTCTTTCTGGGATTACTTGGAGCTGAAGCACTTACGGGCAGTAAAGATTGATTTTTGCCCTATGTTCCCTGAGCTGAAACATGTTCAGCCACTCTTTGTGGGAACAGTGTATGTACAGTCTGCTTGGTGCTTCATCAAGGGGATGAAGGTGAGTTGTCGGAGAGTTTAAGTGCTAAAATTCAAGGGTATATGAGAATTAGAAAAGGCTTGTAATTTAGACAAATTAGGATAGATTTTCACAGGGATAGCCAGAGCTATGCTTCCTGCCAAATGTATAACTCTGAAGTTCCTATTTATTTATTCACGCATTGAGAAAATGAAGAAGCAACCAATCTAAAATTAAGACTCTTTGCATCACAAATACTTTGTAGATGGATACACAAAAAATAATTTTATTTCCATTGGCTTGTTAAAGCATTGCTTGCAGTAAATCATAAGCTTGTTTATATTTCTTCACTTTTTGTAGCTCTTTATCAGGTAGTTTCTTTACTACCTCCCTTTATCTTGCCATGGTCAAGCAATTATACAGGCCTTCCAGGCCTTGACTGTCCTTGGTTACCATAATAGAATTGTCTATAGGAATCAGGTTTTCACTGAAACAAATCCTAATAGAATTGCACTTTGTAGCTTACCAGTTTGAAGTTTTAGCAGCCTCTTTTACATTGGGCTGGCTGAACTGAAAACACAGACCAGGCTCTAATGCTTAACTCTGTGAGGGTTCCTTGAATGTTTAGGCAACTAGATGTTTTCAGTGGGATATTTGGATGTTTAACTTGAGCATGACAGTGATTGAAGTTCAAAATGGTTGGTCCTATCCAGCTTTCATGAAAATAACTCAGTGATGGTGAATGGTCGGAACAGTCCATTTTTTCAAGATGTTTGTGTTTCAAGTAACACTGAGAGCACACTCTGTGAGAATGAGGATCACAAAAGTAACTGTCACTGCAGGGAAATCTCAGTTCACATTCAGGACATTGCCTAATTTGACTTCCTTGAATATCCCTATTTTTGGGTAGTTAGCATCTCACATTGCTGACCGGTGTTTGTTGGGCAGATATCTGTCTTTCTATGTTGTGCGCTATTTTAAATCTTACAACATAGCAGATTATTTATTTGGTACCAAAAAGTTAGTATTACTTTAACCTTGTTACCATGTCTGTGCTTGTTTCTTATTGAATTTGAGCTGTTCTGTTGTTTTGGTCCAGTCTTTTTATTAGTATTAGGATAATTACTAGATTTGTTACTATAAACAAATAGAAATGTTTATTGGTTAATACTCTGAATTTATGAACAGCATACTAAAAATCCCACTAGAATAAAGGAATTGATTGTGAGGTCATGTGTAGAACACTCACAAGAAACTGATATCTAGTCCCCATTTCATCAGGTTTATGGATGCCTTGGAATATTAAATAGCAACATGAGCCAGCAATGTGCCCTTGCTGCAAAGAAGGCTGAGGGTATCCTGGGCTGCATTAGACAAAGCGTTGCCAGAAGGTCGAAAGAGGTGATCCTTCCCCCCTGCTCAGCGCTGGTGAAGCCACACTTGGGGCACTGTGTCCAGCTCTGGGCTCCTCAGTGCAAGAGAGACATGGACATACTGGAGAGAGTCCAACAAAGGGCCACAAGGATAATGAAGGGACTGGAGTACTTCTCCTATGAAGAGAAGGTGAGAGAGCCTGAACTGCTCAGCCTGGAGAAGAGAAGGCTCAGGGCGATCTTATCAATGTGTATAAATACCTGAACAGAGAATGCAAAGAAGAGGGAGCCAGGCTTTTCCCAGTGGTGCCCAGTAACAGGACAAGAGGCAATGGACACAAACTGAAACACTGGAGGTTTCCTCTGAACATCAGGAAACACTTTTTTACTGTGAGGGTGACGGGGCACTGGGACAAGTTGCCCAGAGAGGTTGTGGAGTCTTAATCTGTGGAGGAGCCATCTAGACATGCTCCTGGGCAACTTGGCTGTAGGTGGTCCAGCTTGGGAAGGGAGATTGGATCAGGTGACCTCCAGAAGTCCCTTCCAACCTCAACCATTCTGTGATTCTGTGATTCTGCAAGGTTAACTGGAATCTTGCTTTTGTCTAAGATGTACTTCCTAGTGAAACTGATACCTTAAGTTTCTGCAATTTAGAGGAAAATGTGCAGTTAGGGACTGAGCACTTCACAGCTTTGGGTGTCATTTATTTGTCTTTCATTGTTTATTCATATCAAATCCTATACAAATACATAAGATTTCACAGTTTATATTCTGCACTAAAGTCCATAAATATATTTTTTCCTCTCTGGGTGAGTGCGGTAAAACTGCTGATAGCATTTGATGTAGCTCAGTTTAAACCAACTAAATTTTATCATTTCACATCTACAGAATTTGGCTTTAAGTATGTAGGAAAAAATAATTTAATCTGTGGTATTTGATTCCTACAGATGGATTCAAGCAGTAATTAATTTACAGTTAGTAGTATAAAAATCTGCAGAAGATATTAAACAGCAGTGGACCTACATTTTTCAGCCTCTGGTTTTCAAATGTAATTTTCACTAGCAGGATTTGCATGCTTCGCATTACATTGCAATATGGGTATATTTTTAGCACAGAATATTGTTAATCCTCAGTAGGAACAATGTTAACTTTGCTTTTCCATAATTATTCTGCTTTTTTTGTTTTTGTTGTTTTTTATTGTTTTGCTTTTCTTTTCTTCTGTTCAACTGATTTCGGGGTAAACTGGAACACTGTGTGATAAGGGCCTAAAATCCTACTTTAAAGGACTCTTCTTTTGTCATCAAAAAAGCATAGGTGTACCTATGCCACATGCTACCCAGTATAGGGGGACAGACTCAGCCACACAGGGAAGAGTGACATCACGTGCACTTCTCCCGTACTTGCAGTGCTACTTTTGCACAGATAATTTCACCTCATTTGGAAGTTTGTATTTTCATGGTAGCTGCACAGGACAGGTTAGAAAATAAGACTGAAAAAGTCTTCTAAGTCATCTACCATCTGCCTTTATAGGCTACAACATCAATAAAATGCTGTTGGAGTCCTGGGAGATTGCTTCAGAGCTTCTTAAGGGTGAAAACGTTCCTCTAACTCCAGCCTAAATATATTCAGATGCCATCACAGCCCTCTCCTCTGGTGCTTTTGTATTGTTTTTAATTTAAAAAGGTTTATCCTTTTCTGGTTCTCATTCCTTTCTCTCATATATTTGCAGAGAGCAGTTGTAGTCTTTCTGAGAGTAAGCAATCTACACAGTTTTAGTTTTCTTTTATATCAGCTCTTCAGCCTATCTATTCCAGAGGCTCAGATTCTTTGAACATGGGTTGCCGGAACTCTCTATAATACTCCATGTGTGTGCTTATTGTGTCTGGTACAATATTTTTAATTCTCCACTACAGCTCATTATATCTTACCTGATAGCATCATAAGATTCCATTTGCCTTTTGTCACACTAGTGCCTTACATCATTCCTGTAGCAAAACTACAAGTGTGTCTTCCTCTAGTTTGGTTTCTATATAATGAGTTTCCACCTTACAGCAGAAATTCACATTACTCCCTGAGTATGTAGCCTTGCATTTTGAGCTGTTTAGTAATAGTAATCTGTTTCCAGTCTTCAGTCAGCTCACTTCCTCTTATTTTTAGGATATTCTCATTCCACTGTAACGGTGTTTCCCAAATATGTGTTACTGGTAAACTTTATAAGCACTGTCGTGATTTTCCCGCCAAAATCATGGCTGAAAATATTAAAGACTTAGACTTAGTCTTTGAGGAACTCCGACCTTTTTTCCTACTTATATCAGCATGTAAGGAAGCTCTTTCATCTAAGTAACCCTGTTTTTGACATCTCTACCTGCACAGTAACTTCCTTTGTGAGTAGTTTCAGTGGTAGATTGTGGGACAGCTCCCTGAGTTAGGTACTGCTCAGTGTAAAAATGGCAGAATTTGTCGTGTATTACTTGGTAAAGAAGTATCACATTTAAAATACCAGTGGTATAGTTTTTTAAGTGAGGGATTGTCTATTTGGAGACACTTAGGAAAACAAAGGAAATTAGATGAAGGTATGAAACCATTGTGAATGTGCCAAAGTATATTTAAGTCTTCTGTGAAGGCTGGCATTCAGAAAGAGCAGATGGTTGTGGCTCTGAGAGGAATAACCACATGACCTAAGGCCATGTTATATTATATATACAAGACCTCTGTTGGAAAGATGGATGCACATACATCTTGCACCCAGTTCTTCACTCCTAACATCTTTTCAATACCTCCATAGATACCAGCCATCATCCTGTTTCTGGAATGTTTTAAGTATTAATTTGTTTCAGCAGGATATGCTAGATTTCTTTTTTTTTTTTTTTAAATTCAGGGAACAATGAAACTTAGGAGTTAGCATTTCCCTCAGAACTGAATTCTTATATGTGCTCATATGTATTTTTGTTTTATTACAATTGGAAGAGTAATTAATTTCTAAGGTCCTGATTTGAACCTGAGTTGGAAGGTATTTGAGGATAAATATAAATATAGTGGGAAATTCTTATGACTGTTTTAAGTAACATAGCACATTTCTTACTAATAATACAGAACAGTTTTTCATAAAATCATAGAACCAAAGAACAGGGCAGGCTAGAAGAGACCTCAAAAGATCGTCTGGTCTAACCTTTCATGGGAAAGGGAGCCTAGATGAGATTGTCTAGCATTGTGTCCAATCGCATCCTGAAAACCTCTAGTAACGGGGACTCTACCATGTCCCTGAGAAAGTTGTTCCAGTGAATGATTGTTCTTACTGAAAAAATTTATTTCTCATATCAAGATGAAACCTCTCCCAGTGCAACTTGTACCCATTGCCCCTTGTCTTCTCCATGTGACTCCCTGTGAAGAGAGCCTCTTGTAGCCACCCTTTAAGTACTTAGCCCTTTAATTTACTTCTAATACTGAACCTATTGAGTTCAAAGTAATTGAATATGCAAGTAAAGAATTCATAATTTAATTCTAAATGTATTTAAAATTATCATGCCTCCAAGCTTTCAAAAACAGTAATTGCATTCTTTCCCTTAGGTAGACTTTCATAGAGCTTCATGTCTACAGTATGTGTAACTATAGTAAAATGATTTCAAGAGTAAAACTACCCAGACTTTCCACAGAATAAATAGAGGTTTCTACATTTTTATAGTAAAAATGTAAACCATTTAGTAAACCATTGCCATTTCACTGAACTTAGACACAAACAGAACTGAGATATGATTGTAGAATGTCTTTTCTCTAAGACAGAATCATTATGTATATTTTGGTTTTCTGCACAGATTTATGTGTAAGTTACAGATGCTGCACCCCTACATCCTGATTTAATCTCTTGGTCAGCATGTGCCTAGTATGTCTCTATTAGTTTTTATTTATTTTGGTAGATTCTGAGCTCTTCCATGTCCAACTCAAATTTTATCCTCTGCTTTTAGGCTGTTGAACTCACTATAGGCATAGAAAAATAGTAATCTTACCATTGGCTGTAGAAATTTGCTCCATGTGGTGCATTCAAGTTTCTGTGCCTTATTAAATAGAAACATTAAACATTCAAATTCAAATGTTCTTGCACAAAGTTTCTCCAGGTTGTAGTGCTTAATATTGTGAACAGTCCTAATGTCATATAATATTAGCAAATCTACTGAAAATCAATGACAACCGTTAGAGTAATTTGCCTATCTAACATGCTTGGCTTCAGGAAAACAAAACTTTCCAATTTTTGAGGAGCTCATGCAAGTGCCATACAGTGAGTAAGAGATGGAATTGGAGCCTATGCTTTCAATTTTCAAACATATGCTACCTTCAATCTGATCTCAGAGATATTTTTGTATAACTGCATGTTAAGTACCCTTCTTGAGTGTAGAATGACTACTTAAAGCCCTATATAACAAAGATGCTTGTAGACCTACTGGTACTGATCTGGATAGATTTCAGCATTTTTAAAGACCTTGTCCTGGTTTCAGCTGGGATAGAGTTAATTTTCTTCCTAGTAGTTGGTATAGTGCTATGTTTTGGATTTATTAGGAGAATAATGTTGATAACACACTGATGTTTTAGTTGTTGCTAAGTAGTGTTTACGCTAGTCAAGGACTTTTCAGCTTCCCATGCTCAGCCAGGTGCACAAGAAGCTGGGAGGGAGCATAGTCAGGACAGCTAACCCAGCTGATCAATGGGGTATTCCATACCGTATGACATCACGCTCAGTATATAAAGCTGGGGGAAGAAGAAGGAAGGGGGGACGTTCGGAGTGATGGTGTTTGTCTTCCCAAGTAACCGTTACGCGTGATGGAGCCCTGCTTTCCTGGAGATGGCTGAACACCTGCCTGCTGATGGGAAGTAGTGAATGAATTCCTTGCTTTGCTTTGCTTGTGTGTGCAGCTTTTGCTTTACCTATTAAACTGTCTTTATCTCAACCCACGAGTTTTCTCACTTTTACTCTTCTGATTCTCTCCCCCATCCCACCGGGGGCAGTGAGCGAGTGGCTGTGTGGGGCTTAGTAGCCAGCTGGGGTTAAACCACAACAGACCTTTAAAGATTTGATGTGAGTACTGCTTGTATTCAAGACTTCTGTTAAAAATTAAAGATTTCTTTTCAATAAGATGTTTTGTTCAATCTTTATAAAAACTTCTTTAGTTTTTATATATAAAAACAGACTTTATAAAAACCTCTAGGGGAGCAGACCAACAACACACAAAGGTTATTATACACCAGCTTTTCATGTCAATGGAAAGAATTGCTGCAAAATGTGTAACGGTAACATGATGTCAGCTGCAGAACTGCAGTGAACTGAAAAAACCACAAATATTTGTTTAGGTCATTTTTTTTATTATGGTCATTGCAGATGCAACTGGAGTAGATACAGAATTTATAGGCAAGAGAATGATTTTTCATCAGGGTGTCTTTAAATCTTTATGAAAAATTCTTTCTTAAACTAGTGTGCCTATTTATTAGCATGCATGGGTTGAAATTTGAGTGTAATTTCTCTTAAAGTAGAACAGTTATTCTTATTAATGAACTTCACCGGATTTTGTAGATTTCTAGCTGATTTATCATCATCCAAAACATCTCTTTAAGTATACCGTTAAGGAAAATAAGTAATTAAAAGAACAAATGCCAAGTTGACTCTGATCTGTTGTATCAGACTGTTTTCACCTTGTGTATTGGTCCAGGAAAAGATATGAGCATGTGAACACAACGTTCACTGTCACCCATGCCAGACTGGTGAATAAACAGACTCCTGTAGAGCAGAAAATCCCGAATCTTTCAGAAGGCATTGAAGCCATTGCACATAATCATCTCAAATGCTGAGTATCCTGATTTTAGTTAATATCTTCTTCAGAATACTGCTTTTAGAAATAAATTAAATGAGCTCATAATGGTTTTCTTTTAATTTCTGACTGTATTCAGTCGAGTGCAGATACTGTGAAAGTGAGTAATATATTTACAGCCACATGGAGATTAAGACAACAGTTAGTGGAGATGATGAGAATAACAATAGTCCAACAGCACAGGCAGAAATGCAGTAAACGTAAAATGCAAATACATTCATTGATTAGTTCTGAATAGATTCTGCTTCTACATGTGGAGAAGAGCAAAATGCAGCCCATCCAGGCAAAATATGGAACAGAACAATTTAATTACAGTTCTTTGTTTTTTAGTCACTCAAAACACAAAATAGGAGCAAGTGTGCTGCAAGGGCATGGGAAAGATACACAAAGTAATAAAAATGACATTTTGGGCATAACTTCCAATCCACTGCAGAAATCATGCTGTTCTCATTAGTTTCTCCAAATGCTGAGGGAAGCCCTTCTGATCAATGTGAAGAGCACTTACAAGCAGTACAGTTATGTCCGGAGTATGTCCTGGCTTCAAGACTATATCAGTGCACCATGCTGATTCATGCTCTGTTCCTTCCTGTGAAAACCAGAGCACAGGAAAGTGGGGGATAATGTATGTCTGGATGGAGCAGGAACATTTGACATGTGCGTATGAGAATATGGGCACAACAGGGCATGACCTTAGATTTATGGACTGGAAGTCACCAATTCCCATAGTATACACATATTCTGTGGCAGCCTAAGTGCTGCTGTGAGATGGAGCCAACAGCCCGAGTTAAAGCACACACCCTCTGACGCTGACTAAGCTTTTGGGTTTCCAGGTTTCAAATATTTAAACCCCTTGCACAGTCCACAGCAAGTGCTTCCAGAGAGACTGATCAGCAAATGTGCATGTATAAGAATAAATTGATCAAGAACAAAAGAAGATACATTGATTTGTTTGGTTTGTATTTGATTATACCCAGATATTTTTTAAAATGCAAGCTTCTTCAGGTGATAAATTGAATCATTCTGTGTATCTTTCTAACTAGTGGCTGGATAGGCCCCTTCTCTATCTTAAAAATGAAGAGAATAAATAAGAAATATGTAAAATCAAAATACATATTTTGTAAGTACATTGTAGACAGACAGTAACTGCAGAAAGTTCTCAGCAGCGTGCCAACTGCTGTCCAGCAGCATGCTGCACAGCAGGTAGTATTTCTGCAGCTGTGAGGCTGCTTCCCCATTCTTCATTTTCCTGTAACGATTCCACCAGTATCAGGGTTTTTTTCTCTACTTCCAGTCTTCCAAACGACATAAAACCTTTGGCCCCCAAACCACCGTACTAAGGTTACCTGTAGATTGAGCAATGGTATATGTGGGTGTGAACCCCAGAGACCCGATCCCCATCATTTTCCCTAGTAGGGGTTTGGCCAAGGATGGCTGGTTGTCTTCTAGCCCTTGTGCATGGATTTCCTTTCTGCAGAAACTGATGGTGAGCAGACTGGTGCTCAGTGCTGGAGCAGGTTTTGGCTGGTGTGTGCATCTAGATCTCAAAGCTTGGAAATTTAGATAATAGATCTGTTTAGTGGGACTGTGTCACTGTCTCTGATAAAACACGTTCAATAGAGGCATATATCCCAAAGCCATGCTTTAACAAATCCTGTCTTTCTCCTCAAAATATAAAAAATGGAAAAGTCCTAAGTGCATGAAGTATTTAAAAATATATTCCCATTGTTTGTACCAGTACTGCTAAGTCTTGTTGTCAACTACATTGCAGTGGCTGCTGAAGACCATTTTTTCCTCTTTCTTACTTTGCTTCCACTGCCTGTAGCTCCCGCATACTTTTTTCTACCCAAAGTGTATAGTGTTACTATTAAACTTAGCAACTTAATATATTAGCTTTAGAGCTACCACCGAAGTTGTTTGTTTGTTTGTTGTTTTTTAAAAAGCAAAACTGTCCTGGCATTGTCCCATAAAAAAACATTACCTGGAGACTTAAAGGAAAAGAAATGAGCCTGCATTGCCTCTGTGCAGTACTTCTGAATGGGGTAATCCATCTGTTATGGAGATGTTGATTAAACTATTTAGCTTAAAACATTGCTCCTTTTCATAAGTAAAGTCTCCATATTATTGCTTTGACTCGGCAAGCTTTTCTAGAGCTGCTTTAAATTAAGAATGTCCTTAATGAAGATGGAAATTGCTATATAACATATCTTATTGAAAGCTTTAGAGAATTTATGCCATACTGCTGACCAAACAAACTTTCCCGGCGGGGTGCTGTTCACCGCTTTCTGAGCTGTGTTGTGTTCTCAAGTGACATCTTGAAGCATTGCAGGTGGTTTGGCACACTTTTCTGCACTTCCAAGTTGTTTTAGCAGTATTCCTAAAGGCGCCAAAGAGCTGGAAAACAAACAAACAAACAAAAGCTCCTTGGTGTTTTTAGGACAGAACGATCAAAACCAAAGAAAACAAAAGAGGATGCTGAAAATGTGGAGCTGTGAGCAACTTGAATTGAATTTCACTAAAGTAAGAAACAAAAAAAATTGCCACAATATTAGGTCACTGAGAATCAATTAAGATGCTTTGATTAGACGTGTGAACTTGGCTCTGTCGTGTCTCTCACTCTGTGCATGACACTCCTCCTTGTGTTACCTTGCAGCAGAACCCTGTGTTTACAACCCTGCACTGTAGCCACCTTCCCACCATCTGATCCCCAAGCACCTGCGTCAAGAGGTGCGCGATGTGCGATCTGCGGCCGCACACCTCACACCTGTGGCACATGGAGCTCTGCAGCTGAGCTGCCACAGCTGGCAGGCAGGGACTGTGCTGCTTAGGAAGCTTGTCTCTAGAAAAGCTCTGCTAGAAAGTGTGCCACTACTCTCTGTCTCTTGATGTATATATAGGATATACATGATACTAGCCATTATAACATGCATGCATGATGAATTTCATCATCATATTCATATCTGTCTGAAGATACATGTCTGGTTTTGTTCATCTTTCAAAATAATTTGTCCTAAATGTTTTTAAATAAATATATCCAATTACATTTGTCTTTTTTTCCAAATCAACCTAAAAATGCAGTCTGTTGGTGGTGCTTTAGTAGAGAAAAGGTTTGTAAAAAAATGAAGATATTCCCAGCCAATTAAAGGAAGACATTTGATTAAATAAAACCAAACTTTCTTGCAACGTTTCTTTCAGGTGCAGAATGATCTTATCAGAGTCGTTGTGTTTTACAAAAACAGAAATTTGAAATCGATCTCTATAACGATAATTTTACTGTAATGGCATACTAAAAGTGTGCCTTTTATTCTCATTTCAACATTGTGTACTACTCTGTTGGCCTCTGTGGGTAAACAACATCTGAATCTCCACAGTTTCATAACTGCCTTCATGTTACCAGAGCAAAACAAAAGTCTGTGCAAATGCTCTGTTGCTCTGATTTAATGAAATAGAAAGTACTGCATATTATCAGAAAATTGAGTATGTTTCAGGCTGATCTAGGTGCACTCAAAAAATTCTGTGCATCCTTACATATGTTTCATCCTTCTTGTACAACAGTTCAAATATATTATTAAAAGCTAAGTGGTCTACATGTCTGTTCAGATTCATTTCTCGCTATTTCTTCCACTTCACCGTTTCAGTTGCAAAGCTGAAGGACATCCATGTCTAAATAGAGTATGCAGTGATGAACCCAAGTGGTTGCTTTTAAAAGCTGCTTTCCTTTATATGTATGACAACCTAGAGAAGGGCTATGCCATTCAGCCATTTTTATGCTTACTGAGCCGTATATTGTTACAAAAGCACTGGTGAGAAGACTGCATTGCTTTTTGCAGCCACACATCTTGCTGCTTTAAGATATCAGCAGTGTAGTTGGGTTGTCCCAGTCCCTGGATGAATTATTCAGGCTCTTGACATCAGACGTTTCTGCTAGCGGATTGGCTGGTGCTCGGATAATAAAATCTTTCCGCGAGAAAACAGTGGAGAAGGATGATGGCAGTGAGACCAGCAGAACTGCTACTTCCACTACAGCTGGCTTTGTCTGGCTGTTGCATCTCTGCAAGAATATATAAAGATGTTTTTAAGGTCTTGCTTCATGCGAATTCTCCAGTAAGAGCAGGTGGAGGGATTTGTGAGAGAGGCCTGCATTTCCAGTGAAGGGCAAAAATCAGGTTGTTCTTGAAAAATTACTTCTGGCTGTATTCTAAAGAAACGCTGCACACTACACGAGACAGGAGTAGCAGCAGCAGCAGCAGCAGCAGCAGCAGCAGCAGCAGCAGCAGCAGCAGCAGCGCTTATGGCTCGCTACAAAGGTGCTGGTGGCAAAAATGTTACATCGTTAAATCTGCTTCCTGGGTTCTTTCAGTACCGGCAGGGTAAGTGGTGCAAATAAGGAGCTGACAGTCCTTGCAAGTGGGGAGAGTGTAAGAAACTGTATGACCCATGCGTCTTGTGGGTATAGATAAACAGTACCTCTGTGAAGAATTTACATCAGTTCAATGAATTTCCAGGGAAATTTGTAAAAAGCCTATTTATTGTGGAATTTGTAAAATCAGTCCACTACTTGTATTATGTTCAGCTATAGGTTTTACAGTGGTAAAATCTGTTCCTCTTAAACCTATACAAAATAAGTGCTATAAAAAAGGAAACTTTATTATTAATAGTATGCTCTTTATGAGCCCTAGTAGTTATTAATAGGGCTCATAAAGAATATATTGCTCACTTATATTCCCTTGAAAGGCTATTTCTGCTATTTGATGATACGACTGGAATTGAGTATGTCTTCTGCTGGTAAACATTTAGAAGCCGGGAGCTGGTTCTCTGATTTCCAGTTGTTGTCAGAAGGCTGCTTCTTAAATCATCAAGATGCACTGGAACTGCAAATTAGGGAATCATTTTCACTCATTTTTTTGATCAGAAGTTTGACTTCTAAAATCCCAGTTCTTTTCTTTTGGCATACCGTTGTTGTATCGGGATTGCTGGGGAATTTTAAGTTAGAGAGGTGTGAATGAAGCCAGAGCTGGACTGATTCTGTGCGTGCTCGATCTCCGTCCCCACACCTACTCACACACCACCCAATTCTAGTGTGCAAGTACTTCCCTTGAAATTAATTGGACTACCCGTATATATAATTTCTTGTCAGAGCAGAGCTGACATTTACTGTATGTCACAAGGGAAACCTCTTGTTCATGGTTAGAAACCATATAGTGAGAAGTCTGTTTTCCAGAATGTAGAAACAATTATCACATATAAAGACACCCCTTGCCAAAAATAGTCAGTATTGAATGAAGCACAATGAAGTATTTTGGGAGATATTTTTCATAACTTGCCTGTCAGTGCAACAAGTAGATTCTGAGAATGTAATGAATGTTTTTAAAATGATGTAAGGCAGGCTACCCAATGAAATAAAAGAAAATAAAGAATGCAAAATTATTTTCTTATAGATGAAGTGTGCTAATCTAGCAATAGATTAGCTGCAGAGATATGTATCTTTTTTTCCTCTGGTATTTCTCATATATGAGATATTGTTTATATGTAAAGAAAATGTAAAATCACCAAGTCATAATGCACAAACACTTCTTGGGAGCTTGTATGTGATCAGGGAGCCATCATTGTCCCGCTTAAGACAACATTTTGGCTGATGAATTTTGTACTATGATTTGTATCTTTATGTACACTCATTGTGGAGCAGCATTATGTGAGCATAAATCAGGGAGCTTAGTAGTAGTAGTACATCAAACTCATTAGTTACCTATTCCAGAGCTTTAAAGGGGATTAAACAATATTCCCTTTTAATTTTACAGATGTAAAAGAGATCAAATCACTATTCAGTGCTGCACAAATCAGTAGCAAAGGAGGTATCTAAAATTAGATTTTCCATCTGTAGATTTTGGGACATGCATGTGTTCTTATAAGAAATAAATATTTAACAGCAATTTTATTTATTTGGGTTTTCTGTAGGGGAATGAAGCTGCTCATTCAAAACTGATGATGGCAATAATATGATTTGTTTTTCAGTGAAATAGGTATTTCCTTTTATTTTTGAAAGAAAAATCCCCAACGTAAATACTTGAATTCCCTGGTGTGAAATTATTCCATGTGTCAAACCCAATTCCCCACGAGCAAGGGACAGGACTTCATGGATTGGTTATGGTGCTGTGATCCTCTTCCCTCTGCAGCCATGACCCTGGCTGCTGAAGTTGGAGGAGCTCATTCGGGAACTATTTTTGTCTATGCAGCTGGCAACAGTCCCTGAAGGACTATCTGAGAATCAGTGAAATTCACTATAAATCAGACAAGTGCTTCAAGACAGGACTAAGGGAGGTAGTAAGTAGCAGTATAGATACTGCCTGAACTAGCTAATGGCTCCTCCCTGGCTGGATCTCCCAGAGGACAAATAAGCTTGATCACGCAATTTCAAATATTTGATCCAATATTATAAACATTTTGAAATGTACATGTTAAGAGTATTTTTTCTAAGTCTGTAGCTGATTTTCTAAATAAAAGCAACTTGACTGTCAGAAACATGGATTCTAGTTAAAAAGTACAGAGAAGTTCTAGGTGCTCAGACCTTGGGTAAATATATTATGGACTTAGATGTCAAATTTGTCTTGGCATTCAGATTTGAAATGGTGTCTTACAGTTCATTCACTCATTAAGACTTGAACTTTGCTGTGAAACTCTACAAATAGTCAAGTATCAGAGCATTATTATAAGAATTTGTTATGGATAGTTACAGGCAAAATTAACTGTCTCAGGAAAACATAGTGGCATTTCTGGCAAATGCAGAATGCATTTGTTGTCAATAGAGAATATTATTCTTCCATCATGTAAAGCCAAAAGGATTCAGCAATGTCTAATCAAAGTGATTTCCTTTTTTTTCTCAGATGAGCAAGAGTCAGTGCAGAAAAGGACTTTCACAAAATGGATCAATACTCACCTGGCTAAGGTAATATATGGCTTTGAAATTTTTTTTTTTTTTAATCAAACCTTTTTATCTATGCCTGTACAGGCCCCCGAGTATAGAATATGCAAAATTTGGCTGAGCAGAATGGCATAAACTTAAAAAGGGATCCCCATTATCTGTACACCATAGAGGATGATCCGTTCCAGCATAATAGCGGTCAGCTGCAGCGTTGTGTGTGGCATCTACAGGCAACCACCCAGCTCCTTTGGCCAAAGTTGAAAGGTAGCACAGTAGCTACTATTTCAGCCAGAGGAAATATTTGAAACTGCTTTCTATGAAACAGAAATATTAGCCTTATTATATACAGTGTGTTTGAATAAAACTTGAGTCAGTTGTGTAGTTTGATAGAGGCATCCTGAACTGGTTACAAACATAAATAGTATGTCGTGAATCCGGTGCCGAATTAATTATCTGATGCATCTTGGGATTTATCATGAAACTATTGTTGCTTCTTCTTACCATAACCTAAAACTCCTTTTTTGGTTTTAGCAGAATGAAGACGGTGATTTACACACAATTTTAAAAGCATTAAGTTACAACTGGTACCCACTTTATCTGACAACATAAGCAGTGAGATTTAATTTGGCATTTCCCAGAGTTTTCATACAGCACAGCTCTAACCATAGTTATCAATTAGTCTAGTAAATTAAAATATTTAAACACCAGAGGTGCTCTTTGAAATGCATATTTTTAAATCATGACGATGAATGAATTTGAAAATTGGGCAAGGAATAGCTGCAAGAGCACTGGTTTACCTTCTGTGTAAGGAATTGGCTAATAATGCCCTCAAAAATGAACAGAGCAAAGCAGGAAGCCCATATAATGCTATGTCATGTGATTTCGTCTAATGAGACTGTATGGTAGAGCAACAGCATTTATTTACATTGCTGAGGAATGTAATTGAGGAATTTATTGTGAAATGAACTGCACTGATATTGTAAAATTCAATTGCAAGGACAAGGCTTTCTTCGGGACTTCTTGATAGTGGATCCTCACTGGGAATGAGGTCTGTCCCCCTCTTTGGAATACTTGGAAAAGGTCCCCATGCATCAGAGAACTTAAGCACTCTACATATGTTCCATTTACTTCAACCAAGATGGAAAGAAATTCAGTATTTGCTTAAGTGTTAGCAAAGCAGGCCATGAACACGTGTCAGAGGAGAAAAAGAACTCTTATTTCATGTTTTTCTTTTTCCTAATTGTATTGTGTCATTACTAATTGATCGATAATATCTGATAATAATTGACAATTAGGTATATGTATATATTGTTAGGTATATGTATATATGTGTGTGTGTGTAATCATAATTTGCTAGTAATAGCTGACTAATCCTTGAGAAGAGACAAAGTCATGGTGGTAGCTCAGTTAAGATATTTTGCTCTGGATTGAGAGTTGTGAACTCTACCTTTACTGTACTAGTCCCATTGGGCCGGGAGGGCTCAGGTGGACCTTTTGACTTGTGTGACCTAGGCGTATATTTCTTTAATGGGTCTGATATTGTAAAGGCTGATCAAATACTGCCATTCAAACCAAGCAGTTAACCAGCCACAGCCCTCACTTTTAGCTACCTGAGCTACCCTGTAGTAATTGATCTGTGTTAATTCAACCTTTAACAGGAAAGTTGTTTCTATTGATGGCTGTCAGCCATAAAATACTTTTATTGATGGCTCTCAGCAAGTTTGCCTCACTGCTGTGGAAATATGTTTTCTGAGTTCATCACAGCTGTAGGAAATACTGATGGGTCTGTGAAATGCGCAGGACTCCCCTTGCGCTCGTGTTCTGAATTGTAACCCAGAAATTCGATGTTGAGGTTACCTGATTCTTACAAAAGATGGTTGCTGTTTTTATTATGTCAAAAGAAATTGGAAAGCTGTAACATCTCCATTGTCTGGAGGCCTTTGAAATTTGATAATGAAAAATCCTGGAAGGAGACCCACTTGTAGGCAGCATTGTCTGCATTCTGCTCTTGTCTTTGAACCCAAGAAGATGTGGCATTAAATAATATGGAAGGAGATGTAGGACCGGACCGGGCGCAGGTGCCCAGGTGCTGGCGGCAGGAGGCTGCAGGGCGGCCTCTGTGAGGGGAGGCCGGGGCTGCCCCGTGCCGGACACAGGCTCCAATGGACCCACTGCAGGACACGGCTGAGCCCCCCAGCCAAGCTGATGGCGCCTCTGGGACAGCGTATTTTATAGAGGGCAAAATGCCGCACAGGCAGTGAGAAGTGAGGGAGAAAGTGAGAAAGAGCCCTGCAGACACCGAGGTGAGAGCAGAAGCGGGGGAGGAGGTGCCCCAGGCGCCCCAGCAGAGGCTCCCCTGAGGCCGGCCCCTGGAGGGCCCACGCTGGAGCTGGCTCCTGACAGGAACTGCAGCCTCCAGAGAGGAGCCGACGCGGGAGCAGGGGAAAAGTGTGAGGAGGAAGGAGCAGCAGAGAGAAGCTGTTATGGACTGACCACAACCCCCATTCCCCATCCTCCTGTGCCTCTGGGGGGTAGAGGAGCTGGGAGTGAAGGAGTGAAGTTGAGACTGGGGAGAAAAGGGGTAAGTGGGAAGAAGGTGTTTTCAATTTTGTCTTTGTTTCTTACCATCCAAACTGATTTTAACTGAAAATAAATTAATTTTCCCCAAGTAGCGCCTGTTTTGCCTGTGACGGTAACTGATAGATGATCTCCCTGTCTTTACCTCGACCCACAAGCTCCTTCATCTTGTTTTCTTCCCCTGTCCTGTTGAAGAGGGGGAGTGAGAGAGCAGCTCAACCCACCACAAAGACATATAAGTGTTACCCACATAATTATAGGTGAACTTACGGAGTTACTTTTTTCAAACGCATAGCCTTTTTCTGCTCCCTTACTTTGTGTGTGTGCGTACGCCAGTTGCCAGATTGCAGTTTACAATGTAATGCAAAATGCAGTCCAGAGTTACTGTGCTGAATTTGACTCAATATATACAGGCTTCAAAATTAACAGTAACTTCACTTCAAATTGGCTCTGTATTTCTTGGCTACTCTTGTAAAACTTCAGGTTTCTTTTCTTTCATTTTTGAAGGAAAGTTTAATAGTTGCCATTTTTACTAATCTAGTAAAAATTAGTAATGGAAAAAGTAATAGGAGGAAATCAGAAAAAAACCTAAAAACTATAACTAAAGTATCTGTAACTCTAACACCATGGCTTTCTGGAGAAATGTTCCATCATGAATGAGTTTGAATGTTTTTGAAAAAGTGCTGGTGAGTAACAGCATGAAACCTTAAAACCATGAGAAATTAGTGTTTTCTGAGCGAAGATGGATGGGATTTCACTGTAGCAGTTTGAAAGATGGGTTTATTCATGGCAAAGGAAAGGAAACTCTTTTCATCCTTATACTGTGTTGGTTGAGTAAAGCAAAGGAGGATTAAAAAAAGAGCAATTTCTGACATTATGAAGAGTAGTGATTTGAAAGAAATGGAAATGCAGAACTGATTTGACTGTGTTAGGTAGAACCAAGAACAATTAATAATTTGAGAACATAAAGCAGGATGTGGTAGTTTGTCAGGGTTTGCTATCAGTGAAAGATTCTTCACTGCTAATCTTTAAAAACTTAGTGTATGCTTTTCGTTTGAAAAGTCATGCTCTAATTGAAACAGAAACTAATTCAATAACTAAGTTAAGCCCACCAAGTAGACTAAAAAAAACCCAAACATTTTTGGCTTTTTAACTATAAAGTTAAGAATGGGTTTGAGAATATGGATACAAATGAACAAAACAGATAAATGAAATAAGAGTACCAGTGAACTGAACTTTATGAAAGGGAGCAGGAGGGAAGTATGATTTTTTTATTCTCTCTTGCTCTTAAAATAGAATGCTACCATTTTAAAATTATGTTTCCTAATTCAAAGGTATATTCTTCCACAAGCAGAAAACAGGTAAAGGATTAACTAATTATGCAACACCTCAAAGAAAGGTTGAGGTAAAACAGCCCTAGTGCAAGCTGTGCCCTCACCCACAGGGGACAAACGCAGAGGAAAGAGCTGCAAGTGTGATAACTAACAGGTAGTATAACGCAGCTTCATTTTGGGTTAGCGTGAGGCTGCATCTGTCCCTCTGATGTCTGTCTCCCTAACCCCAGCTGAATCCGTTCTGTGACTCTGACTCAGGAATCTGATGAGACTCAGCAATTGGAAATTGTCTCTTTTCTCTGCCACTCACTTGCAGAAATTGCGGCCCAAGCTACCAAATGAATGTGATCTATTTTCTGGCCATCCAATTTAACTTTTGTGCATCTGTGCAGTTCTACTAATGATAAATGAGATATGCGTGGGTAACAGGACAAGAAGTTTTTTAATTGCATGTTATTTATTCATATTTCTCTAAGGTTCTAGAACTGGACCTCCCTCCTCTCAGTCTCAGCTTTCAAAGACAGAAATAATTTCCGTATGCTTCTGAGTATCTTTTGAGGCATCTTTTCAAAGTCTAGCTTTAAAATACAGAGCAATGTTACACCCAATATGTCAAAAAGGAGACATTAGATCCATTCAGAACAGCAATTACTTAAATATTTTTCTTTTCATTGCCTATGCCGATTTTTTAGATAGTGGATTAGATGAGTAAAGAAGATGAAAAACGTGCCTCTTTGTAAAACAACAGAGGCATGTGCCTTTTATTGCCTTTGTCATCTTTGATGAAAATGTGGGAAACAGTAGTTTCAAAGCTTTGGAACACAGGCTGTAAATTGGTTTAACCCAATCAAATAACATCTTTGTTCCCCGATGTAGGGATAGCGTCAGTATTTGTACTCACCAAAGTATTGTGGTAAACTCACCAAATAGAGTGAACAACAAATAACATACTGAAAGAAAATATTATTCATTTTGTATTTCGATTAAAAGGATGCACACATCAACAAACAAAAGCAGAGGATGGATATAAAATAAAAATAAAAGTAAGAACAGGTGAACATGTAAAAATTATATTTACACATTGTTTTCATAATGTTGAATTAAACCTGGGCATTAAACCTTACATTAAGGCTTTTGATATTACAAAACAATATGTTTTATGGCAAAGAAAGGAAGAAAAAGAAACAGGTACATCAAGATTTACAGCTTTCATACACAATGCTGTCAGCAATAGTAGTTTGTTCTTACAATGTAACTTGGTCTTCATACAAGAACCTCATCAATTTTCATCAATGAACTAAGTAATTCTGTGTCTTTTTGTCTTTTCCAAATGGGAAAACAGAGGCTCCCAGTATCTTAGTCACTGACACAGAAAAGATTTAAGCTAACGTCCATCTTGACTGCATGATGAGGAAAATCTTACTGGCAGTTTTCTGCTCCAACAGTCACTGTATGTTTTCACTAGTATTGCATGTAATCTTTAATGTTAAACAGTGAACACTACATTAATTTGTGTGATGAAACTAATCATGTACAACTTAGGACTGAGTCCCTCAGACTTTAGTCATAAAAATAGTCATTAACAGCAAGGAACAGAAAACCTATGTGCTTAAGGATTTAGGAATTCAATTGGACAGGGGGGTGGGCCAGCTATTACAAAGAAACTCTGAAATTTCACATTCTCCTTCCTGTTCTCACATGTATTTCCCTGTAGAGACAAAATCAGTAGTTACACAGATTTGTTCCTGTTTGTGCATGTGGATAGGTTTTCACACATTTTTTCAGTATTGAAAATTATTGAAGCAAAGGTAGTTTCCAATGTTTGCATTGGCATTCATTATGATGCAGATACTGTTGTTTCTATAGTATGATTTACTCATTTAGAGAAGTTAAGTCCAGGGTGTGAGGAAAAGATTTCTGTAGCAAAGATGCAAATGAGAAATGAAATGCAAGAAAAAGTGTTAGAATAGAAGAGTGAAGCTTAGTAAATACATGTTGGGTCCATATCTGAGGTTTGGATTTTACAAAACTTATTTTACTGCATCAGAGAAAGAATGTCTAGAGATTGCAGGTCTACTATAAATCTCTTTTTTTTTTTGAGGCTTGTCAGTCAAATACTTTTCATAGGTACTGATGTTCATTTCTGTAAATCATTCAGAATATTTCCTGAACACTACAGCAAATTAGATAAGTTTGTAAGAGCAACAAGTTTAAGCAAAACATTTCCTCATCAGTTCCCATTTGTGATCAATTCTAAATACAGTTATTTAACTATATATTTAATATGGGAAAAATCTGTTTCATTATCCTTTAAGATTCATTCCCAGTTAATTCATATTCCTCCTACAGAGCACGAGTTTACTTGTACTGAGTGTGCCTCCCTCTTTGTGACATGGCTGTTCCTAAATGTCATTGTCACTATAAGCTACACTATTGTCATTGCATATACTGCAATAAATGAGTGTTTAATAGAATACATGCAATGCAGTATGTAGCATATCATTAGTATTATTTTGCTATTTTGCTTTCTTGAAGAAGCTTACAATAAACCCAAAATCAAATACTAAGGCATCTGAAATCTTAGTGTAGACCTGACAAGTTGTAGGTTTAATGTCCGATTGTTCATCGAAGTATATTCTGAGTCCCCCCAAAGAATTTTGTTCAAGAAGTTTATAAATGACAACTTTTCTTTAATATTATAGGATTTTGAGAGGTTACTTCATATACTTTCATATATCTTTTTTCCTGGTTTAAAAATTACTTCATTAAATTCTTTGCACAGGCTTTCCAACATTCAAAATACAGTGTATTAGGATCATTGCAGTTGATTGCATTGCTAGAGCTATACATTTACATGCAAAAAGCCAAAATTTGGAGTACATTCAACATTTTAAGTTAGTTTTCTTTCCCTGCTTTTACTGATTTACAGTTGTATTTTGGCAGTGCATTAAGGCAAATAAGTGAATAGGTGTTAAGTCCTGTAGAGTCTCTAGAATAAAAAGTATTCAATAGATTTTAACTGAAAACAGCTTTTAAAAAAAAAAAACTTTCTTCTCTGGAGACTAATAAGTAAACAGTGTACAGCTTCACTTTCTCCTTTCATTTCATTTGACATTATATATGCAGCCAAGGAGTAGGTATTTATCCATTCCAAAAGAAGACGTTGAGTTAATCTTAGCAGAGGATCTGCCTGCAAAAACAGTCAAGTAGCTTGAGCCATCCTGTGCGATGGTCCATATACAATAAATAAGGGTGTATGAACTTCTCGGTATCAGCTAGTGTATGTATATCTTCCTGAACTTATCGGCATGGAGACTAAGATTGGTATCTATGGAATCCTTATGTAAAAGAGGAATTTATTCTTCTATATATGCCACTAAAAATATAACTCATTCCATACTTCTGACAGAGACTGGAGTCATAATAAGAGGGTAAATTCTATGCTATGTGCCCAGAGTAGTAAAAAAAAAAAGTGATTTATGAAACACAATGAGGGTCTTACCTCCTTGTAATTAGGTGTTAACATCTTCAGGGTAGTGAAAAACGTTATATTATAAAGAATAATATGCAAAACGTAGACTGTATAATGGCAGACTGTATAATGAACTGATTTTCCATATTAGAGGAGTCTCATAGAGGAGATCTTGTAACACAGCTGTTGTACCTGTCTTCTGTTCCTGTTTTATTGGTGTTAAGGTACATGGTATGTGCTACTAAACACTGGCAGTGTTTATGATTATGCAGCCTTCCAGCAACAGAAAGTACAGTTCAGCCTGCTGATTTATGGACAATTGTTGTGATTCTCACACTTCAGAGCAGTAGGTCTTATTAACTTGGGTGTAAGTCATTTGATGCTTGCTTTGTTGCTTCTCATCTTATTCAATGCTTTGTCATACTTTCCCTGGTTTTCCCCAAACCAATATTCAATTCATGTTGAAAGGAAAGTACTGTAGGTGTTAATTTACTTGGATGATGTCTTCAGGGATACTTTTACTGCCTTACCTTAGTACCATGCCTCTAGGTTTTGTAAATACTGTCAGTGAGGAGCAACCAGTGAAGGGTGGTTCAGAGCAAGAGCTTGACATGGGCGATCAGAGGTTATATCTACAGTGTGAAGCTATGCACTGTAGAAACCAGAGGTGCTTCCCAGACTTGGTTTGCATATGAATGTCGGATGACTTTTGACTTCATGTTGGGATGAGGCAAATTCTGGCCTGTACCCTGATTTGAGAGTAAGGATACCAAACTGCTCAAGCTGGAAAGGAGCTGTGTTGCACTCAAACAGATCATCTGACAGGCACGTTTTGGGCACCAGGTTGGGAGCACTGTATATCTCACTTACGCTTCAATTTAAATGTATCCTATGTCGCCCTCTATAAGAACCTGTCTCTCTTCATTACTGTAGAGTGAGCTTCAAGAGACAAACCCCACTGCTGGGGCATTTAGATAGGTGGTGAGATTTTTTTAGGCCTTCACCTCCTATTGGGTTACGATGTCAGCTGAACTATTTTAGCACAAAATTCTTCAGTATTATATCATGCGGTAGTACTGATAAAACCAAAGCTGTTCCGAACTTCAAACAGGAAATAATAACATAGAAGGTGAGGAAAATTAATTGCATTTATGTCAACCGCCTGGGATGCAAGACTGGGACAAATTAATCTCCAGTGACCTGTTTGCTCCATTGATTTCTTTGGTGTTACATTAAGGAAGAACATGATCCATTATCTATTGCATTGCTAGGAAATAAAAAAGAACTATGATTAAATATAGCCTCGTAATGAGTTGTAATATTGCTTTATCTTATATACACGAGAAAATAGATTCTTTTATTATTGTGGCTATTAGAGCATGTCAGTTTGCTTTCAGCAGAGAGTTCTTTTTCCATTTTGTGCCAAAATTATGTCTCGTTGAAATATTAGTTCATCCAAGCTGAACAATGAAGACAGGGTGTTTTGATTTTGGGAACTAGAAACCTTTGCTTTCTCCTGATTTGTTGCAGCATTTCTACCTTTCCAAGAGCAGTGTTTCATTTGTTAGGTTCATCTTTTCAAATCTATGTTTCTACAGGACAGAAGTAATAGATCAAGTTGTTGTACATTAATCTTTTTTCAGAAGTACCCCAAAAGTAAATTATTAAACCTAAACTAAGTTCAAGAATTTTGTAGTCTGATTGTCATTTTAGTGAATGAGCAGGTATAAATATTAGTGTTATGTGAATGCTGACAAGCTCATGGAAGCTACAGGGTGTTTATTTCATTTATTTCAGCTGGACCAAGTTTAAACTTTTTGTTTCTAGGTGATATTTTATGATCATTAAAGTACTGACCAGCTGAGAGCCATAGTTCCACAAACTGGGATGTATTTAAGTAGACTTTAATGATGTGACCTTGTTATTCAAAATTCCTAAAACTTCATCTGTTTACAGATTTTTCAGTATTATCATTGTTGTGTTTGCAAATGTAAAGACATATGTTAAGCAATTTGTCTTAAGTAGAAGCTGACACAGTGCTAACAGCACTGGAAGCCTGCAAGGCCTGGAGGAGAGGAGAGAAAATACAGCAACTTAGTGTAACAACTGTCAGCTGTGAGAAAGTAGCAGCATTGCTCAACCAGCCACCCCGCTTGAGGGATCTTTCCTTCATACAGCTCCTTGTATTTCTCAGACTGAGAGAGTGAAATTTTTGTGACATACTTAACACTTGGCAAAATATGCTGATAGATTGAAATGTGACTGAAATAGTACATTCCTAAGTTGTGCGTATTTTATAGACTCGTAGGCAGTTGTTGGTGTGTTTCTTTGCTTGTTTTAGGGAGCAGGAGGTATTTCCATTGTATCATTAGTGGCAGAAAGCATCTAGTGTTACAGTCCTGCGCCAGAAATATTAAATAGTTAAACAATATGGTCGCAAAGCAATGCTTAAATGATACATTGATGTTAAACATTGAAAAAGGTAAAGAAGGGGACAAGCCACTCTTTGTGTTTCTGTTTGAAAGGAAAGGAGGTAGGATGTAATGCTGGTGAGCCTTTATAATATCTGAAGTCTTCTCCCTTTTCAGCGCAATCCTCCCATGCTGGTGAATGATCTGTTTGAAGATATCAAAGATGGGGTAATGCTAATTGCCCTTTTGGAGGTTCTTTCAGGGCAGAAGCTGGTAAGAACTTCCTTCTTTCTGAATATACATGATAATTGCATAATTTCTCTAGGATATAATTTTCTAATATGTTTCTATATTTGAATATCGTAAAAAACCTGACTGCTACATAGCAAAATAAGTTTATTCACAGAGTGGGCTATCTAGTTACAAAACCAAAAAAAAGATGATTACAGACTGACATTCTTGATTTTATGCATTTTCTATTAATTTTGTGTTACTAGTTCATAAAAATTGCTTATTTTTATTAGTCTTTGCAGTTCACCTTGGTGTTACTACTATGACACAAACAAGGTCTAAACTGCAAGCTACTTCTATATATCTTGAAGAAATAATGACAGCCTTTTCTTGTTAAATTCATAGCTTTCTCTTTGAAAAAAAATTGTGAGCTCCTCAAATTTCATGGGGTCTTATATCCGTTTACCTTTGTGAGCCCCTCAAATTTCATGGGGTCTTATATCCATTTACCTTGAGAGCTGCTACTTAAAGAACCTTAACTGATGCCAAATGGCTTTTTCACAGCCAAGTTGCGTACAGAGGCCACGGTGTGCACATGGCAAATAGTCTGTTTCTCGGGAGCCAGGCTAGTTTTGTGCATGTGACGTGGGCAAAGAACAAAAGGGTTTTAGGCCAAGGGCTCTCACTTTTTCCAAACCAGTTTGCGATTTGGGTGGCAGCATCTGAAAGAGTAGGGCAACAGTCTGTCATTCAGCTTGCTCTAGGGTTCAGACGTTACCTGTTCCCTCACATGCAGGCAATTTGCAAGTGCCACACTTTTGCCCCTTTTTCATATATCACCTCTGTTTTGATTGCAGGTGATACCCAAAATTAGGTAGTAATTCAGACTACAAGAGTGATTTTACTGTAAGATGGGAAAAAAGCTATACTTCCAAGTGTGTTTCTACTCTGTTGAAATATACCTATTTGTTTCTGTTCGTCTAAGACAGAAAGTCTCCCTCTTCTGGCAAAACAGAAGTAGTAAAACAGCAAAAGAATTTTAATGATGGCACTTGTTACAATGAAGTTCACTGGATTGTATCCTGCCTACATTAATTAGTGAAAGACAAGCGATATCACAGAATCAGAATAATGTCTGGTTAACTTAAAGGTCATGTATAGCAGAATATCCTATTCTGTAGCAACAAAAGGAATTTCAGAATCTATAGCAGGCCTATGTTAAGTCCATTTGTACCTTTATCAACATGAATTTAAATAATAGTAGTGGTATATTTGCATTACAATATAAGATTCAGTGGGGAATTTAATTCCACTGTAGAATATTAGAAGCCTAGGATGTGTTCTTGATTTAATTCAAAGAATTCTGTCTTTTTTTAGCCTACGTGTCTGAAGCTCAGCAAAATTCATTGTTCAGTGAGGGTTTGTGATAGTTTTTTATCACCAATGAGGTATTCGAGAGAATGGATAAAAATCCTGTAGTTAAAATGTCCTCATTCTTCTTCAGTGCAGACTGATTTTTAAAAATAACAATCACCTTGACTTCTCCTTTGCAAGCAAAAATATTTTGCTGAGAGAATGTTGCCTTCTCTCAAATATATATATGTGTGTGTATAAAAAGAGAAGTAGTTCATTTTATGTAAGAAAAACAGTTCTCTGATTTGATTAAGTTTATGGGCTGAAGCCGACAGCTTGCATCCTGAGGTTATTAAGACATCTTTAACTTTTTAGTAATACAACTATCACAGTTAGGTCCCCTATATCTGTTGGTCCTCCCTGTTAGTATATGCAAAAATAGAATTTGGCTGTTCCAAGGAACATTTTAACAAGTAAATCAGTCTAAGTTATGTACATAGGCATTTATAATAATCTGGAACTTCATTTTTTGCACCAAATTGACATAAATCTAATTGGAGTTTACACTGTTCTTTCTCTTTAAGCCTTGTGAGCAGGGACGTCAGCTGAAGAGAATTCACTGGGTTGCCAACATTGGCACAGCTCTTAAGTTTCTAGAAGGAAGACGGGTAGGTTTGGTAGCACTTAGTCCTTTTTTTTCCTTATTTTTTTCTTTCTTTCCTTAAATGTGTGATTTGTATCCGCCTACCTGTTCTTATTCTCCAAAACTGGAGCTATGTATGCAGTCTTCAGTTTCTATACAGTGCCTAAAAGTTGCTGTAAAGGACAAATGTCAAGTTCCAACACTAATATGTAGCAATGTACAGGGTAAAGTTTTGTTTGTTTGGTTTTTTTGGGTTTTTTTTTTGTAGTTAGAATCACCTTGGATGATCTCCTTCCTTTTTTTTTTTTTAAATGTGCTCTTCAGGTCCTCATGTTCCCTACTTTCCTGTTGCTGTTCTCAGCAAAAAACAATGATCTTCAGTTCAGTAGAGGCATTCATTTATAATTAAAAGAATAGATTTATGGACTTCACAAGGTTGTACATGCAAAACTCTACTCCCTGAAAGTATAGACGTGAAAATTTAGAACAGTGTGACCCCTTATTAGCTTGGAAGGACTTCAGACTAATTCCTGGATTGATTCTGGTAAAGTCAATACTGTGGCCATTTTAGAAATGAAATAAAATATTTTATAAATTTAATAAAAGACAGAAAACCTAAAAGCTCAATGTGATCTAGGTATGAATATCAAATAAAAGCGATCTACTTCTATCTTTTTTCCTCATTTTTCTCTCTATATTCTAATGACTTTATCTGTTTTTTAAATTAGATTACAGATATTTTGTTCTTCTAATTTCTGCATTTTAGTTCAATTTTTCTCAATGCAGATGTAGCACCTGATGAATTTTATGTCTCCACAGTGCTGTACACCAGGAGTTGTTGGATTTTGGCATTCTTTCCCTCTCTTCAACCCTATGGCATCTTGACCTAATTATATTTCTCTTATATGGGAAACAATCTTAGCAGATGCCTGTAGAAAGAAGTCTATAAGAGAACTTTTTTTAATTGAAAAATGTATAACCAAAGCAGAGACAAATATATTCCCAGAGCAAAATTCAGTTTTAGCTCACAATTTCACTAGTTTATGTAGCAGTTTGTTAATACAAACCATATCATATGCAGCCTGAGAGTGGAGGCTTAGATACAAAGAGAGCTGCTTTCTGGTAAGACCTGTACAAGATAAGACAAGGCTGGGGTGAAGAGCAAAAAACCCATGCTTCCCTAGTCTACATGTCACAGTGTAGTGGGTGACCCAAACTTTGAATGACCCAACTTATAAGCCAGGAATAATATAGCAGTGCAGCTAGAAAACCGACCCTGCTGAGGATCAAGATAGATTGCCAGAAGTGGAGTACCGTGGTTTTGCTTGCAGTATCTTTGTCTGGACTTTTCTTAGCTATTTTTGCATGTACTTTGTATCAATATGCCAGATTTTATTTTAGAGGAGGTTGGAAATATGCAGTGTGTCAGGTAGATTGGTGTGCATTAGCAGGTGGTCTCTAGGCTGAATCCAGCCTGAAGGATGCATCTATCCAGTCTATCACCCTTTTCCTCCCAGAGGAGGTGGGGATGCTCTTCAGACAACAAATGCCTCTTCGGTAGCTGAGTGCAGTCCCTGGTCTGTACTCAAAGGTGAATGAAGGGAGATGGGTGGCTGTGCTCAGTGCTTTGGGAAGTGCTGACAGGGTCTCTTTCTTCCATGGGCTCTCCCATAAGTAAAATTTATTACACATTTAATCAACTTCCTATTTTCACTGTCCAAACAGACTTCTGCAAATACTCCTGTTACACTGCAAAATGCAGCTGGCAGTTAACAGATATCATTCTGGACCAAACTGGTTTTTTCGTGGTTCTGAAAAGTTTATTTTGTAGTTTTAGATCCTTTTTAATGCAGCATAAGACAAAGGTAACATAACTAGACTAGATAGGCTGTGCTTCTGTGAACAGTAGCCTAATCAGAAGGTTTAGCTGAGTCCCTGTAAATCTTTTGATCTGTAATACATATAAGAAAAACCTCACTTTCTAGAAAAATAAAAGCTTTTGTTGGAATTGGTCCAGCCTAGAGAATGAGACTTTTGGTATATTTTTCTTTAGGTAGGTAACAGAAAATTTTCCTTACTGACTGGTAGAGAAGCAAGTAATGTCAATTTTCCCAGAGTTTTGTCAGATTTCTTGGTGGAGAGGATTGGAAATATAACCTGTGGGGATTTCTCCTCTGCCTCTTCCCAAGCAGCTTGTAGAGTTTTAATTCTGAAAAGAGCTTCACAGCCCTGAACAACAATTTTTTTGTTTGCTCTTGACATTATCTAGTGGGTTTCCAGCTGCTGCAGTCTGGAACTGCAGTCTTTTCTCTGTTTTGGGGAGACAAATGACATCACCTAAAGTGATTCTCCTGCTTTTCTTTAACCTATTCTCCAAGGTTTTTCCATAACCTTTGTCCCTGAACAAGCTTGCAGTGCATGAACACTTTAGCAGCCCTTCATATTTATATCATGATTGATGGCAAACTCTTAGTTTTGCTGAGGAAATAAGTATTAACATATTTGATAATTTTCCAATATGTTTTATTCCATTTCCTTGAGCATTATCTACCTGCTAATTTCTTTATGATATACTCTCTATCCCCTCCTTTACTGCCTTTTATCTTAGGAGCTTATTTTAGGGTGATACTTTATTCAGACTATAGATTAGCATTTGGGAGTTAAGAGTCATGGAATCTGTTCCCGTTTCTGTTGAAAAACTCCATGTGACCTTGGACAACTCATTTTTTCCAACTCTTTTCTTATTTTAAAAGAACTATAGTCAGGTTTGTCTTGCAAGGGAGCCTTAATCAGTGGTGGTAATGTCCTTTACAATACAAGGCACTCTACTGGAGAACTGTGGCATTCTTTTTTCCCTTATCTCTCTTTTATGCTTTCTCCCCCCCTTTTTCCTTTTCTTGTTTATTCTTAAACTCTTCTCTTTTCATTCTGAAGCTATTAGAACTATAGCAAGGAACCCCTGCATAATTTAAAATCTATTACGGAGTATTTAATTTGCTTTCCTTATTAATTTTGTTGTAAGATGTGCCAAAAATGTGCTTTCTTTGCATTATGAAATTAAATTAATGCATTTACCTAGTAATTAATCATTTAAAACTTTTTTTTGTATCATTTTTTTCCCTTTGCTTTTCATGCTAGTCCATATACAGAGGATCTCCGGTTTGTACGATGGTTCTATGTAATTTTTATTGTTCTTTCTGCTTGAAATGAAATACTTTTTCTACAAATAATAGCATGCAATTGTCTTAAAAATCTTTCATTACCTATAGCTATACTTGTCTAAAAAGTGAAATTGCACCATTCAATTATTTTTTAAATTAAGAAACTTATTATTTGATTGCAAAAATGCATTGAAAATATAAAATCTATTTGAAATGCATTTCATAATTGTTATCATTCCTTGTGTGTGGTAATAACACATTTTCTTTCCTATATAGATTAAGCTTGTCAACATAAATTCAACCGATATTGCTGATGGCAGGCCTTCTATTGTGCTTGGCTTGGTGTGGACCATAATTTTATATTTTCAGGTACTACATTTTTTATACATCAGTGTAGCGTGCTCAAATAATGGTTCAGATCATCATTTCATATGAACTGGTATAGTTCCAGTCTTTCACCATAGCTAAGTCACTTTATAATTAACTGAGGATCTGATCCTGAATAAAGCAACGGTTGATGGTAGGGGTGCTTCACATTGGGTAAAATTAGATACTTGTCATCGGAATAGATTGGTCTGGGCCTAGAATGGAGTTACTTCATCACTGGAACATATTCTTCCATTTTCTTTGAAGAATACAACAGAGCAACAGAAGAAAAGAACAGAATTGTGGATTCATGGTACAAGTATCTTTAGCACCCTCAGTGGTGATTGTGCTGTATGTCTAATTCCAGTGCATTTGATGTCAGACAGTAATTATTTTCAAACAATACATGTAAACATGCTGATTTCACTGGGAGATGCAGAAATTTGCAAGGACAAAATTTAGCTGTGAGTGGAGTAGATTGAGAAGGGTTTGAATTTGTAGAGGAGAAACCATTTGCATTCTGTTGAAGTTAGGTGGGAGGGAAAAATCGTTTTCTAAATCCTGTCCATATGAGTTAACAAAATGAGTCACTGCTCAACAATTAAAAAAACAACTGATTTTGTTGCTCTTCTTTATGGAGTTCTTTGGCTTTGGCTCTCTTGTGATGTAGCTTTCATTTCTCAGGGATGCTGTTCTCCTAAGCACCAAACAATGTGATGCCACAATGGATGAGATCTTCTTCTCAGAAGAAAAGTTAGCGAGAATAATGTTAACATTTTTATTTTAACTTATAGCTCATTGAGATGAATGGGGAAAACTATGCTTCTCAGAATTACTGAAACTTTAGTTCTCTGCATCAGTTTTACTTGGGTTATTTTTTGAGCTTTTCTTTAGTTGTCACAGGCAGATACATCATTTTAACATGAATGAAAGTAGAAATGCATGACAGCTGTGGTTCTCATTGTGACAGACTCATTCTGTGATGTGACAAAACTTTGTTTTTTAAGTAGACAGCACAGACAATCTTGCAACATCCTCTGGATATAACTTTTTCATGTTAAAAAAACAAATTGTTAGTCAACTTAATGGTCTTAAAATAATCAAGTTAATAATTTTCATTTGATAAAGGCATGATGCGAATAACTGTCATACACCCTTGGCAAGCACTACTGATGCACTTTGCCTGCAGTACATTCACTCTTCCTTCACAAGGTACCTTTAAACCTGCAATTGAATTTGTGCCAAAACAGTACAATGGTAAATAAAGAACTATCCAGATGAGATCATTGAGGTCACTTCCATTCTTTGATTGAATGAGCCTCCTCTGAAATTAGTGGATTGTTTTATAATTTGAATTCAAGCTAAATGTAAGACATTGTCTCCTATTTCAATGGTAATTTGTCATAATAGATAACATGACACACATGCATATTCTTCTAGCTGTAGGGTGTTAAGAAAGTCAATGATTGCTAGATGTCTTCTACTTCTGAAATTAAGACCATCATCTGGGCACATAAACTAGCATTTTTGAAGCTACTTTAATATACAGTTAAATAAAACACAGCATGTTAATCATAGCTTCTGCACAACTTTGTCAGCTGTATTAGGAAATTAGTTAAGAAACCGGTGAGAATTAAGAAGATTACAAACAGTCCATTAACATTTTTCCCCCACAGATTGAAGAGCTTACCAGCAACCTCCCACAGCTGCAGCCCTTGTCTAGCAGCACGTCTTCTGTGGAGAGTGTTGTCAGTTCAGAAACTGCGAGTCCCCCAAGCAAACGGAAGGTGGTAACCAAGGTCCAAGGAAGTGCCAGGAAGGCTTTGTTAAAATGGATACAGTACACAGCAGCAAAGTAAGTAACCTACAAATGAACTGAATTTATATCCTAAGTGCAAAGTTTTTCTTCAGATTCTAAACTCTCTCGGTCAGGGATTGTCCTTTTGCTCTGTATTTATATATCACCTCCCTGTGATCATATTCTTTTTGACAACTGAGGCTGCTAAATGTTACCACCATACAACAAACAAGTAATAAATAATGATTTGCATTAATTTTACAAGCAATCATATTTTATAGTTTCTGAATAATGAATGGGATTATCTTTGACATAATGAGGAACTGAAAGGGGAATTAGATGTCTGAATGACAATGTATTAGTCCTGCTGCCAAAACACTCGATGTGACAATGCAAGTCCCACACCGACTTAGCATTCCACAGTGACGGAGCTTGTAGGAGCACTAAATTCTGGCAGTTGCTGTTGAAAGGCAGGTGATGAAAAATTATGAATATCCTTCTGCAGTTTTGTGATACAAGGGACATATTACTACAACAATTATCCTGAATTTTCATTCTTTTTAATCCAAGTTAGTTTGGAGTTATTTCTTGCTATCTCTTCCTAACTTAAGAATGTTCTCCTTTATTTGGTATAATTATCCCACATTTGCTGTGTTTCCAAAAAGGCATAAAAATAAAGCATAAATTAGATCAAAAATACAATAGTAGTTTGATGGCTTCCACAATAAGAAAATAAAAATCAAAGATGTAAAAGAATAAAATGGATTTATTTGTTCAACTTAAGGAATCACTGCTATTTGAAGAGATCAATCATGTGCAAAATGTGGACGGGAAATGGCCAGTTATGGAATGGTGCCTCAGAGAAAAGAAATATAATTGTAAAAATACAGACTTTCTCCAGTTCTCCAATAAATAGGTAGAATACAGTAATTTATAGTGCAGTACAGTCTAATTTGGCATTCTTCCTATTGCACTGTCGTCAGTAAGAGATGGGCAACTGAAAGTGGTCAGCTGCAATTTCCAGACATGTAAACAAACAAAATACAGAGAGGTTCGTAAATGAAACTGTCAACATTATGGAGAAGAGTAGGTGAAACCTGTGGAAAGAAGCCTAGAGGAAGGATGGTGCACTTTGCCTAGCCCTGTAATTTGCAAGGGCTAGCTCCTTAAAGTCAGTGAAAGTGTTTCACTGATCACAGTGAGCTTTGAATTAAGCCTTCATTCAGACTTACTGTTGCTGTGAACCTCCCAATGGCAAGACTACCTTAGTGTCTAAGTGTGTCCTCAAAGGAAGTTTGCATGCTCAAAGTAAAAAAAACAGTCTTGCAGTCTGTGGACCACCATACCTTTCAGAATTACTTTTAAAAGAAGCAGTCAAAAGTGTGATTCAGTTCTGATTACTTTCTCATTGTATATTGCTATTTCTTGATCATTTGTGTTTATTTTTTAGTGGATGCATAAGTGTTCTGGGTATATGAAATTATAGTATCACTCATGCTTTTGGTAAGAATACAAAGAAATTTTTGTGTTACATTTTCACCTGAACAGCAGTGATGTCACTGTTCATGCTTTCATTTTAAAAGATAACAGATTAATGCAGTCTTTTTTTATTTTTTGGTATGATACTGATGTTCCTAACTGAACTGCAGTAGTTATAATGGAGGGAGATATGAAGTGCTTTATAGTGAGGGAGAGAATAGTGAATGGAGCTGTGTACATCCATAGACTCTGTGTGTGTTGTACAAGAACCTTGAGAACCTTGGTGCATTTCGTTTGTTCAAAATATCATTGGCTTATTGCCACTAGTAAGTCCATTGGAGACAAACACAGTATGTACATGACAAAAAACTCTTGGATCTTCATAGGCAGAAATTAATTTATGCAGTGGATGGATGGAGCTGTAGTCAACTTGATTGGCATTGCAGGAACAACAGGTGGTTTAGGTTTAATGATGGGTAGCCACTGGATGGAGCATCCTGTCTCCTTTCCTATTTCATCTAGTCCTGATGTTGTTGTAAGTCACTTTCTTTTTAATTCTTTCATATTCTTTAGGCAAGCTGGAATTGAAATCAAAGATTTTGGACAAAGTTGGAGGAGTGGTGTTGCATTTCATTCCGTTATTCATGCTATCCGCCCAGATTTAGTGGACATGGAGAAAGTGAGGGGAAGGTCAAATAGAGAAAACCTGGAAGAAGCCTTCACACTCGCAGAAGCAGAACTAGGAATTCCAAGGCTCCTTGATCCAGAAGGTACCTAATGCATAGTTGAAAAATGTTTGAACTATTTGCATGGATTAAATCAGATGCGCTATTTCATAGTGGTTAGACATTTAAGCAGCATTTTGTGCCGTTCAGCTAAAAATTAATTTACCGTGTTCTGTACTTGTCTAGATGTGGATGTTGACAAGCCAGATGAAAAGTCTGTCATGACCTATGTAGCTCAGTTTTTGAAGTACTATCCCGATCCTCATCATACAGTGACTGATGTGCAGGACAATGATGTAAGTTTCTCTTGCATAACTACACAAATCAGTTTATTATGAGAGGGGCTTTATAAATACATTTTATAGCTCTCTTGTAGTTTATTATGTTTCCTTTTGATGAGCAGTTCAAGTGAAAAGCAAGCACAATAAGAAAATTGGGAAAGATTAGCTGAGAATAACGTAACCAGTGTTGCAAATGTTGTAGATGGAGAAAATAAAATGGTGATCCTGCAGAGATTTTCCTATTTTCAGCAGCAGGACCCAAAAAGAACACAAACCGTTATTATAGATAGTAGCAAACCAACGGATCCTGAAGTATCCTAAGAGGTTTTCAAGCATAACACCAATGACATTGCAATAATTTGTTACCTGAAGCAATGAGTCACTGCTGTTTCTATCACACTGGGTTTCTGGGTAAGAACAAGAATAGTCCAAGAGATTGCTTAGGTACAGTCTTTGGGCTTTTAGGCTTGGGAGGCAGTTGCAATTTTGACACAGGTTTCTTTCTATTGCACAGTGATGTTTGACTACTCACCTTAAGGAATTGTTTTCAGTCATGGTTTTTCCTTGTTTTTTGTTTCGTTTATGCTCTAGTGCATTGGCTTTGCACTAGAATGGCTATACTCAGTGATGCCAAGTGATCATGACTCACTTCCTAATCCTGGTCATTTGCTTTCTTCATGGCAAACACAGGAAACACTGCTGAGACAATCTGCTCAGCCCCAGCAAGAGAGAAAAAGGAAGCACTTTTTATTTGTGTTTCTTTGCATTCCTTACAGAGCTAAAGAAGAGCTTTGAAAGGAGCAAATCTCCTTCCTTACAGCTATGTGTGGCTAAGGCAGCTGTAGCTTTGCTGTCTGATTCCAGTGCCTGAGCACTGGAATTTTTCATTTTCCTGCAACATTGGTCTGAGGACATACGTGTGCCAATGCCACAGCATCCCATTGAGCAATGGGGCTGCTGAAGCAGAAGGAGTGAGCCCTAAAACCTCATGCTGAGTCCCGTTGTCTCCATAGCATGGCACACAATGCAGTTTCTGCTGCCAGCAGCCTCCGCCAGGTCTGCTGCCTGTGCTGGGGTTGGATTTTGAGGAACAACCTCACCACCTTCTCCTAAGCTTTATGCAGACATGATGCAGGAGAATGCAGGACTCAGCCAGTCCACGCTCTGCCTGCCTCTGGCTATACCCACAGAGACAATAGCACACGAGCTGTGAAAGGGAAACTACTGAGTTGCCTCCAGAATTTCCAGTGAATTACCAGGAAGTGAAACAACACAAATCCATCAGTTTGACATGCTTAGCTCAAGACCACTTCCTCTTCCTAGATATCACTAAGATATTCCAGTAGCAATCCAAGTGAATTTTGGTAGAATCGCTGGTCCTCTGCCTGACACACTGCAGAAACTAGTAACTCCCAGACTTTGAGAATAAAGTAAGACTTTGACATTGCACTAAATTTCTAATGTCATCATTCTTCATTTCCTTGAGGAAGAATTATATTCCTTCTCTCACCCCTGATGGAGTGTCTGGCAGTTTGAGACAAACTCCACTTCTCCAGTGGAGTCTCCAGCCAAAAATAGCAATGGGGTCCTCAATTTTTTCTGACACAAATTCTGATAATCCATCTCTGGAGAAATTCTCATCCCTATCAGGCACCTATGTTTACTCTATACCTCGCTCCCTGGTCCAGTCCACCATAACTTCCAATTCCCTCGCCTCTGGTCATGGTACAAAATGATGACCACATGGCATGCGATAGGTTGATGGGAAAGAGATCTGGATGGATCCAGCCAGTAAGCAATGCAGAAAAAATCCAGGACCCCAAGTAGTCACTGGCCCCGAAACAATGAAATACATAGAAAAAACAGCACAATGCTTTCATCTATTTGGGACTGGATAGATATAAGCTCTCAAAAGCTAAACTTTTGGCACACTTTGGTCTTTTATTACTATAAACTTTTGTATTTCTGTCATATATCACAGAGAGAAGCTTATTTTGCGCTCGGCTGCTTTACTTATGACTTTTCAGGGAGAATTTGTCAACAGATAATCAAATTTCTCATACTCAGAACTTGCATTTTAAGATATTTGATCTGTTCTCAAGAAAACCATAATGATAGGTTTGGCAGACTATCATATACAAATTCCAACGAATGTTAGGACCTTAGTTTACACAGTTCTGGAGGGGAGGGTGAAAAACGCCAGGAGTTAATGCAGTTGATCCTGTTGACAGCAGGATACCTAGATGAAACAAGATATCCAGATAATCCTTGGCAAAATAAGTGTGTCATTCATATTACATGATACTTATGGAGACATTCTAGTGCTGAAAATCCAACAATGCAGTTTAAAAACATACAGACATAAGTATTGTATTCCATATTTGAAGGGAAAATTGAAAAGAAATTCTCAATCAAATATTTTGTATTAAAATATCTTGTGGAGTTTTTTTTCACTGAGTGCTTTCACATCTTTTAGCCCAAATTCTTAATTGCATATGGGTTGGTGAAAATTAGGCAAAGGATCATTTAAATCACCAGGTTAAGTAAGGCTATCACAACAACAGATCCAAATTGATAGTGTTGCCAGCAGGTCAAGGGAGGTTGCCAGCTGGTGAGGACACACTTGGAACACTGTGTCCAGCTCTGGGCTCCTCACTACAAGAGACCTGGACATATTGGAGAGAGTCCAACAAAGGGCCACAAGCATGATGAAGGGACTGGAGCATGTCTCCTATGAGGAGAGGCTGAGAGAGCTGGGACTGTTCAGCCTGGAGAAGAGAAAGCTAAGGGGGGGGTCTTACCAATGTGTATAAATACCTGAAGGGAGAGTGCAAAGAGGATGGAGCCAGGTTCTTCTCAGTGGTGCCCAGTGAGCACCAGAGGCAATGGGCACAAACTGAAACACAGGAGGTTCCCTCTGAACATCAGGAAATGCTTTTTCACTGTGAGGGTGACTGAGCACAGGGAGAAGTTTCCCAGAGAGGTATCTCCATCATTGGAGGTATTCAAAAGCTGTCTGGACATGGTCCTGGGCAACTGGCTCTAGATGTCCCTGCTTGAGCAGGGGGTTTGGACCAGATGACGTCCAGAGGTCCCTTTCAACCTCAACCATTCTGTGATTCTGTAATTCTGTGACAGTATTTAAGAGCATAGTTGCTATATTCAAGATTTTTTTTAATGAAACAGCGACAGTAGAGGTTTTGCAATGCAAGAGGAATACTCTTTTCTAAAAGGCATCATACAAGAATGGAGATTTAAATTCCCTTAAAAAAGATAGAAAAATGGATTCTGTTTATAAGAGCAAGAACTATTTTCTTTAGTACTTAAGGAAACATTCATGAACTTATCACTTTGCAAATTTAAGGGAAATCTTTTTTTTATTTTGAATCTTCTTCTAAATAGAAGTAACTGCTTGGAATCACAGTATGGCAACTGACTTTCTTGACCACACAAGCCATTTAAGTGCCTTTTTTTAAGCCCTTTCTGCACCCATGTTATTCTAATATTCACCTTGCTAAATTAATTGACTGGAAAAAATGTAAAGGAGAGAGTACTTCTTTTCTCAGTGCACAGTGAATCAGATACGAGATATTTGTGTGACTATATAATCCATTTAAATTGAAAATTCATTTATTCTTTTTCAAGTGTTGTCCACAGGTTCTGTTCTAGGTATACAAATATATGCAATATCAGACCAAACATGTAAGATTGATTCATTTTAAAATAGCCCTTTTGTGTTTTGTGGAAACCATGTAAGTGAATTGGATGCCCTTGTGATCACCATAGCTAACAGTACAAGGTAGAATAGTATCTATTGCCTCTTTCTTCCCTCTTGCTGACCTGGAGTATCCGTGTCCATCATAAAGCTTTCCTTAGAAATTTTGCGTTATTTGGTTAGTTTAGTTATTTAGGACAGGATTCATCCATCTCTAAGAATCTAAAAGCTAGGTACTTACACTCCACCTGTAATCAGCGAGAGATAGACACTTTTCCAGATGGCATCTTTCTTAATACAGTGTCCTAAACAAACTGTCTTCTGGAAGTTCGTGTTACATAGCATTTCAACAGAGTTAAAACTGCCTCAGATGAGTCCTTCCCTTAGGAAATGATAGATAAAATATTGTTGGCAGTTGATTAAAAAGAAATCCAGACACCCTTTATATTTTTGTGACTGGTATAATCCCCCTATTCTTAGCCTTTCTGTCTTCCCCTTGAAGTCTAGTATAAGGAAATATATATCACAGAATGGTAGAATCCAGGTACTTGGGAGAGAGAACCTTGTAAGACTCTTTCCCTTAAATACTTGGGGTACTCTTAATTTCTTGTTTTCTGAAATTAAGCACTTTTAGGGTGTATTCCATCTGACCTGTATTAAGTGCCTGGTGTAGAATGAGATGAGTTGGGCAGTAGATGCTAGATGCAACTGTTTCGTTCTGTGTCAAAAAGAACTGAAAAAATGACTGTCTATCTCAGTTGCAGATGTCTACATTTAGTTAGAAGGATCCTGCTTCAGAGTGGAGTGTGTCTGGGTGGTTTTTGTTGGAGGGGGAAGGATTTCTAACCCTCTCCCCCTGCCCTTCAGCCAACTCAGCTGCCCCTGTGTTTCCTCAAGATGTGTTGTCCACACAAATTCCTATTCATCTTCCCTCCTGATTCAATGCTCAGTTTATAAGGAATTTACATTGGAAGAAGTGGAGTAATGATTGAAGCTTATCCCTATTTGTGGTCAGAGAGAACAGCTATTTGCATGTGCATTTCCAGAATTAAAAGGGATCTAATATCTCATGCATGAACCAGCTATGCACATATGTGAACTTGTGTAGTCAACACATCTCAAAGAATCAGTTACTCTAAGTAACTATTTTTCCAGGTGAAATAAATCATGTAGTGAGTAGTAATCTGGAAATCAGATCTAATATGAAAAGTACTTCACTAGATATGATACAGACACATGAACTTGACAATATTTTAAGTATACCTTGTATTCTTACACATGTGGCTGTTTTATTGTTCTCTCTGGACTTTCTGCCTGCTTTGCTTTATTTTGTATGCTTTTTTTTCCCCCCCCTTCTTCTTCTTGTTTTCCCATTTGTTTCATATTGCTAGGAACTTCAAGCAATCCCAACTTTTGTCATTTCTTTTATGAAATTTAAGGTAAGGGTAATATGCTCCGGAAGAATTGCTTGAATTGGACCTTTCATGCTTGTTATCTGTTTTTATCCTGCACTTATTTGACTTCAGATTTTGGGTGTTTTTGTGTACATTGGTTTGCTAGCCTTACGTTTATCTTTCCAAAAAAAGCAAATAAATGAACATAGTAAGTGTAAGTCTACCTTCTTACATGAGCTGATCCTAACAACCTAATGCTTACTTTTGCAAATAATTTCACAGAAATATTAAGGAAAGGAAGTCAACTTTCTTATAATAAATCTCAGACTATGCTTTTGGTTTTCTTAAGTATGGATATAAACATGAAAAAATAGATTATAAATCAATGAAAAAATAGATTGTAAATCAATGATAGTTTCTACTCATCTAATGTCATTTTAGATGGATATTTTTGTATGTCTTTAGGTTTATAGAGTAGATACTAGATTGTATACATGATTGTGCAAGTGATATATTTGGACTGTGTGTTGGAAGGAGAGAGCATTCATGTGTAATTGCATGATATGCACTGCTCCTTTTTTTCACATAAATTATGATGTTTTTAAAAACATAGTTTTTTAATCGTCTCAGAGATTTAGATACTTATAATTGTCTCTAGTATTAACTGAGAGAAGTTAGAAATCCAGCATGGAATATTTGAAATGAACATTCAGAGATGAAACTGGAAGACTATAGTGCTCATAGTTTGACCTGATCCAATTAATTACCTTGGTTCCACACTCATTTTTGTGTGGGTTGTTTTTTTTTTTTTAATATATAAGCAATATGTTATTTTCAAGTAAATATGATGAAGGGTTCATTGTATATTATGTATATCTAACTAGTGATATGTGTTGAAGTGAAGATTAATACTGATAGCAGAATTATTCCCATCTTCTCAATCCGTTCAAGCAAGTTTGGACAGCTTTAATGGGACCTTGTAGTACATTCTTAGCCTTATACAGCCCCAGTGCATGCTGCTTAAGCTAATGAAGATTTGAAATGGTAAAAGCTCTGTCAATTTCTTTATCTTGGTATAAATTTAACTATAGAGGAAGCACTCTCCTTCAAAGTATTTCTGATGTAAAGTCTTTTTCTTCTTGTGCTCTGATGAACAAGTAATTCAGAAGATAATCCTGTCACCTCCAACATCTTTATGCCAGCCGAGTTCCCCAATGTAGGAGGAATTTCCTGAGCAGCAACTGCAAAAATAACTGAGCTCTTCCAGTGATTTACTGTCTACTTTTACAGATAGGCATTAATAGCTTATCCCTGAAGATGATGCTTGGCTCAGCATTCACCATGTGTCTGTGATACTTTAGTCAGTGAACGTGTTTCAGTAACATATAGACACACATACATCCAGTAACGCATGAGTACAAGCCAGTTTTCAAAAGGAATAGCATAATTAATTGAATTCATGTATAAACATTTTTAAAGGGACTTGATTTTCTCAGCACATAGGCAATACAATCGTTCAACATCCCTGAAAAACAGGTAACTTAATTTTTTTAGATTTAGAAGTTCATATTTGAAAAATCTATCCTGCCTGTGCCTGAGAATTTGAACAGTTCACCTGGTGTATAATTGCGTATTAGAAAACCCAACAAAGTACTCCTTTTACAGTCCATAATTAAATTTCTCATGAAATACAGATGTGTATTTTTAGATCTTCAAACATCAAAGTATGCTGTATTATGTAATTTTCAAATTAACTCTGGCATATCAGTTAATAAAATAATGTTTTAACTTTGAGTCTGGGCTAAAAACTTTCTTTGTAAATTTAAATTATACCCCCTTATGTTGGAACACATAAACACTTTTCTCTAATTACCTTCTTTGATGTTCTTTGGCAGTTGAGTGCTCCAGTTCTATTCATCTCTGCAAATCAGTGAATATGCATAGAATGGTGTCAGTATAAACTAATATTTTAAAATGCTGTTTGGAAGTAGCATGCAGAAAATAAGTCATAGTGGTTTAGATAAATTGAAATAAATGTGATCAGAGGTCAATGATCCTCATACTGGGGAAAGCACAAATCGTTATAATTATCCTAGATAACTTTTCTTTGATGGTTTATGTTCTGATCTGTATGCTACTTCAGATGTGCAGGCTTTAGAAAATAGTTTACATATCTGTAAGAATATCCTTTTGATATTTTTTTACTAAGAGTAAGAACCACTAGGCACTGATGGAAGTCTTGTTTTAGGAATGATGGCTCACTAAACCTGGGGGGTGTTGGTGACAAGGTGTCTAAGAAAGTGAATCTTTTATGTCGGATACTCAAACTGAGATTTTAAAATGCTTTTTTACCAACCAAGGACCACAGAACCAAGTTTGCAGGTGATAAGTGATGCACTGAACTGGAAACCTGTGAAAATGTACGAATAAATAAATAAAATGCTTATCATGCATTGTTGCACAATGTCTTTAACAGCATTCAGTTAGCCGGTTATTGAAACACCTAAATCTTCTGCAATTAAACAAAGTAAACAAATGATTGTCTAACTAAATAGTAAAAAAAAAAAAAAAAACCACAGAAGACTCAATGCCACCTGTTAACTTTATCTTTTCACTTAATGTCAGAGAAATGGTATGTGATTTAAGAGACGTGTGGCTGTTTCATTGTTCTTTATCTTCAGGTACTATAGAGGTGTTCTTGATTCCGGTGATACTCTATTTCAAAAAGATTTGCTCAGACCCAGTTTTAGCCATTATTAAATTTTTAAGCTATGTTGACAGGAATCTTGCAAAATACCTATTTTGCTCACATTGCTGTATGAACAGTTGCAGCCACACAGATGCTCTTCTTGCAAAGACTTACCTTAAGGAGCTGTTTTTCAGCAATAAGAACATGAGCTATAGAAGAATAAAAGCCAGTGTTCTAGAAAAATGAATTAATAGTGTGAACTAAAAGTAATATACACAACATTGTGACACACTTATTCTCTTCCTGACTTCAAGAATATCTTAAAGTTTCAGTTAGTAGGATTGTTATAGGTCTTTCAATCTATTAAGGTGCATAGTTTAGTATTGCCTTTATGAACCTGATAGCTAAATACTAATAGAGATCTCAAGTCTTGCTAAAGTTATGACTTCTAATGAACAGAGTGCATTTAATACTGAAGTTCTTTTTTTAATGGCTGAATGAGTTAAGAAGTCTCTCTTCTTATATTCTTCTACTCATAGGGGAGTAGTCCTGGCTTTGCTGTTTATCTCAAAGAATCTTGATGTTATTTTTCCACACACAGAGCCAACTATCAGACCAGAAGAGTAGGGATTTTATTCTCCTTCTCTATATTTAAATGATTTGAGAAGTTGGAAGCACTAGGAATTTTGACTTCTTGAGACATTGTGTGCAGTCAAGGAAATCCCAGCATTACAAATAGATGGAGCAGGGAAGTGTCATATGTGTCCTACACTGTTTCTCAGGTACCAACTTTTGGCGAGTGTCAGAAGACAGGAGCATGAGCTATAGTGAACTTTGTTCCAGCACAGCTGCTCTAATATCATGTTAACCTCACTGCAGCTACACAGCTAAGAATTTACCTAGAGAGTTAACAGACATAATACCTGTGATATTTGCACATCTGTTGTGCAAATCCTGTCCAACCAACTACTGCTGTTTTGAGTAGAGGATCAATAAGAGAATTAGTAGAAATACATCAAAGAAGGGTTTCTCTCCTATCAGAGGATCCTGTCCTTTCCTCAGCTGAAATGAAGCATTATCTCTACGCTTTTAAAATTATTAAGAAAAGTTATATTTTACATATTTGAGGCAGCTTTCAAAGAAAGGAACCGTAATTGGCTCCTTTCCCAGGTTAGGATCCTTTCTTAAAAGAAAGTATGTTGTTTCTTAAATACAGCCAGTGGCTATTCTTTTTTATCACATAGTCCAGTTTTTCTTCTCTCATGTAATGTGTGAAACGTAATCACTCCTTCTAGCTGATTAACTCATACGATGTGGTGTTGCATTTGTTCTCTGTAATAGATCTGTTTCTGACAAATTTTACAGTAATATGGCTTCTTTGGTTTCAAAGAGTAGCTTCTGATTAACAGCCAGCACATATAGTTCATTGTTTGGAAATCTGAGACAGACACTTTTATCCTACTTGGTTAGCCTGCTTACACAGTGCACAAAAAAACTTTCTGTTGTCTGCTAACCTTCTCATATAACGCGCCCACAGACCTGAGATTTTCTGTTAGTATTTTTCTATTCACTGCCAGGTCACTGAATTCCGCAGAGAACTTTGCAGCTTTGCAAAGCACCAGTGACATGACAGACTGAGATGTTAAAGCAAAACTGTAAAACAAATATTTTGTTCTTCAAAACCATAAAATGGCATGGAAGGAAAAGAAACTGAATACAATCAGGTTTTCTTTCTTTCTTTTCATTTTCCTTGTTAAAACATTCTCTATCAAAATATTTTGCCAACTTCTGAACTTGGAGCTTGATGTCAAGGATTGCCCTGAAGTCACTCAGAAAATAACTTTTTTTTCAGCAACAGCAGAGCAGATAGTAAAATGGTGGTAAAGGATGATAAAATCCTCTTCTGTCTCAGCTCAATTAACTTTTACTGAAAATTGACTCTGCAAATATGTTGAAGACTAAAATTTGCTGTTGAGGTGTATTTAAAGGACTTCGTTTTAATTTAACATCAGATGAGAACTGCAAGTAATATCTCTGACATGGCAATGTCCCAAATTGTTGTGATTTCACCACTGTAAGACTCATGCCTAGATGCTGAGTTCTCCTCTTACACTCAGGAAGTGCTTTTCAGTTAGACTGTGTGAAGGTAAGTGATGAGAGAATTGGGCCCAGATATTCCATTGGTTTTCACTACAACTAATGACCTTGACTTGCTAGAGAGATGTTAATTTCTGGACTATATCTGACACTTCTACTAATAGGCTGCAATGGTTTTTTTGTGTGTGTGGTTGTACTAAATCATAGAAGGAAGACAGACTGATGCTGAGAGACCTAAAAGTGTGGGCAGAACAATTTGAAAGAGACTTAGCCCGAGCACAGGTGGCAGAAACAAGTTTACAGGAGAAATACCAGGTAAGCAGTAGGAAAATTTTGTATGATAAGACATTATTGTCATCATTATGTGTAACACATACTGCAGTATTTTATGCAATTTGTATATATGCAAGTCAATATATTGTAGTTTAAAGAACTAAGGACACAAACTGTCTTTCCTTGTATTGGTGGAGGAATTATAATGTCAGCTCCGGCTTTGCTACGTAGAACAGTGCACAGATGGTTTGCCTGAGACAGAGCTTTTTCTAGCAGTGTGAAGAAGGACTGTCCTAGTTAGAAGTGAGCATGTGTCTGCACAGTCCTTCCAGTTCCTGCGTAACATAGCTCAGATGGGAGGTATGACTGAAGGCTGCATGAGGTGACAGGTGGAGAGGACAGAGCTTAGAGCTTCATTTTTAACCCCTCTCTCAAAGGTTAATGTCTAAATCGACAATATAAATTTTGGCCTAAATTTTGTCCCTGAAGCTCGGCTGTTCTCTAACAGAGCCACTGTCTGTCCCAAGTAGCATTTAATCCATTTGCTAGTTTATCTGATCAATTATTAATTCCTTTCATATAGGGTTCAGGCATCTGATAACTGAAGGGAAATACAAAAGTCCTAACTATATTTCCCAGAGGATTCTACAGTCTATTAAAACCTTTAATAAAATGCATTTCGGCATCAATATACAAGTTTACCGCTACTCCTCTTTGGGAAGGATTAGGTCTTCTATCAGTACAAAATTATCATAGGTTGTAGTACTCCATAAATGTTGAAGAATTTCATTCTTTGGCTCTGTACCACATTTATTTGATTTTCTCTTTGTGCAGTCATTTAAGCATTTCAGACTACAGTATGAGGTAAAAAGGAAACAGATTGAACTTGTAACCCAGTCATTAAGGAAAGATGGTAAACTATCACTTGATCAAGCTATGGTGAAGCAAGCATGGGACAGAGTTTCTTCCAGGGTAAGTTGAAAATTATTATGCTTTATATTTTTTATTAAATGAAGGATGAGAATTTAAAATCATTTAGACACCTGTTTGCTATTGATTTTATTAGGCATTAGGAACCTAAAAATGAACCAAATTTCTAGCACTGATGAATTATTTTGCATTTGTTTTGAGAACATTTACTGCACTATCGTCTTTAATATTGCTCAAAGACAGAATATGAACTTTAAGAAAAGGACTATACTTTGAGGTTTCCCTTTATTTAAAAGTGTGTTAACAGTGCTTAGCCAAGTTCAAAACATTGTTGATAAAAAGAAAAGCATGCACAATGCCCCTTTGAAATGCAATGTTTTAATGTAAATTGCTAGAGTTATCTGAGAAATTCTAATATAACATTTTTTAATATAACTAAAAAATGTTTCTGTGTAATACTGGATACTTTATCAATAAATGAGGCTTTAATGCTGTTTTGACCTGGTTGCAATAGTAATAAATTAATATTAGTATTTGTGACAGTAGTTTTGTAATAATTGAATGAAAAATCCCAAGTGAGTTATATTGTTTGTCCCAAATAAGAAGTTATTAAATCATTATTACTCAGTGTATATTCATGGATTTTTTTTATGTCATATATTTAACAGAGGATCTGTTTAAAAATATTCCGGAGTTTTGACCTAATTTTCATTATTTTTCACTCTCATAACTGAGATTGCTAATAAGATATGGTATTTTGCCATATAAGATTACTATACTTACTATAAGATTGCTAATGGTATTTTACTGCTATATTCTTGATGCCACAATCTTTTGAGACTCATTTGCACTTTACACACAGAAAATATATTCAAAACAGAGATAAAAAGATTTTATGCAAGAGCATGAAAAAAATGATATTGGGAGGAAGAAGGTCTCACGTCCCTTGCTGTGTCTATTAACTGATGAAATTCCAGATCTTTAGCTTTAGTTGTTCCAGTTTATATGTGGTCAGTTCTGTAACTCAGTTACCATTCTGGAAGGGAAAGACATGAATCAATGAATCCTTATAGAGATTTTGTTGCCTGTGAGAATGCTATAATTTCAGAACTAATGTGAAGTAATATACTTAGGTTTATGTCTCAAACATACTCTGTTATGTGGGGTTTTGGTCTTACAGTATAAAGTCTGATTTTTCTCAAAATACTTGTTTGTATAATTAAGCAAGAAGGAAGTTCAATCCTTTTACTTTTATTTCCTAGCTACTTGATTGGCACATACACCTTGATAAATCTCTTCCTGCACCTTTGGGTACCATAGGTGCTTGGCTATATAGAGCAGAAGCTGCTCTGAGGGAAGAAGTAACTGTTCAGCAAGCTCATGAGGAAACAGCAAATATAATACACCGGAAGCTTGAACAACATAAGGTAGATCTACATGCATTCATTCTGTGCAATATATTTCATTGTTTCCAAAGCTGTAAATGATCCATACTATACAAAGAAAGATTATTATTTCCAGTTTCTGGGGGTGGTCTCATCCTGATGGTAGCTAAAGCTAGGTGTCTTTTAGTGATGACTTGAACTGTGATATCTATGTATCTTACAAGCAATATTCAAAATTGCTTTTGAATGTTCCCGCTTCTTCTATCTGAAATATATCAGGTATTAATATTTTAATTGTTCCCCTGTTCTAGGATTTCTGTTGGGTAAAATTCCATAGGGAGCTCATAAGTTGGGTACATTGTTCAACCAATATGAACTTATTAGGTGAAACAGGAGAGAGAACAAACATACTAAGTGTGCTGATAGTCAGTGCAGGTGATATGCACTGGGGGAAAAAATAGAATGAAGTGCATTTTCACTGTGTTGTCATGACAAATAGCATGAGAAGTCCCCTCTGCTGTGGTAAACAGGAAACTTTTCCTGATTAATTTAAATACCTTTGCCATTATTCTTTGCTGAGTCCAAGTTGTCATTTAAAATGAAAACTGTGAGGTTTGTCTGTGCATTTACATAACATATATGAAAAAAAAATAGACAGAGATTGTTGGTGAGGTGATAAAAGAAATGGAACCAGTAAATATGATAAAGGAAAAAGACAGTATAGAGAAAGGCTGCACTTATGGCAGTAAGGCTGTATTTTATATTGCTTTTTTCCTCTATCACTACTATTTTAAAACTTAATTGTAGTTTTGTTATTTTTTGTGTTTTGGATATGGGTGGGTTTTTTATTAAAAAGTAACAGCCTATGGAAAGCTGATAATTTTCATGGTCATCTTGGAACAGCTGTGACAGACAATGGCAGTTTATCTGGAAGTTGAGTTGGGTCTTCTCATTATTCTCTATTAGAACAGTGGCAGCTTTTCTAACTTAAGTGGTGGCTAATAAAATTTATCCAAAACAATATTAAAATCTGTGAGGAAGATATTGTTTTCTTTCAAGGTCTAGTCTCTTGTAATGTTAAGTTTCATTAGCTTTCTTATTAACACCAAATCTTTCAGGGCTCATAAGATTTGACACTTGCTTAAAAAAAGCAAGTCAAACACTTTTTTGGTCTTATAATGTGAACATTATAGACCTCCTTTGATACATTCATAAGAAACACAAAAGAGTATGTCCTAAACTGTCTTTTCTTTGCATCAAAAATGCTGTGGGGAGGGATTTCTACAAGTAAACTTTGATTTAGGTTAGTCTGTGCCAGGGGAGTTTTCCCATGGGAGTGGGATAGGGAAAGCTTCAAGAGAAGCACGGGTAATTGTATCTGTTCCTGGAGTTTGTTTTGTCGCTCAGATTTGCATTGATGAATCCTAATGTGCTATTGGATAGTACCAGAAATGCATTAGTTGGTTTTTTTCAGTCCTTGTTTCCTAGGAAGTTGTTGGGGTTTGTTTGTTATGGTTTTGTTCAGATAACATCATCACTTTCTCTATATCTTTGTCTCATCTGACAGTGGGTTACTTTAGTGAACTTTATAGCTTATGGCTATTTTGAAGCTAACACAAAATGTGCCAGCTTATTTGGATAAACCTTCATGGAATCAGGCAAGCACTTAAGTTTATTTTAGTTAATATTGCCACCAAGATCCAGAAATTAAGGACAATATCTGTGCTTGTTGCGGGTCATTTTGCGTAGCAGGATTTCACTTCGTGAGAACACTTTATGAAAGTTTCCATGGGCTTCCGGATGATGTTGGATGAAACTACTGGGTTTTATTTTGACTTACCAATGCATGTTAGGGGCATCCCTTTTTATCTGGCAAGGTCTCAAATGCAGCTAGCTGAGATACCTGTTCCAAGTCTTTCCTTTATGTGAGAGTTTGTTAGTTACAGGATACCCTCAGTGGAGTTTTTGCCATAGTAAAATGAGTGCATCACTTGCATCTGAGAAAGTGTAGTTTATTTCTCTTCACAACAAGGTGTTGGTTGAAGTGGAAAATAATGAAAATATATGTGGGTTGACGGGGATGGTGAGACCATTTGGTGAGCTAAGCCAGTGAATTACCGTTAATTTCTGCTGTGCAAACACTGGGCGTTGTCTGGGAAGAAACCCTTCTTTAGCACATAGTAATAAATAGACATCTGTGATCAGTACACAAGCCTGCATTTTGTTCCCCCAGGTGAGAAAGGAGGACCTTTGTATTATTTCCTTTGCTAATAGGCTTCTGAGCACTTTGTGCCAGGAGCTGTCTCTATGCGGTAAAATACCCACTGTTCTGTGTCCTCTCAGCCGCTGGGAACTTGACGTGTTATTGTTACAGTATCTCTTCAAAGACTACTGCCAGTCATTCATTTTAATATGTAATCTCCAGGAAGCCGTTTGAAGCGGTGTTGCCTAGTTACAGTTGAAATGTGCTCTGCTGTAAGGTTTTTGCTGGTACAATTCTTATCACAGGAATACAGGTCGGGTACCACATTCTGCATTCATTCGTGTAATATAGAGAGAACGATCCTGAAATCTTTTAATGCTGAGAGAGTGAAAAGTTCACTAAATATTGAATATGTACTTACATAAGGAGCTATGGATCTTCTGCCTATATATAGAAATATAGATTAGTTGCTGAAAATGTGAATGTATACTTAAAAAAGGTTAGTATCTGTTATAAAGATGTAAAGAGTAAATTTAGCAAGATTATGTTGTTGTGATGTTAGAGTATTCGCAGACTGCATTTCGGAGATTATTTAATACAGTTAAGAGTTCTTGTTTTGTTAAACCTTTGCAGTGTATCCTGTTTTAAAATCTTCCATAATGGTTAGACACAGCTTTAGCAGAGCATCTTATAAGGGGATTCCCTATGTAAATGTTCAAGTTGATGTAAATGCTTTTGTGGTGTGCATAACCTTGCATGCAAATGTGAGAGCATGATCAAATAGTTAACTACATTGAGTCATCAGTGCAGGCTTAAAATTGTGCTTATTAGTTAGATAGCCTACTGTGAGCCTTCCCTTTCTCTCTCTCTCCGTCTCCCTGCCCCCCTACCCCCCTCTCTCAATCTCTCTCTCTCTTAAAATCAAATCAGGATCTGCTGAAAAACATAGATGGTCACAAAAAGGCATTCCAGGAGATCCACGGGGCCAGGTCTGTTAACGGAGTGCCTGTTCCACCTGACCAATTAGAGGATATGGCAGAGAGGTAAGGCTTTCAATCTGAAATAAAAACCCTCTGTGAATGGAACCTGTTTGCTTTTTAATCTGTTCATGTAGAAATCACTGTCTAATTATGTTTCTCAGTGGCAAGCATGAAAAAATTGGAAGGAAAAACCTGCTAGAATATGCATAAAAATATACCAAAAAGCCTGATGCATTAAAGATTGATGAGAATCAAAATAAGCTATGGGTTTTGGAAGGGAATACTTTTTTATATTGATCCTGTTATTACTTGTCCCTGGAAGAAATATTATGTAACAACAGCCAGGATGCATGTGAAAAAAGAAAAGAAAAATTACTTTACAAAACTTAGTAACAGATGTAAACTGATGATTTCTATGAATAAACAGAAATGTAATTGATTTGCTATTCAAGAGCAGTCATCAGAATGATCATCAAGCATAATTAAATGTTTGTAGACTCTGAATTAGGTGAAAGATTAGAAAAATATCTGGACTGTAACTAAAGCTTTCAGTTTCTCCTGAAAAAATGAATATTGCTGTATTTTACTACAGTGTGATTCATTTTATAGGTTTAATTTTGTTGTCTCTTCATCTGAGCTCCATCTGTTGAAGATGGAGTTTCTGGAACTGAAGTACCGTCTGCTGTCACTCTTAGTCCTTGCAGAATCAAAGTTAAAATCATGGATTATCAAATATGGAAGGCGAGAGTCGGTGGAACTACTCCTTCAAAATTATATTGTAAGTTAGGGTTGTATTCTTCTTTTTATAATTATTTTTGAAATATTCATATTTAAGATTGCTGGAAATGGATAAAAGAACAGAAACAGAAATGACACTTGCCAGTCATCAACTTTATGACTGCATTCTTATGGAATATCTTTTCAGAGGTGAATATGTCTTCCCCATGGAGGAACTTTAGTCAAAATTATTCTCTTTGCACTGTCTCTTCAAAAACAGAAGTAATGTTCCAGCTGCTAACTGTCCGACCATCAACTTACCAAGCATATCTGGACGTTCCAAATCCTAGATTTTTACATACCTTAGATACCAATTCCAAAGAACTTAGTTTCATCTTCTTTAACAATTGCATAGATGCACTTTTTAGTGACTATACACAGATTAAGTGTAGAGATAGAAGAGGTTTTTGGCATGCAGTCCCCCACAGTCCTCCAAATGAAGAAAAAAAAAAATGCTGCCTCTGTGTACTTATTCAATATACTATACTGATAGGGGAGTCATTTTATTCTTTTAAAGAATGGTTTTTCTTCTCCTGCTCAGCATTAATATATTAAACCCATTCCTTCATTTCTGTTTTGGAAAGAGATTGCTCCAGCTCTGCATCCTCCACATATCATGTTAAGAAACAGAGGCTATTGACTTACAAATGCTCATTGATATGTTCCCTTTCAGTTTTATGCTGCTGTATCTTGTTAAATCCACATTTGCAGTGCCAAGTGGCTCGTAGAACGGTACCACTGCTGCACTTCTACATTAGGGCGTGAAGGATTCTTTCAAAAGCAGGGCTGGGCTAAATAATTTATTCCGCTTCTATCTAATCCATATGAGGAAAATTGCACAGGAAAATTCAGGAATTCATACAGTTATAGAACCATTCAGAGCCAGGATACTGTGTAGAGAAAGTTATTGATGCCCCCACAGCCTGACAGTTTTTATTGCCTTGGAAGAAAACTTCAAACTCAGTAAAGTTCCTCTATAAAGTGAGAATTGAAGACCTGTTCACACTTTTCCCTTTCTATGTTTAAACTCTAGCAGTTAGGGACACATAAAAATTCAGGAGTTAAGCCCTGTTTTAGATAAATTTTGCAAAATTCAGATGGTTATTTAAAATAACATAGTTTGTTAGATTGATGTGCAATAGCTTGGATTTATAGTCCATTTGTATACTCTGTAAGACTGTCGCAAAAACTACTAAAAGGTGACAAGGGAGATAATGAGGAAGTGGATAGCTTGACTTTTGGATTATTATTTTGTATCACTTTCTTATTTTTTGCTTTAAAATGAACATTAAGTGGTGAATTTGTATGTTATTTTGCGATTGCCTCAATTATTCTTGCGCTTCAGACCACTAATGCTGAGATGGTCGTTAGGGGAAAGAAAATGCTTCCTTGCATCATTTCTGAAAGTGCATCACATCAAAATGAGGAAATTGGGACAAGAAGATAAATAGAGCTCAGTTTCATTCCTGATGGCCTTGACTTCTGGCTCCTTCCAGGTGTCCAGTGATAGAAAGAGACTTTATTTGCCTACCTGGGAGCAATTTTCTAGGACCAAGAGCCAAGTGTTACTCTTCCAGTAAATTAGGAGTCTTACGTAGGAAAACTGTAGTCAGTACCTTATAGTCAGTGACTATATTAGTAGGAGATAAAAAAGATAAAAATGTAAGGTTTTTTGTCTGCCAAAGCAGACTGAGCAATGTCAGCATTCTAGAAACATGCATAGTTAGGATCTGGATAGAACATATGCCTGGAAAATATTTATGTGCTGTAGCTGAAAAATAGAAGTGGTGGTTGTTAGTTTATCCCATCTTCTTTTCACTTGTCTGTCATGTACTAGAAGTAAAGGTCAGCATAAATTGTTGTTGTGGTTTAACCTGGCAGGCAGCCAAATACCAGGCAGCCGCTCGCTCACTCCTTAGTCAAGCTGGTGTCCCCCGGCTCCCTGGGGCTCACCGCATTGATGCCGGCCTTAGCGCGGACACCCACTCGGCTGCGCACTGCAGCCCTGGCGCCCAACGTGGGGCACAAACCCACGGCCCTGGGATTAACCATGGGATTAACCTGAAGAATATACTGTACCAAAGTCTCAGCTGTAATGGAAATACTGGTTACAGTTATCCATGGATTTTAACCCACGGAACTGTGTTTTGGCATTGCTGTATTAGCACTTTCTTAGCACCATATGCTATAGGGATTTGGGAAGAGCTACCTATTTTTTTTAAGGGATCTTGTCAGATGGGAGACAATATTAATCAGTAAAATGCCTATATTTAATTTTTGAAAATATTTCCAATTGCTCTTGAGATCAGTATTATATAAGTAGTTTGATACAGCCTTTTACTTTCTCATATGAAGTCTTGCAGTTTTTGGTTCAGGGTAAAATGTCTGTGTGTATGTGTTTGGCAAAAGTGAAGTCAGGAGTTTGTCACATAATTCATGGTAAAGCATGTAGTTCTTTACACATGCCAGATATTTTTTTTAACGGTAGAGCAGAGAAAAATTCTGATTGTCCTTGACTTCTAGTTTCCTTGGTTATAAACAGATTTCTAAATTAATTACTAGATAACTGTGGTGATTCGACATAACAACTGTAAAAGGTTTTAAAATAGAAGATTTTTTAGATATATACTGGCAGGCAGATTAATTTTTAAAACTGTTTTTCATGTTTATTTAATGTGGGTTGATGAATACACAAAATCTAAGTCTCCTCTTCAAAGTACATTGAACTTTGACCTCATTTGAAACCTGGTTTTACCAAAATCACACTAGTACACATAGAATTTTGTCTATTCTGACATTCCGAAGCTTATGTAGACATATGTGAGATGTACTTGCCTTAATTTTGTAGGTCTATAACTATCTGTGACCTATATGGATGAAATTTTCTCTTTTACTAAAATGATTCCACTTAGATTTCAGTGTAAAATAGTTTCCATTAAATAAATTTTAAGTTAATTGCTCAGTTTCTGCACATTCAAAGTATCATATGCTAGTGAGTTACAGCAAGTCTGCAACTAGCAGACTAAGAACATATTAAATAATCTTTTCATATGCAAAGTAAATAAACTGTATTTGTACCATTAATTTGAAAAGGTGAAATGTACATATTATTTTATAATGATAATAATCTAAATATTATTTTATAATTATGAAAAAAATGAATGGGGGAACAATGACGTTAAAAGTTGTCATCACTGTCCTGATGTAATTTCATGGAAATTATCTTTATTCTTAATATCTATCTTTATTTTGTCTGTTGTAATTTTTTTTCTTTTCAGTCTGTTATTGAAAATAGTAAGTTCTTTGAGCAGTATGAAGTTACTTACCAGATCTTGAAAAGAGCAGCTGAAATGTATGCCAAAGCAAACGGCTCAGGTAAATGCCTGTGTTTCTTTCATCATGGGGACCAAATTTTATTCTCTTTAAACATAAGTATCCTCTAAAAAGATCTCCTAATATTTGTTTCTTCCATGCAGCAGAGCTGTACAGCAGCTGCACTTCACCAGAGAGGCTACAGCCTCTGATAGCAATTTCACATATTCTCTAGCATGAAGCCAGCTGGTACAGAGCAGCCTGCCCTAAGAAATCTGGAGATTTCTTAATCTCCAGAAGAGGGTAGTCATGTTCAGATTTCCTAATGTGAGAAGTCCATGGTCCATGCTCATTTCTGGGTTGTTTCAGTGTTGTCGGTTTGGGCCAAAAGTGTGCCAGAGACCAAATTAGGAGTATGGAAGATCATGGTGCCTGGAAGTGCTCCCTGGCCTGGCTTCATTTACTAGAAAAAGACAAATAGAGAGTTAGTCCCAGTACCATTGTAGTAGCAAAAGTATCCCCTGATTTCTTGAAGATTCTTCAGTAACTGTGAAAACCTATAAGAGGAACCCAAATGATAGTTGAAGTATGGATATACATGAGAAAAATGTGTAGCTGATTCAACAGCTGCCTCCTCTAATTCCTCAACGCTGCTGAGTTCAGTGAGAATGCATGAGGGCAATATTTGACCTAGATAGTTACAGACACGAGATCACTTTAACCTCTGCTGAGGAGATAACACAATAATATCAGCGGAGGATTGCTGCAGCTGCTAAAGTGACTAGCAAATATGGAGAGAAAATGGATATCTTTTTTTGTTGTGAAATTTATGTTGATGATGGTGACACTCAAATTTTACAAAAGTAAACATTTTTTACACAGTATTCTTACAAGGAATAAAATTAATAGATTTATTCAATGCTATTTAAAAAATCCAGTAGCTAATTCTTTCCTATAGGGCAGCTACTCACTTACATGAATTCAGAAACAGCAGTGCAAATTAGAGGAAACCTTAAATTATCTATATTCTTCTTGGTTTATGAAGTCTCAGGATTTGCTTGAGTCCTTTTTCTTCCCTCCATTTTTTTCCTTCTGGAATGAGGGCACACTTGTTCCTTTATTGCTGTGAGAAAAATACTAAAAATTAAATGGCAAAAATTAGCAGCAGTTTGGTTTTAAAGTCGGTGGAAGGAAGATCAGAATTTCATTCAGTATTCTGCATTTTCAATGCAGACATAACATGTTTGTACATTACACGTCTATTATTTTCTGCTTTTTTAAGGAAACTTCCTGTCTTGATTTCCTTTATCACAGATTAGAAATGAACACCACACTGAATATGCAGTATGACTGTTTTAATATAGCACTCATTTTATGTACTTTCCTTAATCTTTAATTCACAGGTTTAATTTCTCAGTCGTAATTTTACAATAAATTGGGCTGTGAACTGAGCATATATATATAAAAGCCCACTGAAATAGAAGTTGCAGTAAAATGTAATTCCGTGATGAGAATGGATAAGCATAACATAAAATTAAGCTTTACAGAAATAATAATGAACCAAAATAATCAATGTCTTTCCTGTATCTCAGTGGAAGAAGTTGAGAATGTGATGAAATTCATGAATGAAACAACAGCACAGTGGAGGAACCTCTCGGTAGAGGTGAGAAGTGTGAGAAGCATGTTGGAAGAAGTAATTGCTAATTGGGACAGATATAGCAGCACTGTAGCGGGTCTACAAGCTTGGCTGGAAGATGCTGAAAAAATGTTGAATCAGCCTGAACATTCTAAAAAGGTATGCACTAATAACATATGTATCTGGCTATTTTGTAAATTACGAAACATGGGATATGTTTTTGCGTTTGCTTAGGTTGTTTTACAAAATGTCATACAAGAGGGAGAGATTTTTTCAGTTTCTGGCATGCTGTCCACATTCATCATAGGTGTTTCAATGTTTGCACGTATAGTGTGTACAGAGATATACATATATATACACAATGAAGGAGCATGGTTAGAGGCATCTTTGACATGAATATAGGACAGCAGTATTGCTCAGAGATAGGAACGTTACATGATTCACTCAAAGGCAAATACAGGTCTTAACACCAAAGTGCAAAGTCATGTGGTGCGTATAAAGACACTTAAAGAAAATTATTTTCTCCACTGATTTTTCTACCATATAGATGACAGATTTCAATATTAGTTGCCTTTACAAGGCAACATTATTAATATGTGTTGATATGTTTGATGGGTAAGTAATTAATCCATTTTCCTGGTGTTTTAGAAATCTTTTAGACAGTTCCTTTTGGGGACCTGCAGTCATAAAGATAGTTTTCCTGTCTTTTTTTTTTCTGTTCTAATATTAGAGTACAGAAGCACTAAGATTTATGTTTGTGAAACTTGAATAATGACCCAGATTGACTTGAATAATACTTCATTTAATAGGTGCTACATTTTCACCCAATCCCAACGTAGCAGCTATACAGCACTTAACACCAAAGTATTGTTTTCAGCACTTAACACCGAAGTATTGTTTTCATAGGTTGTAAGATGTCAAACTGACATCAGGTCAGAAATGAGCATTTCATGTTACATGACAGAACAGTCTAATTTTTGGTAAAAGTTTGTTAATTTAAATTGATGTGAAAGAATGGAATACACTTTTTAAATAAAAATAAGCCTGTGAAAAGGATTCAATAGTCTGGCATAATATAAATACCAACAGTTATTATTACCGAGCAGGAAGGATGACCTCAGCTGATCAGGTTGATCTTAGCTCCTTGCGTATGTTTTATGTAAGTAACTTGGCAGTGTTTAAAATGAAATGTTCTTATATCCATAAATATGAATAAAATTAAAATATTTACTTCTCTGATCAGTTTTATAACGTTTACCTTTAAAGATTTTCAAAGCAGAGATCTGAACATATCCATACAGTATATACTTGCTTCTGATTTCTAACCTAAATCCAACAAGTACTTCTTACCATTCCTATATATGAAGAGTTTCAAAAAGTTTTGTTGAAAACCTTATATATGAAAGCATTATTCTTCCCAAAATGCTAATTTCTTCTTAAATTGGCTCAAAACTGTTAAAGATTACTGAGAGGTAACATAATCTGGCTGTAGGCTGAGATACATATTTTAAAAGTTACTTCTACTATTAATGTTGAATCTAGCATTTCTCAGAAATAATGTTCACTTAGATAGTTCCAAGGATAGTTCTGATTTGGCAGTTTTAATATTCGCTTATTAAAACCAAAAGCAATACTTATATTGGTTTGTACAACTAATAGTCATACAACCATCAGCACAAGCATCTGGAATCCCAGGTGAAAATAACTATTGCTTGGAATATGGCATAAAACTTTTTTAAACATTTCCAAATATTTGTTCTGTAAAACCACAAATATATCAGTAATACGATACAAAGATTTCATTGATGCTCATTTGCAAACCTTACCTGCATTCCTAAAACCCACCATATTCTATCTTAGTCAAAGACCATAGTAGCCCCTTACCATGCTGTCATGCTTCTTCTTTCCATGTGATTTCAAGACCAGCAAGTACCACTGTTCTTTTTGCAAAAGAAAGTGGATTGTTGTCTTTCTCATTGGTTTCTGTTTTCAGAAACCATATTGTGAACCTGTAGCACAGAAGATCTTGCAAAAAAGATCAGCATGCACTTCAATTTTTCTACTGCAAAGTACTAGAAATTTAGCAGTAAATGTATTAATGAACAAACCGCTCCTTCTACAACTCCTTTATTTAGTTACAATACCTCTTAAGCACTTCCCATCATAACCCCGTTGTAACTGCAATCTCCCACACCTTTCTCCAACAGCTGTATCCAAAGGGTATCAGAGGGCTTCTAGATCTCATGTGGGGACTTGCTTAAAAAGAGCTGCATTGTTTTAGTTGCAAATAAGGTGTGCTTCACAGTACCTTCCAAACTTGTCCAAATTTTACGCATGCATGCTTTAGGTTGGCTTCTGAAATGGAGAGACTCCCTAGCAAGGTCTGAGGAATGTTAATGGTTTGTGGGAATAAGTGTGTGGGAGCAAGGACGCGAGTAGTTTACTCCATGTGCTTTTTCCTTCTTGACCTCTAGTAAGCCTGATCATTGGAGAACTGACCAATGCCAAATTCAGTAGACTTAATTTCTTTTGGATGTGCTCAGAGAGGGTAGCCTTTGCTCAAAGCAAGGGTTGTGCTCCACTGCGAGTAGAAGAAGATTCAAACTGCACATACAATTTACTGAGATGATTAAGTTTATTCACTGATCTATCAGTACACAGCACCTGTACTCTACTGATCTCAGCTTTAGGAATTTAAAACACTGTATGTTGTTCAATTCTCTCTTCAACAAATTTGAGCAGTATACACCCATTCGACGTTTTCTTTTTGGTTGTGTCAGAACTGTTTTACATGTGGATGAGTTCTGACAACTATAAACTATGAAGTTTCGGAACTGTAGCTCTGAAACTTGGGATGATTGATAGTACAGTTGGACAGGACTTTTTCACATCTACCCTGAGCAAAGTATTGCATGGGACTGTCACTGTCAGATGAAGTCTTGGAATTATAGGGTAGATCGATAGTCATAAATAAAATGGGTCAGTGCCCCTTCCTTAGTCCTGAGGACCAAGTGGCATGGTTCAGCTTGCATCCTTGTGGCTACTCTTTCTCCCCTGAAAGAAGGTGGCCTCATGATTCAGTCTATTGGGAACAGTCCTTGCCATGTGTCATCCACTGAATTGTGCATTGTTTGGGAGAAGCCAAAAACCATGTCAGGGAAGATGTGGACAATCGTGGGACAGTGATTGAGTCCAGTTTTGTTTACTGGTATAGCTCTAGTCATAGTGCCTGAAGATATCTGCCTTAGGAAAAATTGCCCATCCTCTTGAGGAGCAAAAAGGAAGGGAGGGAGCTGGTCTTTGTCTTCTCTACCAATTTATGTGTGTGTACCTGCCTACAAGATGCACAGAAGCATTTGGCACTATGGCTGGGCTATTCAGGCTGTCTCACTGGAACAAGGGAAAAAAAATCAGTGACAACCATCCCTTTCCCCTCCCCACTCACCTACTCTGAGATGTGGGAAGACTTTATTGCTGTTTCCTCCTGTCTTCTGGGATGCCAGTCCCTGGAAAGCTGCAATATGGTTCACAGTAGGGGAAGAATCTCTCTACAGTCTGTATACAGCCCAGGTTACTATCAGCCCATACTGTTTCAAGACAAGACAGAAATTAGATGAGCCCTAACAATGTTTTCAGTTTACCTTTCTCATAAGGAGGAGTTCCATTAGTTTAACTGAAGCTACTCACTGGAGTAAAATGAGCTGTAAGTAAACTGGTGGTAATTTTTAATTCTATAGGTTATGTTCACAGACATTAAAAATCTATTATGGCATATCTGATATGAAAAGCTTAAGAGAATAATTGTTCAAAGAGTTTTATCAAGCCATTAGCTGCTGATTAAATTTTAGTTTCATGATTTAAGATAAAGACTAATTGAAAAGGTTTCCAAAAGATGTTTTCACTTTCTCCTTCAGGATTTCTTCCGGCACTTACCTCATTGGATCCAACAGCACACAGCCATGAATGATGCTGGTAATTTTCTGATTGAAACATGTGATGAGACCATTTCCAGAGACCTTAAACAGCAGCTTTTGTTACTAAATGGAAGATGGAGAGAATTGTTTATGCAAGTTAAGCAGGTATGTGTTTTTCCTGTCGTTAGTTTTAAATATTTACTTTGTCATTTCCATGCAAGCAAGACAGGTTTGCCCTACTAGCGGGGGGAGGGGGAGGGGGGGCGGCGGGCACTTACTGAAGTGCCTAACTGTTCATCATTATTTAAATTAGAAATAAATCCCTGACAGCAGTTTATTTTATTGGGGTCTTTTCCTTTGTTTATCTTCTTGGTTATACAGCTTTTTATTTTTATTTTTGGACATCTTCAAGCTAGTGTAAGCTGTGGTTTTTCTTTATGGTCTCCTGTCTTGATACAGTGAATATTATTTATGCATATCCTCTACTGTCCTTTGAAGAAAATGATTGGGTTTAAGTAGCTATTGTTATTGTAAAAGCTCTGTAAAACTAAACAAGGAAAATGGTGAAAGTGAATATTTTTACTACTCTTTAATGAAAGCTGCATTCAATATTTGTACTGCAACCATAAGCAGGTACAATGCAAGTTAATTAACTAAACGTTTTCCCCAAATCGGTCAGACATTACTTCTATCTTGTGCACGTGGAGGCACAGATAACAAATAAAAGAACTATCCATTATCTCATGGAAGAGATTCAACTGATTGGAAAATAATTGTTGTTTCTGTATTTGCTCTTTAAACAGCAAAAGGAAGATGTGAGCTAAATTACACAGAAGTATTTCACACCTCATAAACACATTAGAAATTATCTTTGCTATAGTCAATATATATCTAATGATATTTCCCCTTCATGTGATTTTAAATAGCGGTTGCCTATTTGAAGTTGCTGAATCTATTTTCTTCACTGGCATGATTATTTCCATTGTAGTCAAGTTAAATGGAAAAGCAAATAATGATTGCCCCTTTTTTATTGTGTAACTTTTCCAAACTGTTGACTAGAATGTTCTCAAGCTTTATTTGTTGATGATATTTATGGTGTTTCACTGTGGCAACAGTAATGCCCAGGATGTAAATGTCTCTTCCCCTACTTACGCAGCTTCTTTCATGTGCTGGCTATATGGTTTTTCTCACTGGCTTTTCACCATTTCTATCATACAGCTCTTTCCACTTTCTAAGACCTGTGTCTCCCCTTCCTCCAGCCAGCAGTTCTTTTATTGAAATTTCCCTTATCCTTCATCTTTTCTAGGCTTTTCGTGTTCTATTCTCTTTGCTGAATTTTCAAAATTGATACTGCAGGTAATGAGAAATTAATTGAGATGTTGATTCTAGGTTAGAAACAAATGACAGTCTGGCATTCTCCATATGGGCCAAACCTTAAAAAAGGCTGACCTCTTGCATAAATGTTGTTCTTTTTAGTATCAGCACTATTGAAACTGATGCAGACGATTAGTGTCCATTAGATTAGTTTCCATTATTTTGTATTTTGTTGAATACAATTTTTCCAGCAAACAATTGCACTGAAATCATGCTAATTGCCTTAAGTAATTACTTAATTGCCAGATATTTCATTTGGGATGGTTATTTTTTTGTTTGTTTCTTTTTACTTTACATTTTCTTAGTACGCTCGAGCAGATGAACTGGATAAAATGAGGAAGGAATACTTGGATGGTGTTGCCCATTTGACAACTTTTATTGATGGAAGCAATAGGAAATTTTCAGTCCCTGTAGAAGTGTCCTTCCTTGATGTCAAAATATTTGTACAAGACTTAGAAGTAAGTGTCTTCCTTCCATTCCTTTCTTTCTCCTTCATAAGAGAGAAACTTGTAACTATTTTAAATCTGAGACCATAAAATTATTTTAGTATACATTTCCATTATTACTTTTTTTTTTACCAGTGGTGCTTTTTTGTATAATTTCTGCAATAGTTAATATAAATCATTGTATTCTATGAGTGACATTTCTAGAGCACATTTCCAGAACACTGTCCCACTGGGTCTTTCTTTCTGTGTAGTTTCAAATCACATTCAGGTGAGCTGACTGATACCCTTAGGCACAGCTTTTGAAATATGATCCAGTATTCACTAAAATCAGTGATAAAAACAATTGATTATTGGAATATGTATCTTTTATCTCTTGAGAACAGACTTGTATCTCCCATGAATGCATAAATGCTGTTGTTGAAATATTTTTTGAAACATTTGTTTCAGAATATTAAGCAGAAACTGCCTGCAATGGAAGCTCAGTACAAAACGGTTACAAGAACAGCGCAACTTGTTACAAAAGAAGTTTCCCAAGACGAAGTAAATGAAATGCTTGCAACTTTGACAAGGATCAAAGAGCAGCTGAGCAAGGTTGCAGAATACTTTTTCTACTACACATGTTGTTAACTGTTGAACTAATAAATAGTAAGCTCCCCTACATAAACGCTCAAATTTGCGTTTGAGCAAATATATAGTTATAGTAACAATAGATTGATTCAGGGTGGAGAAAATGTTACTTCTTTTAGACTTTAAGACTACCATCCTTAAATTTAATATTCTTTTCTTTAAGAAGTAATACAGGATCAGGATTGATCTATCTTAAAAGAAGCAGGTAACAACTATATAAACCCACATGCAGAGGAAACTGCTATTTATTGAATTTTACAACTTATAAAATAATTATTTTTCTTTAAAACGGCCAAAAGGTTAAGGAGTATTCCTGTGCCCTGCTGTATGAATGCCAGCATCTGCTGTCTCCACTGGAAGAACTGGAGAAACAAATCACACATTTTTATGAATCTCTTGAAAAAGTCAATGAAATAATTTCTATCCTGGATCCTGAAGCACAACCTACAACTGTTCTTAAACAAAAAGCCCAAGTAAGTTTCAAAAACATCTTACAAAGATCTGCTGCCTCTGAGTATTTACAATTACCTTTCTAGGAATTTGGATTGCAACTCGGTAAGTTGAGTAAATGTTTCTTCATATTCAGGCAACAAACATAGCCTATCCTAAAGTCAGCTAGGCATAAACATACGAAGATTGAAACTTGTGTTCCCTCCTATTGCCTGTGGTTTCAATCCAAGAAGTAAATACAAGACTCTTTTTTTTTGTCTAGTGGAAATTGGACTGAAGTATCAGAAATACATCGGATTTTTTATTAAGCAGATGAAATAACATGATCAGGAACTTCTCTAGGTTTTCTTCGACAATTATGGAAGTTTCTTAGAAGTCTCAAAGTGATTTTTTTGAAGTGCATTGTAGTAGAACATTAATTTTTCTACCTGACCAATAAACATTTCATTCTGGAGGAATTCAGAGCTAGTCAGAACTCACTTGGAAAGGTAAATGAAAGTATGAAGATCTTGCATAGAAATTGGCATTTATCCTTGTATATGTGTGGTAGATAGCCTAGAAATAGTCCCTCAAAATTGATGTACACATTTCATTAGAGTTGGGTTCAACAGGTAATATAATTAAATGGATTTTTAATGGGAAGCTGAAGTCTTTCAAAGCCATTTAGAGTCCCTTGCAAAAAAAAAAAAAAAAAAGATGGTAATATTGGAACAAATTTAAGAGTGTGTGTGTATGTGTGTGTGTATATATATATATAAAAAAAAATTAGTTTAAGTCTATAATGAGTCTGGAGATTGGCCCAATAATTTAACAAGAAGGGTATGCTCTTCTAATGACTTCAAGCTTTGATTGTATTTCGATAAAAAATGATCTGGTGAGCTTGAGTCAAGCCAGTCCATTTATCTTCCCAAGTAAATCCTCTTCTGTTTATGAACACCAGCTGAGTCCTGTGTCCAACCTGCAGGTTAAGGAGCAGTTCGTAAGCTCCTATTTACAATTATATGTATATATATTATATATATAAATATAGACATCCCATAAAATTAAATCACAGAATAAGGTATTCATCTGTATTCTCTAAAACTACCCGAAAGGCTTGGGTCCATGTCTGTGTCTTTTTTTTATAGATAGCTAGAGCTCTATTTGGGTACAGGACTCTGCATATGAGGTGAAACTTGTGTGGTCTGTGTTATTCCATATAACATTTTGTGTGGTCTGTTTGTCGTGGTGCTTTGACCTTGTCCCTTTTGTTCTTATTGTCAAAAAATATCTTCCTGTTATTTTGCCAAACTTTTCTCTCCTTTGTTCCTGGCCAGGGTGGATATATGTTTTTTTCTTTCAGGATTTGGTAGCTTACCAAGAAAACTGCAAGAAAGATTTGTCCCTGATTGAGAGAAATAGTCAGAGTATCCTGCAGTGTGTGGCTTCGAGTGAAATGTTACAGCATTTCCATCAGTCAACATTTCAGAAGAAAGTTACACAAGTTCAGATTACTTTTCAGGTAATTATGTCATATCTTGGTGCATATTTTTGAAAGCTTGTTCATATGCAGCTGATCCATCCTACCGTATCTCCATTTCATCACTTTCTAGCTACTGTCACAGAGAGCTCTCCTCTCCAAGTTATTAATTAAGGATTTGTCTGTATGAGGTAATAAGTGGTCAGGGGACTGACGGTCATGTTCTCCATGCAGTAATTCAGAGGTGAGCCTGCCTCAGAGGAACCCAGGATTTAAGGAGAACTTTCACCTGTCTCAGGCTCCTTTGGAACGAGGAGCCTGAGATCCACCTGTTAGGGCTGCACTGTTTTTTGTTTCTTCTGACTTTGTTATCTTGGCTAATTATTTCCTCCTATATTCCCATACATCCTCTTTCATACAAAGCATGGAAGATGGAAACTTCTGCAAATGCTACTATTACTGGACTTTGTATTTCCTCAGAAAATGCAGTGGATTGTGAATATAGAAATTTGCAAATTTGTTAATGTAAAGATGTGTACTTTGGGCTGTAATCCCCCTTACCTCTAGAGCTCTATGTTGTTATTAGCCATATTGATATTTTGGGGGCTATTCAGCCCCAGTCTAGCCCCACTCTAGCATGAAATTAACCAGTATCTTGGAGGCAGATCTCCAGATGTTGGGTTCTATTAGATTTGGTTTTAGGCAATTCTTGTTCAGTATAAAGCTGTCTAAACTGAATTTTGAGCTACAGAAAATCAGCTATCAGTAAAGAGCTGTCTCTGAGAGGTGGATTTCAAAATTTATATTGTATTTTATGAATTGTACTTAAAGATCAGTGGGTTTTGATTTACAATTTAGAAATAATTATTTAAGTTTAGTTCATAGTAACAGAAGCAGATACAGTTGTAGCTTGGTAAATTTGCCATGTTGAACATTGATTATTCTCTTTCTATAAAGGTGGATGGTAGTTTATCTCTTTTTGTGTTAGAAAATAAACCTATAAAGCATGGCATAACCATACAAAATGTGGCATACCCAGAGTTAAAATATTTATGGATCTGGAAACTGGCATTTTCTCATGTAAAGAATACATTCCTACATGATTCTACCATTATACACAAATTTTTATCAGGAAACTTTAAAAAGGCTTAGCAAGATGTTTAAATTGATAACTAGAGATTTGATTAGCTCACTAATAAATGGGTAAAATCATTACAATCCCTTACACTGGAGTTTGTAATCGCTGAGGATGGTAAAGTGTAAGGTTAGTAAGCAGCGTTGGAGTCACCTTGCTGCAGTTGAACTCGTCAACTGTTCATTTCTCCTGGTAAATTTTGTTACTTGATTATGGAATTGTAACCACTGGATAATGCAGTGCACTGGGACGGACTAGAAAGCAGAATAATGAAGAGCTGTGACTAAAGTTTCAAAACAAGAGGATTTCAGAGTAGCAACTAAACCACAAAATTTGCTGTTTTTCTTTTAAGCGGCTTTCTACCTGGTTGCTTATCTGGCCTACTACTGTGATAATCATACAAACCTCCTCCAGGTCAGAAGGCCTGTAGCATGGAACTGGTTGGATCCATAGGTCAAACCACCTTCATGTAGAGTCGTGTAGGGGGAGGCAGTCTGCTACTAGAAAAAATGGAATGGCAAACTTTTAGCCATACCAGGTGCTTTACATTTGAAAGCAGGCTTTAGGAAAGGCACTAGCCAAATGGCAGAGGCATTCTGAAGGTATCAGAGACATCTATATTAGATAGCTACCCATTTTTATTTGAATGAAGGATGACATTAGCATAAGCCTTAGTATAATTATTATTAAAAATTGGGAAAATGGGAGCATGAAAGGGAGAAACACTTGTGAAGGGCATATATTTGAAAGAGTGACACCAATCAAATGCATTTTTTGTAAGATCATGTTAAAAGAGAGCAAATAAAAATCAGTGAGAAAGTGCCAGCTCATTTTCTTTGCTTATAACTCAGAATATGGTCAGGAAAGCTGGTGACTGGAGAAAAAACATAGAAGCAAATAGCCGTTTGATGAAGAAATTTGAGGAGTCTAGAGCAGAACTGGAAAAAGTAATACAGATTGCTAACTGTTGCTTAAAAGAAAAAGGAAATCCTGAAGAACTTCTCACAAAACATAGCGTGAGTAAATTCTCTGACCTTCCTCGTGGAAATCTTTGAGTGCATGACATACAAGTGAAAAGCCTATTTAATTTTAAAATTGATGTGGATTTCTTTCACGTGTAGAAGTTATACAGATCAGGTCAAACTAATGTTAAGATTGAAAAATAAAAAGGAAAAAAGATCACCCTTCTTATTGATGAATGTAAGCAACCAGAAGGTGAAGAGAGAAGACCCCTTAGAAATTAGGGTCAGTTTTGCCAGGAGAACATTGGGAGTGAGGACACTACATTTTGCCAGTCTCACGCATCCACTGCTTTTTTTTTTTCAGATTAAATCTATGTCTGTAGTGTAACCATTACTTATGCATGTAGCTTTAAAATGTATTCTTGTTAAAATACTATCTCAGTGTACTGGCTGAGAATAAATTAATTTGCTGGACTTTAAATAGCTAGAAATAGTTCTTTCCTTAGCTCAAACTTCAATTCTTCAATGCAGCAGAAGTAACCTTGAAACTTACAGAGTGTGTTAGGGAACTTCATGCTGGCAGATTACCATATCAATAACCAGCTTCATCTTCTCACCGTCTCACTTTCTGCCTCAACTTCAGGAATTCTTTAACCAGTTGGATCAGAGAGTCCTAAATGCCTTTCTGAAAGCGTGCGATGAGCTTACTGACATCCTCCCAGAACAAGAGCAACAAAACCTGCAGGAAGCTGTGAGAAAACTCCATAGGCAGTGGAAGGTTAGTGACATTGAATGATGCCTCTGGAAATTGTAAGTCTTAACTTCAGAATGTTTCTGCAGGACCTATATGTTGAAAAAATTTAAAATAAAATAAAAAAAAAAGTTTTATTATTTGGCTTCCTGCACAGTTGGAAAAAAAATGTATTTTACAACATTAGATACAGTTACATCCACAAATACCCTCTTGAAAAAGCCCTGTTAAGTGGTCAAAAGTCAAGAAATGTGAGAAATTAATTATGAAACCTTAATTTCTCCCCCTACAAACAGCCATAATGATACCCGTGTTAAGAATATTTGTTGAGAATAGGTGCTATGTTTTCTTACTTTATGCTGATGATGGATGATTGCAGTTACTTTCCCAACTTCAATAAAACAAATTTGTAAGAGATCAGTTTAAATTGTGTCTTCTGCCAAAGGCTCTAACAACTGAACAAATATTGCTCCTAAGCTATGGAATTTGTTGCCTGCTACAGCATGTTGCAGGTCAAAGCTGGAGTGATGGATGAGTGGTTTCTCACTAGCACGCAAACAGGAACCTCTGGAAGCAGTTGTGAATATAGTTTCACTATTATTGTTTGCTTCATTATTTTATACAAGAAATACTTGGTATATCTTGCCAGGGATAAAGATGTCTCTGTAATGTGCTTTATACATACATATTCTGGTCCCCAAAAACTTATGGCCTTGTGATATATCTAAGAGATATTGGTAACAGAGTTGCTTTATTTACTTAAATGAATATGAAGAAACCCCCATATGTTCATGCATATATATGCTTTATTTTCTATATGAGCAGTTTTTAGATAATTTCTTTGTAGTAACTTCACACTGAGGTAATGGGAGTGGTGTTTTATCTCTGTGCTTGTTTATTGCCCCTGTGGGTGCACAGGATCTTCAAACAGAAGCCCCATATCACTTGATCCACTTAAAGATTGAAGTACAGAAAAGCAAGTTCTTGGTCACAGTGGAGGAGTGCAAAGCTGAACTAGCTCGACAGAACAAGGTGTTATCAAGAGAAGGCAATGAAAGGATGATCAGGGAACACATGGTATGAATTATATGCCACCACGTGGCCATTTACAGAAATACATTTCTATGTTAATAATAAACAGAAGGTCTGATCAACTCTTAAGCCACCAAACACTCTATGCACAACTAAATCAGATCAATCCTTGGGGTCTTTAACAAAAATTTTGGTTTGAGCTTAGTACGGTTTGTAACAAATACATAAATATGCCTTGTGATTTCTGCCAATTTGTATTTTTATTGAATTTTCTGCTTTGTCTCCCATTAGTTGTTCTTCGGTGACAAGGGACCTTACCAGCTGTGTGAGAAAAGGCTACAACGGATTGAAGAACTGTGCCGAAAACTGCCAGTTTCTGATCCAGTGAGGGCTACATTGGAAAGCAGCCAACGAATCCTGAAGGAGCTCAAATCCCAGATAGACAGCACATACATAAAGCTAACAGAGCACTCGGACACCTGGAAGGGCTATAAGAACAGGTGTCAGCTCAATTGGTAGCAGGGTCTCGTAGAGCCTTATGTGTGGTCACTCCTCTAAATGTCGGCACAGATCAGTACCACATAAAGAATGATATACTGTGTTGTTAGCTTCAAATAGAAATCTATACTTTATGTAGTAATTCCACAAATTATAGTGGGGTTTTGAGTGGATTTTATAATTTTTGGCTTAAATTTAAGAGGTTACTGTTTGGTGATGGAAATTTTTGTCTAACTTTTTTCCTTTCTTTGCATTATGTGATGTTTTATTTCAGATTTTCTGAATTGGCAAACTGGATTTCGTCAACAGAAAGAGAGCTAAAGAATATAAAGGAAAGTGTCGATGATACTGCCAAATACAAGCAATGTAAAGCATCCGTGGGGGTGAGCCCTTGGCTTATATTCTAACAAAGCTATGGTCATTGCTACTGGGACTCTGGATAAAACTGTATTCTGAAGTAGCGCAACTGTTTTACTACGGAGGCAGTAGTAGCTCCGCTGATTCCTGGTATTCTTAAAAACATTTTCAGGAGAAAGTTCCATATGCAGCAAAGTGTGGCAGAAGTTGCTGCTTTTAATAATTTAGAGAATGGCAGGTCCCTTTACCTGTATATTCAGAACATCCAAAATATAGAAGCAGATAGAATAAATACTTGCCCCTCATCCTGCTGCGTGCACAATTAAAAGTGCTGTGCGAGGAAAAGCCAAAATTTCTGGACTGGGGTTTTTGAAGGATCAAGTTACTGTCTTACATCTTCTATAATAAAAATTCTCTTCTACGATAGTACAACAGGGGAGACGAAGATATTCTACCATTCACTTTTGCATTGGTGACTGGTGACAGAAACAGTAGAATAGTTGAAGATTGAGTCGCTTGGTTAAATTAGTTTTAGGCAATAATTTATTGTGTCACTTGGGACCTAGCTTGACTCTTATTTCTTTTTTTAATCTCACATACTAGAGGCAAAAATAGGAATGTCACATACTATAGCAGTTTGTGTGGAAGTCATGAGCAGGTTATGAGACTAACTGTGCAGAGAAACCTAATTAAGATAAATTGATAAAGCAGATAAACCTTTAGCTTAATGGGTGCTTCTCCTCCAAAAAGTCTGATTTACTTATGGAGTTTCACTGCTGGCAACTTCTCATCAGCACTGGCACAAAGAGAGAAAAAAGAGCTCTTTAAATAGGAAAACAAAACACCACACAAAACCTTATATCATAAGAAATTCTATGTTTGGGAAAGTCAGCATTTAAGATTTAAATGGTAACTAAGAAATTTGATCAATATATGGAAAATATGTACATGGTACCTACCATGTATCTATCTATCTGTAGGTAAAAATGTTAGTTTGTGAGGAAAAAGTACTCCACTACTACTTACTAAGGAACAGTCTAATAAGCAGTAGTGGAGTAAAGTCTGTGGAGGAAATGCACAAATCTAGCCATTGACTGGAACAGAATCAGATAGGGCATGCAAATAGAGAAATACTACATTTTTAGTGTTTCAAGGTAAGAACAAAGGTAGTATGTTTACACTACTAATCTTTGAACTGATGCCATGAATGTCACTCATTAATATATTTTGTTTATTTGAAGAAAATATGTTTTGATTCTTCCATAGGAAATCAGGAAAAACATTAACAAGCAAGGAGAAAATCACAGCTGGCTGAAATCTAGACTTGCTGTTTTGACCACAGTGTGCCCTGATTTGGAGGCCAAAAAGACAGAGGACGAGCTTTGTAAACTTTCCAGTGACTTCAAGGGACTCCTAGATTTCCTGGCTGAGGTACAGTATAAGGGACACAAGAAATCTCCATTTACAGTGTCACATGAAATTACATCAATCATGGCTTCACAAGCATAAGTCACCTGCTGTGTTTTTTTAATTAAACTGCAAGCATTCAGCAACAAACAACTCATTTGTACTTCCTGGGTAAAGCCTTAAGAGTAGCAGGCAAAAAAAAATTGACATTATTATAATGGATCTTTTCCCTTTGCAGGATGGGAAAGCATCATAGCAAATGTTTCTGGAATCAAAATGTCAGTATTTTTAGAGGCAAAAGATAGTTTTCTAAAACCAGCTGATAGTGAACGTTGGCAAAACTGTGATGTACATCAGCTAGTGGATATAGAATCTGACTTTAATCTTCATTTATGTACCTTTTATGCTGAAATAATAAAGGAACTGCTGTGAGGTAGTTTCAAATCATTAAGGATGTCTATCATGCACTGAATTTGCAGGAAAAGGCTGCAGTTCTCTGAGGTATGAATGATAATGAGATACTGTAACTGCTGAAATCATGGGAAGTTTCTAACTGATAAGCAAAACCGCTTTGAATTCACTGAACCCTTGAGTTCTATGGGATCTCAGGGAACTTACTGCTTTGCAGTTTTCACAGTAAAAAGAAAGATCAGGAGAAACTTAGAACATCTTACACTTAGAAGGTGGAACAGATCCATTTGAAAAAAGAGTTCAGGGTAGAGAAAGAGTTCAGGCTTCAAATTCCATTGTTGATGTCAATTCTTGTGGAGGTCTTGTGGGTGTTCCAAATGTATAAAAGTTCCATGTATTTATTGAAATTTCTCTAAACTTCTGTGGTGTGAAAACTGTGTTTGGAAAGTTGGGGGAACCAACATGATTGCAAAAAATTGAAGAGAATATCTTTTTTTTAAATTTATTTTTTATTAAAGTACTTTTGCTTTTTGTTTCCTCCAAAAGTGGGGGAGCACAGGTTCAAGAAGGTAAAAAAAGAAAATAAGAACTAGAATCTAAAATTGTTTTGAATCAAAAAGCATAGTCTAAATGGCACATCAAACTATAGTTAAGAGACTGATGACTCTTAAAAGTCTGAGTACTCTTTACAGCTAAATTTACAGCTTGTTAATCAGATCGATGAGACTGTTTACAGAAGGACTGATACTGGGTATTTCCAGAGTTCAGCAATGTTTTTTGAAGACTAAAAACTAAACATTTATATAACAGGAAGGAGAATGGCTTGAATCTGAATGACCCTCCAAAGTGAATATGGTCTGAAAAGAAAGGAAGGAAGGGAGGAAGAAAAGAAAGGAGTTTCTTAGTTCTAGAATACTTTATGATCAAAACCTTAAGGTCTGAGGAACAGAGCCTGTACTGAGAATCAGCTACAAGTAGTTAGCTGAATCATGCAAAGAAGGAAGAACTTTCTGGTATGTTGAATAGATATATCTTTTTCTTTATAAAATTCTGCAAACTGAGACTGGATATTGCACCACATGCATATTGTGGTCCATAAAACCAGGATAACAGGGCATTTTAATATATTTGTCATTCACCAGGGCATTGCTCTAGAAGGTCCAAAAGGCAACAAGATTTTTTGTGAGTTCAGTAGCGCAGGTGTTTCGGAATCTGGGTCAGCTTGCACGGGTGAGGACAGCGTCTATTTTCTAAGTGATCACCAATAAGTGGTTGTCACAGACAACTATTTACTGTATGGCAATGTAATAGGGAGTATGTCTAAACAAGACAAAGGTCTCCTCAGTCACATTTTAAGTCTACAGTCACTCTTTCAATGTAAAGTTAAAGGAGTCTGTTAAGAATGCTGGAGACAAAAATGGTTTGAATTTAGACAATTTACTATTTTTTTTGAAAAAATATCCCAAATATAAATGTGCACTTAAAATATAGATGTGCCTTTCAACATGAAATACTTAAAGTTATCTGTAACTGTAGATTGAAAAGACATTAGGCACTGTTGGAGACTGTGTCCAGTACAAAGAAGAAGTTAAAAGTGCAATTGAAGACTTAATCAACAACTCTAAAGAAGCCCAAGCAGAGGCTGAAAAGATCCTGGATACAGAAAGTTTGTTACAAGCTCAGCAACTACTACTTCATCATCAGGTAAGGCAATTACTCTTGTCCATATTAGATTTTTTTGTTTAAGGTAGAATGTATGTAATTACTAAATTTTGTTACGTCCATTAGCATAACTCTTTATATTTAAACTTGAAAGAGTTATAAAGGAAATGATCTCATATGGCCTAGTATTGATTTCTTATAATGGAAAAAGTACTCAGTATTTTTTAAACGTTAATGTCCGAAGTTGAGCTTGTTTTTCAACTTTTATTGAATGGGTTTTTTGGGCACAGAAAACCTAAAAAACAGGCTCCATTTACTTGAAATTTTGGGTAAGTGTACTCTGCAAATATGTAGTCTCTCTCTTTTTACCTTTTTAAAGTTTGCGTGTCAGATTTGATTGTGGTAAATTTGGCCTGATCCTGGTTTTGGAAATTTCTCAACTTCAGCAGCTTTGATGTGGCCCCAACTCCAGATGCTGGAGGGGAGGTATACCTCTAGCCTCATCTCCTCCTCTAGGTAGCTACTGCAGTGACAGATTGGCCTCCAGTCTGTAGGAGTAGAACAGGAGGCTTTTTATGCACTGATAATATAGCAAAACATCTGCGGGCTACAGTAGCAATAAATCATATGGCTTGCATACAGCACGAATCATGGGTTTTAAGGCCAAATATGGGAAATTAACTTTGAGGCCTGCTCAAAGCTAATAAGAATAAGCATAATTTACTGTCAATGTTTGGGCATTATATAAGTGTTTTATATTAACATATATTTCTGTAAGGTCAGACATGTTTTATTGTCTGACCAGGCACTACCATGTCTTACCTCTGCCTTATCTAAACTCTTTGGTGTTTGTGAAAGCTATTGTATGTGTTAAGGTTCATATTTGTTCTTTCAATACTCTGCATCCCTTATCTGTCATAGTAGAAGTAGTAGGAGGAGTTAACTTCTCCTTGCGTTCTCAGACTTTTCTTCTTTTGATATGGAGTCTGTTAAAGTAAAAACAGACTTTGACAAAGACCTGAATTGAGCAGGGAGCTGTGAGCCACCTCGCAAGGCTGGCAATGGGTCAGGCATGTTAGGAAAGGAGAGGGGAGGTAGTCTTAGGAGTTTCTGACAGTGCTACAAAGCGAAAGGCATCAAAGAAAGAGTTATGCAACTTGAACAACCCCCTACTGCTCTGTAGTGAAGGCTAATATATTGCTTTGATCAATCTGAGGCTCCAACCTGTGCCTCAAAGAGTGCAGAGCAGACCTGGATGCTTCCAGGCAGTCATGAGGAATACATGCACCTGTGGCTACATGCATGAGGAATACATGCACCTGCAATTGCTCAACTGGCGTTCTGCTTGGGTCTTGGGTCTTCTGCTTTCTAAAATATTGCTTTGGATAAATGGCCATACTGTCACTCTTTCTCTCCCTTTTGTACGCCACAAAAGATGTATACACATTTTGGAACCCAAGGCATATACTTGATGGGTACATGAGACTTTCAAGAATACTTGCCACAGTTTATCCCTTTGTCTGTTATTCTCATTGCATACCCCTGCAAAAGCAGAAAGTGGTTTCATTGTGCCAGTTTCCCAAAGGAGCTAAAAAGTCTATTCATTCCTATTGGATGAATCTTTTTAGCAAAGGACAAGGAGACTCCATGCAAAGAGGCAAGATGTGCAACAGCAGATTTCCCAAGCTAAACAGTTGCAGATTGAAGGTGGACTGCCCAGCACAATGCAAGAGGATTTACAGAAGTTAGAAGGAACATTGGAGAACATGCAGCAGACTATGGAGAAACGTGAAGAGCAACTGCAGGTGGGTCCTTTGGAAGTAGAAATAAAAACCTGTGATTTCTTCTTCTTCTTCTTTGTTTTTAGTTTAGTAAAAAAACAATTTTTTTAACATACAAATTCTGAGCTCACTGTCTCACCTCTGAATCTTCGTCCTTGGGGTTTTCATGATCAGTACCTCCATGAAAACTTCTTGAAGCTGTTGGTTACCTCTTAATTAATAAAGAAAGAGCATTTTGTTTGGAAGTGTTTAGAAGTCCCAACTATTCAGTCATAATAGATATTTTAAATAATTTATCTGTGAATTAATTTTTAGATGGGCTGTCTCCCCCGGCTACTAAAGATGACATTGCCCTGTAATCGAGAGTCTTTAGGCTGGATATTAGATTAATAACACCTGATGGTGTGCAAATATAATCCTCACAACTACTGTTGTACTAAAATACATGCTCACAGAAAACAGTCACAGAGAAATCAGATGGATTGCTCCAGGTTGTATAACTAATCCCTGACTGAACTGGAATTAGAATTTATAGCTTCTTGTGCCCATATCTGAGTTGTCCTTTACATTTCTCTGAGCAGAATGGTAATTTACCTGTCCACTATTTCACACAAATGTTTAAAGTCATCAAAACTATTTCCCATGATAAAACACAAGATGAGAAACATGATTGATAGAGCTCAAATAACTTCTTAATGTAAGAATTTATTATTGAAACCAATTTTTTTCTAAGGAATCCCATATATAAATTCTTAACTCAGGTCTTGCTTTACTTCAGAATCAAGAAAAAATTTGTTTATACTGTCATAATTCTTGTGACTGGTAATTAAATGCCGTATGTTAATCAAAATTTTACATTATCAGAAAAGAACAAATAGATTCCTATGTGTGAATTTCCTATGAGTAGAGATTTTCTTCTACCATTTTACTGTAATTTATTTCATTAGAGAACTTGAAAATCCTTTTAGGTATTGTTGACTACCTGTCACCATAAGCATAAGCATCTGCATTTATTACTTCAGACTTCTTATAGGACATTCAAATATAAGATTTAAATATTGCTGGCACCTTAGAGAACAGTGTGCTTTTTTGCACAGTGCAGTATAAATCAGTGAAAATTCAAGGGAAAACTTCTTTTATCGGGTTCAGAACAGTTTCATCTGTAGAGTAGATGGCTTTTCAGGAGAAATTGTTTTATTTTATGTCAGGTCTTTCTCTTTTTTCTTTCTTCAGTAACTTACAATGAAATTCTTTTTTTCTCCCCTTTGATCTTTTTGTCTTTGTCTTCCTGTTTTGGGTTTTCTTTGTTTGTTTGTTTTTGTAGGTCACAATAAATAAATGGGACCAGTTTGAAAGGGACAAAGAAACAGTAGTAAAATATCTCAATCAAGCAAGCTCTGCACTTGAACGTATCTTAAACTTTAGCAGTTTAGAGAGCCTCTCCTCAGAACTGGATCAGACAAAGGTATTCACTGTGTGAAATACAGGAACTGAAATATCTTTCTGCCTTGCTTGTTAACATGTAGTGAGAGTATTGCCTTCAATCTTTGCATGGTTTCCTGTTAACGCCGCTGCAAATTGCATATACAGATTAGAGACTGCGTAAACCATTTAGAGGTAAAAAGTTATTTATGAAAAGATCATGAAGAATTATTCAAAATCTGCATCTGAAGCGCATGTATGGAAGGTAAAATGATTTTGAGGACTTCCCATTTGATGCTCGGTAATCATCTATACTAGTAAGCTAAACAGTGTCAAGCACTAGCATATCAACATCAATAGCGTGCTCTTTGGCAAGGTTATGTGGATGTGCCAACTAGCACTCTTTTAGCCCTGAGGAGAAAAAGGAGAGACTTCTACAATATGGACATAAGCCATAACACGACACTTGCCCTTAACATGGAATCCCAGCCCATTTTATTTACTAATACAGAAGTAATAGTAGTGATTGGCTTTCCTAAGTGCCATGCTTTTCATGCTGTTTTTACCCTTTGATGAATCTAATACTAAATTATACATATCTTGGTTATGCTTAGCATCCATTGTTCTGGTGCATGGGTTTACCATTTGTGACAGAAAGTAGCTGTTAAACAAAGTGAGATTACAAGCTACAGGATACTGCAAATCCTCTCTGTAAAGGGTAGGATCTAAAGATTAAACAAAGATGCATATAATCTTTGACAATTCACAAATAAATTTCTTGAAGAGCTATAGAATAAACTTTGATTGTTGTTTGAGTTAAAAACTTTTGGACATATAGTCTCCCTTGCTAAATTTTATTCAAGCTAGTTTGCTCAAATGAGCATTTCTTAAATGCAGCATGAAAATAACTTTCTTCAGAGGTTGTTTTTATGTATTTACACATTCAAAATATACATATAGGACACAGATATGTTTTCTAACCACAGGTATTGAGGAAAAATACTTTTTGTGTAAATATATGAAACTGTGTATTAATGTGTCTTGCATCCTTACAGGAACTTTCTAAACAGACTGAAGCAATGGCAGTGCAGGCTGAGAATTTGGTGAAGAATTCTTCTGAGATACAGCTTGGTTCAAAGAATAAGCAGTTCCTTCAACAGCAGGCAAAATCACTCCAAGAACAAGTGAAAAAAGTGGAAGTTACTCTTGAAGAAGAGTATGTTCTTAACAAGTCCTAATATTTATTCTCCACTATAAGATTGTATCAGATTTCCAGAATACCTTGTCAGCATTTTGTGTTGTCTCATCAGCTCCGTCATTTACAGCTTGCTGTGGCATAGTAACCAGGTTATAGTACCAAATATGTCAAAAGAGTGTATGCAAATAAACAAAATCTTTGTTTAATAATACATAGTTTATAAAACCACTGTTAGTTACATTTAACCTGTCACTTATCTTTAAGCCCCAGTCTTGTGAAGAAGGAATAATTAAACTCATTCTTGAGGTACTAGACTCTTTTAGAAAGAGAAATCTCGGTGCAAGTATGAGAACAGCACATTTACCATATTTGCCTCGGTTTTCAGTATTCCACTTTCTCCATAGGAATGTCAAGAAGTGCCTTCATCTTAGCTGAATGCCCAGATTTTATTTCATGGGCAATATCAAAAGCTGCTTCTGCTGTTGCAAATAACAAAAGCATCACTTGCCAAATTTTGTTTAAAAATTGAAAGTTCAAACTCCAAGAAAATGTTGTTAAATCCTGTAAATATTTGTAGCTTTTTGTATTTGTAAAAATTTCATCCCTTTTCTCAAGTGAGTAACTCCGTTATTGAGCTCGTTACTCAACTTCAACTTCAGTTGTTGCTGTTCTCATTTTATCTATAGACACATACATTTATATCTGTGTATGAAATTAGTATTTTTGCATATATTAGATCTGATACACAAGTCACGGATATATGTGACAATTCTATATTGTCTTACTGGAATTACTACGTAGAATACTTTGCTGTATAAGTTTAAGCAGGTACCACGACCTCCATCTGAATATGAGTGAAGGGCAATGCCCACATTATTGGGTTTTTTCCCCTGTTGACCATTGTCATGCTAATCTGACTTTAATTTGGTGCCATTTTCTTCCTGATGTAAAAGAACAGTTGTAAAACAGAATAACTAGCCTCTGCAGCAGATGTAACTTTCTGATTATTGGTGGTCCAATTTTTTTTACATAATACTTTCTCCGATATGAAGTATTACAGTGATTTGCAGTCAAATTCTACCATACCTTACTGAATACTTCACTTATACATTGTTTTCTCCAATATTAGAGAGAAAACTAGTGTAATTTTTCAATTTAAGAAATTCATCCTTCCAACAATGAATATTCATTTTTTTAATAATGTCATCTATATTTAAATGAAAGCCATCATTGATATCCCCTTTCAATGTAGATATGAAATAGGTTTTAGTTGAATGTATGGATTGTACAGAATGTCTGTGGTACTGTGACAGATAATAAAAAAATAAATCCCTTCTGCAAAACATGCAAATATATATAACTCTCTATAGTGAATCTACAGAATATATAATCAGTGGCAAATATATACAACTCTCTATAGTGAATCTACAGAACATATAATCAGTGTGTAAGAGTTATGTTGTAACTCGCGTCATCAATAAAAAACTTGGCCGAGTAATTTAAAGTGAAGGTATTCCAAATACCAAACACATATGGTACATACTATGCCAATGAACAGGAAAGGGAAAGAAAAGTTTGAGCAGCTCTCCATAGTCAGCTACTATGCTGAGCACACTTAGCCCATCTGTTTTCCAAGGAGATCATGCGTAGCTGTGCAGCGTGTTTGGGACTATATTCTTTATAGTCTGCGGCTTTCTTACAACTATAAGGAAGGCAGATACAAAGGTGAAGGATTTTCAGCTGTTGTGCCACTGATTTGGTCCCTTGATTCTGATTTCCAGCTGTATTTTCTTAGGCTGAACTTGAGTGAAATATTTTTGCACTTTATTTTCCTGCAAATAACTTGAATTTGAATACATTCTTATCAGTAAATGCTGTTGACATTGCTATTTTTTTTTATTTTGAAAATAAATAAGAAAAAATAAAAAGGCCAATTTTTACATTTTTAGACTACATCTTTTCTTAAAGCTTCCTCTAGCTTTAATGAGGGGGAAAAAAGAAAATAAAAACTTTTAAATATGGAATGGTTTTTAAGGCTATATTTAAAAGGAAAATGTATTTTGGAATTTTGTAATATTCAAACTTTTCTGATGAAATTTTAATATTTTCAGTGAAATAGAAAATGCATGTTTTACAAGCTGTGTGTAGGGCCTACATTAGCAGTGGTTACTTTACAACGACTTGAAAGGAGCAGAAACTTGTATACTGGAAGTTAATGCTGTTAAATCTTGTAAGGGCCTTAGACTTCTTTCTTGTGAGAAAAAAAGAGTGCTTTGTTTGCTATCCACTATACACAGGAATCAGTCATAATCTGTCTTTGTTTAACATACCTATAATGTATGTTTCAAAGAATATAAATCTATTAACTTTGAGGTAGTTGAGTCATATCTGTTGTTAATTCTTTGGCTCAATATGAAATCATGGCCTCAGAAATCACAAACTTCCTATAAGATAGGCAGATTGCTGTTATAAAAAAACAAGTTTAATAAAGTGGTCAAGCATTGGTGAATATATGTACATCCACAATACACTGGTTTTAATCATTCTTTTCTAGCAACTAAATGACTAACATCTATGCACTCAGTTATCTCAATTTTTAGAGATCTGATATAATCCTAATTTCACATTATTTCATAGAAATCATATTTATGTTACTTTTCCTTTCTCTTCCTGCTATGATGAGATTCTTGATGTACAGCTGATGAATGAAGCTGTACTCTGTTTCACCTCTTGGTGTCCCCACTATGGTTAATATAATTGTTTGACTTTGGGTGTAAACTAAAAGAGAACCAAGTTTGAATTTAGGTGCACAACTTGGTCCTCTAAAACCAGGAGTTTTTAAAATGACCCTCCTGTAGATTGAATAAGTTACATTTTTATTCTAGCAAGAATATGGGCAGTTTCATCATATTAAACTGTTTATTCTCTCTAATTAATTTGGTTAATTTTAGTATTAAAAGCATGGAAATGGTGAAAAACAAGTGGGATCATTTTGGCAATAATTTTGAAGCTCTGTCCATCTGGATAGCTGAACAAGAAAAAGAACTGGAAACTTTGGAAACATCATCATCTCCTTTGGACATACAGATCAGCCAAATCAAGGTGATTAGTTCTTGTTATGTTTAGCATTAAAAGTCCATTTATCTGTCATTTTGCTAGAGGCCAAATGGGAGAACAGACATTTTACACGTGTCAGAACTACCATGATGTAATGATGGCACGCTTTGTACACGAATATACCAAGCAGTAAGGTTTTACATAAACTAAAGGAAAATTCTTACAGGCTGCCTTCTCTGTTAGTGTTTAGTTTACATATATGGAGCCTTTGTATGTATGGTTAAAAATATTATTTAATTTATACTCTTCTTATTTTTTGAATCATCTCAACTGGTATACAAAATAGCTACATAAATACAAGGTGTATAAAGCCTTTTTATTTTAAAACATACATCAGCTAGTGGATATAGAACTTGATTTTAATCTTGCAAGCTAAAGTTATAACTTGATTTATGTATCTTTTATGCTGAAATAATAAAGAAACTATTGCTTTTGGTAGCTTGCAAACCTACATACTATTTATTGCTATTATATTTACACTGTCTTAAATTCTGTGTACATTCCTGTAGTGTTTTAGTTTCTTATTGCTAACTGAGGTGCATATTGTCTCCAAGCATTGCATTTCAAGGGCTGACTTCATCTCCTCCCACAAATGAAAACATACCTTCTCTGAAACTGCATGTTTTTCAGGGGACAGAATTTTTCAATATGCAGTGCACACTGCATTTTCTTTATTCTGTGACCTACTTGCTCTTCAGAAAGTGCACAGGTGTGCAGCTGCTTGCAGTCATGGACCAGATTGACACCAAGTATTTCCAAAGGATCCCATAAGTCATCTGTTTCATGTGACAGAAACAGTTTATCAACACATTTTCCTGTTCTTAATTTGCTCACAACTTTACATACACCAAATAAATAAAATCTCTTGATTTCATCACTGAAGAATAAAACAATGCTTGAATTCTTGCTTCATCGCCACAGCAATTCAAAAGCAGTTTCCTTGTGAAATAATATATATGCATTTATTCCCCTGGCATACACTGTCATGTAGCTGTACTTTTCAGTAGTTACTAGATAGGATTCAAATGTTTAAGACAGAAAGTAAGTGCATCAAATGATATTAATATTGCATTACAGTGTGACAACAGCTCTTGTCTGTCTAAATGGAGCCTAGTTAAGCCCTACTAGTTCATTCAAGCCAATTTCCCAGAAAGGCTGTTCCTTGCTGTATATGCAGATAAACAGTAATTTTTACACTGCATTGCAAGTTTTTGAAAATGCCAACATAATCCTTCTTCATTTAAACATCATGACAGAAAGAAAATGGTCAGCAGGTAATTTTTATAAATGTCTGAGCGAACAGACATAAAGGAGAGAAAATCCTCCATATAAAGCCTAGGTGATGAACAAACCAGCTTTATGAACTGTGATACGTGAAATGAGTCATCTAACCTCTGATACGTGGACATAGCTGGAGGTCTTCTTCAGCAGCATTGCTTTGTGCCTGATTTTGAAGCATTTGTTATGTTTTGTTGTGAGCTTCCTGATGCGTTAGTCTGTGTCACAATGCTAATCAGCATACTTCGTTCATAATTTCTAGGACAACATATTAGTAAGGAATATTGCAATGTGAGGCAAATACACCGAAAAAAATGGTGTGTTCCCTCATGTCTTTGGCTGACCAAATAAAAAACCTGGGATATGTAATTATCATACACAGTGGTAATATTCTGCTTTTGGTGACATTGATTGCAAAACCCCAATGACTTCAGCAGAGCCAGATTTTCACCTACGCATTTCTCCAAAATTCCTGGTGGAAAAAATGACAGTTATCACAAGTAGTTACCATTGGTGGCAGACTCAGTGAGAGTTTGAAGGCCTCAATTATCCACCTTCTTTTATGTAACCGAGTGAATTTAACAGAATAACGTGGGAGTAAGAAAGCGCTGCCTCATTTGTATCTGCTGCATTGTTAGATAATTTCAGCTTCAGGGCAGCAAATCCAGTCTTTTTCCTCAGCACTGTATTCTCATGCAAAAAAGATATTTTATAATCCAAATTAATTCAGAATATATTGCATAAAGAGACACTATAAATGCTTACAGCACCACATTTTTTTCTGTACTGTCACCCTGCTAATTCTAGACTCTGAATGTTGCAGTAAGCCACTCCTAAGCTTTATAATGGCAAGCAAGATACCATATTTTTATCACAATTACAGCAGAAGGTGGGCACTTTCTATGCTTTTGAGAGTGCATTTGCAGGAAAGTTTTTGGTTGATGTCATATACATACATATACATATATCTGAGAATGCTATTGCTTATTTCAATTTCAAAGAGCACTCTTGGCTCTTTCAATTCTCTCCCAATGAGTGTTTTTCACTGCTTTTGAGAAAAGCTCCATAGACATGCTACATCAGCAGAAATTAAAAGAATTCTGTTATGAAAAAAAATCTTGCTTCCAAGTTCACCAATGCTTACTGAATAAATAGCCACTGAATGTGAAACACCATAAGTTTCTGTCTTGGATATTGTAGCTTTCAGGTTTGCCTCTAATTTGCAATAAAAACAAGTGCAAAAAAGAGGAGACAGTTGCTGTCATGCAGCTGATGAAATGTAAAGCCAGTGCTAGTTTGTCTTTATGCATTTACTAATTGATGTAGAAGACAGCTAAAAAGTACCAAAGGCCGTTATCACTCTGGTTTCATGGCTTCCTATTTATATTGTAATGTGGTTCTTTATTTAATCCTCTGCCTGAGGGCACACTCACCCTACCTCATAATCTAATTTAATTTATTCTTTATTATACCATAGCATTTTAAATTAGAAAATGAAAACAATCTCTATTGGTTTTCAAATCATAGCATGTTTTATTTTGTAAGTGCTTACTAAACACAAGTAATCACCTGTTAGGGTTCAGCTCTTGAACGATATCCTTTTCAGTTATACACTTACTTTTTTTCATCCTGTACTTATTTTGAATCTTTAAGAGAATTGTGTATTAATTTGCTGTGAAGTAAGAGATGCTAAAATATGAACCATCTTGTCTGCTTATGAAAATATGCACCTCCAGCAATTCTAATTCCTCTTCATAGACATGGTTTTTAGGGCAAGCTGTTTTTTAAACCTTTTCCAGTGCTAATTTCAAGAAGAAAAAGGGAATTTACAGAGCATATTAAAGACTTTTATAAACAGTTATTTCAAGTGGTCAATGAACTCTCCTATTTACTTTCTTAATGGAGCTCAGGTAAAAGAAGGAAATAGAAAATATTATTCTGATAATTAAAAAACTATTGTGCTTCTTTATTTATTATTACTTTACATTTTAGGTTATTAATAAAGAAATAGATGGTAAAATAACTGGAATCTCAAAACTAGAAGAGGAAGCTGAGTCTTTTTCCCAGTTTGTTACCTCTGGAGAACATGCACATATTAAAGCCAAATTGACTCAGGTCAAAAGGTATTGGGAAGAGCTAAGAGATCATGCACAGAGACTGGAAGGAACAATCACAGGGAATGCATCAGCACAGCAGAAATATGAAGAAAGTCTTAAACAGGTAGACAATGCAAAATCTAATGGATTTTTTGCAGCAATTTATAGAATTACTCTTTATTTTTCCAAAATTGAATATAAAATGCTTATTACAATAGGATGGGCTAGAATATAGGAGTAGATTTGTAAGATAATTGCAAGACCTCTATATGTAAATTTGTGCTTTGAATGACTTAAAAGGCATGTTCAGGAAGACACTAAAATATACACACTCAAAAAATTATGCTGTCTTTTAGAAAACCTAAGTGATTTTCTTGGATATTGCATTAATAATTCTTCTTATACATACACATAGTTCTTATAAACATTTAACTTCAATCTTGGGTTGTTAGTAGGTTATAAGGAAAATAATTTAAATACTATTATTGCGCCAGTCACAAGGTGCTGAGCACAGTTAGCATCTTTTAACTTCAAAAGGCACTCAGCACTACAAAATCTTAGGATATAATATTCTCTTACACTAAATATTTAAAAGATGTTCTTTAAAGCATCATTTATGTATTTTCTGCTGGCTTTAGACTCTCTGGTTTGCCTTTTCTTCATAGGTGCAGTGGGCAGTGTCTGAATTTGAAGCTAAGCTAACCGAGCCTCTCACATCATGCTCTTCATCAGCCGCAACGTACGCAGCCCTTCAGGATTGCACGGTGAGCATGTGGCCAGCGATTCCTGCCACCGAGTCCAGGGGAACGGTGCCACACTGACCTCCTCACAGAAATGCCAATAACCTCCAGACCAGGCGCTGGCTGATGCCACACAGCCCAGGGTGGAGGCAGGAGGAGGCAAGGACTGCCTGTTGGGGTGGGAAGCCCCAGGGAAGGCTTAAGCAGGCTTCCTCAGCTATTTCTTCTCACCATTTCAGACAGGCTTGGAGCGTTTTTTCCCCACTCTAGAGAAGGGAAAGCCTACAAGTATTAATTAATCCTTCAGGTTCTTGTTTTTAATTTTACACATCTAAAACATTATGAAAAATAGAAGATAAGAAACACGTCTGTTAGACATTTTTCCTCAAAGATTTTGGTGAAACTTTGGAAGTAGTTTCTCTTGGACAATGCAGAGACTGGACAGAGTTTAAACAGATAAGCTTTTATCTGTGATGCCAGAAATCCATGGGTGTTTGGACATTTTGTTCAGTCCATTACAAAAGGAAAACAAACATTGGATTGGTATTCAAACTACAAAAAATCCTAAATCTCAGGGAATTTGGTGTAGCGTTTTTGTCTATGTCTATGAGTTTGTGATGTGTTCACCCCACAATAATCATTATCTTCCTTTCTAAGAAAATATTATAAAAACTTTTTGTCATAGTCTTCTTGCAGTAAAATACATATAATTTCTTCTGAACTTAATGGTACCTACTTGCAAAGGCTGTATGCAAAGAAGACCTGGCCTGTCTGTTTCAAAAAAGCTTGCTACTTGTTGAGGAAAAATATTTTGCATATGGAGAATTTACTCAGACAGCACATATAATCATTATTGTTATTGGCTTTTAAACATTATGAATACGCTGAGTATGCTATTGTAAACTCTTGTCCTGCCTACAAGATCATGATGATTCAATGCCTTAATGTTAAATTATTTTTTATTATTTTGTTTCAACATCAGCAGCTTGTTGCTGTATAATTCACATTTCCTCCTATATATGATTTCTTTCATGACTGTAATTATAACCATTACTACTGTTGTTATTATTGCACACCTGTGAGTTGGAACTGTAGTGGTCTTAAATCTATTTCATTTTGTGTTTTTCTAACTCTTCGTACTACATTTCAATTCTTTTCATACGAACAAGTTTCCCAGCTCTCTAGAAATGGCAACACTGGAAAGTCTAGTCAACATCAGATGCCATTTCTATGAAAAAGACTTTAGCTAATGCTGACAGAAGTTCACAGTAACTGTTCCCTACCTCTTCCATGTCATGACATGGGTTGCGAGTCTGACAGTCCTCACATGTTGGAGTGAGCTTTTGTATTTACTGTCTATGTATAAATTAGAGGAACTCTTAGACAGGTATTAGGCAATTTGGAGCTTTGGCCCGTTCAGAAGATCTGATCCTTTTGTGGCTGACAGTTTTTTCTTTAACACTGTTCTTAGGAAAGTCTTTCCCCACTACAAGCTAGTTGATTGATATGCTTGGGACGTGTATCTAGGATAGATCTGAGTGAAATGTAAGCTATGCAGTGACTTCATGATCTGGTGGATGTAACATTGCTTCAGTCTTCGAGTAGTACAGAATTTTTCCCAGCATTGTTACCATAACTCTGTTGTTTATGTATGTGACTTCTGTTTCTTTTACATGTTTGTTAGGACCTTTGTCACACTGTGGAAAAACTGAGCAACACTCTGGCCTCTCTCTCAGCCTGTGCCCGAAAGGTAGCTAACAAAGAAACAGCTACTCAGGAGGTTACAGCATTACAGCAGAAATATGAAGAGGTGCTAGAAAATGCTAAAGAGAAACAGGCCTTATTAGAGACTCTTCTGGCTCACTGGCAGAAGTGAGTAGACTCTCATGTCTGTTATGATGGACAGAGAGACCTTCCTGCAGTCAGTGTGTGAGACCGAGGGGACGACTTGAGTTGGTAACTCTGCGTTGTGGTTTTGTTAGGCAGGAGAAGGAACTGTCTGCCTTCCTGACCTGGTTGGAGGGGTGTGAAGCTACAGCCAGTCCTTCAGAGCAGTACATTTCTGCTGACAGAGTTAAACTGGAAGGTGAACTGCAGTCACTGCAGGTACGTTTCAACTGAAAGATTGTCCCCCTACATTTCCTGGTTTGTTTCTGTGTCTTTTAAAGGATGGACTTGCTCAATTGTAGTCTGACAAGTCACTTGATTCTGGGCTTTGGAAATGTCCTAGGGAAGTGTTACATTATCACTATTGTTATTTATAAAAGACAAGAAAATGACAGGAAGAACGTTATTTGCAAATATAATACACCAGCTCAAGAAAAGTAACGCCCTGGTATATCCTCTTATCTGTCAAGGAAGGACATTGCTCTGCTTGCCAGAGGATCCCTTCTCTAGAGAAATTCCTTTGTTAGACAATGCTACTTTCCTTTTTTTGCATGTGAGGAAAGTTGCTCAGATGACAAAATGCTCAATGAAATTGAGCATTGAATTCACAATGAAATTCTGGTTTCTGATTTTTTTTTTAAACACAAGATTTTCATCCTATTCTAAAATATGCCTTCTCTTGGAATTTTTGCCATTTGTTTTTAGATTAATATGAAGCAATTGGCCAAATGTAGCATCTTTTATACCCTCCATGAAGCTAATGAGTCCATAATTTCAGTTTTAAATATTACTGAAGAGAAGGAAAATTATTTGGGGTTTTGGTTTTTTGTTTGGGCCAATTTGCAACATTTTCTCACAATTCTGTTGCTGCACACAAAATATGTTGCAAAACTTAGTCTTGATTTTAGCCACTTTCATCATACAGCAGAGCTGTGTGGAAAGGTTGCACTTTGTCCTAAAAGAGACAAAAAAAACACCTTCGATGAATCCTTACTGAATTGCAGTTGCAGATTTAGCTGTCTGAGAGGTGTTGAGTACCTGCTTGTCCTAATAGACCTCAATTCCTCCAAGGATTTGATGTGCTTATTCACTTGTCTCAAAGTGGTGTACTGGAAATCCCTAGCTGATTTTTTATTATTTTTGTTATTTTGCATAATATGATGCCATATTTAATCTAAAAGCTGTAAATTCCATTATTTTCCCAGGATTTGCGAGCAGATATTGAGTCCCATGCTTCAGTCTATGCGAGCCTATTACAGTTAAATGAGTCACTATTCCCAACAGCTTCCAAACAGTGTGTGAAAACAACAAAAGAAAAATTTGAAGAGCTGGATGAAAGGTGGAAAGCTTTACCACAAACTGTTGATAAAAGGTTCGTGCTTCAGAATGTTTTTTATATGTTAAATGAGAGTAACCAATATCCAGATGAGGAATCCCAATCCTGAAACATAGTTTTTTAGGGCACTACCATCAGGAAAACAAAGGTTTAAGATTCATATTGAACACTGAGCTCCCAGGAATGGAGTATGGGGAATCCCACAGATTTATCATACTGTGTTTTTTGGCATAATCTCTCCCTATTTTTTTGATAGAAGAGTTCTGTTTGAAGGCGTGTGGGGCAGGAAATTAAGATAACGTTGCATTTCCTCGGTCACAATTTCCCAAGTAACTTCATAAATTAATTCCAAAATCTGTAATATCTACTCTTCATTTATTCAGTTATATGCTTTATCTTGTGCAAAGCCACACTATTATCTTTTCAAACCCTCTTTGAAGTTTTCATTTGCCATAAATACTATAAATGCTCACTTGCTAGGCTGCTGGCTCATGTTAGGCTCAGGAGCACTGCCTCCTTTTTTGAAACTGTATGTTATCATAGATTTCAATTATTTTGGTGATGAACATACATATTTTCTATTCTATGATTCTATGATTTTATTTCTAATCATATTTCTATTCTATGATTCTATGATTTTACTATTTTAAAGGAGCTTAAATAATAGACCCTGGTCAATAACATCATTTTCTAGGTGCTTTATTGACACGATTGTTTTACAATATAATGATCTTCTACATAATATTTAATGTTGAAAATTAGGTAGAGAAATTTTTAAGGGAAATGGGAAGGTAAATGACAAGGCCCTTTTTAAGGTCAAGGTTTAGAAACTTAGTTCTGCTAGGTGCCGAGTACTCCTCTGGACAAATTCCTCCTTTGAATTGTGTTTCTCTGAGCAGACTTAACCGTCACTTACTTCAGTGGAAATTGAGCATACAGCTACTCACCCCCTGCCTAATTGATGAGACTCTCGCCTTACATGCAGTGTTGCAGAATTGCTATGTCTGAAAACTGAAGTTTATCTTCCATCAATATCATTCTCTTTGCTGGGACTACCCCCCTGAAAAAAGTTGAAGAACATACCTTGATTGTTTGGGACACTTCTAACTGTTGATATGAATAAAACAGCGGAAACAGGAAAGAGCCAAACTGGTGCTTTCAAGAGTTATGTTATTCCCCAGTTAAGAAATCAACACGACAGTTATCACATTTGTAACATATATTGATGTTTTCTTCTTTCCTTCCACCTGGCATTGATTTTAATGCTGTTCAGTCAGCTGTGGTTTTGATTATGGGAAGTGATTAATTTACATCAAATGCTTTCATATTTACATGTGACATCCTTAGGATCAACTTCCTTCAATCTCTTGTGGCTGAGCACGGGCAGTTTGATGAGCTCCTGCTCAGGTTTTCAGACTGGATTAAGCAGTTTCTTGCTGAACTACAAGCCACTTCGGAGATAAACACAGCTGATCAACAACTAGCTGCGTCTCACAATAAGGTAAACTTTTGGACGTAAATATTAAAGACAGAAAAATTGTAAAATGCATTCAGCTAAATATTAATCTAAAACTAGCATGAGGTAATTTATTTGTTTGAAAACAAATGTTTCAGTCACAGCTTTCTGTTAATTGACCAGTTTAAAGCAAAATTTTAATACTGAGCTGTTCTTACTGAAAACCCATCAGTAGTACTTGTTTTGCTCATAAGTTTAGGGCTAAAATGTTTTCTGAGCTTTGATTGGAAGAAGAAACACAACCTTATTTTCTTTCTTTCGCACAGAACCACTCAATGGAAGTCGAAAGTAAGAAACAGCAGTTACAAAGTCTGAAGGAACATGTAGATAAATTGTGTTCTTTCAGCTGCCCAGAGGACCAGCAGACATTGCAGGGAAAGACTGAAGATTGCTTTCAGATCTTCCAGGAGGCAAGTCAAGTAACTTGCCAAAGACAAGAGGCTCTGGATCAGCTGCGGGTATTCCTGGAGCTCCATGGTGCTGCATCAGGAGTGCTCCACCAGCTGAGGCAGACAGTGGAGCAAACAGGAAATATGGATAAAGCTAAATCTGAATTACTGGAGAAGGAACTCAATGATGTTATTCAAGATCTTAACAAGCTGGAATCTGTTGCCATCAGTTTGGATGGTTCCCTTACTAAGGCCCAGTATCATCTAAAACACAGCATTTCTGAGCAGAGGACCTCCTGCAGGGCTGTGGTGGATAATCTATGCTTGGAACTGGAGGCAGTTCAAAACCTGCTGGGAACCAAACAGAGTGAGGCAGAAGCTCTTGGAGCCTTGCGAAGATCTTTCATGGACCGTAAAGAACAGCTACGGAAGAGTATTGAAGATACTGAGGAAAAGGCTGACAAGGAGGGCCTGAAGGAGGCAACACTACCAGCCCTCCAGCAAAGGTAAAAACAATATTAATGCTTGAGATTGGCACTTCTTCATTTGCTTGCAGTCTCCAGACTTTTTATGATGCGTTGGAGGCATGTGTGAGTTTTCTGCCTGGGTACCTTATTTTTTGCCATATATCTACTTAATAAAATTTTGTAAGTGAGCAAGCTGTTTGGATGGAGGGAGAACATGAGTAGAACGCTTAGCAAGTCCTGCTAATCTTTTATATTGAAAGAACAGTCAAGAAAATTTTTGTCTCAGAAATTTATTTTGTCTGAATGCATCCAAGCTCCAAACAGCTATTAGAAATCCCATATAACATAACTATCTCTACTCTTACAGAATTGAAGACTGTACACGTGCTGAAGGAATTGCAAACACTTACTATAATAAAGTAGTAATCTAAATATTTGAGTATATTTCCAAGTCACTGTGTGAGGTGAAGGCATATGTATATCTATATAATTGTATATGTATCAGAAAAATCATATTCTGAGCCCAGTTGTAGCAGAAGAAAATCCAGATAACACTTTGTTTTCTGAAGATACAATAGGAAATGTTAGAAAAAAGGAACTTTATGCACAGTAACTCTAACAGCACGTGCTTCATTCTTCCTTTCTCTTCTTTTCTGTTGTAAAAAAGTGAAGATAAGTAAATTTGAAACCTTCCTTTTAACTTGCAGATTGAGGATCTTTAACCAGTTAGATGAAGAATTGAATTCTCACCAGCATGAACTTCAGTGGCTCATGGACAAAGCAAAACAAATAGCCCAAAAAGATATTACACTTGCTCCTGAGATCAACAAAGAAATAAATCGCTTAGAATCTCTGTGGGAGGATACCAAGAAAGTTATACATGAAAAGTAAGTAGATCTTAGACTTAAGGTGAGAAAGGAGAGGATTCTTTTAGTGGGGGAAAGAGAGCCAGTTGTTTACATTTAGTATCTTCTTGCTGTATTAATCCCAATAAAAAACAGGGCTTGTATGTTAAATACTGAGTGGAAGATAAAACGCAGTAGAAACCAGGATATTTGTACCAGTTGTAATTATACTATTAATAAAGCCACAGATAGGTCCTCAGGACAGTACTTATAGATATACTGGGCTTTTAGCTGCATGTTAGTCAACTCTCCTGAAAAATAAGAAATCTCCATTGAGATTTCACTATCACTCCAACTAGCACATACCTTCCTTCTAGCATGTATTTTCCTTCTCTGTTGGATATGTGTTTCTGACAACCCTATATTCAGTGGTCCTAAACCATTCTTAAATTTAAGTCTTTCTGTCTGCCCAAGGGACCAGGCTCATAACAATCATTAGTGTATAATCAGTGATATAAGACAGTTTTGTATATCAATGAAAGTTGGTAAAGAAAGGAACTAAAGAAACTAAAGAAAGTTTCATCTTACCCTTTTCTTTGTCTTAGCTGCCTCTTTGTCATCTTTAAAGAAAACTTCTTCAAATGTTCTTTTTTAAATTTGCATGGTAAAATTAAGTGCTGGATTCATTCAGTACTACATCATCCTCAATGTACATAAATTTTGTCTAAGTGCAGAAGCAAAACAGTTCTAAGCCTGGCTAATACTTCAATGGGCATATGCAATTTGGTGATCCCCATGTAACTGCTGAGTTGGTGTACTGGAATGACGATTTTAAAAAATTTCATTTGTGCTGAAAATTTTTTTTTCCTTTGGTTTATATACTATATTGTTATTCTATTTTCTTGATTGACACCATACAAATGTTCGTAAATATGCTGCCCCTTAACCAGCTCTGTGTATTATTTCCTTCTTGAAAATATGCACAGCTACATGAATTGCATTTCTGATGTTTTTTTCCAGCTGAATTCAGTCTGGTTTTCTAGTGGATTTTTAAGAGATGTGTAAATCTGAACTAAGTGGAAGAAAAGGATAGCTTTGTTTAAAAATGTCCAACGCTCCTTTTTCTTCAGCACTGCTGCTAATTTTTATTTCATGTTGCATGTTGCTGCAACCCATTTTTCTTACCTCTAGAAGTCCTTAATAATAGTAAAACAAGTAATTTCTGCATACGTGTGCCAGAAGCTAGACAGTACCAGCCTGGTAGTGAAGAAAATATGAAATACCTGTCTCTGCCTTATAGATGCATTATTGAGAGTAAATGAATTGTCCGGTTTTCACATACTGGGGTAGTTGTTGTCATCCTTATACCTAAAACTGAAAGATACTCAGGTACCTCGTGATTCCTTTCTAACATAAAAATAATGTTATTTTTTGTTTAAATTATTAATTTAATTTAATTATTTTGAACTGTTTTCTCTCTCATATAGACACAATTTTAGACCCTCCTGAACCTGGTTATTTTGGAGAGCTCTTTGGAGCATTCAGAGAAGAGCCAGCTCCTAAAGCGATTACATTTCTTTCTTGGCAATGTCATGTTTCCCAAATTCCTTTCATTGCAAACACTGTTCTACAACTAAACATATCCAAAGTATTAGTCTTCCTTCTCTCCCTTCAGTATAAACACCAGGAACGGATTGAATAGGTTTTTTTCTTCTGTCCATTGCCTGAGCAGAAATAGGCTTTTCTGGAGAGGGGGTGGAAAAAAAAATGTTAGGCCTGTTCTTAACAGCAGGTTATTCTGTTCTCAGTAGAATGACAGGTAAGTTGAATGTAATGTTTTAGACCTAAAAGTGTGCAAGTGACAATTGGAGGACAAAATAGTCAGACTTCTCTTGCATTGCTTTAGTCTTTACTTCTGCTTGTTTTTACCCAAAAAAATACTCCACGTTAAAGAAACAAGTTTAAAAAAATGAGCTGCGAGTGCCAGCATCATTATAGTGTAGTTTCCAGTCAGTAAGATGCTATACTTAGGAAGTGAGAAGCTTGGATTCCAGTTCCAGTCTTTCTTTTGCTCAAGTCAGTTGTTTCGACATCTGATATATATGAGGTGGCAATTCATATACTGTCTCTTCAGTGAGATGTTCTGTGATGTATGAACCCACAGTGATTTGTAAAACCTAAATATTAGTATTTCCCTGGCTGCCCAAAATATGTTTAGCACTGCATCCTGATTTTCCCATGGTGAATTGCTACGTCACATTCTCTTTCCTTCAGAAACGTGACAGAAAATGGTGTTAACACAGCCTTTTCACATTACAGAAAGGAGCAGTCCTGCATTCTTATCGATCTGGTGAAGGAATATCAGAGCTTGAAGTCAACAGTAATGAAAGTCATAGATAGTGCTGACAGTGCTTCTGTGATCAAATCCATTTGGAAGGATCATGAAGATGTCAGGCGAACTTTATCAAAGGTAATTACATGTATTTTCATTTGAGGGATTTAAATGATCTTTGATTTAGATGGATTTTTCTGTTTGAAAGATGCCCTTGAGCTGTGCTTAAAGTTCCTTGAATTTACTGTCAAATCTTGTCACACTGACATTCAGGGTTTAAATTGTACTGATTCTGATGTGGAAAGAATATAGTCATTTCAGCATTTTGGTGAGATCCATTAATGTGTATTTGATTGTTGCTATTTATAATTTTAGCACCTAGAAATGCAAAATGTTAATTTATATGGAAAGCATAAGTTATCTGCTCTTCACATAAAATACCTTGAGAATATATTCCTGTCATACTATAAGAGGATATTTCCAGTCAACACACTTTAATATTTTTCCATTTTGGGTAATTTTTTGAATGGATAAAAGTCAACAAAAGAAAACATTTCTGATGTGTGCAATTCTTATGTCCGTCTCTTTCCCTAAGATGGCTTATTCCGTGGGGTACAATGTTGATACTGGCCATTGAGCAGAGATAAGGAATTTGGATCCCGCATTCCATTCATTTCACTGGATTGTATTTCTAAAATTCTAAATTCTGCTATCCATCAGCCTGTGAGGAAAAAGAGTTCTGAGTTAAATTCTTTCCGTTCATTCAGAGGGTAATTTCATTTGGCAGCCTATTGAGCTCTTAATTAAAAACTCTTCAGTCAGATCTGTACAAACCTCTTTCTAAACTGTGCGTATTTATGGCCTTTTTTAATAGACATTTTAACTAGAACTGAAAGCCAGAACAGAGCTTGCCAGTCTAACAAAGAAATGCATGTAACTTCCATATGATTCCTCTCCTTAATGTGAGCCTTAGGCTGTGGAGAATTCCCTGCTACAACAGCGGCCACATCTAGGCCTGAAGAAGTTGGAGCGCAATAAATATTTTGCACAACTCCTACCATAATAAAGTAGGCATGGCCACATGACCATACTGCATCCAGATTAGTAGCTTATCTCTAATGCTGATCTGTAATACTTGTTAAAGAAAAAAGTATGAGGTGCTAACTGTGATCCTTTCTCAGTATGTTGTCACCTCTTCAGTGACAGTGTTTTAAAGATTTCCCTACTCTTAGAATTGCAAACTTAGTAGCCCTGAAGATTTTGTCTAATTCCTTTCTGAACACATTTGTACTTTTGTTTTCCAGATTATCTAGGAGTGACGGGTTTCACAATTCTAAATTTTGTTTGCAACACCCTCTGTTTACCCTGCTGTAATTCCAGAACTGATTTTAGATACTAGTTAGTCATTGATGGGTTCTTATTACTCAATTTTAGACATGTAGAGTCTGAAAAAAAAAAAAAAACCAAACAAATTTTGCCTTAAGTCCTGAAGATAGCTGGTTACCAAGTGGGGAAAACTCAGAATTTATTATTCCCACTTCTGTGCTTTATTTATAAGAACAATCATACTATTTGATTATGCTCATGAGAAAACCATGTCAGTCGCTCTGTATTTTGTGGCATAGTTAAATATAGATGGTATGCTGAATGCGAATTATCAAATGCGTAACGTACCACAGGGCTTGGGATGGGTGCCTGGAGAACTGGATTTTTCTTTCTTTCTTCAAGGCTTCATTAAACAAGCAAATATTTATGTCCACAGCATGAAGCTGCCAAGAATGATCTGAGTGATAAACAGAAAGACCTGGATACTTTCACCAATAAAGGAAAACATTTGTTAACAGAATTGAAACGAGTGCATAACTGCGACTCCACTGCGGTAAAAACAGATATGGACTGTACAGTGGACAAATGGCTAGATGTAAGAGTCTGGTGTTTATATGCTGAATGCAGTTTTTAAGTTGGGCTAAGGTTACAGTACTAGTATTTTCTTAGGATCTTAGAGTGTTATTGTTTAGTAAAGTTTACTTTGAAGTATATCTCAAAGGGTTAATCATAAGGATTTGGCATCCATTGTACGCACAAAGTTGTGACATCGATTTGATATATTTAAAATGATGTCTTATAACAATGTATGAATGTTACTAGTATAAATTTGCACACTTCTGAGTATAAATTTGGATTGGATTCTCACCTGATGTATGCCAGTATTACTTTATTAAAGTAAATTGGACTAAATAAATTAGGCAGTAAACTGTATTAAGCTACACCATAAAAGATGTAAATATGTTGAGAAAGACAATATAGCAAAGAAACATAATATAAAAGCTAATACTTTGCATTTTCATATTTATACTGCTTTATTAGCAAATTCCTACATTACATAAGAAAGATAGCCTGTTTTAAAGATAAAGTTTATTTGAACATAAAACTCTTCCCCACTAAAAAATATAAAAATTTTTAGAAATAATCAGGTATGATTTTTGTTCATTTTATCATCTGGGTAACTAAATTGAAATTAGAATTCAGAACTTAGACCTACATCTAAGAAAATTATTTCGTTTAGGCTCACTAATTATTTCTGATGCACTTGTCTTACAACTAGCTGCAAAATAAAGACATCTAAAATTAATTTGTGAATGGTATTGATACATTCTCCTCTCCTAAAAGGTGTCTGAAAGAATTGAAGACAACATCGACCGGCTGAGTGTAAGCGTGTCTCTATGGGATGACATCCTGAAAACTGGAGATGAAATGGATGGATGGTGCAATAAGTGCATTTCTCAGCTGAATGAAGGCATCAGCAACTTGAGTAACAGTCAGAGAATGGAGGTCCTCCTGAAAGACTTCCAGGTGCTTACCCATAAATCAGTGATAACAATGTTCTGGACCAAAATCTCAAGTGATAAGTCTGTGCTGTTGTAGACCACTGTGTCCTCTGTTCAAGCACTGGTACCACTAACCCAATGACTGGCTGACAGCATTCCAGTCCTTTTTTGAAGCTGTTTGCTTCTGACAGAAGCAAGAACAGCACATCTCTTACTAAAACTAAGCTCTGTGGTTATTTTGGCTCTGTGACAACACATGAACACATGACAATGTGTTCTTGCAAGCACAAAAATTTCAAAAACATAGCATTGGACCGAACTATGTTCCAGTAGAAACTGATGGAAATTTTAGACAACTTCAGCTGAAATTAAGCAAAAAATTAGTAGTTTCTAAAATCTCATCTAAGAAGGTAGATTCTACAGACAATAAAAAAGTTGTGCTGGACTGGAGGGCAAATTTTAATGTCAGATTCTAACTATTTCAGTAAGATGATATCTTTCTTTTCTGCATAGTGTTAAAGTGTTTTAGAAATCTAGACAGTGTTCAGGATACATTCTGTCTCTATTGGCTTAAAATATACAGCAGATCAACCATAGAATGAGCCATATTCTACTTCATTTGAAATAAATGATGTCCTTAAGAAGATGCACAGTGAACATATACGAGTAGTATGATAGAATATGAAATGGTGCTAAATCAGTATTTTGCTCAGAACAAGCTTTATCTAATGTCTTTCTGATTAGTACAGCAATCAGACCACCTAAAATCATCACTATTAAAACCGATTTGGAATAAAAGCAGCTGGTACCCAAACCACAGGCATACCTGGTTCACAGGAGGGCCAGAATAGCAGAATACATGAGCACTGTGCGTACATTTGCAGTCAGAGAACGCATAGTCCATAATATTTTTTTTGCACTTTCTTTTGCAAAGGTAAGAGGAAAGGCAGTTCACTGACAGAATGGTCCTGCCATTTCAGCAATCAGAAGTAGATGAGCATGGACAGAAATAATTAGTGTACCTTTTATATGGTCCATAGCAGTGGTCCCTTTTTTGATCAGTCACGTAATAATATATCCTCCCTAGCACCAAATACCCTCTGAAGATTCTTCTGGGGCTACCTGAAATTCTACCATTCAGGGCAAATGTTAAGTGCAGCAATTTAATCCTGAAATCCACTGTCCAATCTTTTAATTGGAGTGAACTGTTTGAATTTTTTAAAAAACAAAGTTTGGGTAATAGGATACATGCACCAATTACTTGCCTAATACTTCAGAACTACAATTTTACAAATTATGATTTTATCTTTCATTTTGCTATTATTTTGTTAATAACTAGAATATTCTTTATAACTTCGTTCTATATTACCACAATAAATACAAGGTCCAGATATGTCAGTGCATATATAGCAGCATTTTTTAATTCCCTTTTGAGGTTAACATTTATTTCTGTGTCTAATTTTTTTCCAAGAGCTCACTTCCTTGTAATAAAAACCAGAGAGCACATGTATTATACTCTGCATGCCATTAAGTGGAACCTAACAACCACAGTAGATTTTTCCAGTCGAATAAACAATAACGTTCCCATCTTTATTCAGCCAGTTTTAAGAAACTCAAGCTGTTAGTGCATTTTAAATGCTAAAAATGTGTGTGGTTATTTTACTGGAGGGGAAAAATATCTCTGAACTGAGTCTAATAAAGGAAAAGAGATGGGAGATTTCTAGAGAATAAAACTAATACAACAACAGTGTTTTCCCTCTGGTTGCTAAACTTTGTTTACATTTTCTTTCATTTTTGCAATTGATGGAGCATCCTTCTGAAGGTCTAAAACCTTCTTGTAGTTTGGTATGAAACTTTGACCACATCTCTTTTACAGTCTGAATTCAAGGATAAAGAACTGAAGTTGGAGCAGCTTAGTTCCAAAATTTCAGATCTCAAAGAACTGACCCATAGTCAAGAGCCTCCTGCAGATCTCCAGGTAAAATAAAGATATTAGTAATCACAGACTGTGCTCAAATGACTAAGAAGAAACTCCTCCTGAAATTCGTGTCTCTCCTGTACTGCCTTTTTCTTTCAAGGCGACAGATACAGCATTATTTATATGTATCATAACTATTCTTTGTTCATATTTCTTTAGATAACTTTGATTTTTTCCGAAAAAAATATGCCATAAAGTAATTGAACATTAGAGTTGTAAAAGTATTTTTTACTAAATCAAAATAGAGTAAATAGTTTGCAAGGTAGATGATCAGATACGAGACAGATGATATTTTCTACACTGCACAACATTAAGCCACATCATATGTGAGCGCATACACAGTTTGCCTCTTTGAAAGAATTATAATGCAGTAAAATATGTTCGTTTTCTTTATCAAACCAAAAGTATTCTAGTGGACTGAAATTAGTGCCCTGAACTGGCTGTTACAAGAGAGGGGTAAAATACGAACACTGAAGGTGAGCTGTTGAACTTTTATTATTGGCTAGGTCCTTATTTTTTATGTTCTAGGGCAGATGCAAAACCAAAATATGACTATTTTGGATGTTTGATTTCAAATGGAAATTGGTATGTGAGACTATTCACTTTCAATGTCATAGTTTTAAAAGATAAGCTGACTTCTGCGATTTCCACAGGCAGGGAAATATCTCGATAGATACTTATTTCTAAACCATTTATCAGATTTTAACAGAACTTAATATAACATTCAAGCCTTGTTCACATTTTGCCGTGACCATACACATACAGATATGGGTCAAAAACCCTATAGCATAAAGATGTGCGGATTATATGAAAGTGCTTATGTTCTCCAAATTGTTTCTTTTACGCGAGAGGTTTAGAAAATTCGGGTTTAATCATATGTTTCATAATAAATATATATCCACTTTTAGAGCGAAACTTAGAGCAAATTATTTTGCAGAATATCACTGTTAACAAACACACACCTATTTCCAACTACTAAATATGATAAATACAATAAAAAATTTAAATCAATACAATAAAATAATTGTAGTTGATATATAAATGCAAATTTGAAAATAAAGCCTTACAAACTAAACATAAATCCCCAAATTATTTGCCAACATTCAAATGCTAAATAAGTAAACTACAGTATGATCAACTCATGTCCTAATAGCATAAACAATTCCTTAATAGAATTTTCAGTAATTGCTCATTTATAAATATTACCCTATTATGACTGATTTGATTTATTTTTTATTAGTAATATGTGCACAGCTAACATCTACTATAATTTCACATATTGTTGTCTTTGAACAGGTTAATAGCCAATATTCTAACTTATTTTTGTATTGTCTTCAATTTTGATCTGCCTTACACTGAGATACTTTAAGCCTCAGTGCTCTTAAGCCTCACCAATTGATATTTCTTTTTATGGAGCTAGTTGTGTTTAGGTGATGTTCTGTATATATGGCAAATTAGTAGTGGAAAAAGGTCAACTTCAACAGTTTGCAGTCTGGCTTTTTATAAGTTAGTATCCCTTCTTTGAGATACTGTAAGACGTATATCTAAGACTTAATCCTGAATGGTTGACATTTTTTATTTATGTAAGTATCTTTAGTTACGGATGTAAAGAGAGCAAAATGATCATTGTGTGTCACTTTCCTACATTCCATTTTTTCCATAAACGTTCACCATAATAAATGTTTTATGTAAATGCTTTAATACATAACATTTTGCTTTTAGTTTATAGAATCAGATTTGAGGCAGAAGTTGGAACATGCCAAAGAAATGTCAGAGACAGCAAAAGAGACGCTGAAAGATTTCAGTACTCAGAAGATGCAGTTACAGAAGTTTATTGATCAGATGACAGACTGGTTAACAAAAGTGGAAGAGACACTGTTAAGCTGTGCACGTAACCTGGATCCTGCAGCTCTAAATAAAGTGAAGGTTAGTGCTGAAGAAAATGAATATGCTTTTTCTTATGCAGTGATCTTTGTTTTTTTATGAGAGTTTTTGCTAAGCATTATACTTAATTTTCACTTGATAAAAAATATGTATCTATCTCCTGCACAGCTGCTAGAATATTAGCAAATAATACAGCAATACGCTTTAAGAAGTTCCACCAATGAACAAAAGTTCTGATCTATTAACTTTATACAAACCTTTTAGAAAATTATAACGAATAATATGGTCTTTGTTGTGACAAGAACCGGTTTTGTTACATTGAACTCTTCAGTCATTACTCCAGCATGTTTACAAGTCCATTGACTCCCTTGCAATATAAGTTATGAATTTATAACTCATCACAGTAAAAGACCCTGGGCAGAACTCAATTTTAACACTTCTACCTCAGAAGTCCTCCTCAGTCCTCATATATAGCAATTCTTTTGTCTACATCCTAGAGCTCTCTTGATTGCATACAATTTTGCACATCATAACTTGACAAACCACATGGAGATTTTTTCAGCGTGAGCACATGTTAATGTTCATATACCAGACAATTCAAATTTAATTTTCAAACAAATGTTCCTCTCTACTCAGATGAAAACTCCCTTTCATTCAGAAGTCCCACCAAATACCAGTGTCATATCGCATCTCACATGTACCTTCAGACTTTGCTGAAAATAACTATTGCTATTGAATATGCCTTGAAATTTATTTATTTTTTAATAGACTTGTAAACTATGAGAAACAGCATTTTTCACATTTCTGTGATGGCTTTTTAGTTTCAAGGATTCATATGACTTGGAAAAATCAGGAAACGTGATCCAGTACTTCTTCCCTTCATTGTGTCTAGGACTTGCAATAGACCATAGGCAGAAAGAGCATATAGGAGGAGAGGAATGCTTGAGGAAAAGAGAGGGCTCTTTCGTTTCTTTACAAATGTCATATTTGTGTTGTAACTTCATTTTCAGGAAACTCAAAAAGACCTTCAGCTTCAGCAGAGCAGCATTGACTCGACCCGTGAGAACCTCAACAGCCTGTGTCGCAAATACCATTCTGCAGAGCTGGAAACTCTTGGTGGCACTGTCACTTCATTAATAAAGAAGTATGAAGCTGTGAATCAGCTCTGTTCCAGAACACAGGCCAGCATGCAAGAGTCCTTGGAAAAACATTTCCTCCGTGAGTCTTCAGACTTGTTAGTATGAGCCATTAGCCCGCAGCCGTGAATCATTCTGGAGTGTGCCAGAGTTTCCAGTGATGTCACTTGCAATTACAACTTTATTTTTGTATGGAGCCTTTCAAAAAGTCCTGTTACCAAATGTTCATTTGATACGTGCTATGAAACAAAGCATTTTACAAAAACAGAATTCAACTTTAAACACGTAATATACATGTAAGGCAAGCTCAGCTCCACCTTTCTTCACTCTTGGTATACATCTCTAGTGTATACATATCCTTTGTGTATTTGCTATAAAGAGATGTATATAACCAAATGGAGATGTTTATAATGTAAAAGTCCCCATCTGAAGTATTTCCTGGGCTCCCTGGATAGTCAGTGGCAAGAAGTAGGCAATTTTTAATCTTATCTATTAAGATATTAATCTAGATATTATCTAACATTAAATTGGACATATCATAGACTGAAAATGCCTGTTTTTCTCCCATTGACTATGAAGGGGAACCTACTGTGACTGTTCAAATTTGGATCTTTACAATGGAAACATCTAACGTTTTGTGAAATGAATCCCACTCCCCAAGGTCATTGAAGGCAATTAGACTCATCCTGTTAGATTTACATGCTGTTCCTGAAGGATAAAAGAATTGTGGAAGACAGCTGTATAGTATGGTGGATAATGCTGTTTCTTAAAAAAATATTCTCTTCTCTATACTTTTTTATTAAATAAGATTCTATGCAAGAATTCCAGGAGTGGTTTTCTGGTGTGAAGGCTGCAGTAAAAGAATCATCTGACAGGTCTGGAGACAGCAAAGCCATAGAGGCAAAGCTACGTGACTTGCAGGTATAGTGAACAAATTAAAAAAATAATAACTAGCAATTTAACTATATGTATCCAATTACATCTCTAAAATAATTTGTAGATGCTATCATATTTATTGTTTTTGTTTCTGAAAAGGTAATGTAAGAATGGTTCAGGACAGCAATATGTCTTGTAGAGGAAATACAGTGGAAACTGTATTCACTGTTCTGAGAGATCAGAATTTAATTTCTGGAAGGTTTATGTGTAACTAAACTATTCGTGTTTCTGATTTTTAATCTTTTTTCCTTTCTTTGCCTTCTTTCTCTTCTTTTCCTTTTCCTACTTTTTCTTACACTATTGCTTATTCAATCTTTCAGATTAATACTGATATGTCAAAGCTTATCTGTGTAGATTTTTGATGGGACAAAACACAAACAGCAGACACCTACTGCAAACAGCCCTAATTCCTGAAATGTATAACATCTTCAGGACATGACTAAAGTATCCAGAGAAAGACAGGACTACCTTGGGACCAAATAATAAAATTGATCTCTGTGAATTGTAGCACCACTTAATAAAATTTTATTTGAACTATCTGCTTAGAATTTTTTCCATAGCTAGACATGGCTCTCATCTTGTTGGGGAATTCTGACCACTTCTAATAGAAATATTGCTTATCTTTAGTTATTAAATGTTTAAACTGTATTCTTTCATTACACAGAGTGTGCTGGATTCTATTAGTGAGGGACAGAACAAGTTAGATGCTGCCTGCAAGGAAGGAGAAAGTTTGTATGCTTGCTTACCCAAACCAGTTGTGAGTCATATTCAGGAGCAAATAGCAAAGTCTAACCAGAACTTCCAGGAATTCCTCAACCAGTGTCTGAATGATAAGAAGGCCCTGGAAGCTTGTGCCTCACACCTGGGAAGGTGAGTAATACCAGTAGTCACAGTGGACTGCATGAAATTGTCCGGCTGCAGAAATACAGGGCACAATTTGAAACGATTTCCAGTTACTCTATTCCTGTTTGCTTTTTTCTTTGGAAATATTTAAGGGAGAATGAAGTTCTCTGCTAAAAACAAAGCAACAGGTCTTGCTCCAAAGGTATTGATTTGGTTAAAGAATGGAAGGTCAGGATCATATATGTGGAAGATCTGTGTAGCTCGTGCAATCCTAAATCAGCAGTTGGGATCTCAGTAATTTAAATGCAATTTCCTGGAAGGAAAAGGTGTGATGAATTTTCAAGTTCTGCCCTGGGGTTTGAAGATAGTATGCTTTTTACACAGCATGCATCTGTCCTCTCCCATTCCAGATGGACATATTTCCTAAGGAGCTAATAAGAAAACACTCATAAATTATTACTTAGGGCTGGAATTTTGGGAGTTCAAATATTTTTAGGTGTAACTAGACTCAAAACTGTTGCTAATTGAAAGCGAAGTTAGTGTAGCAGTAATGGGCAAAACAGCAAGATGAGATGGTGTGCCTTCATGTAAGGAAAAGGTTTTCAAACTTAGGGCCAGAACTTATTTTGCTGAGTTCTGAGCGCTCCAGATTCCAGTTACGTTCTGTTGGAGAAATTGAAAGGACAACACTGCAGGTGTTGTAAGTGTCAACACTGAGTAAAAGCCCCTTTTTACCCATCTTTAATCTTAGACTAAATCACTATAAGGATTTGGAAAAAGCTTTCTTTTTATCTGCCTTTATTGAATCTAGTAATAAATAAAAGCACTGTCACTTTAAATTTTGGAGGCTTCTTTTCTCACTGTAGTTCCCATGATTTTGCTGGACGTTTTCAGAGAGTTGCTGAATATTTTTAGATTAGTAGTCACTGTGGAATTATGTTTTGTGTACAACTGTTATTCTCAAAGCATGAAGTTGATACCTAGCTTTATTTTTCTGGTCTTGTGAATATTGAAAGAACTGACTTAACTTCTTACAAACTTTACTCTACCTGAGAAATATTTTTAAGGGAGTATTTATCTGTTCTGTAGCTTTGAAGATCAGCACAAGAAACTTGGTCTGTGGATACATGACATGGAAGAAAGAATAAGCACAGAAGCATTAGGAGAGAGCAAACAGCTTATTCCTGAGAAGAAAAAGGAGGTGCAGAAAGTGGAAAAGTTCCTGGAAGAGTTACTGAATTCAAGGTAGTATGAAATACCTTTCCTAAAATACTCTCACTTTTTCCTCTGCTAAAGCAACAGTGAAACTGAACTGTTGGGGTAAAATGTGTTTGTGAAAGATAGAGAAAGGTGCTGCAACATACTCCATGAAAAGAGGCTGAATCCAGATACTTCCAGTTTTAAGGAAATTGGAATTTGAAGCCAACTCCAAAATTTAATGTTGATACATTTGTCATTAAGAAAAGCTTATCTTACTTCATTAATAAATGGAAACTGGAAAATACCACCTTAAGAAAAAAAAAAATCTTAAAAATATTGCTTGTAAAAGCAACAGTAAAAATGACACATTTAAAATTTGCTTTCTGTCCTGCAACACTCAGATCCAACCAGGTTAGCAGAATCCTCTTTTCCATATAGCTGACTTTATAAAAGAGCTCAAATAACATCCACATTGGCCGTGAAATCTTTCTAGAATCCAGACTTAGCCAATAGATGATGAAGTAATTGCCTTTTTTAGTACGCTGTGGTTTTTCAAATTCTTTTTTTATTATTAGGTTGGTGAAGATAGAACAGAAATAGTAGTCAGTTGTTCAAGCCTCACAGCACGCTAAAAGGAAACACCCAGTCTCTACCTATCCCCTTGAGACTGATGCAAGACGTTTTGGTCTGATGTAAATTCCCTGTAATCACAGGGTATCGGGAAGGGTGATCCAGCAGATTGAGATTAACTGAGGCTGTATAAACCCAGAGTTTTAATCCCTTTTACTGAACCTTGTACTGAACCCCAGTGTCTAATCCTAGACAAATGGCCTGTCCTTTCCATCATGCCTTCCTACCTGTCAAAGACTATAAACTTCTCAGAAGCTTTGAAAGGTACAAAAAGGTAGCAGTTCATATAGAACTGGAAAGTCTGACAGCTGAAAAGAAAATTAAGTTAGCTTTTAATTCAAATGTGCAACACAAAGATTTCAGTGTGATCATTTTGAGCACCAAAATCTGCAAGAAATGTCACTGTACCCAAGTAAAGATATTAATCAATACACACTGCTTATGTTTCCTTTCAGTCTCTCCCAGTTAATTTTTCTGTAAACTATGAACTCTAACACTGGTGGAGTAGGTGATTATGTCAGCAACCTTCATAATTTCTGATAGTTGCTGTAACAATATCATATGCTTTCTGAAACTGATTTTCAGTCTCAATGTTTTGTTTCAGAGAATCTTTTGAAAAGCTGTCCCAAATGGCACAAACTTTAAATGAAGAAGGCCATGGTGCAGGGAGGGAAGTGCGCCTGGCCTCTCAACATCTCACCAATTATCAAAACATGGTCAAAACTGTCAAGGAGAAGCTGCGAACATGTCAGCTTGCACTCCAAGAGCATCTCACTTTGGAGGAGGCATTGCAGAGTATGTGGTCATGGGTGAAAGAGGTTCAAGATAAACTGGTGTCATCAGAGAGCACTGTTGGTAGCAAAGCCACACTAGAGAGACGACTGACACAAATTCAGGTAAAGAAGGATACAACTAGAGATTACATATCAAGGTTAATATTGGGTGTGGGCCACATCAGTGGAAAAAGAATTGTATTTTATTCTTTGTATTTTATTCTTTTGTATTTTATTCTTTCTGCAGTTATGAAGGAGAGGATTAGAATTTAAGGTGTTCTTGACAAATTGGGAGGTGCAGCATGAAAAACAAGATGAAGTTTAGTGGAGACAGGTGCCAGGTATTACATTTAATAAGGAATAATGAACTATGAAAATGTGTATACAGGTCCAAAAAAGCTTTCTAATGGACGGGAAGCCTTGGAATAATTGACATAGAGAGGCTGTGACATACCTGTCACAGGAGGACTTCAGGAACAGGGTAGATAAACATCTATTAGGAAGGTCATCTGTGTAGGAGATTCTGCCATGGGCTTTCTTGAGATTTCTTCTTGCTATATGGTGCTGTCTTTCTGTGCAGTGCTTGACCTACTCATTATCTACTGCAATGTGAGCAATATTTTAGGATGACCAATGCAATGAAATACCTGTATGGCTGTGGGAAAACCTGCTGGATCACTTGCACATAGCAAGGGACAGGCACTTACAAGAAAAGGTGCCTAAGAACTCCTACTGGCCATGGCTGTCAAGGATAAATGATCTCAGAGAAGGTGGTATCCACTGTTGAAAGAATAACAGCTTTCACCTCTCAGCAGGTTGCATTTGATGTTTTGACTTATTTTGCCTCACAGGAGATCCTCTTACTCAAAGGTGATGGTGAAGTTAAGTTGAACATGGCCATTGGCAAAGGAGAACAAGCACTTAGAAGCAGCAATGAGGAAGGACAAAAGGTGATACAAACTGAGCTACAGACGCTGAAGGACGTATGGAACGACATCATCAGCACCTCAGTGAACTGGCAGAGGTAAAACTCCCTGGAAACACTGGTCAGACCCTGCCATCTTTGCTTACAAAGAGTGGTACCTCACAGCATATAGGAGTCCATTCATTCATTACTGGTATGTTAGGGAAAAGTTGCATCATCAGAGAGAATCAAAATTGCCTGGAAAAAATACATCCTTCTATAAAAAAGACAAGTTGACCCTATCAGATGAATCAAATTTCATATGAGATGGTACTTGATGGTAATTTAAAAATAAATAGAAATCATACAAATTTATACAGAGAAAAAGCAAGAAAGGGCTTTCTGAGTTATTGAACCTGTACTTGGGCAGGACCAAGAACATCTGACATATTTATCTACCTTTTCCTTACAAAACTCTAGGAAGGTTTCTCAATTCTGTCTTTCATTATGCTTTTTAATTAAAAAAAATCCTAATATCCACTCCAAATAATCTTTCTTGCAAATTAAGTTGATTTCTTCTTGTCTTAACCTCGGTAGAAATGGAAAGTTTTTCTTATTGCCTGTGTGAGACCATTTTACATCTTTGAAGGCCTCCATCATCTCTGTTCTGGACAGACTGACTTTCTCAGTACTAATACTTTCTGGACCTCTTTCATCCTTGTTTCTTTTTCAATAGATTGCAGACTATCACTAGTTTGTCTACATTTTTCTTAAAAGATAATAACTGAAAGTGGGCTGACCTCTTACTGTATTTGAGACCTTATTAATTCTGAATAGAGCATCAGTACTTTCCGTTTCCTTCATACAACACTCCTCTTAATCCACTCCAGAATGAGGTTTTCCTTTCTTTGCAATAGCATCATATTGTTGAATTTTGTTTACTTCTTTATCCAGTACTATCTCCAAATCATTTTCCACAGTACTAAGCCTAGGCAGTTATCCCCAATTTTGTATTTGTATATCTGGCTTCTCCTTCCTAAATAAAGCATTACTTTCATCATCAAATTCCATCTTTTTAAAATTTCTGTTAAGAACATCTGACATTTAAATCCTGTCATCCAACTAGCTGCAGCTGCTCCCTGGCTGCTTTCATTTCTGGGTTTTACAAGCACTCTCTGCTCCAACGTCCCAGTCATTACCAGGTAGAAATGGGCCCTTGGTGAACTTCTGCATGATCCTACTTCCTTAGTTCTCTAATGAAAACAGAGTTTTCCCTGCATCAGAAAACTCATAGATCTGCATCAGAAAGGTCATAGAACTGCATTTTAGATAATCTGAGTGCTAGGGTATCTGGATCCTAAATATCAGCTGTGGGAGCCATGATATAGGTAAATTGGAGTTTATAAATTGAAAGTGGTGCCACTTTCTTTCTTATTCCAAAATTGTAATACAATTATATGTAGAAAACTATAATGGGCTGCCTTTAAGGTTTCACTCTAATTTCACCCAATTTTTGTCATAAAATATTATCTAGATGAGGCTAGACCATTACATTTTGAAGGAAATCCTTACTACACTTCATGTCTGTCATTAAGTCCAGTGGAATGAGAATTACATTCCTCAACACAAATCCCAGAGAAATCTGGTGGACTGCTACAAGGAGCAATATATAGCAGAAAAGAGTATTTCTTATAAATTGTAAATGAAACTATATAGAATTGATTTGTTCTTCCAAAACTTGCCAGAATATCTCTTAATTGTCAATAATTTTATAGGCTGCTGTACATTTTATTACTCTGATCATAAAGAACTCCAGTTATGCCCTGTATTTTACTTTGCTGGATAGACACTGAAATGTGCTTTTCATTAGTCCGAGACAGACAGATTGCTCATGTAACGTGTGATAGGGAAGCAGTTGTATCAGGTTATATGTAGTAGCCCAAAGAACACAGAAATTCTAGAATAGCTTGCTTGTAAGTTGACATAGAAAACTAAAGCAAGATGGGGGAACAAGAATATTCTAGACATATTATACATGGCTACAGACAGTGTAACAATTAAGGTATAAGCAGGTTCTTTTTTTTCAGGCCTTTCAAAAGTTCTCATCTGTACTGTGTTTGTTTCTTTTAATGTAAGCTGCCTAGAGTCTGTTATTAGCCAGTGGAATGAATATCTGGAAAGGAAAAACCAGCTGGAGCAGTGGTTAGAGAAACTGGATCACAAAGTGGACCAGCCTTTAGAACCACAGATCGGTCTGAAGGAGAAGTTTGCTCAGCTGGACCACTTCCAGGCTATTGTTTCTGAGATAGAGGATCACTCTGGTGATTTACAGCAACTCATTGAAAAAGCTGTGGAACTGTATGAAAAGACAGAGGATGATTCTTTTGGAGAAGCAGCTCAAGAAGAACTAAAAACACAGTTTAATGACATCACAACTGTAGCTAAGGTAAGATAAAGGCAAAGGCCTCCATTTCAAGTAAAATGTTTAGATATCTGTATATAAGGCTAAAATTTTGATTTTCATAATTTTTTAGTAACTAAAGGATTGACTGTGTTTGAATAGTCTTGCCTTTTGTTATGGTTGAGTCTAACAAAAAAGTTGGGTGTAGTTTACTAAAGTTCACTGGAATGCAAAAAAAAGTTGTTTCGAATTGTAATTGGTATGGTTATGATTTTTGAAGAATGTAGGGCATATATTTTCTTCCTAGTTTCATATATACAACCATATTTCTGACATTCTTCCAGATTTACTTTCATCTAATTCTTTTTCATTCATTCCTAGCACTTTTTTTTACCTAGAAAGGGAAGAATGAAATACCTCCCTGAGCAGAAAACGTATTGTCAGAAAGATATATGCCTGTGTTTTGTGGTGTTTCAAGCCACTAAGAACTGCACATGCTATACAGGTATTCTGTTTGGTTTCTAAGAAAAGACATGGGAGCTCACCGAGACCTTCTGCCAACCAGATCGTGACAGTGACACTAGCTCTGAGTTACAATCTCCACCTTCTAAGCTAATGGGAAAGTTTGCATCAGGAAGAAGCCACGTAGTAACAGGCTAATGTGAGATTGAAGTAAACACTGTATATAAATTCAGTAATCTGATGGAAGTGTGATTTGAGTTTTCGTGTATTGAGAATAGAGCTGATGGCCTGTAGGTAATTAATCAATAGTCTATATAAAAAAGATTACCAAAGTAAAAAAATAAGTGGAAGATCTAGCAAATTATCTGTTAGGAAAAATGTTAAATCTAGGGCATATGAATCTACTTCTTCAGTAAAAATCTGCATTTTTCTTACTAAACTTGATAAAGGAAAGTCATTATGTGGAATCATGCAGTTTGGGTTTGGATTTGTTTTTTTTATTTGTGGGATAAGATATACTATTATTGTCATTGCTTTATTGCTTTAAACATAGACCATAGATATTACAGCCCTCTCAGATGTATCTAGTCTGTGATTACCGTCTATTCACACACTCTTTAGTTTTTATGATGAACTTCTGCTCTCTTTTTTTAATCGATATAGTAAGCTATGAACCTGGTTTCTAGAGAATCAGTGCAGTTTCATCCTCATATAACTCTACTTCTTTCAGCGGCGTTAAATCTGGAGCAATACAAAGATTACTGCCTCACTCAATACAATGCTTTTAAACTGGTGTGAAAAGAGTAGCATAAGTGAGTATGGCGGTATTCTCCTAAAATCAATATGCATCTATAAATTTAATTTCTTAAGCAAGAAAGACAGCTTTGCAGTCTTTCGCTTGGGAGAGCAGCACTGACTGCAACTGGTAGAAGCCACTGCCACCATAAGAGACCAACTGAAGTTGCACTTTGCCTCCACTCTCCCCCTCTACTGGTGCTATATTTTGGTGTGAGCAAAGTAAACAGGGGTGTGCGGTTGCCTTTCCTGGGGCTCTTTTGCTTCACTAGGAAGGTATCTATTTTGTTTAGAGTCAGGCACATGTGGACATTTTCTTACACTGTTGTTGCATAAAATGCATTAAGATGTAAAAACTCTGAGGATTTACTTTAGGTCATCTTTGTTTAGCTAGTAACCATCCATTGTCTAGCTGGTCTGACACATTCTGAGAAATTATGATGATTATTTTCAGAGGGAACAGTAGGGCTTATTAATCTAACTTAATTTTTAAAAGCATTAGTTGAATGTTGAGTTATTCAAAATTAAAAATAACTGGAGATTAATTCATAAGTGGTTTAATGATACTTAGATCTAGATTAGAGTATCCACACAGGAGTAAAAAGCTATTTGGTTAGCTCAGTTGACTTTTGGTTATTTTTGATAAACATTCCTGAGTGTTAGCTCACAAGAATATAAGAACAAATCTACTCAGTCAGACCAAAGACAAATCTAGACCAGGACACTATCTCACCTTTTCATAGTAAGGTAAGCTGGCCCCACTTTAAGCTTACATTGAAAAGCTAAGATGGAGCCATGAAGCTGTCATACGTCTGTGTCAGGGAAAGCATCCTCCAGGGCTGCAAGGCAGGTGGCCAGGGACAGCCACCACTTCTAATCTGATGGTTAAAAATGGGACTCAGTACCATAAGAACCTTTTGCACTTTTGAACAGCAGAAGTCCTCCTTTGTGGTCTTTGTATGGGACATCTCTCTGACTCTGCTTAGCATTTATAGAGACTTGGTTCTTCTAAATAAGAGCTATGTTTCTGGCAGCATGCTGCTCCCTGGGAGGACCCATGGGTGATCTGTAAGACCCTCTCCAGGGGGTATTGGGAAAAGCGTGCCAGAGTTACCCAGCAGCAGCTTTGACTATCATCTATTAAATGATACATTTTGTGTTAAAGGATGTGTTAAAGTACATTTTTGCATACATTTTCAGAAGGCTTCTTCATCTTTTGCTGCAGCAGAACACACATGTCCACACCAACCTAAACCAAACCTTGTGCAGTGTAGCACTGTGTTCTGCTGCTATAAGCTGTGCTCTATTCAGCATTCAGATGGATGCTACAGTCAGACCAGCACTGCATGCTTAAAGCCAGGACAGTATTTAAGCACTTTAATGGTCTTTTTTTTTTTCATCTGAATGATAGGAGAAAATGAGGAAAGTAGAAGATATTGTGAAGGATCATTTGCTATACCTTGATGCTGTGCATGAATTCACAGACTGGCTCCATTCTGCGAAGGAAGAGCTGCACCGCTGGTCAGATGCATCTGGAGATACATCAACCATACAGAAAAAGCTAGCCAAAATCAATGTAAGATAAGTCAGCTTTCATGATTTCATCTGCAATTAAGACCCTATGCTCTAAAATAGGCCAGAGCCAAAAAGTTGTGGGATCTTGTTCTTTGTGTATTTGACATGGTGATTACATTTCAGTGAGCTGAAAGCAAGCTTTCTAAGCTATGTTTTGTTTTCACCTCCCTTTCCATATTAAACTGATGGAGTAAAAGTACAGTCAGACCTGAGTTAGCTACAGCACACATGGAAACAATTTGCAGGAGCGGAAGCCCAGTGGCATCACAGAAAAATGTGGCTTAGCTAATTAATGAATACTGCTCTGCCCTCATCCCTGAATATGCTTTCTCCATGAGCCAAGTTGTCTGAATCAAAGTCAGAAACAACCTTTCCTGATTTGCATGAATTGGAGATGCATAAAGCAGTGCAAGGATTGTTATCCCCAAACCCGGTGAAAATGTATGAGTTGCCTCCCTGTGTATGCTCTCCTCCTTACCCTGGCATCCATTCCCAGGCATTTGAGTCCCTAAGCAAGTTACATATTCCTGAATGCAACATTAAAGCAGACTGCATGTTTTGCTCGTGCCTGACGTTTTCGTTCAGACACTCACACTAGCAACATTTTACTCTGCTCCCAAACATGAGCGTGTGGGCCAGTGAACAGACTACTATACGAAGATTCAGGATACCCGAGATCAAACTACAGATTTGTTGTACACTTTTGGATAGTTTTCAGTCATCTCCTTTGTGCTCAAACTCCCCATGTATGAAACAGGGAAGGGAGGAGATAGTAGTTTCTAGATCGTAAGACTAACAAGAGAATAAATAACATTACTCTGGCAGGCAGAGTTTGGGATGATATTTATATTCTCCAGCTTCTTAAACTGAAAACTCCCAAAATTCCCTTGTAGCATGTGTGAGATTGAAATAGGACACTGTAGAAAGAATTCACTTCTGGAAAAAAAAAAAAAAAAAGAAAAAAAAGACATGTGCAACCAATTATGGCACATCACGGGTAGGCTGCAAAACGCTTTTTCTAAGCAGCACAGTTGTGTTTTTAAAACTGCTATGAGCAGCTACCTACCAGTGTTTCTTATGCAACAGAGCACAACAAAGCTGTTATTTTCCGCATCTTAACCTAAACAGTGTTTTCAGTGTCTAGAAGAAGTTCTTTCTCCGCTAAGCTTATGACAGCTTCGGAGTGGCTCTTCGATCAGCGCGAAGCCCGCACACTCTCTTGACCGAGCCTTATTCTCACCCGTCCTCCGGCGGCCTTTTGCCCCCCGGGCGCAGCCCGGCTGCGGGGAAGGCGCTGCTGCCGCCGCCGAGGCCGCTGCCGGCCGCGGGGCGCGCCCCGCGCTGCCCCCGCCCGCTCGGGCGGACCCCCCCCGCCCGGTGATGGCGGCGGCGGCTCTGCGGGTTACCATGGCAACGTCGCCTTGCAGGAGCTGGTAGAGTCCCGCCGGATCGGCGCGGGCCGCCTGGGCCGAGTGGAGACGCTGGCTCCCGCCGCGAAGCGCAGCACGGCTGCCGGCGGGTGCCAGCTGCTGGCCGCCGAGATGCAGGCCCTGCAGTCGGAGTGGAAGCAGTGGGAAGAGAGCGCCTTCCGGAGCCAAAGCAGCCTGCGGGATGTGCTGAGCCAGATGGCCCTGTCGGAGCGGGAGTTCGCGGCGCGGGTCGCGCAGCTGGAGGAGGCCGTGCAGCGGTTCGGCGGGCTGCTGGCCGCCTGGTCGCAGAGCCTGGCCCCCCGCGACAGCCAGCACACCGACGCCGAGGTCGTGGAAAGCTGGCGCAAGGAGAAAGTAAGGTCACATCTCTTTTCCTAGCAGTTTTTCGGTTGTAAATGTACAGCTACTGTGGGCAGAAAACTTCTGCCAAGCGGGACTGCCAAGGAGTAAATAAAAAAATGTATTCGTGAAGGATATTTCTATGAAATCCCAACTTTCCAAACTTTTTTTGTAACCGTAATTGTAGCAAGCAGCGTTTACAGAAGGCGTTTCTCTCCTTGGCCACTGCTGTACAAGGCTTAGCAAATGCTGCCTGGAACTTAGATGTTAAAAACGGGGCTCGCCTCTGAGAAAGTGAAGGAGCTAGCACACCAGCTCTCAGCTTCTCTTCCAAGTCACTCAGCGTTTCAAGCCAGAGTGGCACTTGATCAGGGAAATGTGAAGCATTTCCTGAAAGCCAGGTAGGAGCTGGAGCCATTTCTTACATATTATTTGTCAGGAGTGTATTGAGCTTATACTTTCCATTTCTTGAAATATCCTTCACATCATGCACGTTGAGATCTTGTCCAATATTTAAAGAAGTTATACTGGAAATTGGTATACTTGCTAATTGCTTTGCTGTGGAACGCAGTGGAATTTAGAGAAATAGAGAGGTTGCTTCTGTTCCTTATTGTCTTCTAGCAAAAAATTCCATGTGTATGATGTATGACACACACACATTATATATAAAAATATATACATATTTTCACAACAATCAAGATATACGTTTGTATGTATCTCAACCACTGTGAATCACAGATATTGAGAAAAAATACAGAGTATTTCCCTTTCAGGGTAGTGTTGCAATAAAGCTCTTTCAGTAAAGGACGAACTTTCTGACCCCTTGACTGAAGAAACATTCAGAAATCCCAGAACACCTTCTCTTTGAACTGAGATTATAAATCTCCTCTCTGCTGTCTGTGCCAAGTTACTTCTGTGGCTTCCCCTTTCACAGAATTCCCTGACACAGATTTATGGAACCTGCTTGCTTGAATGCCAGTACATATTTGTAGGAATAATAAAGCTGACAGTATGTTGGTACAAATACACAAAGTCTTCCGTGTTTATATGTTTTTAAAAAGGAAAGGAAGACATGGAATTGTCATCAACATACGGCAACAATTACCAGACATTTTTTAATTTATAAATGGAGAAGTACTAAATTCAAAGGATATTGCTTTTATAAGTAGTATATATACTGTGCACGTACTGTGGCTTTATGTAACAACACCTTATTTAGATTAGACAGTTGTAAACTTTGGCTAATGAGGAAAATGCAGAGGAATCTCAAGACTTACTATGCACAGCCCTACTATGTAATTTTATTTATAGTTAGGGGAAATGTGACCGTAATCCTTCCATTTCTGGACCCCAAGAATAGGTCCTATTGTGAACGTAAAATAGCACTGCAGCTTTCCATTTCCATTGTCTCACAGTGATTCTGTTGCCATGTAAGCCAAGGTCATGAATTAAAAATGCATTTCCTAATTCTCAGAATTAGCAAGCTCATTCTGTTATTCTATTATACTCAAGCTCTGTTCCTTTAGGTACGTGCAACATAAGAGCAACAGACCTTGTACTTGGAATTCAGCAAATTATTTTGGTAATTTTCAGATTCAAAATTAAATCCAAGTGGCTGCAACCCTGCTATCCATACAGTGTTTCTGTATGGAAAAATGCCATAGTTAAATGTACCCTGTTTTGCAAGTTAATGTTCCTGTTTGTTAATAGGTTGTGCGTAACGCTGTATGTCATCAGAATCTTTTAGGTTATTTGAAACTGAAAAATTTCATTGAAAACAGGCAATTCTAACCCTGTGCTACTCTTAGGACATGTTTTCTTTACCAAAAAAAAAGCTGTTAGTATTTCGTTATGGTGATTCCTGCTCTATACAATTTGTGACATCCTGTGTTTAAGTAACGGCCATTGTGGTGTTATTCCTAATGCTTTCAAAAAAAGTCCTGTGTGTAGTTTAACATAAAGTAAGATAAACAAAAAGTAGTTAGTTTACATTTTTTTTCTAAGCATCATTGCTATTACATAATTACTTAATTCAAATGCTGCTTTACATGGCATCGAATCAGACTGGCAGTCAGACTATTTCAAGTATCTTTTAATTATGGTTGAACAGATTTCTGGTGTATGAGTGACTCAAAGCAGATAAAGTCCATAATAGGAGCATGAATAATGTAAATTACAGGAGTCTTGACAATATTTGCTGTAGCAAAATATTTTTTCATACTCATAAGAACACGTGAAAGTTTGTACACATAATACATCTGAAATGTCTCTAGATTTAATTTTACAGGGCTTCCCTGTCATCTATTAATGCAAACAGATTTCAGTAATGTTAATATAATCAAGCTGTGATTATGGTCTAAATCACTGTTATTCATAGCTAACACATGCTTGTAGTTTTATTTTTCTCAAAATGGATTATTGTGGTTTTTCTTCCTGGCAGTTCAGGTACTACAAAGAAGCAATATATCTCTCTTTTTTTTTACTTGCTCAGAAATGCATGATATAGATCTTAAAAAGTTCATTTCACAGCTCTGCAGACTTTATCAGGAAAAGGTATATGAAGCAAGCACAAAGTTGCTTGTGGGCAGCAGGCACATGAGCTTAATCCCTGGCTTTTGTCCATTTTCTGTTTTTACTAAGTCTGTTGATTGGTTTGCTAGACCCTTGCTAATATTTCTTTTTACTTTTCATTTACATAAAGGGATATCTCTTTATTTCAGAATTAGTTAATACTTTATGGTGAAAAATCTACTCAGTGAGCATTTTTATCTCTGTAATGTAGATTGTGATATTTTGAAAACCTTCTGCATATATTTTCATGTACATCATTTGTACCTTTCCTGAACATTCAATTTTGTGCTGATAGATTATTACAAACTGTTTACTATGTATATTTTCAATCATCCTTTCTTTTATATATTCAGAAACATGATTTGGGGACTTCCTTGTCCCACTTCCATGTCCCCGTTCAAATCTGTCTTCGCTGTCATATGATCTGTTTCTTAAGTTAATATTGTACATTTCTTCCAGATTGGCACTTAGATTTAGCCAAACTAATCCACATGGGCCAAACACTCTGGCCTGCCTGCGCTGCAGAACCTCTGCTGTGGTGAATGTAACTAGCTAGAAGATTGTCTTTTCTCCCTAGTAGTTTAAGAGGAATGCCTGAAGAATTTAGTTTCTAGTGAAACAAGGAGCCAAGTCTGCACTGCTCATTATGCTGGAGTAGCTGGCGGGATTCTGCAGTGGAGATGCTGTGGACGTCAACAAGGACTGTTTTTGTTGGAGCGGTTATCACACCTCTCCCAGTGACGTAAGCTAAGCCAACAAAAGCATTTTTTCTGTTGGCTTAGCTGTCTCCAAAGCAAGAGTCTTTCCAGTGCAGCAATGACAGGCAGTAACCCATTTACTCTCACAGGATTGTGAGCAGCTGTACTCTTACATTATGAAGCCCTCTGCGAAAGAGTTGAAGCGTTAAAAGCTTTGTGCGTAAATTAATTTTTTGGTTACAGCTCAAAACAGTTTTTATTGAACATGCTAAACTCAAGCTAACAGGCTAATTATATTTATATAAGTAGATATTATTTGCTGTTCCCTAATTGTACGTACCTTTATATGTATAAGGCTAACTGACAATACATAGCTCATTTATTAGAATGAAATTTATGTATTAAACTGTTCTTTGAGAACATTTTGAGCTAGTAAAGTTGAGGCTTCCAGAAATTTGGTCTCTAGAAGCTCGTCATTTCAAATAAGCTTCTCCTGGTTTGATTGCTAAAATACTCTTGAAAGTGAATGTGCATAGATCATAAATGAAGTTGAATTTAAATTCTGATAAATTTTGATTCAAAAGATTTTTTTTTTCCATTTACTCACCAATATTGTTTATTTGTTTTGTTTCAACAGGAAACATTGGATGCTCTGATAAAGTCTGAACATATGACAGATGAGATCAAAACTCAGTTGAATGATCTTTGTAGATTTTCCAGAGATTTGAGTACTCATTCTTCAAAAGTTTCAGGGTTGATTAAGGAGTACAACAGGTACATATTCATCTTGTTTATAGTAATCAATCGTGGGGGGGGGGGGGGCTGAGCTGGCTTTTAGGGAACCGTTAATTAGAATTTTAGAATTAGAAACAGAGGTATACAATGGTTAGAATCATTATTTTGATTTTGGTGTCAATAGGGGTTGTAAAAAGTAGCAATTGAGTTTTTTTTCTAAAAGCCAGGCTATGCCACTGAACTCAGCTGAAATTAATGTATATCCACACCTGACCTATTACAGGAGGAATCCTTGTAAGAAACTGTGAGGTAGCACTATGGCTTATTTGTCTGAAGGAGGAACAAGCTATACCAGCTATTTAAGATCTTTTTCTTAATTTTGTCCTTCAGTTTACTCTTCTTTGACTAGCCGGTTCCCTGAAACAGGGGAGCTAGCATTTGCTTGCTTGCTTTCTCTCAGGTCACTCTGGCTGGTTTACTTGGGAGCATGACACCTGTATTTCAGACACAAGATTCTGTTTTCTCTTGCAGGGGGTTACAGCTTTTGGCTTCTGTAGCTGCAGAAGGGTGTGAAGACCCACTTCTAACGTTACCCTAACCTTACCATTGTATTTCAGCGAACTAAGTAATAGCATTGTCACCTAACAGAGTCCTGTCTTTCCTCCCTCCCTCCCTCAATCTCTTCTGCTTCCCTGATGTGATAAACGCAGCCTCTGCCTGCAAGCTTCAAAAGGATGTCAAAGCAAAGAGCAGATCTTGCAGCAAAGGTTTCGGATGGCTTTCAGGGACTTCCAGCAGTGGCTGGTCAATGCAAAAGTCACCACAGCCAAATGCTTTGACGTGCCTCAAAATATCAGTGAAGCTTCAGCAAGTCTGCAGAAAATACAGGTAACTCCATAGCAGAAAAATATTAGTATAAGGGAGAACCAAGCAGTTTCATATAAAGCTTAGGTTGAATTGTTTGGTTAATTACTATTTTTTTTAATGTTGTTATTGTCAAGACTAAAGGTGACTAATTACAAGGAAATAAACACTTACTTTTTTCTTTTTCAATCTAGTTTGTTTAGTTTAATTTTTGGGCTACAGTTTGTGTGTAGTCATTGTCTCTCACCGTAGTTTTCCTTGGTTGTTTCTTTTTTACAATAGGAAAAAAAAAAAGTTTTTAAAGTAACAGAGTACTGTAAAATCAGAACGAGATCAGAATTGGGACTTAGTACCTGGAATTATTTCAAATTTAATTATTTTTCCTCATATATGAAAGTAGAGCCCTTATAGTGGAAGAACAGAGTTAAAATGTATGCAGTACAAGCAGGCATTTAAAAAGTGTATTTTTCACAGAAAGCTAAAACAAGCCCCAAAAACTCTGTGGAAAGGAATGTCAATTAAAAGTTTATTTTAATAAAGCAAGTGAAAGAAATACTTTTACAAATAGTATATAACTATAATTTCAACCGAAAATAGTCAAATGAGAATTACATAAGGAGACTATTAAACCTTCAGTTAGATAGTGTAACGGAAGAAATTCATATCGGTTTCTCAGAAAATACCAAAACCCAGATCACTTCCTCCTTCTTTTGGTAAATTCACTTTCCCTTGCTTAAATGGTTTACTTAAAAGCGTAAACAATACTGTATTAATGTATCAAATCTTTGACTATCCCAAAATGAGAATATGTATAGAGGAAATATCGGGGGAAAAAATCCTAGTAGTTTTTGACATTAAATATAAGAGTTTTAGGAAGGGTGTTTTTTTTTTCCAACAGTGGTAAGATTTTTTTTTCTTTATGACTGCAGACTTTACTTTGTTCTCCTCCTCCCTGAAAGCTGCTTTAGATGAAAGAAACTTTTTTTGACATGCAGTAACTGCTTTAGGACTTCTAGAGATGTCTTGGTAACGTGTACAAACTTAAAGTTTTATTTTTGTTAAAAGCTAATATCTGTCTGTTAGCACATTTGACATCATTAAGTCACAAGGCAATTACATCTTTGATTTTAATATAGCCAGAACTTGAACCAAGTATCTCAAAGCTAACAAACTCTTTGCATTCTCTACTAAGACCTCTAGTGTAACACAGAATCAGAACCTGACTCAGTAATTTTTGTATCAAGCCTGTTACTTCTGAACATGGACGTAACCTTATGATTATGGATATAAAACTATTTGTGTATCACATAATCATGATAGTAACGGTTTAAAATATTGGTATTTAAGACTGCTAAATTCCTTTGAGTCCTAAATGCTCACAAAGTCTTTTAATAATTACAAGTTATAAGAACGTTATCCCAGTACATTGGAATTTAAAAATCTGGCTATTTCCTTACATTTCTGTAATTCTTGCACATGCGTTTTTCCGCACACTTCTTGCACACCAGCATTGTGCAAGATTTCTGTGAAGAAAAATACTTTCAAACAGAGAAGGTAAATGAGGGATGCAGAGGGATAAATGACACAGCTTAGACGTTGCTCAGGGTCTAAGCATCAGCCCACTCCCCTACATGCTTGTTGGAAGTCCAGTGTGGCCGTCGCCTGTGGGCAAGGCTTCGGTCCTGTGCGTGCCTCAGAGTGGGCGCCGGCTCCTGCTGTTACCTGTGCCAAGGTACTGGTTCCCTGGAATGAAACTGTTACCACTTTCTGTACTGTGGAGATTTAACGAAGTATAACATCCAACTAAATGACCAGTAATTGTCTCATGAAATGCAGAACATACAGGTAATCCTAGAGTCTTAATATATGCATTATTTAGATGCATGGCACTTATGGATTAAGAAGCTGTTGTCCCTAAATCCTGTAAATATGAACGATATTAAAATGGAATGTACCGAAAAGTGAGTTAGCATGTTAACGAGCAGAAACAATAAACTCTTATCCCTGTTAAATTTTCTGGGAACTTGCCGTTGACCTTTACTGGGACCCAAAGTTCACCAATTAGCTTCTTTTATTACCATTTTTAGGAATTCTTATCGGAAAGTGAGAATGGGCAACAAAAACTAAACCTGGTAGCATCCAAAGGAGAACTGCTGTGCTCTGTTTTACCAAAGGAAAAGGCTAAAGTTATCCGGGACAAATCTGCTACTGCTAAAGAAGATTGGAAAAATTTTATCACCACCCTCCACCAGAAGGAATCTGCATTGGAGGTATTGAACAAGTCACAGAGGGGAAAGATTGGATCTAAATTTTTTCTTTGTTTTTGTTTCAAACAGCACAGTTTAGATTTCATATATAGCTGTAAGTATTTATGATGTGACAGAACTAATAAATAGCTGTTTTCAAGAAGTCTCATTCTTCTGCTTACATTTTACTTTTGTTTACTTATATTCTTATGACCTGATTCCACTTTGATTTAGGTGGAGTGTTTCATGCAGAAGGGTGTCATTCAGAGTAACTGAAGGTAGCAAAGACAGCAGTTGCTCAAATTCATTAACATGAGTCTCATCAAATGTACTGGATTACTAAAACACATTTTCTTTTTCAAGGACTGGTTTAGCACAGATTTCTGACACTGTTGATGGTTGAATAGTCCCAGTACAGTGGGTAAATGTTGTCTCTCTTACTGCAAACTGGTGAAATGTAATGATTTATTTAAGCAACTTTTAAAGTAAATCCCAGTGCCTTTCTCTGTTCAGAACTCACAATTCAACCAGCAGAGAAGGTGAATATCTTAAAAACATAATCTCTTTTAAGGTCATAGGTTTTAAGGTCAAAAGGTCTTAGCTGGAAACCCCTGCATAGCATAGGAGAATTAAAGTTCCTAGGCATTACCGTTTCAAACCAATGCTGCCTAGTCAGCTGAGAAAAAGTTTACATACATTTAATATATTGTGTAGGAAAACCTTTCAAAAAAAATTCTCAGGTAGCAAGGACTTACCTTTCTTTGTCACAGGGTTGCCATGTAAAAAAGGTGTCCTTAGAGGTTAATCTTTTTGAGCCAAGCATTTTTCAGTCTCATAGGCTTAGTTTTTCATTCTGATGTTTAATTTAAGTGATAAGGCTATAGCTAAAAAGAAAACTAAATCAGTCTGGGGGGGGGGGGGAATAAGTAGGACACAGGAACTATGCTGTTCATGTTTCTATTCCATAGGGATTATTTCAGATGCTCTTTTTTTAAATCATGCAGAATAAGCCTACAAGAAAAATAAGCGGGTACTGAAGGAATGCCTACATATGCTTTTACGCACACGTTTTTATAACCAACATTTTACACTAAAAAAAGAATATAATCAGAAATGATCCCCAGGATTGGGTTGAACTTAGTCATACATCACCTAGGAATAGTGGCAGCCCATTTAAGGAGGGGTGCAGTGTGAATGACTGCAGTCAGATGTTAGGTAACTCGTATCCCAAATTAGCCTTTCTTGAGACTGCCTTAGCTGTGTGAGTTAGACTTACATTGAGTCAAAGCTCATAAGATCTGTAAAGCTTTCAGTTCAGAGGAAATTTGCTTCAGCCTTCCCTCAACTGTGTAGACATATGTGTAGACATATCCTACATTGTTGCCTCTATTTTGCCTCTTAAAGAGGTGCTCCCTCAGACTTTTCTTTCAGTGTCTGTTTGTGGGATGGGAAGGAGCACAGCAGGTGTAATTTATTTTGAAGAGTTGTGTAGCATTTGGCTGCAATTGTATATCCTTTTTGTGCGCTTGATCTGTGTGTTGTGCATTACAGTTACGCAGTGGGACTGTTGATAAAATCGTGCATGTCTTCGCAGAACTTAAAGATCCAGATGAAGGACTTTGAAGCAACTGCTGAGCCTCTGCAGGAGTGGCTGACCACAACTGAGAGGATGGTACAAGGAAGTAGCAGTCGGCTCCATGATCTTCCTTCTAAGAGGAGAGAACAGCAAAAGTTGCAGGTGACTTCTTATAAGCCTTTTTAACACAGCCAGACTTTCCTGTCCCATCCTCCTGGCCTCATTGATTCCTCACAAAAGCTTGATCATTCTGGCATCCTGACCTCTAAATAAGATGAGAACTGGTTTCAAGGATTGCTGTTGATGATCCTGTTCCATCAGGTTTTGCATCTCCACATTTCTTATGACATGTTGCTTCATTGCTGTAGCCGTATGGTGTGCCTTTCTCAGCAAGCTTGCCATATGTCACTTCTATTTTTCTTGGGGCCGTCATGCTTCTCTATTTCCTGCTTTCTTGCACCCACTCTTAATATTAACGTGCTTGTGCTTTACAGTCTGTCCTTGAGGAAATAAGCTGCCACGAGCATCAGCTCAACAAGCTAAAAGAGAAAGCTCAGCAGCTGTGGGAAGAGCAAGCTGTCAGCAAAAGCTTTATGCGCAGAGTGTCTCAGTTGTCTTCTCAATATCTTACTCTAAGCAATCTGACAAAGGTAATGCACTCAGTGTATGTGCTTTTAAGCAGTTCATTTGATGTATGTGGGGAAAAAAGAAAGACTGAAATGTGAAACACTGCAGTTGTCTCGATTGTCTGCTCTGTGGTATGTCTGAGCTATCTTGTCTTTCACACTGACTTTAAAGAGTGGGAAGGACAGACCTGGATAATTCCATGGACTGTCAACAAAATGGAATTGTGATTTTTTTTTTTTTTTTAAATGTGTTCTGATTCAAAAGTAAACTCCACCTGATTATACATTAATCAGGTTTGATTTTGATTATTTCAAGCATTGAAGACATTTGTTTTTGTAATAAGTGGCACCTGAAAGAAATATTTTTCAAAACTTAGGGGAGTTATTTTTTTTAGAAAATATAGAATACAGAAACGTTATTACTTCATTGCATCCTATAATAATGATTAATTATTTGCATTGTCAGCATCTTCATCTAAAACTACTAGATGTGTCTTCTAAAAAAATTACCTCTTAGGCTGCTTTTGCTTTTGAAGGCTTAAGGGGACGCATAGGCCAAACTCTAAAGCATCAGGCTAAGAACTGATAGTTTAACCTAACTCTGTTTTGCTGAGTGGTGCTTGACACACTTCACCATTTAATAGTTCTACTATCTCTATTGTGTAAACAGATAAGAAGGTCTTCGTATTAGGACTGTTATTTTTCACAAAGTTCCACTCATGAAGGAGGCTTGATATTGAATTAGGCTTATAGTTACTACAGTAATGAGAATGATTAAGGATATAGGAAGTGTGTTATGGGATAACAATTCAATTCAGAAAGTATTTATGTTTGGGCAATTGCTAGTTTGTTAATTTCTACTTTTTCCTGTGGAAATAAAAATTATAAAGCATATCTAGAGCTATATGACTTACTGAAAATGATTGTTTACGTGGCCATAATAAATTTTCATGACTGCACAATGAGAAAGGGAAAGATGTATGAGTTACTAACATTGGCTTATGTGGACAGAACTTGTAGGAGATGTCAGGATGAGAAGAAGGAAGCTGAGGCAGAGGATACATATGATCCAGCCTATGAGGGAAATCCTGAAATTCTTTGGATAGCCGTGGATGCTTGAGAAAGATCCCTCTCTGTAACTTCCTAAGCATGTTTCACTGGCTTGACTTTAGTTCTCTGTCACCATGTGAAATACACTCTGCTCTGTATTCCTGTTCACCTCAGGCCTTTTAGCAATGTAACTTGAGCATTTATTTTTGATTCGTATGAGTGTCGGTAATTTTTCAGAAGAATGGTTATACCAACGGGAATCATTGAGGAAAACAGGTTTTTCTTTTCCAAGTATCAACAAAGTAATGTTGCTGCAGTGGCATAGCTTCACAGGCTTAAATCTGTCTTGTGCATTGACAGATTTCACAAGTTATCTTGAGTTGCAACACTGAAATGGAGTTTAGGTGTGGTTTACCAGATGTTTAAGAAAAAGTGAAACCAGAAAACTGTCATCTACTTTGGATGAGAAGAGACAATTAGATGAAGCTTTACATTTGGAAAACAAAAAAAGGCATTTCTGAAATTTTCATTTGTATATTATGTTTGGACAACTCATCTGTGTGTGTGTGTATGCAAAATTGATTCCATGCTCAAGTAAGTGTACTTGTAATTATCAATGTATGAAGAGAATTTCTGAGTATAGTTTATGAAACTCATTCTAAAGTCCATAAGTAGGTATGAGGAATAAGCATCCTTTGAATAGCTACTGGTGCTAATTGCTGTATGAATTGCAGGAGAAAGTTTCCAGAATGGATAGGGTTGTAGCAGAGCACCAGCAGTTCTCGCACAGTGTCAAGGACCTCCAGGACTGGGTGGCTGATGCAGTTCACATGCTGGATTCCTACTGTCATCCCACTGCAGACAAGAGTGTTCTGGACAGCCGGATGTTAAAGCTGGAGGTATGGAAGTAATAGACTCCAAAACCTGCTCTTTTTAGATCTGTAAGAAAAATGCAAATATAGGATACTTTACTTTAGTTGCTGCATATTAGTGTAACGACTGTTGTCGTTCAGACACTAATTTTCAATTTACTCAAAAATAACTCCTTTTATAGAGGAAAGAGCTTATTATTAGAAGTTTTCTCTAAGAAGGATGTAGGGACCTTTATGACATGGAAAACTGCATATATGCAAATTCTTAAAAAAACTTAAAAGATGATGTGTGGCTGCTGAAGGTTAAATGGAAGAAGTAGGATATTCACTTCCATTAGTTTAATATATTATTTCCTAGATCTTCTAAGTAATATGGATGAATCAGAACAGCTTTTCCTATAATTGTTTGCTTTAGAAATGGTGACTACAGTTAAGAACACAGCATCTATTGATATCACTGCACAAAAGATGTTGAAGAGCAGTACTCAGAAAACAATACATTTCACATTATTGATGTCTCAAATTTTGAGCCGTGGCCACAATATGGAGAAGTCCTCAAAATTATAAGGCTACATCAAAAAGCAAGAGATTGTAGCAAAATGCTAAAATTATGTTTTGCCTTTTGCTCGTTGGGTCTTTCACGTTCATGCTTTCAGGCTTTTCATGACTTTGCATAGTGTTAGAAGCTGTTAGTTTGCAACTGTGCAGCTCTAGGAGCTGAAGTCTCTAAGCTGACGTTGCTGATCGTCTGCTGAGTTTTTATGTTGGTACCTTTGTGTTGCAAATATATCCTAGAGTCGTAGAACTGTATTTCAGCCCTGTGGAAGAGTTTTATCATCACATGTTGTTTTCTCTATGAATAAATCCTCCTGCTCTTCCATCTAAATGACATTCCCTTTGGAATGTCAGCTTTTGCACCCAACAGTACCTTCTCTGATACACTGTAAGTACCTGCACAGATTCCAGGAAAACTTCCCAGTCAACTAAGATTTTTTTTTTTTTTTAATGGCCTAAACCTACCCTTTGAAAGTCAGTTTTTCCCTTGTGATGCCCAGCTGTGAACCCCACTGTCCCTCTTCCAACTGACTGTTTGCACAAGCTGCTAGATTTGATCAGTTCATTTTCCAGTAAAGCCGGTTAGTATGTTCATGCCCAATTAATGATAAAAATAGAATAATATCCGCTCACTTTTTAGGGACTACTAGCAGTGAAACAAGAAAAAGAAATCCAAATGAAAATGGTTCTGACAAGAGGAGAATCTGTTCTGCAGAATACTTCTCTGGAGGGAGTACCAGTGATTGAACGGCAGTTGCAAACCCTGAAGGACAGCTGGGCTTCTCTTCTGTCTGCTTGTATCCAGTGCAAGAGGTAAAAAGGGTATGAGGTGCAGAATGGTGCTTAGCAATAAAGCACTGTCAAAATTTTTGAAAAGTTAATTCCCAGAGTTTTATTATTACAAGAGTCAAATTCATATAAAATGACTGCATGTGCCTAGCAGGTCTAGAGGCCTGAAGTAACACATCATTTGAAGTAGCAAATGGGGAGGAAACTGTGAGGGATCTAAGCTTTGTTAACACTTATTGTCAATATACTCCTAAAAGTGGATTCCGTGTTCATAATCTTGTTGTAAATTTTACTTTGAGTTGCACTTGATGCCTTGAATTGTTCTCAGAAATGAGAAAATCTTGTTACAGACATTAATGGTTGCTCTGTCAAGATCCTGTCTGGCTTTCCACTTGGTAGCATTTCACAGAAGGTACTGTAATTGCAGTGTCCAATAGTGATTCTCAAAGTGATAGAATAAAGAAATACAGGGGAGAAAATGCAGCCCTCTTTGGTGGAGCATCACTAGTTGCAAATATTTAAATTCAAAACAACAAAGGTAATTAAACATTAGAATGTAGCAACTTTTCAATCTATGCAAAGGGATAGAAGATTTTTTATTCTGGATCTTATGATTTCAGTTGCATTTTATTTACTAAAGCTAGAACACGTCAGCTAGCTACATAACTTACAGACCTCCTTAATATTCCAAGTTTGTAAAACTTAATTTCTCTTTATCAGCCAAACAGTGCTCCTAGTTAAAACCTGTAGAGTTTTAACAGCTCTGTCTCAGACTGCTTAGCTTGTGATGTATCTTGCTTATAGATATAGTCTAGAATAACTGTATATGACTATATCTCACTGCTTAAATAGCATAAGAACCTCCACTATCAAAACAAATATGTATTTTTAAATTACAGTCAACTGGAAGGAGCTCTCTCCAAATGGACAAGTTACCAGGATGATGTTCGTCAGTTTTCCAGCTGGATGGATAAAGTAGAAGCAAGTATGAATGCTTCTGAAAGGCAATATGCTGAACTGAGGGAAAAAACAGCTGCCCTCAGCAAAGCAAAGGTGTGTTTGCTTTATAACAAACCAGCAACAAGCCCGTATTGCCTTAAAAGCAACAAAAAAAGCTGAATGACTGCAAGATTAATCTGTGGTCTTGTTTTAATGCTGCCCATTCATAAATGTGTTCTTCTCCTTCTGTTTTGCAGCTACTCGGTGAAGAGGTGTTGAGTCACAGCAGCCTGTTGGAGACGATTGAAGTGAAAGGAAGTGGGATGGCTGAGCATTATGTCACTCAGCTTGAACTTCAGGACCTTCAGGAGCGGTATAAGTTCCTCAAAGACAGAACGAGGGTACAGTTTTCCTTGATACCTCTTGTTTTGTTGGCAAAAAGGAAAAAGAGGAAGTCTTTTAATTGATCATTTATTTTACAGATAAATGAGGAGTAAAAGTTTAGGGACTGTAACAATGTAACGGACAGTTATTAGTGTGATTTATCTGTCTTCCTGTACCACTGAGCTACAGATCTTTTCAGAAAGGTTCTAAAAATCTGAATCTGAAAAAATCATCAGGTGACTAGTCTGAGGAATTCCGTGTCAAAAGTCTCTTCAGCACAGACATGATTTTAACCATTGTGACTGAAAAGTTGGAAGCATCTCTGAATCTGTGATTTGCATAAATGTATGTTTTGCAATAAATGCAACCAGTCAATCAGGTAATTCACAAATGATTGATAACTACAGAAGCTTACTATTGAACACAAACCTTATTAGCAAGTAAACTGACTCTAATGTCAAAAGACCCAGCATGATAAGTACTATGTTTACTGATAAGTGTTAATATTGTAGATCTGGAAAAGATTAGGGCATAGACAGACAAAGTCCAAGATGGGTTTTAATGTAAGATATAAGATAAAGAAGAAATAGTAAAAGACCTGGTGTTACATTTAAAGCTAGTGATTATTATTTCCAGTTAACCCAAATTCTTCTGTGGTAATTAAATAATGCCTAATATATGCTCAGACAGGCAACTTTTTTTCATGACAGCAATGTAGTAAAATTGAATTTTGTTGTCTCAATGATGTCTTTTTCCTGTGGAAAGGGCCAAAATTCAGTTTTTCAAAGGCATAAGTGATTTGCTGTTCTGTGGTACTCTCTTCCACAACTGCAAAGAATGCAATGCACTGTCTTTCTTTGCACCTTCTGTGAATAAACTCACTCAGGATCACCAGAGAGATGAGTAAGTCCTGGGAAGTGCTAGTGAATACCTACTATTCCTTTTAGCATGGGCGTCCTCTAACCTTTGCCTTTTTCTCATGCGCAAAGCTATACAGACTGCCTGTATTTGCTAAGCTTGAGCAACAGCATGGGAACAATGAGAAATGGATGGTAGTTCACAGAGGCAAGAACTCTGTACCTCTTTCCTCATGTAGCAAGAAGCATCCCTTCTTTTCTTCCCACCTAATACCCCAGATGACTTTGGTCTTCCCCACTCCCAACTGTGGTGATGATGTTAAGTGTCAAGAGTACCTTCAACCCTTAGAAAGAAATTCAAAGTTCAAAGCAAATAGCTGGAAAGTAAAGAATGGTCAAATCCTTTAATAATCCTTTGGCCAGGTGGGAAACCTGACAAGCTTCCACAAGGGTTTATGGCCCAAGCCTGAGCAGACCAAGACTTGTAATTCTCTGCAGCCACTGTCAAGACAACTACTCTCTCTTTCCCTCTTCCCACTGCTGGGTGTGGACAGGCCTTGTAAAAGATTGATAACACTCCTCTTTTCTTCCTTCCTCCCACTGCCTAGACCCGTTAGAAATAGGTAAAGCAGACAGGCTGCTGTTTATGAAAGTGTTTTTCTTCTCATGTAGCCTGCCGCCCTGGGATGCAGCCTGTCTTGCCTCCATCCAAACTCAATTCCCCATTCCAATCATTTCGCAGAGGATGTGAATTACATGTAGTATACTTTTCTTGCGCTTAGAAAGACCAGTCTAGTGCTAATATATGACGCTTTTCCTGCTGTGCCCCAGATATGGTAATATTTTAGTGCTGGGTTGTGAAATTACTGTATCTTGCTCACCCACAAACACGGAAGACTTGCAGCCTGTTTCTCACTGTGTTCTGTAAGAGCTGCCCGCAAAGGACTTTGGTAGTCTTCAAACCTAAAGATACTAGATACTCTTAATAGAAGATTATTATTCCATTGGCAAAAAAATTCACACAAAGAAAAAATATGCAATTTCTAAGCTCATACTCGTACTAATCACTTCAGTAAAGTGAATTTAAATTGGTATAAAAATTAAGCAGGTCTTTTCTGTTAGACACTAAGGTGTTATTTAAGTGATCCCACATCAAAACTTCAAATCCCAGCAGTCACAAACTTACTTGAAGAATCTTTGAGGATAAGTATCTATATCCCCACATTTGCCCCCTTTTTCCCTGTCATTGATCAAACCATCCTCAGAATCCAAGTACTCTTGAATTCTAGGAAAGCTCAGCATCAGATACAAACTTTTCACCTTGATGGAAGTCTGGGGTTTATGTTTTCTTGGTTTGATAATACACTAACATATATATACATATATGTAAATATTTTAACAAGCAGGAGGCGGTAACAAAAGCTGAAGGACTGCTTAATTTACATCAAGAGTACCAAAGAAATCTGAAGACCTTTGAAGTATGGCTGGAGAAGGAACAGGAAAAATTTGACTGCTTATCACATCTTGATGGTGATGCCCAGAAGCAGGAGGCAACACTCCGAGACTTACAGGTACATAACGTTTGACACTGTAAGTAAAAAAAAAAAAAAAAAAAAAAAAAAAAAAAAAAAAAAACCTGCATGTAAAAAAATAGACTAATACTAGTTATCAGACAAAAATTCCATCTCGGAATCACATTATATATAAGTATTTTGCTGCTCAAAAGTGGTTCCAGTAAAGTCAGTGGAAACATTATCACTCATTTCCAGAAAGAAGGGTCAGGTCTTGAATGAAATCTCCAGGCATACTAATGCTTTCTTGCAAGTACTGAATTTGTTTTAGATGTTGGCCTACCTCTTCTTTTCCCTGTGTTTCATAGAATATCAAAAGTATTCTTTTCATTGGGTTTTCATCTTTTATTGCTTACAGTGCAGATGCATCTACTTTCAGGCAGTTCCAGTCATGTAGGCTAGCTCCCATGGTGAGGTGGGAAGGCTATTACTGAATCATTTAAGTGACAGTGAAGGGTGAACCTATAGTACTTCAGTAATTTCCCAGTTATGATCTTAAGCTGGTTTAAAATACTTTCATACCTGTTGTTGAATTAGCAAAAGGTCTGTATTTGAATTATGAAATATTTATTACTTTATTCAGGATACTGAGAAGGTCTTTGTATGATCAGGGACTCTGTATGCATGTCTTGTTATTATAGTTTACTTTACAAAAGCTGAATTCATTTTGAAAATCTGAATATATATCTCAAATATAAACTAAGACAACACACAACTGTACTTTGTTAAGGTAATTTCCTGGTTATGTTTTCTAATCCCTTCATACTTTCTAATCAAGTTCTATTAAGCATGAAAATGCCACACATGTCCAGAAGAGGGTATCAAGAATTGTTTTGGAATGATGTCTCAAACATATGTAAAAATAAATAATTTGTTCATTTTAAAAGATTGAAGCTTCACCTTGTTCCTTGTTTTTAAACAGGTTCAATTTTAGAATCAGTCTTGCAGTCTGCTTGCCACAGTTGGAAAGTTTTGAATTTAAGACTGTGCGGAATGGACTGCATCCATCCCATGCCAGCTCAGGCAGCTGATGTTTCAGAACTGATGATGAACTTAGCAGGAAGGGAAAGAATTTTCTCCAATTCACTTGTCGATAATAGTGATATTCAGTTTGCTTTGTAAGCGAGCATGCCATCATAGGTGTTCTTAGAGATAGTGTAATATGTGTTCAACCATAGATAACTAACGGGAATATCTAGGTAATGTGAGATAACTGCTTTTGTGTTAAGTAGAACCAAGGCTTTGTTTGCCACATGTGAATGTAGGGTATGTATCCATAATTCTGCCTTTACAGGAGCTGCAGGTCCGCTGTGCAGAAGGACAAGCATTATTGAATGCTGCTGTCCATGCCAGAGAGGAGGTGATTCCCTGGGGCATTCCCCAAATAGAAGACCGAGCCCTGGAATCCTTACGGCAGGATTGGCAAGTTTATCAGCACAGGCTTTCTGAAGCAAGAAGCCAATTAAATGCCACTGTGAGCAGACTGAGGTCAATGGAGAAAAAATTTCAGAAGGTTAATGACTGGCTAACAGGTCTGGAGAAGAAAGTTGCTATCAGGACTGGGAGGCAGTCTGGTAGAGCAACAAAGGAGATGCAGCTTCAACAAATGAAGGTAAAGAATATAGTTAAGGCATTCCTTAAACAAAATACCATGTGAGGTTTCCACATCAGTTCCTGGTTGCACTGTGGAAATCATAGGAAGCATTGCAGTTTATTCTGAGGTGGTGCCTAGAATGATGGATCCAAGAGAGTTTCGTGCCTTCTGGGTCCAGGTTCCTCCCATTTTACTGGTAAAGGCGTGGCTATACCAATGTTGAAATCCCATAGGGAGATCTGGAATTCATACGCTCTGTGGTATATCAAGGCATAACTGAGGAAAAAGTTGGTCCTGGCGTGGGAAAGTGTTAATGTTGTAACAAGAGTAACAAGAAATGTGACCAACTGTGTTGTGCAGTCTCTGCTGTGTTGTTGTAATAATTCTCCTTTAGTCACTGTAAGGAGAAGACATGGTTCTGAATAAACACAGGAAGCCGATTTGAAGAGATTCAAGGTTATGCTTTACAGTCACCATTAAAACTTCAGGCAAATTTTACAGGAACTCCAGGTTGCATTTCTATTTTTTTTTTTTTTGGGGGGGGAGGGAAGTAGTATTGAATCTATTATAATGAAATGCAGTCCATACGGTATGATAAAACTTCCAGCATGTTCATTACTTTAACCTGTTAATTCTGTTTTTTTTTTTCCTGTTGTAAATCCGTGTTTACAACCATGTATTTGTTTTCCTTTTCAATGATTTCCTGACATAGTTACAAATAAATTCCTGTTGTATTTAAGATGTTTGAATCAGTCATATAAGCTGGATAATGTCTTTGTCATAGAATTGTCATGAAGAAATTACAGTCTACAAAGATGATGTGGAGGAAGTTGGGGTATTGGCTCAGCAAATACTAGAAGAAAGTCTCACTGCAAGTAGAATGGGAAACCAGGCTACGCAGCTTACTTCTCGCTACCAAACTCTTCTTCTTCATGTCTTGGTAAGTAATGAAAATTAATTCATTGTAACATCATAAATTGTCAGTTAAGAAGCGAATATAAACAGACTTTCTTAATTAGACTTTATCAGAGTTTATTCATTACTGTAAACTCAATAATATAATATTCATATATACGTTCATATATATACACACACATACATGTAGAGTTCATTGAACTAAACGTATTAGAGAACCATTATCGGGATAATGCCCTTTCAAAAACATTCAGTGTTAATCAGATGTTGTTACTGTCTTTTTTGGCAGTTTCAGGAAAGAGATTTAGAATTCAGTATGTTTGAATGCTGAACGATCTTTAGAGAAATGTTTTCAGGTTATCACTGAAGCACATAGGTACGGGCAAAATTTAAATTGATAAGGTACAGTCTTCAGGTCACTTTAAGGAGTAAGTGTCTCATAGTACCATAATCACAAATCACAATTCAAATTTCAAAATATAAGTACCTTTTCAGTGTTTAGTATTAACTCAGTTTTAACATTAGTGATTGCTGTATGTACACCCTGACAAGATCCCAATGGGAATTATTGACTAGATATGAATGAACTCAAAACCTATGTGTTTAATCTTAGTGTATCAGGTTTTATTCATAAACAGCAATTTATTGTTATCTTTAGCCAATAGCAATGATAAACATCTGTTTCCTCCCCTACCCTCCATATTTGTTTGAAGGAGCAAGTAAAGTTTCTGGAAGAAGAAATACGCTGTATGGAGGAGTCAGAATTGGCTTTCAGTGCTTACACAAATTGGTACGGAGCTACTAACAAGAACTTCAGAAATGTGATCACCAAGTTTGACGTGGTTGATAAAGCAGCAATGGAGAAAAAAGTGCAGAAACTAGAGGTACAGCTTTCTTGAATGCAATTTTTGTTTCTGTTTGCCAAAAAGAGGCTATATTTTAACATGCATCTGAACAGCTGCTCAAAATTCTGACTTAGCTTCTCTGGGCAAGGTGAATAGGATAAAGACCACCCAGTATAAAACCTTTTTGTTCTCATGTCATATATACATTAGATGACAGTTTGGTTGTTGAGGTTATGAATAGTCCTAAATAATATAATCCTATCTTTCCATAAGGCATGTTTGTATGTGTTTTGTTTTAGGTTGAAACTTAAAATAAATTCCCCTCGCAAGGCATCCTGTCATGTATATTTTATACCAGTATGCACTGTGGCAAGAAGTGCTTCCTATTTCTCCTCATTGAAATAACTCAGTAGCAAAACTCACGTTTCGTCTCAGAGTTGTAGATGAGTTTTTCATATGTCCTGCAGCTTAAAGATAATACACTAAGGGAAAACTTTCATCTATTCCAGAATTTAGAGTATGAATCCTCTTCTGATAGATCTCAGTTTCTGTGTTTGTTCTGCACTGGGCTTGTGAAGATAGAAGTCTTTGCTTTTTCTACTTCCTTCTAGTTTACCGCACTTTAACTCCAGGCAATTTTGTAATGAAAAGTCCATTCAATTTCCCTAGCAATTCCTTTCCTTAGCAAAATTTAAAAAAAAATTAGTTAGCCTCTGACTGATAATAGAACTACAATGAATTAAAAAAAAAAAAAAAAAAAAAGAGGCAAGAGCTTGCATACATTTTCTGTTAACCAACACTTTCTTCACAGCTGCTATTGAGTGATATGGACATAGGCCACAGTTTACTGAAATCTGCCCGTGAGAAGGGGGAGAGAGCTATAAAGTACATGGAAGAAAATGAAGTTGACCAGTTAAGAAAAGAGATTGGAGATCATATGGAACAGTTGGAAGAGCTGGCTGGCTCCATCAGGAAAGAGCACATGACTTCGGAGAAGTGCCTTCAGCTGGCAAAGGAGTTCTCAGACAAGTACAAGGCACAGACACAGTGGGTCACAGAGTACCAAGCCATGTTACATGTCCCAGCGGAGCCAAAAAGTGAACTCTATGAGAAGAAGGCCCAGTTGTCCAAATACAAGGTAAAAAGGGGTTATTATATCGTTGTACTCTTGAATTGATTTTGACCTAGTGACTCACAATAAATACTCTGATCCAGGTGTCTGTTCAAGTTTCCTCAACAGATGTATAAGATGTCTCTGATCTGGATGTCCAAATCAGCATCAAAGTGAAAAGATGCATGATACCTGCCTCTATGAACTAGAGTGAGCACCTGGATTTGAAATATGAATGTGCTAATAAGGGTTCCACATCTGAAAATTTCCTGTTACGGAGCAAAATTCTTTTATGAGTGCACATATAAGTAATTCCATTGATATCAACAGAGATAACTGCTGTTTAAGCAAGGACAGAAATCAGTTGGTCTTTCTTCACTGCAGACATTGCCTCTATTTACATTGGCTTAATCAGCTTTCTGGTTAAAGCTGAATGTCCCAGCTCAACTGACATCTAAGACAGTCAGCTGCTATGGCCTCCTCTGTTTTTAGTTAGGTTTTTAATGAAGTGTGGGGTTTTTTTTTTTCCCAGTCATAAAAACAAGTAGAAAAATTGACAACAAACCCCATTGCTTCTCTTAATGATGTTTTTGTAAAGTACTCCAGGATTACAGGTGTTTCATAAGATGTGTACTGGATCTGACTGGGGTAGAGCTAACTCTCCTCACAGGAGCCCATGTAGTGCTGTGCGTTACATTTGTGGCTAAAACAGTGTTGCTAACAAACCGATGTTTTGGCTATTGCTGAGCAGAACCTGCACAGCATCAAGGCTTTCTCTCTGAAACTGCCCAGTACCCCTCGCCAGCCTCAGTACTCATAGTATGTCATAGCTGTGTGCTTGCTTTCTATGCATTTGGGGAGCTAGTATCTCACTGTCATTTGATAGATGCTGGCATGTGCCACGCTGTCTGAGCTAGTGGCACAATGGCATAACAGATCAGACCGCATACTCTTGAGAGCAGTGCCTTACGCACTCGTCTGCATACTGCCTCATTAAGGGGATGGCTTTGGTGATGCTTTCCCACCTATTTGCAGAATTTGTTCCTCTGAGCAAGTTTTATCCCTAGCACTTGCCCATTCACACGTATTAACTCCCTCTTCTTCACCAGTTCCAGATTATCAGCCATGTTACTAGCCACTCGCAAAAGGAGCAATTGCTTTTAGGTGGCTGCAAAGTTGTTGTCTCAGGGCATGGCTGAGAACATGGTCCTGTACTGGTAGCAAAGCTCTTCTCATCTGGAAAGGATGATACATACCATGATAGAAGGCTGTGCTTCAGATCAAAGGGAAGACACTGAAATAGATCTTCAGTGTTCAATATATATGTTTTAATTCCTGCTTGCATTGTAGTCCATACAGCAGACTGTTCTGTCCCATGAGCCTTCAATAAAATCAGTGACTGAAAAGGGAGAAGTACTTTTTGATCTGATGAATGATGTGACTCTAAAGAACAACATTCAAGACCTTCAGAGCAGTTACCAGGAACTCTGCAGCACAACAAAGGTAAAAAGTCAGGAAGAAAACTCTAGGTTCTTTCGATTTGCTATGTTTTTTCCCCTCTTTAAAAAGTTGACTATTTGTTTCATGTTGTCATGTCACACCCTGTACACAGAGCCAGTTAGATTTAATTTGGGGGGGGGCAGGTCGGGAGGGGGCGATTCTTGAATACGGAAAGAACTTCTACCTAAATAAATCTAACAAGAGTAGCTGAAATGACTTTTGAGTGTGGCAGGTATTTGTAGCACTAGGGGGAAATAGTGACTAGTTTGTACTATTGTTACTATTTTTAATTGCTTTGAATAGATTTCTAAATACATTATTTCTTGAAGGGACAGCTGCTCTTAAATTATACCATTTTGTCTCTTGTTTCTACTAGATCTCACACAAACCCTGTTTAATCTAGTTTAGTTGTTGAATGGAAGTCACTGAAGAAAATGAACTGCAAGATGGATATAATTTAATTCAACAAGACCATTATTAATTAACATTGATTCATTAGTCCACATGTGTGTAGTACTTTGAAAGATCTAATACTCTAAATACGTCCTAAAGAATGATTATTCCTAAAGCTTTTAATAGGTTATACTCCTAACAAGGATAAGCTCTGCAAACCATGTTAGTACTTATGTTTGACCTAAGTACCTTTAATTGCCAATCCATCCGCCAACAGCCAATGATTTTATTTTTTTCCCGGTTGATTTTTAATTTACAGCTATTCCTCTGATCTGTACCCCAAAACTGATATCTGTTGCATTAGATGTAATGTTGATGACCTAAATGTAGAGAAACTTATGAAAACTCTTTCTTAAAAAGAATAAATACATTTTAACTCAATGTCTACATTCTTAATTTGCCTACCACAATCACAGACAATATGTATGTGCAAAGGCTGTAAGCAGCAGGGACCCAATAGGTCATGTACAGTCTCTCAAACAGCGTGTAATAACCGTTTCTAAGTGAACTTAATGTCAAGTTGACGGTGTTCCTTTTCTTAAAGTAAGGAGATCCTCAGTGTTTTCCTTAGTCTTCAAAGCATGGTATTTCATCTGGAGTGAAAATACTGTTCAGTACCACAGAGTTTATTCACACAAGGAATCCCTTTGATGTCTTCCTTAACAGTCTAATCATGTGAGAGTCCCTCACAGGAATATAAATTTAGAAGATGACTCTCTTACTATGCTTTCAAGCTCTTGGTGGGTTTTGGTTTGGGGTTTTTTTAATTCTTGTAATTACCTGAATATTTAATTTTGGTTATTATGGATCTGCAGGCATACGTTGAAACCTTAGAGGTGAGAGTAAAAGAACATGAGGATTACAATAGTGATTTGCAAGAAGGGGAGAAATGGTTATTACATATGTCCAGCAGGCTGGTCAGCCCTGACCTCATGGAGAGTAACAATCTTGAAATAATCACTCAGCAACTAGCTAACCACAAGGTGGGTTTGCTATTGGGTAAACGTCTTTTATCTGATAAAATAGAATTTTTCGTCTTTGCTTCTCTGTCTCCACTCCAGAGCTCTAGTTATTTGTCATCCACCTGTTTTATTCCTCTTACTGCTAACTCTGTAAATAAGCATCGGTGTCATTAATGCAGTTAACAAATCTACCTTGTTGTTAGCACTGTTTCTTAGATGAGACTGCATCTGCACAAGACCTTTGTTGTACACTGGTCTGAATTCTGTATCAGATTTTTGCTGAGATGTCCCAGGAAATAAACCACAAAAAGCACATTAGGGTCAATTTATTCCTAAGGCATTTTTTGCTCTGACACTTTTAAGGGTAAAAAAAAAAAAATTTAATTTTCAAATCTTTTTTTTTTTTTTCTTCTTCTCCTCCATTAAGTTGTAACAGTTCCTCTATTGCTTTTATTCAAGGTATTGTTATGGTTGCTATTAATGGTAATCATTCACTACATCGATAGTTGATGCTTTCTAGAAGATAAAAGAAAGCAAAATCCAACCCTCCCTACCACTCCCTGAAACTGAGATCCCAAGGGCAAATATTGAAATCTTTTAGCTCGTTGTGAAACTCATTGTGATTAGCATGTTATTCTTTAAGTAACCTCCTTAGATAAAAATTTGGTTCCACCAAAGTCAATGGAAAGAACTGTCTACAGTGGAATAGCTTATGGAATAAGATATGATTCAGCATCAGATTTAGTCCTCATTACTAGACACAAGAGAAGTTGGTGGAGCCCTGGAGAGCATGCAACAAAGGAAGATTAAGGGTAGTCTTGGGGCATAAGCATATAATGTTTACACATTATGACAGTGCTACTGCTGTTTCTGTGGGATATCTATGTACAGACTTTTGACAATGATTTTACAATGAGTATACACTTTAATAGCTTGCCTATAGCAATACACATCGTCTGAAAACTTTTTTCCAAATCTGAAGACAAAGAGTATTTAAGGAGAAAAAAGAAAAAAAAAAAAAAGCTCATTTAAAAAGCTGTGATGCTTTTAAGTTTAAAATATTTCTTCAAAAGTATTTTATCTATTTCTTAGGCTATCATGGAAGAAATTGCAGGATTTGAAGATCGTTTGAACAACCTTAAGAGTAAAGGCGATTACTTGATCAATCAGTGCACAGAACATCTTCAAGCAAAATTTAAACAAAACATACAAAGCCATCTTCAGGGAACAAAGGACAGCTATTCTGCCATATGTAGCACAGCCCAAAGAGTAAGTCTTGTTTCAAAAATGTTTTTATGCCATTTAAGAATAACACGCATTATTATTTCTCCAAGTATTTGTTTCTTTAAATGGTGTAAAATTCTTTCTACTGTTTCCATTAAATTGAGCATACAAGTTACTAATGTAGCACTTCATCATTACTGTGCTACAGTTGAATTCCCCGTGATCCATGCAGCCAGCAAAACTAGCCACTAGCCGCGTATCAGTTCTTACCTTAATCTTTCCACACCCTCACTACCTTCATGTTACACTAGCTTCTGAGCAGCTGCAGCAAGGAAATCGGAACTATTCCTACTTCAAAAACTAGGGAGCAAATCGCACTCTTGATGTCAGCAGTTTGCATACGTACATACGGGTCTTAATTATGTGCTAGGAAATACTCTCTCTCTGAGTAAAACCAGAATATACACTTAAGAAGGGCTAGCAGGGTCATTCTGTTAATCCAATTAGGAGATCAAGTCAGCACAGTCTTAAAAAAAAAAAAAAAAAAACAACCAACCAACCAACAAAAAAACCCCACCAAACAAAACCCCAAAAAGTAGACTTCATAGTCAGTAAGATGTGTAGAGGTAGGTAAAACCTCATACTAGATCAATGGCAAAGAATACAGAAATAAGAGACAACGCTCTTCATTTGCATTTTTATTTTTTCTTTCCAGAAGCCATGCCTCAGATATTGTCCATCATCTCCCCAAATTAGCAAGATGCAGTGAGAGCTTAAGGAGCTTTCATCCCTTGGTACTTTCATGTACATGGGCTAAAATAACCACAGTCTTAATAATTTTATTTGCAGTTTTCAAGGTAGGAGAAGAGAACCAATAGTGGTGTTTGAAAATGCGATGACTTTACAAAATGTTTATTTTAGGTGTACCAGAGTTTGGAACATGAACTCCAGAAGCATGTTAATCATCAGGATACCCTACAACAGTGCCAGACTTGGCTGTCTACAGTGGAGTCAGAGCTAAAGCCAACTACCTGGCCACCTTTCAGCCTGGCAGATGCAGTTAAACAGGTAAAAGTTCAGCACTTGAAAATACTCAGTTATCCTTAATAAAGGGAGTTCAAGCAAGAGCTTTATATTAATAGAAATTAGATACTCTCTCTGACCTTCTCAGAGGACTGTGTAGCCTCATTGTTCCCAGCTCCAAAAGGAATACCTTGAGTGAAAAATAACTGTAGGTGAAAGATAACACAGGGCTTTTGCTGGCTCAGCTTAATGCTTAGAAATACGTTACCTGAAAAAAGTTGACTAATTAGATAAACCTGCTCACATACTCCACAGATGTCTTTAGCAGAGAGGAGGTGTCTTTCTGCTTGTCCAATTGCACATCTGTCTACTAATGTTCCTATATGAGACCTGGTTTCATAGTACCATGGACAGAGAGTTTGTTATCAGGCAATTAAAACAATTTTTCAGCCTAAGAGCATAGAACTGCCTCTAGCCCACATTAGCCATTAAGAATGGTTTCTTTGCTTCTTGATTATTCTTAATAACTTAATGTATTTTACATTGGATTTGTACCTTATTTTCAAATTAAACAGGTATGGTATTAAAAATGCTGGAATTCAGGGCTGTCTCATCCATCATGTGGCTTAATAGAGACCTTGAAATACACAGATGGCAGGTCCGCAAGGGCGGGGGGATCAGGGGATGGCAGTGGGGCCAGCAGAGCAGCACCTTCCCAATGACGTGCAGACCTGCAGCAGACAGGTGAGGAGAGCCATCAGCCACCATCTGGTGATCACCAGGCAAGTCTGTAGGGACGAGGCCAGTCCTAGGTGGAGGCAGGAGGTCAGGGCAGCAAGGCAAGACCAGGAGGATCAGCCAGACACAGATGCACCTATACTGTAGCTCAGGTGAGGTCCATAGGTGGGTGAGGGCCTGAGCTTACATGCAGCTCTCGAACAAGGAGGAGGTCTTCTGAATGCTTTTCCATGGGCCAGGTCGCAGCTGGGCCAAGTCAGGGCTGGCCCTGAGCAGAGGCAGCCCCGAGGAGAGGGGGATAGAGGTTGCAGAGCCCTTGGGTGCACTGAGGGCCCTGACCATCCCTGAGGATTAGGGACTTGTTCCAGTGCTTAACTGTTCTCAGTATGAAAAATATTTTCCCTCATATTTAGGAAGAATTTCCTTGTTGCAGCTTGTCACTTTTCCCTCTAGTCCTTTTTCTGCCCACTTCGGCAAAGAGTTTGTCTCTGTCTTCTCAGTATTGCTCCCACCTGACCCCTACCATTTTAAGTAATGGCAGACCGCAATTAGCCTCTCTTCTCCAGGCTGAATAAACCCAGTTCCTTCAGACCTGCCCAAAAGCCATGTACTACAGCCCCATATCCCCCCAGCCGTTTGCTGGATTTGCATGAGTTTGCCAATATCTCTTCTATGAGGGAAGAGGGAAACTGGGCCAAATACACCAGGCAGAGCCTGACAAGTGTAAGTACAGGAGAATAATCGCTTCCCACAGCTTGCTCTCTGCATTCTTGCTAATACAGTAATTTGGGGTTGCCACAAGGGCACGCTGCTGTCACGTTCAACTTTTTGCCCAGAAGGACCCACCACTGGCCCTTTGTGTTAGGTGATCACTCACCCCTCCTCCCTGGGACTCTAGGAGGTATATTATTGCCCTGCTTGTCAACACTGATGTCATCATTTTCTTTTGGGATGAGGAAACTCTTCGTAGGGAGAGGTGAGCTCATATGGGCAATGTCGAGAGCAAGAACCCTCAACAGTGTTATGTCTGATCTTGGCAATTGTAGATATTGGGGACATTGGGAGGGTTTTGGACGGTATGGGAAAGTGTGTTGTGCCGCCGGGCTGGATTCCCCATGATCTGTCAGACACTGGAGAATTTTATAGGTATGGGCAACATGACACTTTAATAATCAGATAAAGCCCTGCTTCCCATTCACCTTGCGAAAGTAAGTCACCTTGCTGAAACTGGTGCATATCTATCCAACGCTTTATTTATAAAGAAATAAGCTAGGTAATGCATATGTCACTAAGCGCTTTGATAATTGGATAATAATCACTTAGAGTTACTCTTTTCCATAATTATGACAGAGCAGCCTTACCTAATAAAATAGTGTATGTCTACATTTCATCTTTTGGAAATAATAAGCTAAAGTAAAAATACTGAAATGCATGATTGTAATAAAATAAGAGATTATTTCCACAGTCTCAGAGTTTATTTGAGGATTGTATTCCCTCAGGTGAAACATTTCCGGGCTGTGCAGGAGCAGGCCAATACATACTTGGATCTTCTATGCTCCATGTGTGATCTGTCAGATGCCACAGTGAAGAGTACAGCAACAGATATTCAACAAACAAAACAAACGGTACAAGATAACCACAACAACCTGCTTTTAAATCCTATTTTGAGCTTTAACTGCCTCGATCTGTCCCCTTTTAAAAAGGTCATATCGGGTAAAGGTTTAAAGAAATGTCTTTTTACTTTCATCTTAAGTATTTAATTTAGAAATAGTTTTCTTTTTCTCCTTTTTTTTTTTTTTAATTAAATCCACACATTGCTATCCTGGAGGTAATACAAAGATACAGGACAAAGGTTGCTAAAGGTACTTAGACAATGTTATAAGATGTTGGCCTAAAGCCACACAAATAACATTCTGTGGAAGAAAACCTGACCCAAATTATTTGTTTTCATGAAACACAATTCAATCTATTCTTCTCTGTATTTTATTAAAGCTTAGACATATTCTACTGTTATTATTTTTTCAACAGTAGACTGATGTTCTTATTAGGATATACTAAAATATTAATTATAATCATAAAAAATTATAATGGTTCAATTCGTAAATCAGAGTGCATCTATTTCATCTATTATAGAAGTGTACGTCAATTTTAAGTTTTAAAGTAGCTTAATTCTTGGTTTTAAAATAAAATTATAAACATAAGAGTTAAAAGAAACATTATAAGCATTCCTGTTGTTGTAAACATGAAAATTTTAGTTTCACATACACACAACACCAAACATTTGAAACTACTTCTACCAAGAGTAAAAATCTAATATATACAGTAACAGCATTCCGTACCAGAGAAGCAAATTGTACAAATCCAAGTAATCCATAAAAAAATGGCAGTCCAAATACTGAATAGCCAAAAAGTATCCCAAACATTAGAATAAGATTCTCCTTTTATATATAAAGCAGTGAAATATTTTTAAGAAATCACAGACGGTACAGTGCTAAGGTACATTAAGCTGGTTGAGTGTCTAAACCTTAAAGGCACCCTACTGCTGTATTTGGAGCAAAAGAAGCTGTGTCACTATTGGTTTAAGGTGATTGATGGGCTCAGATCTGGTAAGCATTATTCTTATTGGCATTTTACAAAAGGCATATAGGCAAAGTAACCGGGCTAAGCAAATTAAATGAAAGTGTTTAGTTTAACTTTTATTTGGTCATTGCGAAGGCATGTAGGGTGCAGTCCAGCAGTATTCATGGCATGCAATAGACTAAATCAAACAATTAATCTAAGCTTTAACAGAACATGAGAACACTTCGAAATACACGCACTCATAAATATACTTGCTTCTCTCAAAGGTGAATGATAATTCTTTTTTTTTTCCACAGCTTTCCTTTGATAGGTCTGATTTTTATGACTTTTGAACTTTAAGCCTCTTTTGTGGCTAATATTAGCCCCTTCAGAATCTATTGCAGAAATTTGCTGTTAGTACAGTATTGTGCTCGGAGGAAGAATGGTATTCATCCTTCATTCTCCAAAAATAGTTGCATTAAAGCATTCCTACTCCTTTCTTGTTTTCTAGATTGAGCAACAAATAATGCACTCACAGTATTTGGCTCAAGGTTGGGAAGAGATCAAACAAATGAAGGCTGAGCTCTGGATATATTTCCAGGATGCAGATCAACAACTACAGAATTTGAAAAGGAGACGGGCGGAGTTGGAGCTAAACATTGCCCAGAATATGGTACTCCAAGTTAAGGTAAGAAGACTTTAGGTTAAGAACAGAAGATGTCATCCTGTGGCTGATATTATTATAATTCATATTATATGCATGTATTGCATAGAATTGCTAATATGTTCTAAGCAAGAGCAGAGAAGACAGAGGAAAGAAGGTTTCCTTATTGATGCTACAGGGTGTCACAGAAAGCAAAACACTGTACTTTAATATTTTTCTGGTTTTGTTTTTTTAACAGTAGACAATTTTCAGCCTACTGTTTTGATTTGCCTTCACTTTTAATAGGCTAATTGCTGATCACAGTGGACCTGAAGATAAGGTCTGCAATTTGTGCTTGCTAAGTTCTTTGATTCTGATACTTCTAAATTATTTAGATCTATTTTAAAATTAGTCTAGGAAACTATTCAATGTTTCTGGATTCTAAAAACCACTGGAGAATAGGTATGATAGAAACCCAATTTAGTTTACTCAAAATAGTGAGACAAATGCCTTCAGATCTTCACTCATTCTTATTCATTTGCAGATGAGAGAATGGCCATTCTGCACACATCACAAACATCAGTAAAGTAACAAGAAGAAACAGGAGAACAGATTATTTCTTTGATAAATGATGAAATGCTTGCGTTTTGCATTTTTGGTCTAGAATTTGCTTGTATTCTTTTTCTGATATGTTAGGTGAAAAGTAAACAGCACTTCCTCTTCATGTCTGTTCTACACAAGTGTTTGAACAAAGTCATAGCCCTGGAAGATACCTCAGCATAATGTGGACTGAAAGCTGTTACACTAGCTATCATTAGAGTCCAGGAAGAAGCAGGAGTTGTATTTCTTCACTATTTCAGTCAGGAACTTTGGATTATTATGAAAGGCAGGCATCTGATGGTGCTGTCAGATATAGCACAATGTGTATTTTTTCCTTGAATTTGCCCTGGTAATTGAAGATGCCTAGCTCCATTTGAAGCAGTCACAAAGAGGAATGAGGCAGAACTGGGCAGTAGCATCTCTTCTCCAGAACCCCTACCAGGCCTCAGCGAAAACACATCATCCCAGCAAAGTGCTGGAGCTGGACATGGCTGTTTAGTTACAGTTATTGGAACTAGAATTTGGGAAAAGATTATATTTACCCTAGACAGTGTGTAAGTGCTGAAAAATATTTAGTTAGATTTAGTTGTCAGTATATTGTATATTCTTTTTTTGGGTTCTCTGTGACTTCTTATTCCGTAAGAAATGTGTGTGCAGATGGACTCTTTTATTTACTGGAATTTATTAACTCAAATAGCAATCATACCTAGATAATCATTGGCTTTGTTTCAATAATGACAGCGATAATGGTCGCTATTATAGAAATAGGAACAAAACAAAGTATGGATGTGGGGACTCACTGACTCATGGACTCTGCTTCCTATTTTTAGTCTCTAATGAAAAAGGAAAAGGAAAAAACTGAGCTAGAAACAGTACTGGTAAAATGAATTCTCATGAGACCCAGACTATCCTGCATGTTTTAGTGTACGGTGGGAGCTGTGCTAGTCCGGAAGCCTGGACAACAAGGTGTGACTTGATCGTGATTTCTGTTTATCACTGGCACTTGGAAACTGCTCTGGTTTGCTTTCACATCTGTAACCAACCTGTCCTCACCTGAGAAGTCGAAGAGAAGGTTAGGGGAGGGGAGAAGGCACTTCTTCCAATTTACATCTGCACAGCTTTTGCCTGGGCAGATAATTAGTCCTTACACAATTTATTTAGTTCGGAGTTTTTATTTAAGTTCTATCTTATAATTGGTTTTGACTTGTATCTTTTTCAGGACTTCAGTCAGAAGTTGCAGTCTAAGCAGTCAGCTCTCACCTCTGTAACTGAGAAGATGAACAAACTAACCCAAGGACAAGAATCACCTGAACACAAGGAAATAGGAGAGCTGAGCAACCAGTGGCTGGACCTCTGCCTTCAGGCACACAGTTTGCTCATACAGAGGGAGGAGGATCTGCAGAGAACGGGGGTTTATCATGATCGCATGAATGTAGTTGAAGTTTTCTTGGAAAAGCTCACAAAAGAGTGGGACAACCTAGCTAGGTAAAAACGTAGTAGCACGCACAGAAGCTGACTTAGTGCATATACGCTGAAAGAGCTGTTTACAGGGTGTCTCTAAGTTGGATCCGCTAAAAATCCCTTTTTCCATGCTTAATTAAAAGCAGGCCTCCCTTGTTAATTATAGGACAATTACTTGTATTCAAATAAAGAGAGTTTGAGAAGCCAGATCTTCAGTGTTTGTCTTTAAGGCAAGTACTGATTGATCCCACCTCGGGGTATAACATTTTCTGATATTTCATGCATTTTGACTATTTTGTTTGAACTCTTTCATTTATGTTTACTGTGTTTCATGTGTGTTTTTCATTGTGATACATTGTGTTTTATCTATTAGACTATTATATTAAAATTTAGTTGCTTCTGCTAAATGATTGCAGCTGCTTTGTATAGCTTAAACACACCAGCTGTGTGTAAAATTATGAGAGTCTATTACTGCTGCTATCATTGTCATGGAAAAAGATTAACTTCAACCTCAGTACTTGTTGTTCATATGTGCAATATAACCAGTATACTCTGTAGTATTCATGTTAATTGGTATGGTCAGCCTGATGACCACATTGCAGATGAAAGGGAGAGGAATAAAAAACTTTTAATTAGTATTCAAGACTGGTAACTTCAAAAGAATGTGAAAACTGTAGGTATTTATATCACATTGATTTCAGTATATAGTAGGCTTATAATTCATTCTGACCCCTTTTAAAAGTCTATCCTAAGATAAGATCTGATAATTAATTTCTGTCCTGTCCATTTTGATAACAGATCTGATGCTGAAAGTACAAACGTGCACCTTGAAGCTTTGCAAAAATTGGCATTGGCACTACAGGAAAGGAGATTTGCTCTGGAAGATTTGAAAGATCAGAAACAGAAGATGATAGAACATCTGAATCTTGATGACAAAGAATTAGTAAAGGAGCAATTTGGTCATTTCGAGCAACGCTGGACTCAGCTGGAGGACCTTGTCAAAAGGAAAATTCAAGTTTCTGTTTCGACCTTAGAAGAGCTCAGTTTGGTGCATTCCAAATTTCAGGAACTAATGGAATGGGCGGAGGAGCAGCAACCTAGTATCTCAGAGGCTCTTAAACAGAGCCCTCCTCCAGATTTGGCTCAGAGTCTTCTCATGGATCATCTTACCATTTGCAGTGAGCTTGAAGCCAAACAGCTTGTTCTGAAAACGCTTGTGAAGGATGCTGACAGGGTGATGACCAACCTAGGGCTCAATGAAAGGCAGGAGCTACAGAAAGCACTTTCTGATGCACAGCACCATGTAGATTGTCTCAGCGATCTGGTTGGCCAGAGGAGAAAGCACCTGAATAAAGCACTGTCTGAAAAGACCCAGTTTCTTATGGCAGTCTTTCAGGCTACAAACCAAATTCACCAGCATGAGAAGAAGGTAACATTTCCGGAACACATTTGTCTCTTGCCGGAAGATGTGAACAAACAGATCAGGACTTGTAAGAATGCCCAGGCTAACCTGAAGGCCTGTCAAAATGAAGTCACGGGGTTGTGGGCTCAAGGAAGAGATCTAATGAAAGAAGCAACAGAACAAGAAAAGAGTGAAGTGTTAGGTAAACTGCAAGAACTACAGAACGTGTATGATACTGTTTTACAAAAGTGTAACCAGAGATTGTTGGAACTGGAGAAAAATGTAGTTTCCAGGAAATATTTCAAAGAAGACTTGGATAAAGCTTGCCATTGGCTAAAACAAGCTGATATTGTCACATTCCCAGAAGTTAATGTAATGAATAGTAACTCTGAACTATACACGCAGTTGGCAAAGTATCAACAGATTCTTGAGCAATCTCCAGAATATGAAAATCTGTTACTTGCACTGCAAAGAGATGGCCAAGAAATCCTACCATCACTTAATGAAGTAGATCATTCTTATCTGGATGAAAAACTTAACATTCTCCCTCAGCAATTCAATATTGTCACTGCTCTGGCAAAAGAAAAATTATATAAGGTTCAGGAAGCAATTTATGCCAGAAAGGAGTATGCCTCTTTGATTGAGCTGACAAGTAAAGCTCTGACTGAGCTAGAAGATCAGTTTATTAACATGGACAAAGCTCCAGCTACTGTTTTAGCTAAAGAAGCTGTGTCACTCCAGCAGGCCTACAGAGATCTCTTAGGTGAAGTGGTGAGCCTTGGTGCAGCAGTGGATGAACTAAACCAGAAGAAGGAGGCCTTTCGAAGCACTGGACAGCCATGGCAACCAGATGAGATGTTAAAACTTGTCACGCTGTATCACAAGTTCAAGAGGCAAATAGAACAGAAAATCAACCTGTTGGAAGACACAATAGAAGCATGCCAGGAGCATGAGAAAATGTGTGTGCAGTTTGAGGCACAACTAGAGGCAGTGAAAAAGGAGCAGATTAAGGTAAATGAAGAAACGCTCCCAATAGAAGAAAAGTTGAAAATATACCATTCTCTGGTGGGCAGCTTGCAAGACTCAGGGAGTCTTCTGAAGCGAATAACGGAACATCTAGAAGCCCTTTCTCCTCAGCTTGACTCATCTGCGTGTGAGACAACAAATGACCAAGTGCAGTCTTGGCAAGAGAAACTAAAGTCTTTGCATGCTGCCATTGGTGACACCGTGATGGAGTGCGAGAACAGACTTGTGCAAAGCATAGACTTCCAGACAGAAATCTGCCGCTCACTCGACTGGTTGAGATGGGTGAAAACAGAACTTAATGGAACATTATGTTTAGACCTCAAACTGCAAAGCATCCAAGAAGAAATCCGAAAGGTTCAGATACATCAGGAAGAAGTGCAGTCAAGCCTGAGAATAATGAATGCACTGAGCAATAAAGAGAAAGAGAGATATATGAAAGCAAAGGAGCTGATACCTGCTGACCTGGAAAACACTCTTGCTGAACTGACAGAACTGGATGGTGAAGTTCAAGAAGCTATACACATGAGACAGGTTAGTGCACCCTAAATGTCATTAGTTTCTCGCTCACAAAGCTGAAAAATATGGCTCTGTGGCTTGATGTTTGTATTCATGATAAAAAGATTGATTTTAATAATCCTGTTGTTTGGGTTTTTTTAATGACTTAGGTTGTGGCCTGTTGCTATGGATGACTTGGGAGGGAGAAAAGGCTTCATTAATATGCATTTATACCTGCATGTATAAGTGCAAATGTGCTCAAAACCTACTTCCATGTAGTCTCTCTGGACCTATATTTTAGATATAATAAAGGGAAAAGAAAGCAAGAATGGGCAAAATCCAGGCACTCAGCAGATGATATTTTTGTGGCTGCTGTGAATTTTATGTCTGTGACTCCCTGTATAATTTTCCCTTTTATTTCAGGCTACCTTGAATAAATTATATAGCCTCTGCCAAAGATACTACCAAGTGATGCAGATAGCAAATGACTGGCTTGAAGATGCTCAGGAATTTCTACATTTAGCAAGAAATGGTCTTGATGTTGAGAACTCTGAGGAGAACCTAAGGAACCACATTGAATTTTTCAGCACAGAAAGTCAATTCAGTAATCATTTGAAGGAGTTGCAGGGCCTTGTGTCAGAGATAGAGCCCTTTATCCAAGCCACAGCAAGAGAGCAGCTGATGCAGAATGTAGCTGCATTGGAGGAAAAGGCCAAAGGGACAAAGCAAGAAGCCAAAACCCAGCAAGAGCAGTTGCAAAGGTATATTCATCTTTTTTTTTTTGTCTTTCATTTTAAGATCATCTTGTTGATGGTGAAAGAATGAGATCACAACATTAATTGGAGTTTTGTAAAATGTTTGTGCTACTGATGAGAGAAGTGGATATTGGGATTCAGAGCTCTTGGATTCTGTTTTCTCCTCTGCCACTGACTGACTAGATGTGTGATCCTGAGGAAGCTATGATAAAATTATATAAAGCTTGGAACAGCACCGAGAAGAAGAGTAGGGAATGACTGTCCCTTATTTCATCTGGTGCAAGACCTATGTAGAAAAAATGAAACTGAAGCAGACGTTTTGAACTAAAAGGAAATACCTTTTTAACCAGCATAACTATGTTACTTATTATTCCTGAATGTTCTGGATTCCAAAAGTTTGGGTGGGTTTAAAACACAACCTAGACAAAGTCACTGAGGAAAAGTCAATCAAGGGCTATTAAATGCCAAGCTGTATCTGTAAGGCACAGCTGAAAATCAGGAGCATATGCTTCTATGTATGCTCTTTCCCAATAATATTTCTTTTTCTTGGAAAATACTGTGTAACAACAAAACTAAGCAGTTACATTGAAAACTAGGTGCAACAATATTCCTGATTTTCAAATGGTTTTGTATTGCATTAAATTGTTCTTTCTGGAACTATATTTTTAAGGTGTGCTTCTGAGTGGCAGGAGTACCAGACAGAAAGACAGAAGGTTATTGAAGTGATGAATGAGGCTGAGAAAAAATTATCTGAATTCTCAGTAGCTAAAGCTGCTTCTTCTCATGAATCAGAAGAGAAATTGCTAACACATAAGGTAAGGTACTGAAAATTATATGAAATCCTTTTCCTTCAGTGAAAATAAATGTATGTTATGTAGGCTCCTACCTGTGGCAACCTGAATTTGAGTTTTTAGATCTTTTCCTGTAGTGCTTAACTGTGTCATAGCACACCAAGAGGTATTTTGTGTTGTGCAGAACACACATTTTATTTGAGGCGTGACTGGGACAGATATTTTTAATCGCTTTTCAGCTTAATGTCTGTCTATGTGCCTATGACTGTAGAGAATTGGAAGGAATCAGGAGGTTCCTAAAAGTCTTGGGTGCATAAGTCCCAAAATTATGTACCCTACAAGAAATTCAGATCAATAGAAACTTTGGATCCATCTACTTTGGATTACATGAAATATTTTACTAGGACGGGAAGAGTTGGGGTTTAATATTAACTCTTGTTTAGTCTAAAAGAAAGAAATGTAACTTAAAAGAATTACTTTCTCTTCCAGTATTTAGGGTGCTAATCAGTTGCCTTAATATAGGCAGCTAGTGACACTTAGACATCCTGCCTCGTCTCCAGCTGTGTCTCTATGAAAGCAGGAATTCCCCCTAAGAGTAATATCATGTCTGACTGCTTCATGAGAATATTCTGATACCCTTGGACATCTAAAATGACATTAGAGATAAACGTGACATAAAAGTATGCTTAAACACCTGAATTGCTTCTTTCATTTTTAGGCTCTAACAGAAGTCACTCTTTGCTATGAGGAGGGTCCTGAATATTTATTTCCATTCCTTTTGAGAGGCTAGCAAGAAAGAGAAAACCTAATTACACCAGATTTCTGCTGCTTCCAGACAGTTGCATTTTGGAACAGGTCCTTCAAGTAGCATGAAAAATAAAATCAGATCTAACGACCTCACTCAGCATAGGGTACCTCCTCTTTGTCTGCAGTGGATGGAAGTGGCTCATCTGCCTGCAAGTGTGTTGAATAGTTATGAGTTGTGTTGTAAAAGAGGAAAACAGTGCTTATTTTTGCTTTTTCAGACTCTTGTGTCTGTAGTGAATTCTTTCCATGAGAAGATCACAGCCCTAGAAGAAAAGGCTTCACAACTGGAAAAAGTTAGCAATGATGCCAGTAAGGCAACTATAAGTAGATCCATGACAACAGTTTGGCAGCGCTGGACACGGCTCCGGAATGTAGCCCAAGAACAAGAGAAAATTTTGGAAGATGCAGTGCAGGAATGGAAGGGCTTTAACGATAAGGTAACTTCTGGTCTTGGTAAATCCTCCTTTTTTAACTGTACATAGGTTTTCACTCATTATATTGCCTTATTAATCATCTTATGGTAGAGAAAGCTGATAGCAGGAATAACAGTGATTTTTCTCATGTCATAGAAAAAAACCAGCTATGGAAGACCTAGGTTTAGAACCACTGCCTCTAAGGCTTGCACTATTCTTCTATATGCATACATGTATAGGAAATACAGAGTTGTTTTGGTTTCTGCTGGTTCTTCAGAATCTTCTCCTCTATGTTTCTTTTCCCCAGTTGGTCTACTATAGATTAAGTCAACCCCCCTTTTTTTTGTTTCCCTTCCTCCCCCCCTTCCTCCCCCCCTTCCCCCCTTCCTCCCCCCCTTCCCCTCTTTTCCCCGCCCCCCTTTTCCCCACCCCTTTTCTCCCCCCCCCTGCACAGGCCCTATACCACAGCTGTTTTAAGCATCTTAATGCACAGCAGCGGGGTTAGCACCTTTTGGTATCAGTTGTACTAGCTTCTTTTTAATTTCGTTGTTGCCAAGACTGGATCTCTTTCCATAGATTCAGAAAGCCACCATAGCAATAGATCAGTTACAAGGTCGCTTACCAGAAAGCTCGGTGGAAAAGGCATCCAAGACAGAGCTCCTGGAACTCCTGGATTACCACAGTAGTTTCCTTTTGGAGGTGGAGCACCAGCTGTCTTCTTTGGGCCTGCTCAAACAGCACGCTGTCAGCATGCTTCAGGATGTGGAAATAAAGCCTCGGTCTCAGGAGGAACTACCAGTCATGCAAGAACTCAAAGCAATGCAAGATCGATGCCACAAGTAAGGCAATATTTTAAAAGATTCACTAGAAAAACGGTACCTTACAATTCATTAATGAGAGTTCACGTATCATTTTTGTTATCATTGACAATTGCCATGCTTAAAATAAATATTAGTTATTATATTTAAAATAAGCATCAGTTTAATTTTAAATTATTTTAATTAATTTTTAAATATGTTTTTACCATTATTTTTTTATTTGCATCAGCAGGAGTATGTTTTTTAGAATATGTACTTCTTGCCTTGCATAATAATAGTAACTTATGTAAGAGTTGTATAAACTACATTAAAGTTATAACTGATTTGAAACCCTTCCATTGCATCTCACCTTTTACCTTTTTGTATCCTAATTTTAGATTAGTTTATCATTTTGTTTTCCCTGTTGGAAGCACTTAGGTACCAAAAGTAGGTATCCTCTGAAATTTACAGGGGAATTTAATGCATATGCAAACGAAACGTATCTTAACATTTCACCCTGTGCTTCTATGAATGTTCATCTAAATCTAAAATGTTGTCCTGTGTCATGGTTTAACCTGGCAGGCAGCCAAATACCACGCAGCCGCTCACTCACTCCCCACCCCCAGTGGGACGGGGAGAGAATTGGAAGGGTAAGAGTGAGAAAAACTCGTGGGTTTGAGATAAAGACAGTTTAATAGAACAGAAAAGGGAAAATAATAACAATAATAATAATAATAATGATAATGATAGAATATACAAAAATGAGTGATGCACAATGCAATTGCTCACCACCCGCACTGACCAATAGCCAAGTAGCGATCGCTACTTCCTGGAACACGCCTACCATTCATATACTGAGCATGATGTCACATGGTATGGCATACCCCATTGGCCAGCTGGGCCAGCTGTCCCGGCTTTGCTCCCCCTCAGCGCCTGTTTTGTTTTGGGGTTTTTTTTTAAGCTGAATGTCCTTGACTAGCAGGGTACTTAGCAACAACTGAAAACATCAGTGCATTATCAACATTCTATTCATACTAAATCCAAAACACAGCACTAGGAAGAAATGTAACTCTATCCCAGCTGAAACCAGGATATCCTGTCATGTATAAAACATGAATTTTTATGACTAAGTTTCATACCCACCTCATAACTGCACTAAGATGCTATTAACTGGATCTCCACAGTAGGGAGAGGGAGAGAGACAGAGAATGAAAAATCTGTAAACCCTGCACCTAGCCTGTGCAAAGTTCATTGTGTGCATGCATAACTAATTACAGTAGAATAACAATCCCTGTAGAAAATATGTGGATATTAGCACTTTTGTAATTCCATTCTTCCCTTAGAATTGGTTTCTAAGAAACAGGGTCTGTGATGATCTCATGCTCATGGAAATAAGGCATGATTCAGCTATGAAAGGTTATACAAACATAAATCAAATATGGAAATATCAAAGTAAGATCCATGTCACATACATAACAGCTACAAGTAGTCCTATAGATTTTTTACAGAGCTGTCATCTGAAAAACATTGTATTTTTTACAGGAGATCCTAGTTCTTGAGGAAAGTGCAAAAATTCTGTCTTAGTGGAAGTGTGGAGATAGGTCACTGAATCAAAAATGGTGTTCAGATGTTTGATCCATGCCTTATCCTAGGTATTCTGCCAATGCAAATCCCATCAATAGGGGTAGAATTTATCCCATGTTATTTTATATTACAGATTTCCACATCTGAACTGGTTAATTCTTGCTCTCTAATTAGTGGAGAGAAATAGACAGGTCTAAGATGCAGTTTTTCTGACCTATTCTTTTAGAATTATGATGAATCATCCTAAATCATGCCCTAGAATTGCCTGCTTCCTCCATTGACAATAAGGGCAGTCTGTGGTGATGAGCTCAGATGTAGGTGTCTGTATTGTAAATATTTGCATTTCTTCAAAAGAATTGTGCACTTGATGTCAAAGTACACAAAACAACTTATTAAAAGGAATGAACTGAAGAATGAACATGAGAAATTTAATTATGCTGCTTTAGTAGTCTGTTGCAATACTGCCCCTCTTTTTATTAGTCTGGATGCGGGGCTATCAATCATTATCTTTATTATTCAATATTTCTGACAAAGCAAGGTTTTTAGACATTGCTTAATTCTTCATAAATAGTTATTGTTTCTTTGTTTCTGAAGTATGCAACAGAAAGTGAAAAAAGGTGTGAAGACGGTGAAACAGGAGCTGAAGGAGCGTGAGGAGGTTGAAGCAGAGATTAATATTGTGAAGTCCTGGATCCAGGAAACAAAAGAATATTTATTGAGCCCTGATGTAGAAGTGGATACTCAACTTCAGGAGTTGCAGGTATATCAAATTTGTCAATTTCTAAATTACAATATTTATCTTCGTTGTAATCTGCTAGTGAGTGTTAATCCATTCAAAAACACCACAAATTCAAATTAGGCAATATTCATTAGTTTTTGAGTAAGCCACTAGACAAATTCATAAAGTGTGAAGTAGCTGATGGCCTGTAATATCTTATTTTAAAGATATTTAAGATATATTTAATATTTGTATTTATGCAATTTTACGTACTAGCATATTGTTTAGTAATTTTTCTCCTCTCATCTAAAATACAGGGGAACTATAGAATGTGAATGGACAGAATATGACATTTCTTTTCTATCTCGGCAGTTTGGGGCGGGGAGGGAAGTAACAAAATAAAATAAACTCATTTCACTGGAGGTGCTGAAAACTTGACATTTGCTATATACATGTGGTCACACAGGAACAGAGAACTGGACAGATAGTCATAAATGAGAATCCAGGGAATCCCAAGATACAATTCTTTTTAATGAACTAATTACAAATTTGAAAGCAATTAACCTTTGTTGCAAGCTGCATGTAATGTCTGCATTTGCTAAGTTTACACAGACATGTTTTTCCCGTTGTTCTTAACAATACTCTTTTTCTCTCATTAGTCTCTCTTTGGTGAAGTAACTACTCATCGCCAGGCTGTTGAAAAAATGGCTGAACAACAACAGAATAAGTACTTGGGGCTTTATACCATTTTGCCCTCTGAACTCTCTCTTCATTTAGCAGAAGTTGGGCTGGCCCTTGTAACTGTACAAGATCAGGTAAAGCATAGTAGATAAATGCATTACAGATCTATAGCCCTTCTTTAGACTTCATAACTTAGTGAAATACAGTATCCAATTGTGGTCAAACTATGACAATGTAGAGTAGTTTGATTACCTTCTTCCTTTAAATTAAAGTAAGTTAAATGAAAGTTAATTTCCTTTCAGGAAGAGAGATTTCTGGTTACTGAATTTAATTCTTATTGTTGACAGATTCAAACCAAAGAAAGAGAAACTCAGCAGATCAAAACATTGAATCAAGAGTTTGGTCAGAAAATCCAGGGGATAGCAAATGAACTAAATGCCATTCTTTCCAAACTGAAAAAGAAAACAAATGATATAGCACAAGCTAAACTTGAACAAAAGGTAAGACAAGGCTTCCCTTATTTGGTTACACCATCAATTCTTCTGAATTCACTTCATACCAAAGTTGTATTTGTGAAGACTTGCATGGCATAGTTTTTAATGTAGTTCAACAGAAGAATGGACAGAAATAAGGGTTGACTGATGAGAATTTTAATTATATTCTTTGCAAACTAGCCCATGCAGGGACTTGAGTGAGTAACAGAACTTGGAGGAAGTAGCTGAGAGTAAAAGCAAGTCAGATGGACAAAGTTATGCTGTTCCCTCTAAATAATGAGTGTGACTGCAATCTGGGAAAGCCTAAGAGGCTCCCAAACTGCTCCTTTTCCCAGTCTGTACTGAAAAGACCATTCTTTACAGTACACCTTTACTTGCAATAAATAGAATTTTACTTAGCCAGTAGTCCATCTCATATCATTTGGTGCAATAATGAGGTAAAGTTCTGCTGGTGCAGTTAAGGATAATGGAAAGGATTCTTGGTTCTTTTTGTAGGTTTTCTTAATCTTAAGTATGTGCCACACTCAGAAAAGCTCATCTGTACTGAGGTATAATGGCCAAGTTAGCTTTATAATATGAGAGTAGGGTTTTTTTTGCGGGGGGGAGACATGGGGGATGAGTTGGTTGAGGGTGGTGTTTTTTTTGTTTGTTTGTTTGGTTTGGTTTTTTAACTAGTCAAAGATAAACTTGACCAAGTTACTGTCTGAAAGTAAGCAAAGCATAGCAAACAGGAGAAGATTTGGCATGTCTGGTATGTAAAAAAATTACCTATTTATTTTCATGAGTTGCTCTCAATATGCTCCAAAGTACCATTTGCTTTGCAGGAGGTGTCACTGAAATATATCCCTTTAAAATTGGTGTATCTCCTTGATGCCAGTAATTAAGCAGAAAGCCAGTGAAATGTGCTTTCCCATGTTACATAGACAAAAACTCTCTGTCACTGGAGATTTAGTAAAGTTCCCTCAACTGCATTTATGTCAGCACTCAGCTGATACTCCTGAGACTGGGTTGGCTTTGATTACAGCAGTAAATATTTTTAAATTAACATAGAAACTGTCTGTGAAAAATAAAATAAAAATCTGTTTTAAATCCATGTGACCCAAGTCAAATGGATTCTTCCCTCACTTTTAAACAGCATATAAATTCTCCATCATTTCTATAGTAGACGTTTATTTATGCCTGCCTGAAATATGTGTGTTGTTGTATTTAGATGAGTAATTCAACATCTGTCTTTATGTCTACATGTAGACAGTTATGTCACTAAGTTATGCTACTGTTCATGAAATAATATTTGTTTATCATAACAGTTGATCTGCCAGGACAGCCCTAACCTAAAGAGCTTGAAGTACCTTCCTGAAGCACCTGTAGCTAGAGCAGTGTTCTGAATCAATTTTTGTCTGATGATTGCAATTTACATTTCTAAAAATAATTGTAAAGGGGCTAGAGTGTTTGATGAGACTTACTTTCTTGGTATTACAAAAACAATGAATCGTTAACACCTTAGGTGTAAAAACAAAATACAAAAAAACCCCAATACCCCTTCCCACAAAACTGTAGCCCATAAGTGCGTTATCAATCTATGAGAAACATAAAAAACTTTTAGGTTTCCTTTTTAAACTTTTCAGAAACCTTTTAACTATGATAAGAAAAATTGATTTTAAAATCTATTTCTATTGAAACAGTCTAGCATGATTCAGACTGCTCCTGTGTCAAGATCAAGCTATAAAAATGCAAGTTTTCAAATGAAAATGAAAGTTTTTGTAATACATTAATGCATAACTACATATTTCTGAGTTTGTAAAGGTATATTTTAAGACAGCAACAAAACAAAACCCCTTTCCAATAAATAAAAATCCTTGTCATGGCAATGTGTGCCAGCTATTAATTCCAAAAACAAACACAGAAAGATAGCCAAGAACAGTTAATGTCACTCTGTAGTGACTCAGTCTTTTGCTATGGTAGGGAAAATTATTATCCATTTCCGCCAGGAAGTCAGAGAAGAAAGAGTAATGGCACACATTTAAGAGATGACCAAACGTCCTGCTGTTCTGCCTTTCTGCTTAGACAAACAGTGTTGGTTTCCAGCCAGAGTAAAAATGGAACAAACTATGGAGACTTTGGACAGGGTATAAAAGTTGCAAGTTGGACTAGAAATAATCAACCAGAAAGCTAACACTTCCTGGATCACTGATTTTCTTGTTTTTCTGTCTAGATCCTCGGTGAAGAGTTGGACAGCTGCAATATAAAGTTGTTGGAATTAGATGCATCAGTCCAGGACTTTGCAGAGCAGAACGTACCGCTGGCTAAGCAGCTGGCTAACAGAATAGGGAAACTTACTGCATTGCACCAGCAGACCGTACAGCAGGCTGAGTACAGAGCAGCCAAGCTCAGTCAGGTATGATCTCAAATCCTTTCTGCCTTTTCCTTTCAGAAGCAGAAGGACCATGCAAACTTCTCATTTATTTTTCTGTACTTACGCAAGAAGGGGCATACCTTGGCACATCTGCTTGCATCACACCTCAAAGAAAGGCACAGATGGGTTAGATCAGGAGGGTGGAATAATTCTGTGATGCTGCTTTAACATCCTCTTCCATGAATCATCTGCTGGTTGGTTCCTCTGGTGCCCTGAAAAGATTATAGACCTTCCCACAAACAGTAGTATGCCAAGAAATACTATCTCATTGTACTTTTCAGGACCTCTGTCTTATCACTGTTGCCTATATTTGCAACATTAAAAAAAAAAAAAATATTTTGCTCTATAGAGCAATCTATAGAGGGTGAATATAATTTGTAGATTCAATAGAAAAGCCTAGATACAATGGCCCTAATAATGCATAATGTTTATGCAACATTTCAGCATTCATAAAGATGCTTCCCCTGCAGTTCAAAGAACCTGAAACTCTTTCTTATGTATTTTTTTGCTAATTGTTGTTATCTCAAAAAAGTCTAGCTAAAAAAAAAGAAATGGATTTTCTATGGTTCTGCCATCAATACCGTCATAAATTATGAGTTCTCTTTTCTTCATGCATAAAGAAGCTTCTATAAGTCTTGAAAAAGATAACTATTCCATGATATTCTTTTCAGTTTCCTCTAAAAATTTGTGCAAATACAGTTCAGTCACATAGGATTTGATCCATCCTTCATACAGGACAAATGCATGAAAATCTGTGAAATTATTCCTGCTAAGTGAAAAGAAAATTGGAACTAAAGCGTACTTTGCTAAATAGAAATTGGATGAATCGGAAGGCAGAGCTTTTGTCCTGTATTTTGAAATAAGTGCAACATTTTTCTTTTTGGAAATAAGACAGGCCTGAGTAGACAAAGCGGGTTTTAAAAAAAAGGTGATTTGGGGGATGACATAGAAAGAGACAAAGAAAAATAAGGAATGACATAAAGGAGGCTTGCAGTGAGCCACAAACCGAGCAAGAAAGTATTTTGGAACTCACGTGTGAGGATGAAATATGTGCAGGAAGTGTACCCCCTAGGGATATATTTGAGCATCAGTGCACTCTCCTACATTCTTATAGTGCCTTTTTTTTTCCCTCCTGAAATAGATATGCTTGTTACTGGAAGCAGACCTATTTTAAATCCATAAATACAGAAGTAATTTAAATTATATCCAACAGTAAGGAAAAGTTGTTAAAACGATCCCCTAGTTAAAAACAGTAAATGAAATAAAATTAATTTTATCATTCTCTAAGAACTGTACAGAGTTACATCTTAGGCTTAAGTGGATTTTTCTTTTATATCCAGGCTTCTTCACACTTGGAAGAATACAATGAGATGCTGGAGTTTGTACTGAAATGGATTGAGAAAGCAAATATCCTAGTGCATGGTAGTATAACGTGGAATTCTTCCTCTCAGCTTCGTGATCAGTTTAAAGCCTACCAGGTGATTATATGAGCTATGAAATTTAAAGGACAGTGTATAAAAGAAGTTATTTTCTAAGCAGTGAAGTTTTATTTCCTACACATTTTTTGCCTCCTTTCCTCGAGGAAGAAAAGTCTTTAAATGCTAGGTTTCTTTGACTGTTCCCCCAAGTCCTAAAGATGATTAATTGTTTTGGACTATTGTTTTTAAGACTGAAATTGAGATAAGTTGTTGAATAAAACTACATGATTCAATGTTGATCTCCATGTTTACTCAAGTACATTGGCTTCATAGCAGCTTTTGATTGAACAGTGTGTCTATACACTGTGATTCTACCACACTGTGTACGTCATTGCAGCTAATATTCCTCTAAAATTTTAGTTAACCAAGCACGATTTTCAGTTTGGGTTTATTTTTTTCTTTCTCCTTTACACTAAATTGGAATAGCCTTTGTTCTCATCTGGTGAGTTTCAGAACAAATATTCTCAGTTTGGATGAGAGTTTCTTCCTGTTGCTTCCTGAACATCTCGCATCAGAGTGATTTGCTGTTCCTGTGACAGTGTTTTTTGTTCTGTGTGTGGAATGTGTAAGTGTGGGATCAGTGGAGCAGTTTGATAAGGTTCAAGCTTGCCAGAGTTACATGATTACGTGAAACAAATCAAAGCATCATAAGATGGCCACGTCTCACTAATGCCAAAATAAGACTGCATTAATTATGTTTTTTATATATGCACTATTTAATTGTCAGCTGCGTTCACTTACATTGGGGCAATGTAGTATGTCACACTTTCTTATTCTGAATAGGAACCTCCAGGCAATTTATCCTGAGGATATCTGGGCGATACCATTTCTTGTTTGGTTTTGCTATGGCTTTTTCCCTGCTTCAAAAGTTGATGAAGATACAGACTTAACCCATGCCATTCCACAGAACACTTTGGTAGCCATTTTTTAGGCAGCATTAATGACTACTGCCCTGCTATAACATTGCACCCAAGTGCTTTCTGCTGCTTATTAGGTACATCAGGCTTCCAGAACAAACCCTATCCATAGATGGTGTATATTACATTTTTACAGGCAAGTATGTATTGCAAAATACTGAAATGAATGTGCTGGTAAGTACAGCTGCTGAAGCTTCATGACTTACTCTTTTGTTTCCCAGTCTCCATAAGCTGACACACTTCAGCATACACTTTGAATTAAGCATATTGCCTAAGCCTTACAGGAAATCAGTAGAACTTAATCATATGCTTACAGATGTGTACAAATTCAGGAGTTTGCGGAACAGGAATATACTTAAAATGTGTTTAATCTGAAGTTTAACTCTGGCATTCAGTTTGTTCATATCTCCATCTAGACTATGCTTGATGAGTCCGGAGAGATTCATGGTGATCTTGAGGCCATGAGTGAGAGGATTGAGTATCTGACAAGTGTATACTGTACTGAAGGAATGTCGCAGCAAGTGCTGGAACTGGGGCGGCGGACAGAGGAGTTACAGCAAGTTATCAAAGTGCGGCTACCAAATCTCCAAGATGCTGCTAAGGTATACGAAAGCAGTTTTTCTCTTGCTAGCTGACAGCTAGGGTGGTGTGTGCATCACGTTTCTGAGCCTATTAGCAGTGCAGATTATCTGTGCTCTATGAACGGCATGATTGTGTTGTCTAAAGTTAAATGTCTTGCACCATTTGAGATACTGCCTTCAGCTGCTGTTCCAGATGGGGACAAGATTCCTGCAGGTCCAGTCATACCTGCCTATTCTGGATGGATGTATTGGCGTACATCTTAAATGTCACTGAGCACCTATGTTTAGATACTTGAAAAGTGTCTGGGTTGGCACTTATGCTGTGCCATTTCCTTTATTTTTCTCTTAGAAGTTATCTGAAGCCTACTATCTATTAATTCAGATCAGTACTGAATTGCAGCTAAAGTTAAAAATGGTCCTTCTCCACATTTGACTCTTATTTCACAACATTTACAGGACATAGCAGAAATTCTGCAGCTGCAGCAGCCATAACAGTGTAACAGAGAGGTTTTGAAGAAAACTTTTTTCCATTACAAAATCACAGATCAGTAAACCACAGTTTATGAGCTGAAGGCTTTTTTTTTTTTTTTTCTTCTCCATGGAACAAACCAGAGATTTGCATACAAGTAAGCATAGTGGAAGTGAAACTTACTAGCTTCAGTTCTCAGAGAAATGTTAGAGCAATTGAATAAACTATTTGTAAATTCTTATTAGAAAACTTGGAGATGAAGAGAAGCCAACATAGATTTATGAAGAAAGAAAATCATATCAAAAGCGTCGAATTTAATGTGAAAGTAATAGGCTTTGTAGATAAATGTACAACATACCATATATCTTGAATTTAATAGTGTTTCACATGATATTGTTATTAACAAAGTTAATAAGCTTATGTCATGGTTTAACCCCAGCCAGCAACTAAGCACCACACAGACACCCGCTCATTCCCCCCCAGTGGGATACGGGAAAGAATCAGGAGGGAAAAGTGAGAAAACTCGTGAGTTGAGATAAAGACAGTTTAATAGGTAAAGCAAAAGCCGCACACACAAGCAAAGCAAAGCAAGGAATTCATTCACTCCTTTCCATCAGCAGGCAGGTGTTCAGCCATCTCCAGGAAAGCAGGGCTCCATCACGCGTAACGGTTACTTGGGAAGACAAATGCCATCACGCCGAGTGTCCCCCCGCTTCCTCCTTCTTCCCCCAGCTTTATATGCTGAGCATGACGTCATATGGTATGGAACACCCTGTTGGCCAGCTGAGTCAGCTGTCCTGGCTATGCTCCCTCCCAGCTTCTTGTGCATCTGGCTGAGCATGGGAAGCTGAAGTGTCTTTGACTACTGTAAACACTACTTAGCAACAACTAAAACATCAGTGTGTTATCAGCATCATTCTCATACTAATACAAAACACAGCACTATACCAGTTAATAGGAAGAAAATTAACTCTATCCCAGCCAAAACCAGGACAGCTTACCTAGTTGAAAATATAATCGGTAGGTGTAAATCTGGCTAGAAGACTTACCTGTGTGTAATTATCAATGGTTCACGGCCCAAAAGGAGGGATACATCAAGTAGGGTTTTGCAGTGTTCTCCGTTGGATCTGGTACTATTCAATATTTTCATTAATGAGTTGGATGGTGGTTTAGAGATCATGGCTTTTGGATGCTTAGACAACACCAAATGTACAGGGACTACGTGAAAAAATTAGGCTGCTATTTAACAGGGACAGGGGTAAATTGTTACATTTAGACAGGAAGAACTAGGCATGTGTGTATCTGAATTAGGAACTACTGGCTTGAGGCACTCTGTTGAAAGGTCTTAAGTTTAATCATGCGGATCATGGAAAAATGAGTGAACAATGTCACATCACTGTAAAAAATCCAAACACCATGCAGAAAATAAAGTATGTAATTGTAAGGTATGTGAAGTAGTCCTTTTATTCTACCTATTGGTCACTAGCAAAGTTTCAGCTGTGTTCGGTTTTGCACTTGAAAAAAGATGTGGACCGACTTGAGAAAGAACAGAGGATAGTGATGACTGTGATATGTGTACAAATTTGTAGAAAAGATGCATGAAAAAGGATTACCCTGACATATGATGTATTCAGAGAGAATAAAAATAATTTGTTCTTCATGTCTGTTTTTATTGGGATAGTAAGCAGAGGATTGAAATTGCAACAAAAGGTAACTTCATGTCAGACCATCAGAAAAAACTTTCTACAAAAAAGAGTACTGAAACAGTGGAATATGTTGTCTGTAGAGATAAGTGGGACTCCACTGCTAGTGGTCTTTAAGCACACTCTGTAAAGATAAGACAGTTATGTCCTGTCTTATTACAGGAAGATGACTAGAGGACATCTTGAGTTCCTTTCTAGGCCTCGAACTTTATGAAATTAGCTTTATAAAGTACATGCTGTATTTGAGATTGAGGAAGTACTTAAAATAACAACCCTGGCTTTGAGACTTCTTTTTCTAGACTGTCATTTGACTGATATTTTTATCCAATATTTTAAACATTTAAAATTCATTGTTAAAACTATGACTTAGTTTTGGCACTGTATATAAGGGACATAGCTACAAAATCCAGATAGACATATTTATAGTAATTTTTTTCTTATTTCATATTTTCTTTTTTTTTTTTTTTTTTTTGTATTCATCCCTGAATCAAATCTGTTGTGTTACAGGACATGAAGAAATTTGAAGTTGAGCTGAGAGCCCTGCAGGCTGCTCTGGAGCAAGCCCAAGCCACACTGACCTCTCCAGAGCTCGGGCATTTGAGCTTGAAAGAGCAACTTTCTCACAGACAGGTAAAAGGCCAGGACGTCAAAATTAGCACTTGAGTAGTGTGAGTTTACACAAGAATAATGAACGTTGGTGAGACCAATTGTTGTGTTTCTTAGGTGGGTCATTGTTTCAGAGTCTAGCCCCAAATTACTGCCAAGGGAATAAGGGATGGAACGGAAAAAATAATTCTCTCAAAGGGAATTGTTGAAGGTAATCCTTCATGAGTCTGTTCTTAGGTTGATGCAATCCTGAGAAATGTGCATCCAGTCCAAGTTCAATCCATATTAATAATAATAATAATGCTCAGTTCTTATCCAGTGCTTTTCATTAACAGGTTCTTAAGGTACTTCAAAAGAAGTCTGGATTATTATCACCATTTTACAGATAGAGATGCAATGAGACAGTGTGTTGCTAGCTCCCCCAGTAGTCAATTGGAAAGCTAAGAGAAAATTCAGTTTTCCTTAAGCCCAGTTACTTTTTTGTATGTTTAGTTGAATTACCTCCATAAGATATTGCTGCTTTCTGTATTGCACTTGGCCTACTATAGAGATTTGTCCATTTGTTATTTTTGGTTTCAGTCTCATGAAAAGAAAAATAACTCAAGTTATAGCTTTCTGAGTTGCTTAAGAAATGTTTCTTGCTGCAAGCTAATATAGAGATTTAACTGCCAGCGAAAACTAAATGTCAACAGGTCCACTTTAGGATTAAAATCTGCAGAAAAACATATGGATGAAAGGTAAATTTGTAGAGCTTTCTCTATCGATTAAAATTTGCAGTCTTTATTCTAGGGACTTGCAGTCACATCTCAGAATATGGCATTGAAGAGTGTAAGTGAAACACATCACCCACCGTAAGAGTAAAGGAATATGGAGCTTACACTGTGGTTTATGTGTATTCTTTGTCCTGGCTCTAGTAGGTCTCACAGTATGAATTTCTTTTGTACAGAAAGGGGCTGTAGCCCCTGCCCACCTGTTTCACCAGACCAGAGGAGGGGGTCTCGGAGAGTGCCTAGCTGGCATGCAGCCCCCAGGGAACCTCTGGGTGCCGGCTGCACAATGAAGGCACCCTTTGCCAGCAGTATGGGGCCTGCTAGAGGAGAGGCCTTGCCAGTGATGTCCGAGGAATAGGTCATTATACCAAATCTCTGGTTAGATTATCCACCATATGTCACGAAGACACAGAAATAAAGAGCAAACCACAATCCTCTCATCAGAATGCACTTCAGACCCACGTAGCTATCTTTCTGCATACGGTATAGGAGAAGGGAGACACCAGTCTCTTTATCCCCGTTTGCCACATACATTGTCTACCAAATTTTTATCTATTGAACTTAACATCTTTTTCTAAAGTACTAAGGCCCTTTTCATCAACATTGCCTTTTTCTTTTTTTTAACTGTTTTTCTTTTTCTATCTGTGAATACATTAAATTCGCATTGAAGGTGAAAAGAATGCTGATCAAATCTATTGTCTGGTCATTGCACTTAGACCCTTCTCATGCATATGAACAGACAGCTTGAATGGACATTGTGAACGGAATAGAGACTATTAACAAAGGCATCCAGCGCGTGATTATTCAAAGGAAAAGATTTCTGTATAGCTGTGTTTTTTTATGTTTGATTGTCTTTTGAATTTTAAGCAACATTTTCAGCCATGATTTGTATTTTGAGAGGAAGGCTGTGAACACAATGGGGTTCATTTGCCAGTTTGAAAATGTGCTGCTGTGTCTCAGCAGGGAGTTCCACTCAGATTTTAACGTTAAAATATGTGTATACATAAATGACTCCTATGCTGCTTTGATTTGTGGATTTTGTAAAGAATTTTTTTCAAATATGTTAGCAGAAATATTTTTGTACTTAGACACTTAGAAATAGGTACTGCTATGCTTTTTATTGAATTATTTCTATTCCTATTATATGGGCTTTTTGTTTAACTAATACTTAAAAGAATGCCCATTTCAGAATGAGGAACTCCAGACAAAGCGTGTCCTGATTATATTCAATTTAGAAAAACAGATAATCAAATTTGTTGTTCATTTTAGTGCTTGAACTTATCATTATTTTTCTTTTGCTGCGTCAAATGCTCTGGGAGTTCTGCAAAACTGGCTTACTGTGGCACTGACTTTGTTTCTAGCATCTGTTGTCTGAAATGGAGTCACTGAAGCCAAAGGTTCACGCAGTACAAGTCTGCCAGAGCGCCCTGAGGATTCCTGAAGAGGTGGTCACCGGCCTGCCAATGTGCCACAGTGCCCTCCGGCTCCAGGAGGAGGCCAGCCGCCTGCAGCACACTGCCATTCAGCAGTGCAACATCATGCAGGCAAGCGCAACTCCATCCCATAAATTACTCCCATAAATTGAACAGTGCCATGCACATTGTAATGAAAACAGAGAATTTCATATCTCTGAGCATTCCTCTTTTCCGTGTAGTACCATTGGGAAGTTCCCCACTAAGTTTCAGTCATTTCTGACTCCATGTTTCTGGGGGTTTTAACATTCGTGATCATGTTAATTGTTGATTTACTCATCAGATTCTCATCTCGGTTCTCTCCTTGATCTTACTATGTTTTTTGTAATGCTCTTAGGACTAACTAACTTTCTAGGATAAAAATAATGCTTGTTTTCTTTTTATTTAAAATTTATATATATTTGCTTTCTGATTTTGGAGTCATTCAGCATCTATTAAATTTGCATTTTCAAGTTTTGCTAAATACAAGAAAACTAGGTTTTGTTTGATTGTTTGAATTCATACCTAAACATGTAAAAGGTATTTCCAAAGAAGAAGAGAATAAGCTTTTCTTTCCTGCTATATAGTAATAGAGAAATACATACTGAGCTAGGGTACAACTACAGAGCTTCAAGTTAGATAACAGAAGAGACTTTTGATCATTAAGGATACTTAATGATGCTTAAGGAAGGATACAATGTCACACTGAAAAGTTTTAAAAACAGGTTAGACAAACTGCTGGTGAATTTATGATAGAAAGAACTGATACCACACTGGCAGGATAATGGTCTGAATCAACCTTCATAATCCTCTCCCAGTTGTATTTTCTGTAAAATCTAACTTTTTCATATAGTCTTCCCACTTCATAAATGGAGCTTGAAGTGAAAAAGCAGATGAAAATGCTTTATAGTAAAACCATGAGTCTAAGCAATGCTATCTTTTGGTGGGTATGTTTGGTGCAGATACTTGTTGAAAGCAGAAGTTCTAGCTCCTTATATTGGATATCTAAAACATCATGTTATGTGAACTGTTGTTTTGGAAATAGTTAAATAAATGAAACCATTGAATTCATCGCAGTTCACAATGTTTCTGAACAGACTTTTTCCTGACTACATTCCTGTTTTGCTTATCCAGATGAGAGTGCCAGATAGATGTAAGTTTGCCCCACTTCAGAAGGGAGATCAGTCATGCTTAGACTAAGTAAATATTTATTTTCATGTAGACACTCAATATTTTTTTTCCCTCTCTAGGAAGCAGTGGTTCAGTATGAGCAATATGAGCAAGAAATGAAACATTTACAGCAAATGATAGAGAGCACCCATCGTGAGATCCAAGACAAGCCAATAGCAACCAGCAACATCCAGGAACTCCAGGTCCAGATTTCGCGTCATGAGGTAGGATAGCCAAAATGCAACAACATGGGCTCAATGGCAGCTCATTGACCCAAAAAACTTTTCATAATCAATGGTCATAAATTAGTTGAGTAGCTTTTCAGACTTGCTCAGGGCTAGTTGAGCAGATAGACTTAATACCAGATAGAAAACTCATGCTATTGGTACAGTGTGGAGTATTAATTTGTATATTCAGTTAGATGTGCCCTAATCTCAAGGCAACATTATGACAAATGAAAGCATTGCATAATTAAGGGACAATTTACATAGGTACTTGACGGAGGAGTGTCCCAGAAGTCAATGTTGAGCAGTTAGTCAGGTGATCGCTGCTAGTTCAGTGATCCTTTTATATATACATATATACATATCTATATATATCTCTCTCTCTCCTAAATTATTTACTAATTTCCATACCAGTAACGTTCTGTAAAAGAACACCAAGGGACTTGAATCACATGAAAACCACAGTAGATTTGGAAGAAAACTCTGCAACCTTCACTCCAAAGGCTTCTTTTAAAGTCATTTTTGGGAAGAGTGTTGTCCTGTGGAGTTACAGGTCCTGCCCTCAAACTCGTTGATCTTCAGCCCTCGAATGAGTCAGGATAGTCTCTGTCAGCCTTCTCGCTGTGCTGGCATCGGAGCTCCTGAGCCCCTTTCCCCTTCCCCTATCTGTTACGTGTTTCTTGGGATAGAAAACGCACCATTGAACTCTATGTGTATCACTTTTGGCACCAGATGGCACCATTTCTTTACCTTTGAATTAAAAGCTATCTGTGCTGTTATGTAATATAACCAAATGTTATATGTGTTGCTCACTTTCTATCCAGCTGTTACAAAAGTTTCTTAGTATAAATGCAGAGCAGTTTGTTTAAACAAACACTTCTGGTTTTTTAGTAATGAATTGAAAATGTTAGTATTCTTTATTCAAATGTTCTGGAACAGCAAATGCAGGAGAGTGACTTCAGCCATACAGGGTAATATTTCTGGAGGAAGGAATGATGCTGCAGGGAGGAAGGAATTAAAAATGGGGCAGCTTGAAGTTTCATCTGTATTTGAACAAGTTCAGTAGCTAGCAGTCCTTCTAAATGTCTGCAAGGAGACAGCAGCTTTACCCTATTGCACATGTTGGGATCAACCAGAGTGGACAGGTTTCATACTTGCAGGCTTTCCATGTTTAGGGATAAGGAGTTTTGAAAGGCTGAGATATGCATCTTTTTGGCTCATATTTTGTCTGCTAAATACCTGTGGAAAAGCATAGCATAGCATATATTGAAGCCTATGTTATTATACTACTTCAAAAGGCAAGTCTATCAAGATGCTTGTTACGTGTGTTATTAATTTAAGAAAACACTAGTTACCAGATTCCCTGTTGAAGCCTGCATGAACAAGAACTTAAAGGGACATTTGTAGTAGCTATATTTAGATTAAAATAAGAGGAAGAAAAAAGTAGAAGGAAAGTACACCCTGATTTGTAGGAAGCTTGTATTACTATGCATGTATGTAACTAGTTACACCCTGAAATTACGTTTACTGAACCATGTTTCTTTAGACTTTCAGATAAGGGGTGTGGGCAAGTATCTCCATACTTGTGAATTATTTTAATGGATAATACAGTACCTCATAGGACATTGCTTTTATAAGTTGCTTTATTTTTTTCACAATCACATTTTTGCCTCCTTTTCCTTTTCTTTGTTTTCAGTTGAGAGAGGTATGTTAGATACTCAGTGCGTTGGACATTAATGCCACAAATGTTATTGCATCTCAGTAATATTGATGGAGTTAAGTGAGTATATTGAATGACAATAATTTCCCACTGAGCCGCAGAGATGTCATTCATGGAGCATTAGTGAATGACTGGTATTTGCCAAACAGAGAAGATAACTATTCCAGCTGCTAGATACTAAAGTTATGGCTTGATTTGATTGCAGTTTGGTTTTCGATTGATCTAGTTCATGTTTTATACTCAAGACTTTGCTTAGTCTCCAAGGTAAGCCTTGGAGCTCAAAGAGAGCTCCTTTTGTTGCTAACATGACAGACAGTGACCAGGTACCATTGAAACCCAGGCAGTAAAGAGTCATCCTCAGTCTCTGTGCTGCTTCTATTTCTAACTCTGTGTTTTTTGCTATGACTGTTCTGCACTGTGATTTTGAGGAAATGGTTTACTGATAATGTTATACAACCAAAAAAATCTTTTAATTTTACCAGCCCGAAGCAGTAAACTTACTTACTTTTTAAAAGATATCATAATTATTTATTATTATACCTACTAGACCTTGCAACTTCTGTTGCTATTTTTCCTTGAAAACTTGTGTTTGTTGAAGAACTAAAAGCAGATATAAAAATAAATTGGAAATACATATTTGAATGAATAACCACTGATTGAGCAGGAAAGCTTTATACGAATGTTGTTTTCACTTCATAGATCAAAATTCTATCATGTTACTGAGCCTCTAGGGAGACAGGAACAATAGCTTTGGCAGAAATGTGAAAATCTTCCCCCATTTTTTATTTTAAGTGTATTAATTGAAGTCTTTGAAACTGGACACTGAACTGGGCGGCAGTACAGGGTAGGAGACAAGACAAGTTAGTTTCTAAGGTTATTCATTTCCATCTTTGTTCTCTGACTAAACTTAAACTTGTGATGGTGTTTGGCCGTGCAGATAGACAATTTCATAGCCACAAAAACCAGTATTTTAAAACATACTCTGCTTTAGGCCAGATTCCGCAGCTCTCTTTAAAGAAAGGTTAGTACTGTGTGCAGTTCAGCTTTTAATTCTGAAGACTTACATAAAACCAAAACAAGATTAAAATATAGCTTATCCAAACACTGGCAGAAAGCAATCCAGTCTGCATTTAATCTTATTCTGTGACTGATTGTTCATATCACATTTGATCTTGTTAGACCCTGCGAGTTATTGTTTGAACAATTCATTCTTTCTGGCGAGAGCTGAATGGGGCATTTTTTACAGTTGTGGTTACCAATGACCTCATTTCCACGGCATGCATGATGCGGAGAAGCTTCATCTTCCTCAGATAAATGGAAATAGAACGGGGCAGGGGGGGACATAGGACAGGAAGAGGGAGACGTTCCCCTTTGCTGCAGTCTGACGCTTATAGACTTCGTGTCAGGTTCAGGCTGGACGCAAGCGAGAGGTGTTCCTCCCTCCCTCTGCAACTATCGTCCACACAGAGCCTTTCGCAGCACTTTTCCGGTTTCGCTCCAAAGCTCTCGGCTCTGCGGTTTAGCTGTGCAGCCAGACGCAGCCTGGCTTCTTCCCTCCACTGTCAACATCCTGCTTGTCAGCTAGCGCGGCGGCTCGCGCGGGGTTGCTGAGAGGCAGCACTGCCATGTTATTGGCTGGGCTCGGAGGGGAGAGCTTGCCTTCGCCACGGAAGCTGAAATGCTGCTGGTCCTGTGGCCTTTATTGGCTGCCTCTGCATTAGGGAAAAAAAAATGTTTCCTCAGGAGCTGGCTCAGAAGATCAAAGGATACCAGGAGCAAATCGCTGCTTTGAATTCGAAGTGCAAGATGCTGACAATGAAAGCAAAACATGCCACCATGCTGCTGACAGTGACAGAAGTGGAGGGTCTTTCAGAGGGGATGGAGGAGCTGGATTCAGACCTGCTCCCAGCATACCCCGCTCATCCCTCGGTGGTTATGGTAAGGAGTGCATCGGTCTCGGTACTGTTTGCCTGAGCTGCTTGCTTTTGCATCATTGCAACACTCCCGTGTAGCAAATTGCCACAGCTCACATCTACATTTTTCTTTTGAAATGACTGGAGCATGGCAAACAAAACAAGCTGCAGCTTCCCCTTACTGTGTTTTGCTTCATATGGGTTTTCAAGACTTGCTGATAAAGGATGAAGTTTTTTAACAGGCAAATACCAGTGGAAGTTGTCTGTAATGAGATGCAAATATAGTGCTTTTTTGTAGCTGTCAGCATGCAAGAGCAAATGCTAAGAAACTACTGAATTACAGGAATAAGATAAAACCAGAATAAATATTATTTCATAACACGTTGCAGTGTATAGGTTTTACGCACCATATTTTTAAAGCACTTGTCTTAAAATGTTGTTGTGATAATTGACAGTATGCTGCTTATATTCTCAGATGAGTGTGTTGGAAATGAAAACTGGCTAAGTACTGCCATAGGCCTCATATTTGAATTACTCTGCTTTTGTTTGTTTCTAATTGGGTCTCATTACAAACACACTGCTGATGCTGTTGGGATTTTTGTCTGAGTGAAAATAAGAATGCAGATTTCAGGATTTATCACTGCATTAACAACATTGGGGAAGCAAGAAAAATATGTTGATACTGGACTGGGTGTATTTTACATTTTAAGTCTCTTCCTTGTTGTTCTAACCAGGCCTGGATACTGAGGCCAATACTGCGTTATTCTGTAGCTCTCCATAGTATTTCCATATGCAGTAGTTATTGTATTAGAAGACATGTAGGCAAACCTTGATTTATTATTATTAAGTTGCTTGCTATACATTTTGTTTTAAATTCATTAGGGTACAGGAGAGCGTGTGCATACTGAAGTATGACAAGTAAATGAGACTATTAATTGAACCAGATTTTTAAGCTGGTAAATGTAATAGTGTTAAATATGACTAACTAATGTCATGGTAATTCTGGCCATGTGGTGTTTTTATTGTTTTGATCTCAATCTAAGTCAAACCTAAGTTGAGGTAACTGATTTTCTTCTTGTGCCCTGGGGTTGTTTTTCCTGTGGCAGATGACTGCTGGTCGCTGTCACACGCTGCTCTCCCCTGTCACTGAAGAGTCTGGGGAGGAGGGAACCAACAGTGAGATTTCTTCTCCACCTGCCTGTCGCTCTCCCTCACCTGTGGCTAATACAGATGCTTCTGTTAACCAGGTACCTCCCTCTTGGCATTCATTCAGCTTTTATCTCAGAGACATGCATGGTTCCATTCCACAGGTGGTTTATTTAATCCTCTGAAATAATATTTACCTATAGCTCCAAGGATCTGAGGCTTAACCTCTGACCTAACTGAACCTTCAGGTTCTAGTCCAAAATGGGTACAAATATTGACTTCTGAGTTTAAAATGTATAAATTTGGTGTTACAGCTATTCACTATTTTTAAAAATAAATTTTAAGTGACAATTACAAAGGTCTTCCATGTCACTACTATTTTCTATTTATAACCTAATTTTTATTTTCACAGTAGCACTTAATGGAATCTTGCATCCTGAGAAAAAAATGCAATTTTGTACTGCCCATAATAAAACGTTGCATTATGTACATATACATCTATCTCATGGTATCATTGGCATTGTAACATTGAAGCCACAGTCTGATATCTTCCACTTCAAACCATTTCAAGTATTAACTTTCATGTATTGTTCATTCCATACTTTCAGTGACAGCCTAAGGCAGATCAGTGAAATCGTTGAAGTTAGATTTTAAATCAAAACTGAGGACCCTGGCACTTCTAATAGGAACTAATGTACATCAGCATTGATTAAAATGTGAGCGATGAACCAGCTCGTTAAGCATCACGTGCATGAAGACACACATAAAATGTTATGTTTTAGAAGTTTATAAATGAGCCTTAGGAGCAGTCACCACCTCACTGCATTCATCATGTTGTGGGGTTTGTGGTTGGTTGGTTGTTTTTTCATTTGTGGCTGCTTCCAAAATTGCAGTCTGCACTGCAGACTTAAAGGGTAGAATGGTCTCGCGTTGCATTGCTGAGTAGAAATAAAGAACTTTGAGCAAGTTGCTCACTAATTCTTTCCACTCATTTCAAAGATGCTTATCATTGTATAGAAGTTGCTAAATATAAATGATTCGTTTTCATGAACTGACATAAGAAAGAATACTAAGGTAAGATAGTAAGAATGGTGACAAAATCTTCATAACAATAAAGTTATAAAGTTACCTTCATAATAAAAAAAATTACATAGAATGAGAAGAATTTTTCTGGTGTTCTGTCATTTCAGATAATCAGAATTTCCCAGTAAAGTTTACTTACAGTAGGAAGGCAGCTATATATTTCAGCACAAAAATCTTATGACAGTGTTAATCAGTGAAAGAGTTAAAGGAGAAAGAGCAGCTTGCTTTCTAATAAACAAATTCAGTGTCAGTTCATTACATTTCTCTGAAAATGAAAAAAAAGGATTAAGAGCTCAAATAACTCAAATAATAACAAAAATCCAGTGAAGATGCTGTTGTACCATGAGCTGACACCAAAATGCAAGTTTTAGAACCTGTGATTTACAGGGCAAAATTGAACAAAAATATTATGTCTTCCATTTAGCAGAAGATCTTTGAAAGAGATAAAATCGCTGGTGTAATAATAATCTAAAAAACTGGCAGATTAAAATTTCGTCAATGTGGTTAATGGTGAAATGAACTGCATGTACTAAACAATAAGTGGAAGAACATTCCAAATACAGTGGTTTAGTTACAAAATGCTTAGGTTCACACTCACATGAGATTAAAACTAAGGAAGCTATGAAACTGGCAGTGCTGATCATGATGAACGCCCAGGGAGACTTCAGGAAAGAAGGTTGGTTAAAAAAGAAAAAAATCTAGAGAATAGTGAATTAGGAGCTTAAATGTAAGTTAAAAAAATTTTGTATTCAGTAAAAGACTCAGCAAAACTAATTTGGAAATGTTTTGTTTTAAAAAGTAGCCAGTGTTAAGAGAAATAATTTTTCACAGGAAGATCACCTGCAAAGTACCAGAAAAACATGTAAGCAGGAACTCTAGAAAGCAAAGAATTACATTAATCTACTCTTTGGAAAAAAATTAAAAGCTCATATGAAGTGGGATGTTTTTAGGAGGGAAGGTTGGGTGTTAAGACTGTTTTTAATTTCATCCATAGTAATCTATGTACAGTAATCTATGTACATCAGGGTTTCCTAGCATCTCTTAATGATGAAAGGTGGGTAGTCTGAACTGAGACATCTATGCACTATTTTTACATTGCTAACAAGTAATGAAAATATAAAACAAATGCCAAGTGCATGTTAGTGGAAATACTGGTTCTATGTATTGAAATAGATTAAACCAAGACCATAAATACAAGAAAGTGACAGATCCCGCACTGTTATAAGTTAACAGCTGCCCAGGTTGTTTGTTTTGTACTGAAACTCCTCTAAAAACAACGGGGGGTGAGCGGGGAACAACTATAAAAATGTTAACTTTTAAAAGGCTGAGGGATTTCACAGTGTATAATATTTCAGCAATAGATAACAGTTTAATGAAGTTTATTTTGATGTATAGCAAAATCAGGCACTTCATCTGTGTTGCAGTACTGAATGAGTCCCCTCTGGGGCTAAAACTTCCCACGCTTACCCGAAGATATAGTTGATTAAAATTTAGCACATTCTTTTAAAACTTATTTTCCAGATGCATAATGCAGAGCAATTGAATTGAAAAAGCTGAAGTGCTGACACAAAGCCTTGGAGGTCACACCTGATCCTGTGATTCAAGTCTTCAGCACTGGGTCACTGTTAAATGTCTTTCTATCTCCTTGTTCACAGCTTACTTAATCATTCTTTCTCCTTCCTTATATGAAAACTCATCAAAGGTGCAACAGCTCTTGTTAAATATCTTTTGAAATCTAAACACACCCTTTGCTCCTACATCCTAACAACAAAGCTTTTCATTGGCTAATTTTCATAAAAGAGGACATGAGATGTTAGGCCTTTTATAGGGGGAACAAACTCTGTTATGTGTAAAACCATCTGGATTCACACTGTCAGCATTAAAGCCCTACCAAAAAGAAATGTTGTTTATTCCAAAAAGTAGGTGGACAGACGGGGAAAGGGATTGCTTTCCCCTCTTTTAAAAGCAAGGCCTTTATTCTGGAAATGATGATTAAGAAGTCTCAGAAGCACAGCGTTTCTCTTGGCCTCAAGAGAAAAGAGAGGACTAGCTGAAGGCTGGAGAGTAGCTGCAGACAAGGCAAAATGAGAAGTTGCCTGCACTGGTGCAATTTTTCACTGTGACTTGGAAAGATCACTTGTGGTCAGAGTAAAAACTTCTGAAATTCCAGTTCTGAATGCTGTGCTAAGCTGTTACCTATTCCCTGTTGGCTCCTGGGTATTGTAAACAATTTCGTCATTAAATTTTTAAAGTTTCCCGATTATTGCCTTTGAAGAAGTACCTCATCTGACACTTTTGGACAGTTTAATGTGCTGTCCATTCTTGGATCTTCTGTTTCTCTGGAGAGACTGACGTTTTCAGGCATCCTCAGTAAAGATGTGTGATCAAGCTGTCTGTAAAATACACTCTTGGCTGCTGCCTCCCTTTAAAAATATTGGTGGTGATCTGTGAGTAGCACCTTAATTGTTAAAATGTCCATACATGAAGCAGATAACCTGATAAGTCTCTTCATTCTTGGGGGAAAGACTGACGAACCTTATCTGTGCAGCTGCTGGGTGATGGGGTGTTTTCTGGGACAGGTGGGCGTTCTGTGCTCCCTAGATTTGGTTAGAAAGAGAGCCCAAGAGGTGGCTGTGCCTGGGGAGTGACCTGGTTTCAATGCTTTTCCAGAGCTTGTTTGGTTTTGTTCACATATGGTATTAGATAACATATTGAAATGACATTGGGAAATAAACATTCTGCTCCAAATTATGATCATAATTATGCTCTGAGCTCTAGTGCCTCAGAAGTAGTCTTGTTTAGTACCTAACTTTTATACACCTATACAGAGTTGGAGAATGGTTGAGGTTGGAAAGGGACCTCTGGAGGCCATCTGGTCCAACCCCCTTCCTCAAGCTGGGCCACATACAGCAGGTTGTCCAGGACTATATCCAGGTGGCTTTTGAGTATCTCCAAGGATGGAGACTCCACAACCTCTCTGGGCAACCTGTCCCAGTGCTCAGTCACTCTCACAGTGAAAACGTCTTCCCTGATGTCCAGAGGGAACCTCCTGTGTTTTAGTTTGTGCCCATTGCCCCTTGTCCTATCACTGAGCACCACTGAGAAGAACCTGGCACTGTCTTCTTTGCACTATCCCTTCAGGTATTTATACACATTTACACTCTTACAATTGCAGTACAGCAAATGGTCTGTGGTCTATTTGGTAGACACAGCTCTCTAAGCTGCCAAGTGAAAGGCACTTAGTTTTCTCTCAGTCACATGGCTCGACATGCTGAATTTTCCTCCCCATCATACAGGGTCAGGAAAGAAGTAATTTGAGTAACTTGCAATCATTGGAGGAGGATTTTCCAGTATACTTTTCACTAGATTTTGAGCAACTTTTTATGCAAATATTGTGATAACTCTGAGAGCTGCCCGAAAGTAGGTTTGGTCCAATGTAACAGAAATCAGTGGAAAATCTCTTACTGATTTCACTGGCAGCAAAACTGAGTATTAAGGTTTTCACCAGGGACATTTACAAATTCAAAATGATTGAAGAAACTGGACAACAGCTTCTGTGTCGCATGGTCTGGAGCATAGTTCACTAAGTAGGGCTACTAAGTGAGAAGAAGGAAGGTTGCAGCATCTTGCAGCTTCCAAATAGATGTGGTGGTAACTGTCATACGTGGTTTCAGTTTTAAATAATCCTTGTCATCAAGTCTGCTTTCCTGACTTAAATACAGATACTGTGCATGTTTCCTTAATTTTACATTTTCTGTAGATCTTTTTAATTGTCACCTGCAATAGTTGAAGAAATCCCCATACACTAAGTATAGAAGTTCTAGTGAGAAACTGTTCCACCCTGAATTTTCAATGGTAATTTGAACATTTGCCCATCTTCTTTAGTACTTTTGGTCCCTTTTCCCATTATAAGTTAGTTGAGAGTACCTGTTTGAAGACTTACTATAAGCTAGTGCTTCATACTCTTTCTTACATCATTGACTAGTCCTTCAGCATATTCCTTTTTGGTTCTTCTGTTGCCTTCTCTATGCTAGTGTTCATTAGGGTGATATTCTTGCTATGTACAGTACCATAACCGACTGTCTGTTGTGATGGGTTTTCCCCATGTGTAGTTGTGATGATGCTAGAACAACACTCCCACTTGTAGCACTCCCCTCCCAGTCTTTCCTGTCTGTCCACAGTTGCCTCCTGCACCTCCTACCTAATATGAACTTGAAAAAAATGCATCTACAGTCTTCACCATAGAGAAGCTCCAAACCGTACTCAGTGTACTACTATTAAATATTTATTTACTGTGTTGCTCAGAGATTTCCTGGTGGTTTTGGCTTTGTGGATTTTATTTTAATGGACATATGCAATGGAGCAGTATGTGGGGGGATATTCTTATGCAGTATCTTGTGTTTTGAAAATGCAATAATGTGCTTCGTGCTTGTAGGACATTGCTTATTACCAAGCCTTATCTGCTGAACAGTTGGCCTTATCTGCTGAACAGTTGCAGACAGAAGCTGCTAAAATTCAACCCAGCACTTCAGCCACCCAGGAGTTCTATGAACCAGGCTTAGAATCAGCTGCTAGTGCCAAATTGGACGATTTGCAGCGTTCTTGGGAAACACTGAAAAATGTGGTAAGTCTTCATCTGGAGGGTTCAAAATAATCAGCTAGCTTGTGAGGAATAAAATGCAAAGAACTGGCTCAGCTAATATTCTTCTCTGCAATTCTTGGTTTTCAGGTGGTAACAGGAATTGTTAGGTGTGATATTATATTACACTGGCTTTGTTCTTTGTTTGAAAGCCTGTGCAGGATGGACCTCCATTAAGAAAAAATAAAAGTCATTAAGGCCAATAGTTGCCTTCAGAAATATTGGCTCCTGTCAGACTATATTCCATAACGTAACAGGGAAATCCACTCATGCTGGATGAGTTGGCAAAAAAGGCCCAAGAATCCAGTTTCTCCAAATACTGAGTCAACTTAACACGTTTCTATACAGTAGTGCAGCATAATCATTCAGTGATGTATGAAAATGGTCAAAGTTTTGATCACATGCTATAAATTTTAATTCTTTGCAGAGGCACAGTAGCTATTATGGAGTATTAAGAGCTATGCATCTAGCAAATTGTGCACATCCACATGTTTGAGTGCATAAAATCTAAAATAAGGCATGAGAATGTGCCTAGGTTTTTCCTGCTTATTAAAGTCCATTTTTTTTCAGTCACAGAACCTAGGATTTGACTGATGATGTTTAAACAGATACATATTTTTTAATATGGATGTTTTGCTTTATAATTTATACTTTTGAAAACTTGTTGCAAGGATTTGGTTTTAGTCTCATAAGCCTAGGGATGTATGAAGCAGAAGAAAGAGCAAATCCTGTATCAGAGGACAAAATTTATACCTTTATTCCTCTTCAGATCAGTGAAAAGCAGCGCACCCTCTATGAAGCACTTGAGCGTCAACAGAAATATCAGGACACACTCCAGTCTATATCCACAAAAATGGAGACCACTGAGATCAAACTAAATGAGAGTCTGGAACCAGCCAAAAGCCCAGAGAGCCAGATGGCTGAACATCAGGTAAAAACTTATATGTGAGAAATAGAGGGAGAGCATGCATTACCTGTATATTTTTAGTTCCCTTTTCTTAGACAGTGGCGTTCTTCATGGCTGGATGCCTCGAAAACATGCATTAGTTGTATGAATCTTCTCTGTTAATTGTATGTCTTGCCTTTCTGGACTTCCCACTGCTCTAAAGATAGTGTAATGGGGATTCTTTTAATAAGGAGCCTTTTAAAAAAGTCAAATAGATCATAAGAGTTTGTCCAATCGAAATTTTCAAAGCAAAATCTTTTGTCAAAGATTGTGTTCAGTGACACCTACACATACTGTTCTTCAGCATCAGTGCTACTAGCATATATTGGACTATTTACAATGTTCCCAAATTTACTAAGATCATAACCAATACTGATGCATTATAAATTGATCTAAATACAATCTTTGCCTTGTTAAACAAAACAAACAAACCAAAGCTCATGAAAAATTCCTTTCCAAGGGAAGTCTTGAGAAATGATGGTCTGGATAATAAGAGAATACTTTATCAAGTAACCAATCTGACATATGTCCAAGTTGTAATCATCTAAGCCTTCTATGTGATAACTTGAAACTACCTGGTGGGGCCAGTTCTCATTTCAGTAGGAACTCCATGACCTGAAAAGGATAACATTTGGCTTTTGTAGCACTGTGTGATGTCCTGTGCATCCAATGTGTATATACTATCAGACATGAAAGTAGAGTTTCTGTTCTAAGGTATTGGTAATGCAGCATCCTTTTGTAGGTATCTTGAAACTGATTTATAGGATAAGAGTGATCGTAGGACCTTCTTTTACATCACGGAGTTAATCTCTGGATGTTTACATATACTGCTGGATGTTCTTTGTCCAGCTGGTAAGTTTCAGGCTAGAAGCTAACTCATGCCCCCTATTTCTCTCTCACAAACACACAGTCACTTACTTGTTCATTATCTTCACTGTATCTACTAGAATACCCTCCAGAAAATTTTTTTGGAAGAATAAATCTGTATGTATAATATTTCCAAAAGAATTCCTTCTCGTGATATTCAAAGTAAGTAATTAAATCCATATTTCAGTTATCAGATGCATGATCCTAGCTTAAAAGCAGGACTCAGTCCTTCTGAATTCTGACTCTACCAAACCAGGAGTAATATATTGTGTTCCTCATGTTCCTTTGGGACAGTCATCTTGAATTTTATATTGAGCCTATGCCTCCTGAGATACTTTCTTCTCAGTGATAAATGAAGCAAATACTTTCTCTGCTCTTATTTCTAAATAGGCTTTGATGGATGAGATTTTAATGTTACAAGAAGAAATCACTGAGCTTCAGACATCATTAGCCCAGGAGCTGGTTTCAGAACCACTGGATGCAGAGGCTGCTGATCAGCTGGCGTTGCAGTCTACTCTCACAGTCTTGGCAGAACGAATGGCCACAATTCGAATGAAGGCATCAGGAAAACGACAATTATTAGAGGTACAAGAAAAAACCACTAGGAGTGGGTCTTTTGGATCACATTCCAGATTTTCAGAGACACTTTTGGCATACCTGTACTTTCACCAAAGTCCTTAGTCACCATTGGACGCTGATAATTAAATAAGTAATTTTCAGTTCTGCTCATTTCTCACAATTCCTTTCATTAATAAATTATTGTTCTTTTTTAGCGAGCCCTTCATCTTAATGCTAGGTGATAAGTAACCAGAAGCAACTTGGAAACACACTGCAGGAGTCATGTTTTATATATATATATATGTATAATTTTTTTTTAATATCCACATTGACATTTTCTCAATAGGTTCCCTTGGTATTCCTTGTCCTCCACAGGAGAGGTAATGAAGTGCAGGTATTAAAAGTCGTGTTATCTATAGTAAACTTTTGAGGAGTCGCCTGTCCAAACTGGGAGACAAGAGAAGGGGGAAAGCTTAAAACAAATAACACCTCTTCCAAAACATCGCATTGTTGTCTACGCTCATCTTCCCAGTGATTTGCATGCAAACTTTTATCATGGAAGATGCACCCATTTATTTCTTTGTCTACCAGCTTTACCAAAAATTCTTTAATACTAAGGTGATTTTTAAAAAGTCTTTTACGTATAGGAATGTTGCTGTGTGTATTATCCAGGTGAGAAAACGCAGTCATACTAAAGCTGGCTACAGTTTGGCTACTTTGAACACTGCAGGGCAGTTTTACTTCTGTACTGCTAAGAACTGCAGCAGTGAATTCATAAACACAGCAAGTGCTGCCTTCATAATTTCCAGCATCAATTGATTCTGAGAGACTGAGTGAGAATTGGCTCTGTGGATCTACCTGGGTTACAGGGGAGTTCCAGGGTGCATCAGCTGCATTAGTTTTGTGCAGTCACTTGAGTCAGTGAACAGGTCCTTAGCAAATACCTTTGTTATTCTTGAAAAACTGCACTAAGTTTTACTTCTCAGAAGAAAAATGGCTTTTACATAAAAATAAGGAGCTGGAAGTAGAATAGGAACCTTACTGTTTATAGCTTGCACCCCATACAGGATCTTACAAACTTCTTGATAGTACTTAGGAGGAGATGCTAACTAATAATTTCAAGATAAAGCATGAGTCAAATATACTACTGTTAACTATGGCTAGGATTCTGATGGTTACTTTGATACAATAGCACAAGTATCCTCCAATAATCCTGGCTAAGAAATATGTATGGTATGCAGACAATATTCAGTAATTTAACCTGTGCACTTTATAGCTCTGATTTCACAGATAAAATCTTCCAGAACACTGCAGGGATGTAAATGTAGAAATACAGATAGAACAGGTAATGAAAACATTTTGCTGTTGAGGGTGTGGATTGGTAATATTGTTCTTTCTGTAGACCTAATTCAAATAACTAGAGCTTGAGAACTGTTCGGTTCTGGATTATTTGAGACACTTAACAACTATCATTATACTTTAAATTATTCTAACATGCAATTATTAATTTTCCCATTAAAATTAAGCATTCAGAAAAGCTGTGCAAACACTTCCCTGTGTGAGGGATTTGCCCTGTACATACAGGTCTGAATTTCCTCACAGAAGTGTGGTAGGTTGACCCTGGCCAGCAGCTAAACACCCACCTTCACTCCCCTCTCCCGTGGGATGGGGAAAAAATAGAAGACAGGAAAAAAGACTCATGGATCGAGATAATGACAGCTTGATAGGGTAAGGAGAAGCTGTGCATGTAAGCAAAGGAAAATAATGAACTTATTCACTACGTCCCCATCAGCAGGCAGATGTTTAGCTACTTTCCTGGAAAGCAGGGTCTCAGCATGTGTAACAGTGGCTTGGGAAGGCAAACGTCATAACCATAAATGCCCGCCCTTCCCCCTTTCCCTGAGCTTTTATTGCTGAGCATGATCTCATATGGTATGGAATATCCCTTTGGTCAGTTCAGGTCATCTGTCATGGCAATGTCCCCTCCCAACCTTTTGCCCATCCCCAGCCTACTGGCCTTTGTGAGGGGCAGTTGGAAAGCAAGCCTTAATGCTGTGCAAGCACTGTTCAGCAATAGCCAAAACATTGCTGTGTTATCAACACAGTTTTATCCGCAGTTGCAAAGCATAGCACTATACAGGCTGCGATTAACGGAAGTTAATTCCATCCCAGCTGGATCCGGTACAATCTTCTCCCCTTGTTCCATACCATTTGCAGTATGCTTAGGTTCCACATTATCTGATACATCTAAGTATCCTCTGACCATCCCATTCTATCTGTTTCTTATTCCCAAAATCCCCTCTACTCTCTCCAGAGCTCTGTATCTCTCTTGTATTGGGGAGCCCAAAACTGGATACAGTATTCCAGGTGTGGACTCACCAGTGTTAAGTAGAGGGGAAGGATCGCTTGCCTCAACCTGCTGGCAACACTCCTCCTAATGCAGCCCAGGATGCCATTAGCCTTCTTTGCCATAAGGGCCCAGTGCTGGCTCATATTCAACTTGGTGCCCACTAGGACTCCCAGGTCCTTTTCTGCCAAGCTGCTTTCCAGCTGGTTGGCCTCCAGCATATACCAGTACCTGGCATTGTTCCTCCCCAGGTGCAGGACTTTGCACTTCTCTTTGTTCAACTTCATGAGATTCCTGTTAGCCTATTCTTCAGCCTGTCAGGGTCCATCTGGATGGCGGCACAACCCTCTGGTGTATCAGCCACTCCTCCCATTTTGTGTCATCAGTGAACTTGCTGAGGCTCGTTACTGGCCTCTCACTAGACTTTGTGCCACTGATCACCACCCTCTGGGCCCAGCTGTTCAGCCAGTTTTCAAATTCGTATGAGACTATTAAAGGGTGAGTGAGTCTTGCTGATCACTCCCTGTCTGTCCAATGGATGGACCAGCTGACAGATGGAGCCAGGGAGTCTGTATTGTTGCGATGCTGTTGCTGCAGCAGCCATTGGAGCTTAATGTCCTTCCACACCCACGACACAAGGATCCTCCGAGAGGCCAGACAAGGTAGACAGGTCTTCATTCTTCTCGTTACCCATGGTGGCTACACCAAAGGCCCACCAGTACCCTGTTGGGTCCTTGAAGTACCCCTCTCGTGCCTCTCTTGAGATACAATAAGACTATCTAACAGCCTGCTGCTGCCAAAAAAGGCAAAGCTGCTCTCCTTTCCCTGCAGCCCACTTCCAGCTCTGTGTCTCCATGCATCTTTCTCCCTAAGCAAACAGTGCTGTGCTAGTTGAGCAAACTGAATCAATGTGGGGGAAACCCAAAGGAGAGCAGCAAGAGGAGGCAGAAAAGACCTCACCTTTAGAAGGCTGTAGTAGCAGAGATCTACTGAAGGAAGATGTGATTGAACTGAAACAGAATTTTAGTCACCAGAAAAGCATGCTCATCGATTGAAAGCAATAGTATTTTGTAAAGGTTTCCAAGGGACTTATTATGGCTTAAAAATACTATGTAGAAGTTGTGAGAGACAGAGAGGGAAATTTTTTTTAAAAGTGACTTTTTTAACAACTTTTTAACAACTTTTTAAAAAGTTGTAGTATATTTCTTTTAAAAAGTAAAATAGAATTTGTACCTTTAGGAAAAACTGAATGAGCAGCTGGAAGAACAGCGGCAAGAGCAGGCTCTTCAAAGGTACCGTTGTGAAGCTGATGAGCTTCACCACTGGCTACTCAATACTCGAGCAACACTGGACACCGCTCTGGTTACTGCTGAGGAACCTATGGACATGGAAGCACAGCTGGTAGACTGTCAGGTAAAGTCATCAGTCCTGTAATGTTTAGATGAACAGGATGGACATAGCTTTATCTGAATGAAGAGGCAAATATGGAGTATTAATGTTAAGATCATTATTGAGTGAGATGAGCCAGCATATTAGTGGGGAAGAAGTTTCTGAGCTCCTTAGCACCTTATATATGCTCAGTTAGCTTCATCAATGATTTGTGAAAAAAAAAATATAGCCTCTTCTTCATTTCTTATTAAAGATTGCAAGCAGTGCTTTAGAAAGTGCATGTAAACATAGCAGTAGGAAAACAAGATATCCTGACTGCAAGAACATTTGAAGCTCTACAAGTTTTGGAGGACATTTTGTTTTGCTTTAAAGGCCTTGTGTTCACTTCACTTGCTGTTTTTGTTCCACTCAAGCTAGAGTTGTGGAACAGCTCACTTGATAGGTATGAAAACACCTGCAGTGTGCTTTCCTGCTCCTCCTTTTCCAGCTGAAGAACACATTCCCACTAGCAGGATAGTGGGATAGTGGTGTGGTTTTTTCAGGAGTAACCCCTACCCACATTCAGAAGTAAAGTATAATCATCAGTAGTTACTATTTTTATGAATTTAATATTAATCAACCAAAACAACTGAGGAAAAACATTTTGTTGCAATAGGAGTAATTGCATATACTTTTATTAACAAGACTTGGATCAGTCATAACATCCAGGTTCTCAAATTAGTGGGAGTTTTCCATTTTTAAATGGGAGTTTTCAATTTTTAAATGAGAGTTTAGAACTGATCACTATAATTAAAATTATGAGATAGACAAGAGACAGATGGATAAAAGATCCCTTTTCTTATTAAAGAATGAGTATCTCAACTATTTTAGGATAAATGGGAGTTAAGTTTCATATAAGTCCAATGAATTAAACATCTAGTTAAATTTCCACTGACACCGCTTCAATATTGGAATTTTCAGTCTGCTCAGTCTCAAGTGTTCTTTCATCACCCGACCTTGGGAGCTGTTTGTTGTATATAGATAAACACTGTGAACTTAAACAAAGCAGTAATTTATATAATCTGTAGGAAACTCAAAATTACAAAGAACAGTAAGCTTTGTGGAAAAGTTAATACTGTTGTTCTTTTGCTGGTTCTTAAAATCTTAATACAGGAAGTTTTATATAAAGTCCTATATTTTTTCCACTTTTTAGAGACTCTGTCCATCTTATCCTGCACACATTCCTTCAAGAACAATGTTTGTAAGTTTATACTTGACAGTTGCTATGGAAACAAAAACATTTGATGTCAGGCTAGGTTTTTGAGCAAGAATTGTATGAGCTTTGAGTTTGGAAGATTAAAATATGCACTATGTTTGTAATACATGAATGGTTAATAGAATGTCAGGAAAGTAGCTTTTGAGAATAAACATGCCAGAGATTTGTCACTTTAAGTCTCTCTTTAGACTAAAGAGGATTATACAGAAATCCTTAAGTCCATCATGCACCAATCACAAAGAGCAAATAGTGGGAAGAGAAGCTTATCAACGCAGCCAGAGCAACACATAGGAGGAGGTAGGAAGCATTTCGCTAAATGTACATGAAAGAAGAGGAAAGAAGTAACTCTAGCTGCGTGCTCTGTTTCTTGTCATTATGGATGTCAGTCTAGCATTTTAGCCACCCTTACCTTTAATGTGCAAATAAAGAGCATCTCCTCTACAACAAATCCTTTGTTTCAAATAACTTTTTAATTTCCTATTTTGAAAAAGGTTGCGATCAGAAATGGCAAATGCAAACATTTGCAAACATATTCCTAAGGACTCTGAAAGGGACTGCAAGGCAAAGCAATGATAATCTGACTTGCCCTTAGCTTGGCAACGGGTCAGGTAGGTCGTCTTGCCAGAAAGCGTCAGAGATGCTGGAAAATGTATGAATTTGGTTCTTTGTTTTTGCTGCTGCAGAACATGCTGGTTGAAATAGAGCAGAAGGTGGTAGCCTTGTCAGAGTTGTCTGTGCACAATGAGAACTTGCTTATGGAGGGGAAAGCTCACACCAAGGACGAGGCGGAGCAGCTGGCTGTGAAGCTCAGGACACTGAAGGGCAGCCTTCTGGAGCTGCAGAGGGTGCTCCATGACAAACAGATCAACATTCGGGTAAGTGGCTCTTTCCAGCTGGCTTCATGGTGGGCAGGAGGTTGGGGGATTTCACAGCGGTTTTATGCAACTGGGAAAAGGAGTAAAAATATTTTACTGATTCAGTTTGAGCTATTCATCTCTAGTTAGTAAATGGAATAACAGTCCAAATTAAAGAGCTGCCTAGCAAGCTTTAGCTTACTATTTTCAAGTTAACAGCACCACTTCATGGTGAAACTATCCTAACCTCACTGTCTTTGGTGAAAGGACAATAATAAAATAGATAGATCATTAGCTTGGTCTGGATATACTCTATCCCTGTCCCTTTAGGTTGCATGTGCTCTGGGGCAGGATCCCTCCCACAACAAAAGAACAATCCTAAATACATGCTTTCCTCCATACAGCGTGCACAACACAATGAACAGATAACATCAAGATAATGAAACATTTTTAAATATGACTAATACTTAGTGGCATCATTACACCAAACAAAATATTGTATAAACAAAGATACATTTAACCTCAGTCTTGTCCTAGGTTTCTATTCCTAGCAGCATCGGTCTGCTTATTGTCACTATTTCATTTTATTTAACAGTTGGTTTTGGTCGTTCTTTAGGTTAAACTAGCATGTGGAGAACCGAATACATACAAGAAACCCAACTATGTAATGTGACTCACTGGGTTTGAATTTGCTTGCCCTGCTGTGACTTTCTTCCCTGCCTTTTCTTTTACTTCTTTTCTGGGCTGTGCTGTGCAAGTTAAACAGGATAAGCTTCAAAGATTTCTAGCTTGTAATGCAGATTAAAGTCTCTGAGAGGTTAGCTTGAAAAGTCACTTGACATGCTAAGAACTATTTTTAGTCCAAAGCAACTGGATAACTATAAAACTTAACATATCTTCACAAAAAACCCCCAACAAACAAACACAAAAAAAAAGGAAGGAAAAAACCCAGGTGTTTATTCCTATTGCCTCTAAGGTGAAGTAACTTTAATGTTATTCTTGCATATTAAACCTCATGACTAGGCAAATGAAAAGCATTATCAACAGCATGTAGGCATATAATACTATGTTCTGGTATATTACTTGTGAAGTGAAAAGGCATTACAGACTTTGTTGCTTCATTTTAAAATATGCATGCTGCATTTTAAAATGTGCTGCTTTTTAAAATGCAATGATGTGATTTAGTTTACTTAAACTTTTAAAACAGATCTTTGGATGGTTGTCTAATATCAAAAATAACAACAAAATAATTTCCAGGTTTAGAATATGAATCATTTAAGATGCTACATTATAAGATTCTTTATAAATTGCAAACTTTTTTTGGACTTCACTTACAGATCGTGAAAGAAAATAGGTATAGGCAGTATAACATCTTCAAATTTTCATTGAGCAATTTTTTTCAAATGAGAAATTCTATAATGTCTTTTTCCAAACAATCAGGCATAAAGTATTTCTTTTGGACTGAGGCTCAGAGCATCATATACCCAAAAATGCACTAACTCTGTCTCCTGCCGTTATTAACCCTGAGAAACATTACATGCTAACAGCACTGTGGCTCATGCATGTACGAAACTCGGACTTATGCATGTCTCTAGATGTACTGATAACCTTGTAATTGCCCAGAGGCATAGACCAGCCTGCACCCAGAAGAGGAAGGATCCTCCCAAGTTGCTCTGCAAGACCAAGAGCACTGTAAAGACTGAGCTATATTTTCCTTAAAGTGCTATTTCAGCTATATGTGTCATTCCTGTGACACAAGGCTTTTTAGGAGCCAGTGTGAGATTCTGTGACTTCCTTGCAGCAATTTCAGTTTTCCTTCTAATTTTAATTAATTAATGTCACTAATTATATGGAAAATGTGATTTGGAGACCAACTCCTTTATTCATAAAATAAAGCAGTGAAACTAATCAGAAATATGGTGAGTCAGGAGAGTTCCAGACTACATTGATTCCAAATGTAGCATTTTTCAAGCACTTTGAACGATATACAAAACATTGCCTTATTACTGTTATCTACTAACTTCTGTGACTTAGGAGCAATAAAAATAAACAGAATTCTTATAAAACAAAGAAGTAGAATGTATTCTGCAGTAAAGAAAAAACAGATAGTGTTTCTTTACTTCTTATTATAAAGTGTGTGTGTGTGGGAGGGACAACTTCAGTTCCACAAGACAAATATGCCTGATATAAGTTTGTACAATTCTGAAATCCTTTGAGAAATCAATTTTATCACCATTTTCTTCAGGGATTTTCCAATTATTTCTGTGCTGGAGTGGATAGAACCCAGGAATGACAGCTTCAAGCATTTATTTCCCTGGCTATTTAAAGGAAATGTAATACAGTTCCTTCAGACAGAATTCAAATGAAAATGCAAGTGTGTTTTTCAAACTTATATTCTATGATTTGAGAATGATAAAATCTGATTTACAAATAATTTTGATCTAAAAAGTATGCACAATAGCGCATTTGCAAAACCTCATTGCATCCACAAATGCCACAATCCCTTTTACGTTCTTTGCTATTGCAGGAACTGTGGGACTACTATTTGTTTGTCTTAGTATAACTCCAAAATTGTAGCTTCTCAACCCTTTTCCCAGAGAAGAGGAGACAAAATCTAACTGAAATCAGCCTGCCCAAATGCAATGAAGAAGTAGATACTATCCTCTAAAGGAATTTACAAGTTGAACACCTATTGTCCCTAGAGCATATAAAATGAAGCAGATTTTTTTTTATAATTTACAGAAAGATTATCTTTTTTTCTCATTTTTAATAGAAAAATTAAAATTCTAGACCCTCTTTGTCCCTCACATAATTTTTTCTTTGCCTAATCTGATGTCCTGCAATGATATTGTTCACACTCCCACCATGTCAGCTTTTCTAGAAACTTGTTCCTACAAAGTAAAGTATCACAGTTTACCTGCAAACTGAATCCTTAGGGAAACAAAGCTGTTTCATAGAGCAAGGGGTAATGGTTCTTTCCAGCTCTAGATACCTGCTTGCTTGTTTTGTTCCTCTTACAGTTTATATCCTCTAACACTAATCAGTCCTTTCAACTTCAGTATAGTCATCATCCCCCAAAATGGAAATCTTACACCTGACTTCTACTATTTAGCAAAACTCTGCTGTTTCAGTGCCTGATGCCAGGGACGCTGGTGGCAGAGGTCCATCCCAGTTGTTAGTATAAGGAGCACCAGGTAAGGCAAGAGGGGTTTCCTCAGCCACTTTCGGCCCTGCTGGCCCCTGCTTGATTTGAGACAAAGGCTACTCTGGAAGGTGGGACGTGTTTTCGTTTTGGAGAGCCTGCTGTAAAGTCTGAACTATTTGGCGCTCTTACTCTATTTAGAATAAGAGCTGAATCATGGGCAAAATATGAATCCTACAAAAATGAGGTATATAAACAAAATGGGAGAGGAATTAAGCGCCAGCTTTAGCTCTTGAGCTTAAAAAAAAAAAAAGGTACAAACTCTACAGTCATCGTGTGCATGCAAGTAACATTAAATAAATCCAGAGAGGTGTGTAGATCCAAGTAGCCAGACCTACAAGAAGTCTGTCTTTAACATTAGACCTGGTGTGTTAAAATCCCTGCATTTGAATGTGTTGGCGTCTAAAATAATTTAAATTTACAGCCAACATGGATTTCAGAAGTCAAGCAGTTGATAAAGCAGTTTTTGGAACTATTAAGGCATTTGCTCTTTTTTGCTTTGTTTACACAGAAGGCCTGTTTAATCACTCATGTTGGAAAAACATACTGATAGACGTATGAAGTGGAGGGACTGTTGCTTTTGCTGTTCTGTTATAACATTCTGTGGCTTGGTCTCTCTTACTGTCTTTACTGTTCATATAATATAATCTGCTGTTAACTGACGGTGTTTCTGCCAACCACGGGTAGAGTTATGTACTTATTGATAAATAAATTTTGTCCAGAATGACAACTAGCATTCTCTCGTTTTTAGTTAGACAAAAAATTGGCTTTAATTAGACTAAAAATCTGGCAGAAACAATCCATTGATTCCCTGTGTTGCCAGTTAGAGCTGCACCCTCCATTACTGACCAATGCTGTTTCTTAGGAGAAGCAGAACAGCCTTCAGAAACACATCAGTCCATGGTCTCTGATCTCTGCTGTCTGATTCTGCTAAGTCCAGTAGTGCATGTTTATTTTTACATTTTTACAGGTGTTTTCTTGCTAGTAACCAATGACCAGTAGAAGTCACAAATCTAAAGTCATTGCTTACTTCAGAATTTTATGTGAGCCAGCAGCTTGAGAGGTGGAAGGTGGCGCTACATGTGGTTTTGAGTTGATGAGTTGGACCTGCCAGCTCTCTAGCAATATAAGAGAGTTTGTAAAATCTTTCTTTCTTTCTCTTAAAGCAGGGATCATTACAAGAAAAGGAGGAGAGTGATCTGGACTTTGTTTCCTCTCAAAGCCCCAGTGTCCAAGAATGGCTGGCACAAGCAAGAACCACTCGCTCACAGCAGCACCAGAGCACCCTGCAGCAACAGAAAGTTGGTGTTTTGCATTTATTTTACTGCCATCTTTAGATTGTGCTTAACACTGTAGCTGAGCCATTCTTGGTAATATTTCCACTGAAATCTTCATTTTTGCACTGTTTCTTATTCAGTGCTCTTGTAATGATGCATCTGAGCTCACTATTTTATATCTGTAACAGCCAGGCAGACTAGACTTCCTGGGCGACCACGGTCAACTCACTTAATTACTCTATACTTCCATTGTCCATTAGTAAAATTAAATTGAATCAACCCTTAAAGGTACTGTAAGGAGATGACAGTATTTGTCATAGTAATCAACGTTGTCTTTATAGAAGCAAAGATACACACATTACAGTGTATATTGTGTTGCATGATACACAGACATGCTCACTAGCTTAGGTTCCAGATACTACATTGCATTAGTCAATTAGTTCAACAATCCAGTTTATGTACCCAATATTTCTGTGTCCCTGGGTGGAGACTTTGCACTGCTTTTGGTGCTCAAGCAAGCCATATCAGAAATAGCTCAGCTATCTTTGCATGACAGTTATGCAATGTAGACATATCCTTCCAAGGCAAAACCAATCTGTTTAAGGTTTGTTTTGGTTTTTGTAACTTGCTATGCTAGGAGCTGGAACAAGAGCTAGAAGAGCAGAAGAATCTGCTTCGGTCAGTAGCATGCCGTGGAGAAGAAATCCTAACACAGCAAGGTGCTCCAGAAGGCCTATGTATAAGGTGTGCTTTCATGTGGTCTTCTGCAAAGTAAATTTCTATGACTCTGTGCGTTGTCATTCTTATGTTTACATCCCTCTTCTGCATATAATCCAATAATTTTTGTTTTATCATTTTAATGCACCACCTAGGATACTGGAGTCCTGGTTTATAATTCAGGAGTCTGATAATATAGTTACACAAACTGTTTTGTGCTAATAGATCACCTTTAGCATTTGGAAATTCCTTTTATTCTTATTATCAAGCATCACACTAAAATTACAAACTAGTAGGATTCATAGACAAGCAGTGGATCAGTTACTATAGCTTTATGGTCCAGCATTGGTGTGTGAATCATAGCTGATCTCTAAAACATTGTAGTCTGCCATTGTAACCAGATTTCCCAGATGAAATACTTATTGCTTAATTTTATTTTTTCTGTCGTTAGTGAATATTTTTCTTTTTGAAGCTTTGTGTATTTCAAATTTCATCTCTGGTCTATATTTTCTTGCATACTTGCCTATCTAAAGTAGATGTCTATAAAAGCCTCGGCTTTGGCTGGGAGAGACGTCTGCCCTAGCAAAGGCAGAAGAAAATAACTGCCTACTGCCGATGCGGACCTCGGCAGCAGGAAGAGCCAGGTCTTGGGAAGAGGAAACCAGGGTGAACATTATCAGCTTGAGAATCAAGGAACAGTCAATCCTTTGGTTAAAATACTTTGTTGATGTATCTCAGTAGTAGTGAGCACCTTTGTGGCTCCTCCAGCATGCCAAAGCCTAGAACATGAAGGTAGTTCATGAGGCAGCAGAACCAAGACTTATGCATAGGAAATATGAGCTGTACTCAGTAAGTTCTTTTCCTCAGCATTTGTGTTAATTCAATGTGGTTTTTTTATTACAATGCCAGAAAATACTTAACATATCTCCTCCTTTTTGAGGCTTCCTTCTGTCACAACACATTATACAAACACATTAAACAAATAAAAAAATCAAACAGAAAATGCTGAACTTCATTCACTGTTCACAAAAGCTAAACTCATATGCTTGTCCTGCATTAAAATATCAGGGTATGTCTGGCATTTTGAGAGGGGAGGTGAGAAAAGAGACAGATAAGATATTTTTATTTCATGCTTTGAAGTAAAGCTTGTTTAAAGGTTACATTTCAATGTAGTATATATTCAGTCTGTGTTGGGGGTTCTTTCTTATTATTGGCACTTGCAAGTCTAAACAGTTTCTTAGAAAGTACATTTTATCCCATCAGTCAAGAACTTTTTGCAGTTACAAACCAGCCTTTGTCTTACTATCTGAAAAAAACAAGTAAAAACTTTTAAAACTGAAAGAGAAAATAAACACCTTATGCTGTTATAACTTTTGTATTTGTTAAACCTTTACGCATCTTGCCATTCAGTGAGAAGCCGGATACACTCTCTGAGGAATTAGGCTTGGAAGGTGAGAAGCCATCATCTGAAGAACAGATGAAGATGAAATGGGAAAGCCTGAACCAGGAATTCAATACCAAGAAAAGACTGCTCCAGAAAGCTTTGGAACAAGAACAATTGGTAGATATTTTTAATTTCTCTTTGCATTTTCTCATTTAAAGCAGTTGTCACAACATGAGGTACAGCATGTGTATAACAGATGCATTAAGGTGATGTAGTTAATGCAAAAAATATGGAACAATTTATTTTTGTGACATCTTTAAAAACTGTTAGATATTGGCACTAGCACTGCTCTTGTTCGAAGTGATTTGAATTGCACTACCATTCGGGTGAACAAACTAGAAAGGAAGAAAGGGCTCAGACAAGATTTTGATCTACTTACCTAACCCAGGATAATTCTGTAACAAAACATCCTTCTGAAATTGACCAGTACTCTAACGACAACTTAGAGGAAAAACTGATATTTTCAGTTTGAATGTATTGGTTACATTCAATTCTTGGTCTTAGTGAGTATGTGACAAAGCAGCAAGTGATTTCAGCAACAGAATTTTTACTGAAAGAAGCAGGGATTAATCAACTAAATTGGGAACAGCCTAAGATCTATATTAACCTACATCCTCCATTTTATTTTTAATAGACCCAGGCTCACTATTCTTTATATAATACTACATTAAAAACAGCTTCCAAAGTTCTAAATATCTTGTATTCATTTCACAGTAATTAATTATTTTTTGGTAAAAACAAGTCATTGCTAATTCTGGCCACAAGTATTTATTCTGCACTTCTAGTGAACCTCCTGTTGGGCAATCTTTTGTTCAAGATATTCATGACAGAACAGCCATGGGAGGGCCATGAGCGTTATTTGGTGATATCCTTGGTCAGCAGTAGAATCTGTTTAGCTGAATTTTGTGGCCTCTATGTGTGGTAGAAGGACTCTAATTAGTACTTCTCTCTCAGCAGCTTTATAGCAGACCGAACAGACTGCTATCTGGAATGCCTTTGTATAAGGAGGAAGGACAGGATGAGGATAAATCCTCAGTGTCACCAGTATTGGTTGAATTGAATCAGGCCTTTGAAGATGTGTCATCTGAGGTAACATTTCAATTGTTTTTATGTAAAATCTATCTTCCAGCAGAGCCACATTTACAATGAAAACTCCTCTAGCTCCCACCTGGAAATCCAGCCCTTTCCCAAATATTAGATGTTAGAAAGAGTATCTTGTACTTCTGCTCTCGACTTCTCTGGTTCCTTTTTCCCAGGCTGGACGGGTGGAGGAGAGCCTGCATCTTGAACAGAAGCTGTATGATGGTGTTGCAGCCACCTCCTTGTGGCTAGATGGTGTGGAAGAACAAGTATTTGTTGCTACAACTCTGTTGCCAGAGGAAGAAACAGAAACATACCTCTGCAAGCAAGAGGTAAGGAATCTGTGAATAGGGCTTTCTTTAAATTGCCAATAAGTGTGCATTTTATGTAGTGTTTAGAAAGAAAATATTAGAAACCTAGATAAGAGGCATGTCGCTGTCATAATCTCTATGTAATTGCAGTATTCTGCTACTGTTTAGAAGTAACTTTATTCACTGTATAGAGAATTGTGGTGGGTTGACCTTGGCTGGACACCAGGTGCCCACCAAAGCCACTCTATCATTCCCCCTCCTAAGCTGGACTGTGGAGAGAAAATATAACGAAAGGCTCGTGGGTGGAGATGAGGACAGGGAGATCACTCAGCAATTACCATCACGGGCAAAACAGACTCGGCTTGGGGAAATCAGTTTAATTTTATTACCAATCAAAATCAGAGTAGGATAATGAGAAATAAAAACTAAATCTTTTCTTCCTGGGCTCAACTTCACTCCCAAATCCTCTGCCTCCTCCCCGCCAGGGGCACAGGGAGACGGGGAATGGGGGTTGCAGTCAGTTCATTACACGTTGTCTCTGCCGCTCCTTCCTTCTGGGGGGGAGGACTCCTCACACTCTTCCCCTGCTCCAGCATGGAGTCCCTCCCACGGGGGACAGTTCTCCATGAACTTCTCCAACATGAGTCCTTCCCATGGGCTACAGTTCTTCACGAACTGCTCCAGCATGGGTCCCTTCCACGAGGTGCAGTCCTTCAGGAACAGACTGCTCCAGTGCGGAGGTCACAAGTCCTGCCAGCAAACCTGCTCCAGCATGGGCTCCTCTCTCCATGGGTCCACAGGTCCTGCCAGGAGCCTGCTCCAGCGCAGGCTTCCCACAGGGTCACAGCCTCCTTTGGGCATCCACCTGCTCCAGTGGATATCTGCTGGAGGATATCTGCTGCAGGTGGATATCTGCTCCACCGTGGGCCTCCATGGGCTGCAGGGGGACAGCCTGCCTCACCATGGTCTTCACCATGGACTGCAGGGGAATCCCTGCTCTGGTGCCTGGAGCACCTCCTGCGCCTCCTTCTTCACTGACCTTGGTGTCTGCAGAGTTGTTTCTCTCACATATTCTCACTCCTCTCTCTGGCTGCAGTTGCTCAGGTTTTTTTTCCACTTAAACATGTTATCCCACAGGCGCTACCACTATCGCTGACGGGCCTGGCCTTGGCCAGCGGCAGGTCCGTCTTGGAGCCGACTGGCATTGGCTTTGTTGGACTTAGGGGAAGTTTCTCACAGAAGCCACCCCTGTAGCCCACCTGCTACCAAAATCTTGCCACGCAAACCAAATACAAGAATGTTGCAGAAAGCAGCACCTGATCTGAATTTTGCCTGGTCAGAAGAGAATTAAACACAGAGTCTTTCTTCTGTTTAATTTCTTTGCTAAGTATTAGCAAACACCACAGTGTTGAAATTGAAATGAAATGAAAAAGAAGGAGGAATGCTCTGGGATATGGACACAGTACAAATTCATCAACATGAAATGGAGAGGGAGAGAGGGGAAAAGGGAGAGTGAGGGAGGGGGAGAGGGAGGGGAAAATACTTTTTCAGCAGCTGCGTGGATTTCTGCTTCACAAAGCCTTTATTTCGGGCAGGTTCATTTTGTTTCAGCACTTGTTTTCCTCAGAGCAATCTGGGGTTTTTTTTATTATCAGAAATACTGTAGCTGTATAACTTTGTCTAGTGTGTATATATTAACAATGTAAAAAATTCACTGCATCACTGCAAAATTGGCAATGGTTATGGCAATATGTTTGCCTGCTTTCTAGAATGTCTAATTGTCACTTTGTTTTGTTTTCTATTAAATCAGTCTCTTGCCAAAGAAATCAAAGAGATAACAGAAGAAATGGATAAGAACAAGAATTTATTTGCTCAGATATTTCCTGAGAATGGTGATAATAGGGATATTATAGAAGACACTTTGGATTGTCTCCTGAGAAGACTGACCTTGCTGGAGTCAGTAGTAAACCAGAGATGCCATCAAATGAAAGGAAGGCTCCAGCAAATAGTGACTTTCAAGGTATGATGCCCATCTGAAGGAATTAACAGGGATACATGTCAAATGGGGATATAAAGGATGTGATTCTCAAAGTAATGAGAATTTTTGGTGTCAAATCAAGAGGTTTTTACTGAAAATCAAACTACTTCTTAGGCTATGCAAAACTTGACACCCAAATCATGATCCAAAATTTAAACACTGTGCTAGAAGCCTTCTGCAACTCATGCAATTATTGTAGAAGAGATCATTCATCCCACACTTTCTTACTCTGCTGGCATTGCAATAAATGGAAGTTGTTGACTACTGTTCTCAAAGGAGAAGAAGCACCTTTAGAGTTCCACTCTACACATTTTATAATTTCATAAATGATAGAGTACACATGTTTTTATTAGCTGTGATAAAATAGAAAACATAATACTGATTCCCACCTTTCTGATCACCTTTAAGTCATCCCATTATTCCATAAGAGCTTGTATCTCAAGCTGTCTGTATTGAGCAAAGCAGAAAAAATGAAGTGGAGAAATGTTCGATTTTAGAAATCTTTTCAAACAGACTTCAGAAATGCTTTCAGACCTTACTTGGTCTCTACCTTCTTTCCTATTCTTATTATATAAAGCCTCCAGTATGGTTTAGTTTTAATGAAAAAAACCCATAAAATCCAGCAAAAAATTGGAAAATAGATTGCTGGTGTCTTTAGATTATGATCATCATTTCGTAGGTTGTTACTACAGGATTTCTTTCCAAACTCCATAACCTTCCCTGTGCAGTAGATAGGAAAAAAAATACTTTCAACAATTTTCAATAAAAGGCCTTCCTTTGCTGAAAAAAAGAGACAAGCTGATTAGAATCCTGTGCCTTATCGCTATACAGGAGATATTTAATATTCAAAAGAATTACTGCATGCAAAAAAAAAAAAAATCAGAAACACACTCCTATATAATGCTGAAAGTGAGAAATGTGCTGATTATTTTCTATTTTACCAATATTAGAAGTTTTGTTCTGATGAATTCATGAAAAAAAAATTGATTGTAGCTTGGCAGAATTGTTAAGTAATATGTGTGTTTCTAGTCTGATAAGTTGTAATGTGTAGTTGTAAAAGTTGTAATGTGTAGTTAGCCCTGTGATGGGTTGAAGCCTTGTTTACTTTTTTGTTATATTTCCTCAAGTTTGTAATGAAAAAAGCTTGCCTTAAAAAGTAAAACCTAGCTTGTTTACGAGCATATGTGATCAAATAAACTACACAAGAATAACATGTTTTTGCTAAATGAAGCTAACTGACCCTTGCAATAATCATTAATTGAAAGGCAAAAGCAGAAGTGTGTTCACAGATTATGTTTTGAATAGGAGCTGGTTCAGCTTTTTGCTCATATGTATCCAGTTATGGATTTTCACCAATGTTGCATGTTTTGCATTGGATAATTATGGTGCTTCCAATGTTGTATAGTTTTTATGCCTTAGTGCTTTCATTGTAACATTGTAATGCTTTAAACTTTTTGGAACGTAAAATATTTTTCAGTTGGTTTGTGCTGTGATTGGCTATAATTTGTTGTTATTGTTGTCTCTTGTAGAATGATCTGAAGCTCCTGTTTACATCGGTGGCTGATAACAAATATTTAGTTCTACAGAAACTAGCAGAGGCAGTTGAGAGACCAGAAACAGAACAAATGCAGGTATTGCCAAATGTCTGTTACTTGGGCGGGGGGGAGGGAAGAGATAAAATTTCTATTCAAGGTATAACTGGATTCTAGAGAACAGTTGCTTTTTGTGGGAGAATGTATGGTTCACATGAAGTATGTGAAAATGAGTACTTCCAAGAGGGTACTACACATGTCTATAAATTAAAAAAAAACCAAACACGAAGTTTCTTTCTTCTCTCCCCAGGTGACTTACTTATGCACATACCAGGCACTATTTGAAAGAAAGAAAAAAAGTCTAAAGTTTGGCTAAATTGTTTGGCTATTACACCTTATTAAAAACAAAAGGCACTTTCTTCTGCACTGGTTTATAGTACTATCTTGACTGTTATTCTTTTTAATTTAAGGCAATAATTGTTTTTTCTTTATCAGGAATTGCCTAATGAAGAATTAATTAATAATATGACAAAATACATCCTGTGTCCTTGTTTCTGTTTTGCCAACGAGAAAAGTGAATATAGTATGTTAAGGGCTACTTTCTACAGCAGATGTTTCTTGTTACCCAAGAGCTACTGCTGTCTGGTTCCAGCAGGTGACTGAGAGGAAGAGACTTATCCTTCAGCTAAACAGAAATACTGGCTTTACATACCTGATAATCAAATTTTGAAGGAATTTTAATTCATGTATGAGTAAGAGGGCTAGCAGTCCATGTCTTTCTTTCCTATCTTCTACAACGTGAAAGATGATTGGTAAAAATTTAGCTCCTATATGATTAGTTTAACTACCAAATAGGGGAACAACATGGTAACAGACACAACTGAATTGAATTTTTTTTGAACACCTACCTTGGCAGAAAAAAAACACTCAAATTTAAAAGCATTACTGTTTGTTCAAAATGTGATTGGGAAAATAGAAATAAGGCCCTTAATCAACCAGGTAACTTAGCTGCATAAAGTGTAAGTTTAGTGACTGTACTATGCATACTTCGCATTACTAGGAGTCAGGAGTTCTACTCACATACACAGTTTAAGCATTTGGATATGCAGCTTCCAAGAAGGGGCCTTAACAAAGGACTTTAACTGCAGGAGTCTACCTTATGCTTTTAACTTTGTTATAGCTTGCATGCATTAATTCAGCAGAGACTCCTAGGTTGAAAGACCTTGTTTCTTGTAGCTTCCATTGAAAAAAGTCAAATTATCACCTGCATACACTTGCAAATACCAACCTGTGTGCTTTCAGTTGTCGTTTTCCAAGTACAAAAGGGGAAGTACAAGTCCTTTTCCTTGACAGTAATTTTGACCCTATCCTAGTCCTGTAAGGGAACTGTGCACAGCTCTTTGCTATCCTGCATGTCTTTTGCTGTGATAGTTGTTTGGTGCTCAGATATGACAGGAATGAGTGTTAATAAAAAGAATGCTTTGAAAGAAGGTATTAGGACAACTAATAGTCCTTTTGTGCCTGTACCATATAGTGTGGACTTCACAGCAAGGTTTTGTGTAAAATAGTGTATGATACTAAAATAGTTTGTTATTAAAAAAATAATAATGCCATATTGTATTTAACTTCAAGAAACAAGCTGGGGTCTCCCAACTTTGAATTAATACTTTTTCTTTAGAGCATTGTCCTGGTTTCAGCTGGGATAGAGTTAAATTTCTTCCTAGTGCTGTGTTTTGGATTTAGTATGAGGAGAATGTTGATAACACACTGATGTTTTCAGTGATTGCTAAGTACCCTGTCAAGGACAGCTTCCATGCTACCAGGCAGAGGCTGGGAGGGAGCATAGCCAGGACAGCTAGCCCAGCTGGCCAACGGGGTATTCCATACCATGTGACGTCATGCTCAGTATATGAACGGTAGGCGTGATCCAGGAAGTACCAATCGCTACTTGGTTATCTGTCAGCACGGGTGGTGAGCAATTGCATTGTGCATCACTTGTTTTGTATATTCTATCATTATTATTATTGTTTTCCCTTTTCTGTTCTATTAAACTGTCTTTATCTCAACCCACGAGTTTTTTCCCACTCTTACCCTTCCGATTCTCTCCCTGTCCCACTGGGGGCTGGGGAGTGAGCGAGCGGCTGCGTGGTATTTGGCTGCCTGCCAGGTTAAACCACAACAAGTGTCCTTTAAAATTTCAGCAGACTGAAGGACTGATTAATACTTCAGGCAGAAAACAGAAAAGAATATTACCATATGGCAACTACAGCACTGTTGTTAAACCTTCAAACTAAATGATGTAATTTTCAAATACAGGTCATACTGCAAGCAGAAGAAGGTTTGAAGGAACTAGATACTGGAATCAATGAATTAAAGAAGCAGGTAGACAAGCTACAAATTGACCAACCTTCTGTGCAAGAGCTGTCTAAGATTCAGGTATGGTTCTTAAGTTCCATCCTAGACCTGTCTGGTGATATCAAAGGTATTAGTATGCTCCTTTTTATTGTTCATAAGGCAGTTTAGGAAAGCGTATTTAAAAGCATTTCAGTGTGTATAAAAGATTATTTTCTCCCTGATCCACCTAGTTTTTCTACTTTTGCATTTTCAAATTTTCTAACCTCTCTATTAGTAGTAGTATTAGTCATAAAAACACACAAAAACGTTTACTTTCAGCTCTTGTTGAGTACCTGTTCAAAGAGGTAAAGTTAAGCATGTAAACATAAAAGTCTGCTGAAGGTTGAGCACTTCTTACCAGTGTCTCATGATCTGGCGTTTAGTTCTCTCTCACATCTGTCATTAAAAAAAACGGAGGGGGGTGAAGAGAGATAGATAGCTAAGTGTGACCTGAAGCTGGAAATGTTCTCCTTTTACTAGAACACCTCTCACGTTCCTGCATACTGTCAGTTAGACTTGGTTTTGAACACACGTAAGTAGTAGGACTCTTATCTTAAGGCTCTCTGCCCAATTACATGTGGGCAATTGATCCAGAACTTTTATAAGGCCGTTGAAACTCCTTTGTGAGCAGATCAAGGAGAAGGTTTATGACTGAATCTTAGCCTTTATAAGGACATAATAATAAATTGGAAGCAAAGAAAACAGCTGAAACTGGACCATAAACTTATTAAGTCAACAAAACAGTAATATCAATTAAAAATTAATGACAAAGAGTTTGTGCAAACGTGTCTTTTGCCCAGTTCTTTATCCTTTTGGTCTTAGAGCCTGCTTTTTTTTGCTGTCAGATTATGTGTAGATATTCCCCTCCCCTTGATTTCAGTTTTTAGAAAAGCCTTCCCTTTGCTTTTTTGACAGTTGTGCTTCTCACAATTGTCTCTTTAAATCTAGGAGAGCCAGCTACAGTCTGAGGGTGGGTACTTTGCTATAGCACTGGATGGTCATAGAGATATTTTGGTTTATTAGTTTCTGGATGTCTTGTCTTGATCAAAAGTACAGGCTTACCCTCACAGTCAGACATATGTTCCGAGAATAAAATTCTCGAAACCAAAACAAGAAAGTAATCCTCTTCAGGTGAAGAAAAACATCTGCAGGTTGTTCTCACTTTTATGGTTGAGGTATACAGGATGAGTAATAGCACACGGGAACTGATGAGATTCTTCCTTTTGGCTCGTTCTGTAATTTGGCAGTATGGGCACACTGTGAAATACACATTGCACTTTTTCTACACTTTACTGTTTTATATAGAGTATATTGATATTTTGGGCCTTGTTTGGTTTTTACTACGGGTTGTATGTAACTTGCTTGCTACCCGTAAGCTGCTGGGGCAGGAGAGGGAGGCAAATCTGGCTTTGAGATGCCTATAGTCTGTAGCCATGATGGAGTCCACCCAACCCCCTGCATTATAAGCAGCAAAATGTAAACATCATCTGCAATGTGCAGTAGCCACACAGTAGTCTGGATTTTGATGACTTAAGCCCAATCACCCTACTCCTTTGCTACTTAAAGCAAGCCTTTGGGATTCTCCTAACTTTGTTCCCGAATGCATGCCCTTGAAAGAGTTGCAGGTCTTGCTTATTTTTCCTCTCTTTAAATGGTGAGTTGTTAATTTATCAATTAAGTCAGTATATCTGCAGTCTTTCTGAGCTGGGAATAGACATTATTCTGCTAGTATTCACAGAGGAATACAGGGACAGTATGGTTGCTTATAGGAAGACGTGTAAGGTATGAAAAAAGAATCACCATTGCTACTCTTTGCCCCCAAGGATATGTATGATGAGCTGATGATGATCATTGGATCCAGACGGTGTGACCTGAATCAAAATCTGGCTCTTAAGAGGCAGTATGAACGGGCTTTGCAGGACCTGGCTGACCTGTTAGAAACAGGCCAAGAAAAGATGGCTGGTGACCAGAAAATGATTGTTGCTTCTAAGGAAGAAGTTCGATCGCTACTTGACAAACATAAGGTAAGAAACTGTGACATATTTCAGGACTAATCACGACTGTAAGCTTGTACACAGCAAATTACTAACCTTCCTAAAGGTTCAGGAGCTTTTCAGAATGGTGGGCCAGTACTAAATCAAGAGACATTAAAACTTACTGTATTTTAAATTGGAATCAATGAACTGTTCTGACTAATAACTTTCAAATGCTCTGTTGAAGGTGAACCCAGGTAGATCACATTTTCTTCCTCATTCTAATAAAAAATTCCTATTCTTGTCCTGTCATGCTACACAGCAACGTCATCCACCACTCCATTTTTTTCCAATGGAAATATACATTTGCTAATAGCACCCACAAAATATAACAAGACTTTTCTACATTTTTTTATTAGGCAGAATTTTTTGGTGGTGTATATCTAATTTAAGCTATTTTTCTTCATGGAATTAGAGTTGGGATAGAATTTGTGTAAAAAGGAGATCTCTTTCTTTCTTTAAAAAGGCCATTGTCTTTTTTATATTCTGCGTTGAATTTTGTGAAATGTTGGTGGAGTGAAAAGTTTACCTAATTCTATGTCTACACCTATTTGGTTGCACTGCTATTGTCTTAAAATGTTGTTTTAGTGGTAATTAATTGAGTAACAATTGCACTTTCTGTTTTCTATTCTCTCTTTACCCTCTCCCTCACACCCAAATTTCTCAGGAATATTTTCAGGGGTTGGAGTCTCACATGATCTTGACAGAAACGCTCTTTAGAAAGATGAGTAGCTTTGCCCTCTTGAAGGAAACTCGGTCACATTCAGAGCTAATGACACAAGCTTCAGTTGTATTAAAGCTGGCTCATAAACGAGGTGTGGAGCTGGAATACATTCTAGAGGTGAGAATTTCTGTGGTCTCTTCTGTATTGCCATTGTGATCAACTGCCAGGATATTCTGTATTGTTGATTTCCTGTGCTTGGACAGAATTGATGGACATTAGCCCCTTTTTCATACACACAAGGCACTGATAAACTACGTGTAATCTTTGCTATTTAACTGTTATGACCTTCAGGTGACACAAGTTTGTTCCTCTAAATTTAAAAGAGCTGCTTAGCTGTAGCTGACAAGGAGAACATGACAGCTTTATCCATGTGTTCTAACTAAAAGCTGAGCTTGACACAGAGATGGTGTCTTATTATAGGTTCACCCGACATTTGTACTGTTATTTCTGTATATTCACAACCATGCAGCTATAGGATTTCAGATTGAGAAAGCAAGTAATAAAAATTCTAGATACCCAGATCAATATTCACCATATACATGGATAATTTGTGCTTGCAGACCTGGATGCGTCTGGATGAAGATTACCAGGAACTTACCAGACAACTGGAATCTGTTGAAGGTAGCATCCCCACTGTTGGTTTGGTGGAAGAGACGGAGGACAGGCTTACAGACCGGATTACACTTTTTCAGGTTGGTGCTTTTTAGACATTCTTTATGGAAAAGCTGAATGAAAGGGACCTCTGAAGGTCATCTAGTCCAGCCTCCCGCTTGAAGCAGGACAGTTGCCATGGGCTGGATCAGCCACGGTGTTGGAAACCTCAAAAGATGCAGATCCCACAGCCAAGCTGAGGACCAACTGCAGTGCTGCACCACCTCCTACTGAAAAGATTTTCTATAATGCCCAATTTAAACCTTCAACTTTCAGTTTGTCACCATTGTCCTTTTTATATTGTGTGGCACTGCTGAGGAGCATTTACCTCTATAATCTTTTTAATTCAACTCCAAATAGTTGTAGGCCTTTATTAGACTGGCCCTTAGCCTCCTGTTTGTCAATCTACAACAAGCACCTCCCTCAGACTCTTTTTAAAGGGCACGTGCTCTAAGTCCCTAAACATCTTAATAGCTCTACACCAGACCCTGACTACTTCCTCCTTCTTGAATTCAGTGGAAGGTGGGGGCAGGGCAGAATCAGATGCACTAGATGTGGCCTCATCAGCACCATGTAGATGGGGATAATAAAATAACTTAAGGCGGTTGTTCACAGTCCTGATGTAGGCCAGTGCTGTGGCTTGCCTTATTCACGTCTTGGTTATGGAAGATGCCAGGTTAAATATACTAGCCATTCCCTTCCTTCCCTGTACTGAGAAACAGGGTTATTCTGCCCAAGGCAAAAAATTTGCTCCTCTTGTTGAGCCTTCTAAGGTTTCTGCTGCCTCCAACCTCAAGTTTATCAAAGTGTCTCTGGACTAAGACTGCCATTTTTTGTGTCAACCACTCTCCCTACCTTAGTGTTATCCACAAATTTACTGAGGGAGTGCTCTCTATCATCATCCATGCCATTAATGAAGATGTTGAAGATGTTTGGGCTCAAATATCAACAATCCTTGGAATACTCTGCCCATTACAGTCTGCCAGCCAGACATCGAGTCTCTGATCACTAGTGTTTGAGACTGGTAATGCTAGTTTTCAACCCATGTAACAGTCCATTTATGCAGCCCACAGAAGGACATGAACCTGTTGGAGCAAGTCCAGAGGAGGGCCACAAAGATGATCAGAGGGCTGGAGCACCTCTTCTATGAAGACAGGCTGAGAGAGTTGGGGTTGTTCAGCCTGGAGAAGAGAAGGCTCTGGGGAGACCTTATAGCAGCCTTCCAGTACCTGAAGGGGGCCTACAAGAAAGCTGGAGAGGGCCTTTTTACAAGGGCATGTAGTGATAAGACAAGGGGTAATGGCTTTAAACTGAAAGAGGGTAGATTTAGACTAGATATAAGGAAGAAATTCTTCACTATGAGGGTGGTGAGGCACTGCAACAGGTTGCCCAGAGAAGTTGTGGATCCCCATCCCTGGCAGCGTTCAAGGCCAGGTTGGATGGGTCTTTGAGCAAGCTGGCCTAGTGGAAGGTGTCCCTGCCCATGGCAGGAGGGTTGGAACTAGATGATCTTCAAGGTCCCTTCCAACCCAAATCATTCTATGATTCTATGATTCTCTCAGCTTCCAGGGGAGGGTCCTGTGGGAGACGGTGTCAAAGACCGTACTGAAGTCAGTATCATCCACAGAGACAGTAATTTTGTCATAAAAGGTTGTCAAGTTAGTGAATCCAAGCTGAATATTCCTGATTATCTTTTGGTCCTTTTTGTCCCATTTGAAAATGGATTCCGAGGGGATGTGCTCCATGATCTTTACATAGAGCAAGGTGAGGCAGAACAACCTGTGGTTCCCCCAGTTGCCTTCCTCCTTCTCAAATGCAACAAGAACTAATAGTTTAAATATAGGTTTTCTACCACATCCTGTTTTTCCTGACTGTTCTTAAAATGAGAATTCTGGTCTAGTGTTTTGTCTTTGTCTCGTTAGACACCAGACATTTTGGTTGGGTTTTTTCTTGTTTTCTTGTTTTGTTTTACAGGAAAATGTCTGCCAAATTTTTCTTGCAAGTTGACTTCTTGTCTACTCTGAATTTGTTATGTATATTGTTCTTTTACTAGACCACTTTCTGCCTTTGTAATGGTATGAGAACTTAAGCAATCTATTGTTGTGGGTTTTATTTTAGTTTTGTTTAATGCTAGGCTTTGTTTGTGTTGGTCCTGACACTAAATTAGTTTTCTTCTTTTGTTTCTCTTGTCAGTTACATAAATTAGGTTATTCAAATCCAGATTCTGGGACTCTGCTGGCATAATTTTTAATACCTTTTTTTCTCTCCGTGTGATCACATTTAGGTTAAAAATCCATCATAATTAATTTATGGCTATCTTGGATTTTTTTATGTTACTCTCTCAGATTTATACATTTATTTGTGTATATATGCTATATGTAAGTACACACACACAGACACACACATATAAATGTAAAAATTCTGTCATTAGAGCTCTATTTATCTGAAAGAGAAAATAAGAAGAGTGATAGAAAGTTTATGTACTCACCATAAGACTGGTAGTTTTGTACACTTTTTCTTCAGATTAGTTTCAGCATAACTGAAAAATGGGAATGCATGTACATTTTGTGCTCAAGCTTAGTCAAATATACAGATGGTTTAAAAATCTGTACTATTTGTGTAATGATAGCAGAATCTGGCAGGTATATTTGCCCACATAGACAAATTCTTTACCCATCCACAAGTCACCATTTAAATGAAATCTGTATCTGCTCCGGGTTGGATTCAGGGTAAGGCTATTAACAGCCTTTCCTTTTTCAGTCCCTTTTTTGCTTTCTTTTGCCATAACAATTGGCTTCTATGTACAAGGATTTGGATACGGGGGGCGGGGGGTGTGATCTTCTCTTTTGTAGCCATGGATAGCAGCAGGGTAGATCAGTGAAAGAAGAATTAGATGACCAGAGAGCTGAAGATAGGCATTGAAAGGGCTGGTGTGGCCACTATCAATAACTCGATATTGGACACCTTTAACTTTCATTGCAGTAGAGTTTTCAGCAGATGGTAGATTAAGTTCTGACATTTTAATCAATTTCTCTCAGAAATGGTGTTGCCCCACGAAGATTCTTTTGAAATTGTTCTGTTCAAGCGTAAAATATCTACACCAAGGAAGAGTTCATCATAAGGCAGTGTCAATAGACATATTGAAGTGAGGGGTTTTGTGACAGCATGTTCAGATTTTGAGCAGGTTACCTGCATGATGGTTCTCAGGGAGTTCTAGAGCTGGAGCAGAGGGAAAAAATGTCATGTGCTGTGGTGACATTGGATATGTTACAAAATGCAATAAAAGACTACTAAACATTGAGAAAGTGTGGTAGCAGAGAGCTGCAGAGCTATCTAACAGTCTCCTCTGTCATTACAGCATCTGAGATCTAACCTGACTGAATACCAACCTAAATTATACCAAGTGCTAGATGATGGGAAAAGGCTCCTTTTTTCTGTTAGCTGCTCAGATCTCGAAAGTCAACTGAACCAACTGGGAGAACACTGGTTAAGTAACACCAGCAAGGTTACCAAGGAGCTTCACAGGCTGGAGACAATACTGAAGCACTGGACAAGGTAATGTTGATGTAATGGACAGTATAAACTTTTTCGCCTGCGCTGTTCAGGTCAAAGTTATTCTGAACCCAGAACTATTAGATTTGACATTTAAAAGAAAGTGCTTTGAGATGTATGTGATCGTTTGACTACTCTACAATATCCTACTTCTGTTCCATACAAGTGCTAACATACTCTCTTATTTACAATAAAACATGTACCAGATAACAGCTGGTGGAAGGAAGTCAGAAGATATCTTATTTAGATGACTAAGGTAGAAGCCCCATATCCATACAGGTTGATGAGAAAGGGTGTGTGCTTTCCTAGGTAGCATGAGTAGCCTCAGCATGTTCTAGTAGGGGCATTGCTACTGCTGGGTTCTTGTGGGTCTGGGGCACTGCATATATGGAAGGGAGCTTCTAGCTGCCTTCAGTAATGTTCATATGCTACTTTGGAAATTAATTCTCTAAGTGATATACAAGCTTTGTCTATTATTCATAATATCCCTGCCTTGTTGGCTCACTAGCCTTTCAAGAGAGATAAAGGGATTGTATGTATTAATGTTAGGTGGAGACATTCTGACAACTCATTAGTTGCTTGGCATATGAAATGATATGGAGATAGTTTCTGAAAAAAAACATTAAATTTCTGCTCTGAGATACCTTGTGGTAAAGCTTTTGGAAGATTGAGCCTTCTAAAGGAAAGCAAAAATGTGTTTATGTGTGTGAGGTGGGGTGGGATGCTGTTCCAGCTTGCCCAAACAGATTGATAACCTAGTTACTAGTCCTTCATTAAACTTAATTTTTCCTAAGAAGCAAAAAGAAGGCACTGTTAGGAATTGTGGGTGTAATGGCTAAAATAAGACCTTCCTAATACCATGCCTGTCTTTAAAAATAAATCACATTTTTCTGAAATTTAATGAAGGAAAGAAAATATTTTTATTTTAAATCTGGCATGCAGTATCTTCCTCTAACATGTGGAGGAGAGACTGCTCAGTTGGAAGCAAGAAGTGGCAATGACTGTTTTCATTTTCTTTAAACATTTTCACAGATATCAGAGTGAATCAAGTGAACTGACACGTTGGTTACAATCTGCAAAGGAGCGGCTTGAGTTTTGGAGCCAGCAGTCCTTGACAGTTCCTCAGGAACTGGAAACAGTCCGAGACCACTTGAACTCCTTTTTGGTAAGTCATTCATGGACCTAGGAATACTTTTTTCTCTCCAAATACAAATAAACAGTTGAGCAATCATATGGTTATACTTTTTCTCATCATTGAAGTAGTGAGTATGCTTCTGTAGGTGAGCTGCCCTTCAAAAAACTGGTGTGTTTGCACATTCAGCTCTCCTTTGCTATATACAATGGTTGTAAAGCTTGATGATTCTGAACACAGAAAATGGTTTTATGACTGAAAACAATTTTTGTTCTCACTTGGTCTTGGTATAGCTGGTGAACGCTAATAGAAAGTACATATTTTTAAAGGAAAGGGAGGATATTCTTAGCTTTCTGAGGTAAAGCTTTAAGTACAGTAAAAAAGGAGTTGACTATTTCCACAAAATTGATTCTTCTTACAGGAGTTTTCAAAAGAAGTCGATGCTAAATCATCACAGAAATCCTCTGTCCTGAGTACCGGGAACCAGCTCCTCAGGCTGAAGAAGGTGGATACAGCAGCATTGCGTGCGGGATTGTCCCACATTGACAGTCAGTGGACAGAGCTGCTCACACAAATCCCAGCAGTACAAGAGAAATTGCACCAGGTAAGGAAGGCTAGTGATGGCCTTTCATATTCCAGAAAACTCAGATCGTACGGTTGGCACTGCCTTTGAGAGATAGTTGGTCCCTTCCTCAATTTATCCATGTGAGGCAAGATAGGAACAAGGTTACTCCTGTTTTAATGTGGGAAAGCTTACACTCATGTCCAAATCCTGTCTACCCATACTGTCTAACACCAATTGGTGTTAACGCCAAACTTTCATATTTGTTAAATTTTAACCAAAGAACAGATGAGGGTTTTTTCAACATGTTGATATGCTTTTTGGAAAAAGGGAGTTCATATCCCTGCACCCTGTCATATTTGGATGGTGGTTTGTTCAAATTGAATAGACTGGGTTCAAGTCTATGCAAGACAAAATAAATCTAAAAACATTGTGCAAGGTTCCTGCTAGTGTGTGTAGGAGCCAGAGGGTTTTGGCTGTGTAGTTTTGGGTTTTTTAATGCTATAATACTGAAGTTAAAGAATTATACTGGTCTAAAAGTTGCCTTAGTATTTAGTTTCTAGGAGGTTATCAGTCTAAGCAGTTGCTTCAGTTTATAATTTGGAACGCTTTCAGAGTTAGTAATATCATCGTGATTTAGGGGGAGAAAGGAAGGGTAACAAAAGTTACCCGAGTCTATTATATTAAACAAAATAATGTTATTCAGCAGTTCTCTGAACTGTCTTGTAATGCAAAATACATATGTCTACCTAAAAATGTCATAGAACACGTTTCTGAGTAACTAAATACAAGCAAGCACTACTGTATCAATGTTGAAAGTGAGTCTTTTAAGAAAAAAACAGGTACTATTCAAAATCAGCCTATTTAGAAATCACCACCACAAGAAGAGTTATATAAAATTATTTTCCATGGGTCTATTCATTAGCCATTTACAAGGACAGGAAAAGTGTAAAGTGCATCTTCTACGTAAGCCTAATATAGAATTATGGAATGAGAATGTAGAACCTTTTGGAAGTCAGAAATGGAATCCTTGAGTTTGTCCAGTTTTTTTGTATAATGAAGAATGGAAATAAGAAGCCTTTAATATAATATTTTCTTATTAGGATGCATGCAGTTATACAATATATCTCCTATTAAAACCTTTCTTTTTTTTTTTACTTCCTTCTTTTTTTTTTTTTTTTTGATAAACTTCAGTGATATGTTAGAGATGTAGAATAACATGTTATAAAACCAGGTAAAGGAAATGTACTGTGGTAATGCAAAGCAAGGAATTCTTATCCATTTTGTTCACAACGTGCATTTTAAGTCTGTTATCTCTACAGCTCCAGATGGACAAAATTCCTTCTCGCCATGCTATCACTGAAGTTATGAGCTGGATTTCCCTGATGGAAAATGTCATTCGGCAGGATGAAGAGAATATAAAAAATGTAGTAGGACAGAAAGTCATCCAGGATTATGTCCAGAAGTACAAGGTACTGAGTGGAAATGTTATTGATTTCCCTTTTGAATTATCCCCATTAAATATATATACATATGTAAAGCATAAGTGATTTAAGGAGAAAAAAAAAACATTGACATTGTGGAGTGGTTGTAATTGTACACAAGTTAGAATTGGGTAATATTTGATACTGTGGAAAAGAAGCCAAAATTACTTTTAATCTACTGTTTTGTTATGGCAGGAATATAGTTTTTAATATGCTTACCTCTATTTCCAGGTAAATCCAAAGCAATATGCACATGATTAAACCTTATTAGATGTGTCTTTCACACAAAACCACAAAGCACTTTGCAAACTATGTATGTTGTTTTATGAATTCTCTGCATGATATCACCTTCTCCTCAAAGTGTAGCCTGTTCTTTTATGGAAGGTGGCCAGATCCAGATAATTTTGATCAGTATCTGAAGCAAAACTTAAAGATACTATGTCTTGAGATAACCATTGAGTCCTTTAACTAGATTAGCAGCACTCTTGTAATAGATCTGCACACAGTGACGTTCTTCTCAATGTCAAATTTGTTTCACTAGTCTCCTGAAAAATCACTTTACTTCTTGGCTATTATTCTTCTTTGTACGTAAGAATATTTTCCATCTTTTCTGGTTTTGTATTAAAAATTTTGAGACTAAATAAATCTGATCCTTGAGACCAATATAAATAATTTTACTGGGTTTTTTTTTTGTTTGGTTTTTTTTGGGGTGGTAGGGGGCAAGGGGGATGGCAGCTTCTTTATTCCAAAGGCAGTGTATTGCTGGTTTATTTCTGAATATTTAGAAAAAAGTCACAATGTTTTTAATTGCTGTTCAATTGCTAAAAAACCTTTTAGCTAAATTGTGCTAAAGCTGTAATTTGTGAACATTTTTCCTCTCTTTTGCAGGAAGGTAAGAAATTGTGGTATTTATGTTTGGGGTTTTTTATTCCCTTCTTTTCTACTAGGGTTTCAAGATAGATTTAAATTGCAAACAATTGACGGTAGACTTTGTGAACCAATCAGTGCTACAAATTAGCAGCCAGGATGTTGAAAGTAAACGTAGCGACAAAACTGATTTTGCAGAACAGCTCGGAGCAATGAACAGACGTTGGCAAATCCTGCAAGGCCTGATAACAGAAAAGGTAAAGAAAAAAACTAGCTGCTCTGTAGTGAACTGTCAAAATACGTAGAACTATAAGATAATAATGGTTGGAAGTCTCTGCAGGTCGTCTGCAACATCCTGCTCAGAGCTAACTTTACAGTTAGATCAGATTGCACAGGGACTTGCTTAGCTGAGTTTTGAAAATCTCCAAGGACAGATTCCACAACCTCTCTGGTTAATCCTGTGCTTAACCATTCCTGTGCTTAACCATTCCTGTGGGGGACAAGTTTTTGCTTTGTCCCAGTCAGAATTTCCCTTGTTGCAACTTATGACTGTTACCTCTCCTCCTTTTACCACGCATCTCCAAGAATAGTCTGCCTCCATCTTCCCCATAACTCCCCATAAGGAGTGGACAGCTCAATGAGATGCTTCCTTTGCCTTCTTTTCCCCTGGCTGAATGAAGCCAGCCTCTCCTTGTATGTCATGTGCTCCAGCCCACTAATGACCTTCGTGGATATTTACCAGTTTGTCAATCTCTCCCTTGCACTGGAGGACAAAAAATGGGTCACAAGTGTCAAGGAGAAGGAAAGAAGCACTTCTCTTAACCTGCTGGGTGCACTCTCAATAATCTAACCCAGGATGCAGTTAGCCTTCATCAGCACAAATGCACACTGCTGATTTATTACGTTCAAATTATTGCCCACCATAGCCCCTAAGTCCTTTTCTTCTATCCAACCTGCTGCTAGCCTGTATTGTTGTATGAGGTTATTTTGTCCCAGGTACAGGACTTTACATTTGTCTTTGCTGAATTTCTTGGGGATTGATAAGCCTATTCCTCCATCTTGTTGAGGTTTCTCTGAATGGCAGACCTACTCTCCAGCATATCAGCTACTTCTCCCAAATGAGTGTCAACTATAAATCTGCTGAAAGCACAGTCTATCATGTTGCTCAGTTTATTGATGAAGGTATTAAACAATATCCACTCCAGGACTGACTCTGAAGATGCGTCTTGTAAATGACTGCCAGATAGACATCGAAACGTTCACCACTAACCTTTAAGCCTGATGACTCTGGTCAGTTAATTCATTTGTAGACCTACCACCCAGCCCATGCCTCCTCAATTTCACTACAAGGGTACTATGGGATACCATATCAAAAGTCTTGCTAAAGCCAAGGTAAACAACATCTACTACTCTCCACTTGTGTTCTTCATGCATGTGGAAATGGCTTCTGGCAGGATTTGCGGTATAGCCTTTTTCCAGTCACCAGCAACTTCCTCCAACCGTGACCTTTTAAGGTGACAGACAGCAGCCTTGAAATGACATTGACACCCTTGGATACATCCTGTCTGGTTCTGTGGACTCTTATATGTCCAGCATACTTAAGTAGCCCCTAATTCTTTCCTCCTCTACCATGGCTAGTACCTCTGTATGCCAAAATTTGTTAATTGGCATGAAGACCTGGGATGTATGAGAGGAGACTTTGTCAGTAAAGTCAGAGCAAAGAAGGCACTGCGTACCTCAGACTGTTCTGTGGTTTCCCATTAGTTGCTGATGTACTTGTGAAGAGTAACAAGAAGGGCTTCTGTCCCTCACTAGTTAGTTCCAGCCAAGATTTTCCTTTCCTAACATCAGCCCTGCATGGCCAGGATGTGCTTTGTAATCCATTTTTTGTGGATTTGTCATTTTTGTGACTTGAGAAAGTTGTCCTTGAAGATCAACCAGCTTCCTGGACTCCTTTGTCCTTCAGTACAGCTTCCCATGGGATCATGCTTACTGGAAAAACCAAAGTCTGCTATTCTAAGGATCTTCAGTCTGCTACTTGCTCTCCCTACTTCACTCACAACTGTCACTGTGGCCAACGCTGCTATTGACCGTCACGTCCTCAAGCAGTTCTAATTAAGATTACAGCTAATTAAGATGGCTCATTCCTTAGAGTGGAGTTTGTCTTAAGTAATGTGAATGCTTTTTATGGCAGTGCTGCTGTTTTCAAATTCTGCTTTGTCATTTCTTTCTTCTTTTTTTTTTTTAAGAATAGAAGTGCTATCTCATTTGCCATTGAATAACACCTAGAACAATCAGAAAAATCTAACTAACTTTAAGCAGACAATTGACAAAGGAGATAATAAAAATATTCATCTACTTTATACAGTTATAAGCAAGGAATATAAAATGTATGTTGGTATGCTTAGTTTTATTTGGGAAGTCCCGAGGTCCTTGATCTCTGAAAAGAATTCCACTTCATAACAATGTTCTGCTAAAGTGTTAGCTTCTTTCAGGATGTCATAACATTTTAATATGTTATCTCCATATAATTATTTCTGGATAAAGCAGGTTTTTTATTATGAACTCTTTTACAAATAGCAGATATATTTAAATTTGAATGCATATACTGTTTTTAGATTCTGAAAGCATTGAATTCCGAGAAGGCATTGGTCAGCATTGGTCTTCACTGATTTATTTAATTGACACAACAATAAAGGTAATTGTATGAGAAATATATACTCATATTTCTTTGCAGATCCAGCTGTTGGAAAGTCTGCAGGAATCCTGGACAGAATATGAAAATAACGTGCAGTGTCTAAAAACTTGGTTTGAAACCCAAGAGAAGAAGCTGAAACAGCAACAGAAGATTGGAGACCAGGCTTCAGTACAGAATGCTTTGAAAGACTGTCAGGTAATGTCCCCTTATAAATAACGATATTCTCTTTCCAGCAGTTAGAAACAACACTTGATAAAGCTGTGTGAAATCTTCGTATCGGTGAAGTCAGTGACAGAACTTTTCTTTACTTCATTGAGGGAGAGATTTCATTCCTAAAGTGAAAGCAATAAGAAAGGAACAATAATGTCCCAAAGATCTTTAAAAGCAACCAAAGTCATTATTCTTTTTGCATTATGTATTAAAGCATGGACATTTCCAAGCATGCCAGGGGTACTGAACTAGAAAGGCCATCAAAGGAATATGTTCCCATTCCTGTTCAGCCAGTCTTATGAAACTTGATGTCATGAACACTATGCTTGACTTTTCAGAAACATTTTTTCTGCCTTACCACTATCTTTCTGCCGCCCCCCCCTTTTTTACATTCTTTTTCCACCTGAGATATTCCACCGGACTATTCAAAGAAAAATGCTAGAATCCAAGGAGGCTTTATGCTTTTATTCAAAATGTGCTAGGAATCAATTTTTTTCAAATATTCAACTATCCAGAGAAGGAAATAGTGCTGGATTCCCTTTTGCTTTCAGAAGACTGAAGGAGAATGGTATCAGCACAATAAGCCCATATGACTGAAGCAAGGGTAATTTAGCATAGCCTGACATAATTGGCAGGTTGTGCTTGGCTGGAGTTCAAAGCTGAATCTGATTTATCACCTTATGGTTCCTTTTGGTCAGGGAAGTTAGCAAATACACTTGGGGGGTCAGTTATGAATGGCAAGACTTTGATCAGCAGAGAAACAAATTGTTTAAGAAATAACTGTATCAGACACTCCCAGGTATCCGATTCATCTAGTACAAAAGCTGCAGTTTATTTATTAACCTATGTTAGTTGCTGCCTAGTGTCACATTAATAAGTGAAGGCAACCATTTTTTTCCCATCACAGATCAGAATCAGTAATGTGTCTTTAATTCAGTTATGAGTTTAAAATGATGAATAAGAAACCCCTTTTCACAGAGAACTAGAAATATTTGCTATTCTTGGTGTTTGAAACTTTTGCATGTTTTAAATTCTGAATTTTGGAGCAACGTTGTACAAACTTAAATGCCTTTTTTAGTGTTAAAATCCACTAATAGTAAAAAATCCACTAATAGTAAAATTTACTATGTACGACTTAGAAGTGTTTGCTTTGGTGTCAGCTGGTAAAAAAAGATGTGTTACTCCAAGGCTGTAGTCTGGAACAAGGTCATGGCTAGAAGTTTGAAGAAATGTGAAATAATACAGAAGAAAAGACTAAGAATAAACAGTGCAGCGCTCTCACATATATGTATATAGGCAAAAGCTTTTGCAGGACTTTCTTGGATCTCCCTGCACCGTGCCATGAAAAAATTATATAGGTAGTTTCCTGGCTAGGAATGAGCTTATGGGAACATGTTATATGACTCATAGTTGCTCACCAAGTCTTCTTGTTCTCTGTTCTTCATTCTCATGCTGTTGAGACATGAGGAAGATCATAGGCTTTGTGACTAGCGAATATTACATACCAGAGCTTCTGCACCTCACTTATTGATAAAACATGATAAAACCAGCAAACTTAGAATCAGCATTTCCATGACCAATCTAGGGTCATCTTAAATCAACAACACAGTCAGCGCTTGCCTGAAGCAGCAAAACAAGCCACTAACAAGTTGTCATGGCCTCAGTGCTTATGTACTCAGCCCTGTTTTCTTCACTTGTTTTCACGCCAACTGTTCATTTTCTTCCTATTTTCTTGGGTTAGTGTGTGGGAACTCTGAGCAGAGCAAAATGCTATCAAGCTCATTAATGCTTCCCAGCGGCATGCAACCTTGAGGAGGCAATAAGGAAAATTCCTGCAGTCTGTTGCTTGTTGTCGTTGGCTGGACTCCAATGAACTTGTCATCTAGGGGAAGGCTCACTGTCCTCGGGCAAGGGGCTTTGCTGGGACCTGGCAAAAGAATAAAGACTGCACTTCATGTGGGGAGGCATGGCAAATTGACATCTTTCCCTAGGAAGTCATTTTGTCCTTTTCCTTGGGTGGCAAAATTCATTTTCTTTCCAGAGGCTTGAGCCAGTTTTGGACTAATTAAAAAGCCCTCTCAGTGTTCTAGGACAAACTAAGACACACAACAATTTTCCCATGTATTCAAAATGCTGTCCTATTTTTAATGAGTTTTGGACTCTTATATGGGAGCAGAAGATTACACAGAAGTTTAATGTAGAGGACATGCTTATATTTAAATTAAAGACAAACAGCTATGCTTTAAAGGGAACATAAAATATTAAATAAAATTGCTGATGAGTTATGATTCTCTTGAGAATGAAAAGCCAAAGTATGCAAGCAATACTTTCCTATTTTTAAACTAAGGAGCTTATGGGCATCTTTTCTATCTCAAGGCATTATCTGTCCAATTAAACAAACAAAAATACTCAGGGTTTTTGTTTTGTTTTGGTTTGGTTTTAGGAATTGGAAGAATCAATAAGAACAAAGGAAAAAGAAGTAGAAAATGTAGAACAGAGTGGTCTGTCTTTGATACAGAACAAGAAGGAAGAAGTCTCTTCTGCTGTTATGAGTACACTGCAAGAAATTAACCATTCCTGGGCCAATTTGGATCACATGGTAAAAGAATCATCAAGGGGCAAATTATAGCTCCAGGAATAGGGCATGGAGGGGAGGGAGAATTAGCAGTTTACAACTAGTAAATTTCTTCTGTATTGTAGGGGAAGAGATTCTGAATTGTGTTCCTGTTTCCATCCATCCCCAAGTTTGTGTGTACACTCCACATAAAATGGGTATAATATTTCCTATTTCAAGGATGCTTTTAATTCTTGTAATTGAAGCTTTTTAGATGCATCCTGATATGTAGTGGGAAGGTACCAAATGATCTGTAAGGAACTACCTTTTCAAGCACACAGGTCTTGCAGAATAAGGAAGAGATCAGCAGTAATTGTCATCATCCAAAGCTTGATAACATCAGTCTGCCTTCTCAGGAGGAATGCAATGTGTAAGTGCCAGCCTCTCTGCTGACTTGCAAAGGCTGACTTGCCCGCCTTAGGGATACGTGTTGCATAGTCCTAAGAAATTTCTCTTGATCCTGCTTTGGACCAAAGTCAAATGGACTTGATACCTTCTGTCTCTGCCATTCTAGCTTTATAAAATCAAGCAGAACTTTATGCTGTACTCAGTGTAAGCTCAGCTGATTGTTGTGCAAAATCCTCATTCTCCGACAGGTTTAAGATTAGGCATGTAGAACAAGTAGTATCTGAGATCAAAAGGAAGGAAATAATTTAAACAAACCCCAAATGTCTTGAATGCTTTTCATTTGCTTTTTTTTTTTTTTCTTCCTCCTAGGTTAGCCAACTGAAGATATTGTTGCAATCTGTTCTTGATCAGTGGAGCATTTACAAAGTAGCTTATGAAGAACTGAATAGTTACCTGACAGAAGCTAGATATTCTTTGTCCCGGTTTTATCTTCTTACTGGTTCTTTGGAAGCTGTGAAAGTCCAAGTTGATAAACTTCAGGTGAAAAGAATACTATGTCTCTTGACATACTAAGGATGGATTTAAGGATTAATCTTGTTCTCATTGCACGAATGCAGATAACTATACATTTTAGTTCATAAGAAATGAAAGTGCAGACATGCTGGCATATTAAAATCATACGGCATTAAGAAAATACATCATCAAATAGCCATTGCATTTTTCATTTTGCAGAAAAAATCGTGATAGTTGTTTTCTTTTTAGAGTTTTGATGCTGTTCTTTGAATTTAGAGCTATAGTGTCAAATTGTTAAAAGTTTTAAAATCGTGCTGGTGACCATTAAAACTAAAGTTTCTCACTCTGCCTTGTCAGGCTTCTGAGCTACTGGCACATGTTGAAATCACATTTTAAACCTCCTCCCCACCTCAACCCTGTGGTTGCAGTAGATTGAAGATCAAAGAAAATAATGTTCCAAAAGCTGAGATACTCACATGTCCAAGTGGATTTCCACTGTAAGAAAAGTATAAAATACAATGAGACTCCTGTTATAAAATTATAATTTAATATTAATTGAAATAAATTAAATAATTAAATTATTTTTTAAAAAAAATTATTGTTCTATTACGTAGAATAACCTTTTATTTCAAAGAAAGTTGTTGTCTTTGGAATCAAAAATAATTATGCAAACATTTCCAGATGCTTAAAAAACTTGTTATGTTAGTATTTGCCAGCAAATCTAAGTTTACATTATCATTTAAATATTTTGTGTGATTTGAAGTCCAGTAAGATATAAAGCCAAATGCCCTAAGCATGAACAGCACTTTTCAAACCAAGGTTTAAAGAGTATCCATTAATGCAGTCTACAGTCACTTTTCTATGTTTCCATTTTTTTATGTGTCAGAGAGGACGTGTCAGTAAAACAATAGGTACAAAAAATGACTTTTTTTGCTTATTAAGATTTTGATTATACTGTTTAATCAGGTTGAGATTTGCTGGGCTGTTCAAACTGCATAAAAATACTTAATGTTAAAAAAAAAAAAAAAAAAAGAGCACTTTCCTTGCCAGCGATACTTCAGACTGATAAATGAAAGAGCAAGAACCATATCTTCAGAATAAAGTTTTTGTGCTGTTACTTTTTCCATCTCGTTCTAAATAGGAAAATGTTATTTAATTTATTTTCTTCAATCAGTTAAGTTTTAATTTCTGAAACAGTTCCATGCAGTTACTCCTTTTGTGCAAGAGTACTTATTTAGAATAATTTCTTCGACAAGATTTTTACATTTTGAGAAAATACTAGGTTAAAATTTACTTTTTGCTACACCTTGATATTGAATCAAATTAATCTAACAACAGTCTTTATATTAAACAACTTTCTATTTAGATGAAACATGCATGAAATCAAGTTTTGCATTCTTATGTATGATGTAATTGATACATACTGGTTTGAAATGTTTCTGCATCATGCAATTGTAATACCTCATGTATCTTTTTTCTTTTTTTTTTTTCCTTCTGTTTTAGAGCCTACAAGATGAATTGGAAAAGCAAGAAAATAGCTTACAGAAATTTGGTTCTGTGACCAATCAATTGTTGAAAGAATGTCACCCACCAGTGACTGAAACACTTACCAACACTTTGAAAGAAGTGAATATGAGGTAGAAAATGTCTGTGTGTTGAACTTTACTTTCAGTGGTAAATTTGCATTTATCCATAGACCCAATTTTCCATCATTTCTATTTTTGTTATATTTTATTATTTTATGTTTTGGGGGATTTGGGGAGCTTGTGGGGGCGGGCAGGGTTATTCATTTTGCCAAGGGCTGGAGCAGAACTGTCTCATTTACTACTAATAATAAACAAAACATTATTTTCTCCAGCAAAGCATTTGGACATTATTGTCAGTAGTTTTGCTCCATGCATGGCTGCCAACCAAGATTCATAAATACAATGCTGAAAAATAATACTGCACTTAAAATGCGAGAATCCTGTCTGAAAATTTCGTTTGCTATGCATGCACCAGGCTCCCCAGATTTTAGGTTGCTATTTCTAGTTATAGGAAGGGCATGATAGGCGAGAAGGTCTAAGCCTTCACCAGTAGCTTGGTAAACAGCTTCCCCAGCTTTGAATCCAGGCCAGTGTGAGGGTTTACTCAGAGAAGCTACAGAAAGGCAGGATCCAAAAGCAAAAACTAGTTTGGTGGAAAGTTGGGGTTTTTTTTGAAAACACAATCATGCGAAATTTATTTTAATCTATTGTCCATCCTGTCCTAGAATCTGGAAGCAGAGGGAGGGATTATTCACCCCATTTCAAAAAGATACTGTAGGATTTAACAGTTTCAGTGATGACTGACGGAATTTTCACTTCACAATTTCAATAATTGAAAAATATTATGATTTCCTTTAGTAAGGAAATAATGAGGCAATTTGATAAATACCAGCACATTTGAGAAAGTACATGTTTCTGGTTGCCATTAGAGCCAAGAATTCAAAGGGGCATTAGATATTTAATTGGATACTAAAAATATAAAGAGTTTTAATAGGTCTGGGAGTATTTTAGAAGGGAGTTACACAGAGCTTTATGACTTTAAATATTCTGTCAGGGTTTGGGAGGAAATTGCAGCAGAAGAAATGGTTTCTTGTTTACACCTGTTTTGGGCCTCTTAGGCCCTTGCAGGAATCTGGTACTGGCAGTTCATGGTTGTTCATGGATGCTCTGTGCACACTTGGTTCACTTCAAAAAGTACACTCCAGCTCTGACCTAAAACATCAGTGCACAACATCCAAGATGTAGCACAGATCAGACCTGCTGTGACAGGTCAGAACAGCCTGTCAACGTATTTCTTAGATTTCTTTTTTTTTTTCCCCCCAAATGTCTGGATCTTGATTATTACCAAATCTCTTAAAAGCCAAAAGACCATGGGAAACATCAGAGAGGAAAAGGGGCAGGGATAGTCCTTGTGGACTCCCAGGCTTCGATCATTCATCCAATCTCTTCACCAGGTGGAACAACCTTCTGCAGGAGATTGCAGAGCGGCTGCATGCCAGTAAGGGCCTCCTTCAGCTGTGGCAAAGGTACAAGGACTGTTACCAGCAGTGCTCTTCCACAGTCCGTCAGCGGGAAGACCAGACCAATGAACTCCTGAAGACTGCCACCAGCAAAGACATTGCTGATGATGAAGTTACTACTTGGATTCAGGACTGTAACGTATGTTCAGTTAAGCTTTGCAGTTTTGCACAGCTCTGTGGGCTAAAAATCACAAGAGTCTCTCCATTACTAAACTCTATACTTGGTGTATTGGAAACTTGCATACAAACACATTTCTTTTTACTACTGATGCATCTTGGGCACAGGAGAGAGAGCTTTACATCTGCTACCCAAATCTCATGAGTTTCTCGTACTTTTCATGTGATCCTTCCATTACTTGTTGTGATGTTGTTTCAGAAGCTTATATCTGAAGTCATCTCTTGGAGAAGGTGGATGAATTATATCATTTGATTCCATCTTAAGGCCCAGCTTATCAGATGGTTTCTTGCTTGAGAAAATATCTCTACCAAATCTACTGAGTTCCTTATAATAGAAAGAAACACAAGATCCTTTGACTATATTCCCACCAATCAAGGCCATTCACTTTTTCTGAATGAAAAGAGACTGTACGTGTTCTGGGGATGTCTTTATCCTTCCTTATGGAAGGACACCATTCACTCTGAAACCTTGAGATTCTTCCTTTTTTGAAGACTCAAGGCAGCAGGGTAGTTTATCTCCTATCTGTGGTTACATTTTGGTTATTTTGAGTTTAAGTTAATGTTAAGTGTCATTGACAAAAAAAATTAAAATGTTAATTGTCTTAGTGTAAGCAAAACAATTGCAAGGATAAAAATGAACACATTAATGAGCTTTTTGAGCATTTGCTGCCATAGTCATCTGGACTGGCAATTCAAATTGTTCAGTTTGAATAATTTCTTCATTTCCTGATGTCCCATTCTTTAGCCGTTATGTTAGGCCATTTACAAAAGTTATTTTTTCATCCCTCCTGGTAATTCATAGCAGGAAAAAAAGGGAGGTCTAGTCAGACCTGAACTGACCCACAATGAGGGCTGCCACTTCTTAGGACCAGCATGTCAGTAGATTCAAAAGGTTTGTTTCAACAAGTATTGCCTCATCACTAACTCAGACTTGCTCAAAGGTAGCTGAGCAGTCACTTCTTTCTGTTCCGCTGTGCACAGGTACTTTGACACATTTTGTTATTCTGCACATCATTTCCTTTCCATCAGAGTGTGAGTGGACACTTTGGCATTGAAATACAGTAGTAAATATAAGTTTTTCATATAGTGGTGGAGTTTGGTCATTTCATTCCCCCTTTAAATCAGGGGAGGATGACATCAGCAAAGTGTCAGGTTAACTATTCACATCTTTATTCAATGTGTTGCCACAGGACGTACTCACGGATTTGAAGACAGCACAGGAGTCACTGGTTGTTCTTCAAGAGCTGGGAGAGGAGTTAAAAAGCCAGGTGGAGGCTTCAGCAGCAGCAGCTATACAATCTGATCATCTTTCTCTGAACCAGAATCTGTCAACCCTAGAACAGGCTCTCCGCAAGCAACAGACTGTACTTCAGGTATGCAGAGAGTGTTTTCAGTCCTTGAATCTGATCATCCTGTGGTACCTGAAAGCACATAAATTAGCTAAAACTGCCCAGGAAAAGAGGGTGGTGTTACCTGTTCATCAGCATTTCCTAGACTTCCCTGGAAGCCGAAGCTGAGAGTAGAAAATATGCTCAAGTCCAGCATAGAGACCCTGTAAGAAGGTCCAAATTCTGGAGAAAGGATAGCAAACTTCATGGAGGAAAGTGTCTATCTGGAATGCCAAGGGCACCATGCTTTCTGCAGACAGCAATAGTGCTAACAGCTGGATGCACAGCTGCTGCTCCCCTGAAGACAACCTCTCTTCCCATCTAGTTCTTTAGCAGTAAAACAAATGAGAGATTCTGAATAATTGTGGAATTGATTTTTACAGTTCCTATTAATGTCAGTGACCAGACTGACACCTACCACTTGTGTAAAAGCCTGTTCAGTAGAAATTGCTAATTGCTTGTGTCATCAGGGACTAAAGAGCAAAAAAGGAGTGGCAGAATGTGTTCCATAGGAAAGTATACGGGTGAGAAAGGAACAAAGGTAGTGGCTTCTCTTTGGGTAACAAGAGGATTTACCCAAGAAATCGAGCATTGTCTAGAATGTGCTTATAACATCACTGTGCTGTGAGGAGACAAAACGTAAGAGAAGTTTTTCATTTCAAATTGCAATGATGCAACTACTGGTTCTCTCTGCTGACAATAAATTAAGCAGAGGAGTTCATTTCATAAGAGGAAGATAGGGAAGGTTATCTATTTCAAGGCAAGGAGATATTGATGCACTTAGTTGAAGTGTTGCCTTTTTGCTATGATCAAAAATCTTTTGTTCTAACCTATAAAATACCCAATAATTCCACAGTCTGTGAGCAAAGCAGCGGTTACAATTGGTCCTATCCTATATAGCTGTTTGTAAATCTCTAATGAGAATAACAAGGAGTGTGATGTCAATATGGATGCTATGTGGCCAAAGTTCTTAAACTGTGGGTCCTTTTCTATTCAAGGCTGGAGTGCTGGACTATCAAACCTTTGCCAAGAACCTGCAAGTCCTTGAGGCCTGGATAACAGAAGCAGAAGAAATATTGAAAGGACAGGATCCTAGTCACTCATCTGATCTCTCAACAATACAGAGTAGAATGGAGGAACTCAAGGTGACTAATAAACGCAGAAAGTGTTGATTTTTTTTCTGTTAGCCTGGTTATTTGTAGTACAGGGTATGCGCAAATATCATACGTGCATTCTATACGTATTAAAGGACTGTCACTCATGCAAAGTGTAAGACTGAGAACTTAGAAGTTTGATGGCAGTCAAGGAGTGATTGTCCATGTTACTTTGCCCCTGAGTAAAGAAGAAAAGGACAGGCAAACTGTTCAGAATAAAATTAATATCAAATCAAAATGGGAATGGAAATTTTAGCAGTTTTTGGAGATTTCCTTCATCTTGTTTTCTCTCAACTTTTCTTGAATTTATGCAATTCCTGTCTCAGTGGTGTTTAGTTTAGGGATGAAGTATCTTGATATACTGAAGAGAAATTCATACTGTGTACCGTGTGATCTCCATTTGAGTTCTTTCACTCTTTCTTCTTGTGCGGCTTTTTTTTATTCCCTCTTCTTCTTTCAGAGGCCCTGACAGGAAGTTAATGAACTTTGCCATCTAGGCTGTTTTTGTCATTTTAATCTTCCATTATTTTTCTATCAGGATTAACTATACACATAATTCCACTTGGGCATGCTAAAAAGCAGGTCATTTTCCTAACGTGGTGAACTGGATATTTCTGTACTGCAAAATAAAAAACTAAAAATGCAAAGTTGAATAAGTTTAATGGGAATTTGCCAGCCTAGCACTCAGGCTAAGAAACAAGGAAAAAGGCTCATTTTTTTGACAATATAAACATATGGCTTCAAACACTAGCCTACTTTTGCAGCTCTGAGCGGTAAATCCCCAATTCAGCAAAACACTTCAGTGCAATTTGAGTTTACTTCTTTGTGCACGTTTAAACATGAACATAAGTCTTCTCCCAGTCTGGGACCAGAGGCTGAAAACTGGAAATGCATTTTTTCCCTGGTGTAGGGATTTCTTGCCACTTGGTGGCAACCAAGGCCGTTCCAAATTTAACCGAGTGCTAGTTCATAATTTTGCAGTCTATAATAGTGTAATTACTGAATTTCCTACTTACCACTTTTATTGTTTGTTGCAGAGTCAGATGTTGAAATTCAGCAGCATGACCCCGGATCTGGACCGTCTTAATGAGCTGGGTTACAGGCTTCCTCTGAATGATAAAGAAATCAAAAGGATGCAGAACCTGAACAGACATTGGTCTCTGATCTCATCTCAGACTACGGAGAGATTCAGGTCGGGATAGCTAAAGATTGCTGTATAGTTTTCTTAGATTACAACAGCTAGAAAGTATACCTTTTGCAGAATATAGAAAACATTTCAGATATTTCATTAATCAAAGCTCTTTTCTTTGTTATACTTGTAAGTAAAGAGCGAAGCCAGTGAGCTGAGATGTTGGTTTTGCCACAAATTAACAGAATTTGAAATGAGGAAGACTGCTACTTTTCAAAGTGTGGACTAAATAAATTGAGTGAGGCAGCTAAGTGGGAAAAGTGTTACTCTCTGATTTGGAATTCTGCTGGAAAAGTTATTGCAAGACTCTTAACACTGTGTGTAAGAGGAGGAGACCTTACCTCAATCCATCTTTCTTTCTTTCAGTAAGCTGCAGTCTTTCTTGCTGCAGCAGCAGACCTTCTTGGAGAAATGTGAGACTTGGATGGATCTATTAGTTCAGACTGAGCAGAAGCTGGCGGCAGAGATTTCGGGAAACTACCAGAGCCTTTTAGAGCAACAGAGGGCACATGAGGCAAGTCATCATGTGTATTTATACATAACTACAACACATACTATTTATACATAAATGGAATGCACATTCTTTTGTGGAGTAATATAATAGTATGCCTTGAATTGAGTTATATTAGCCTGCACCAGCTGAGGATATCTTAACTTAGAAGCAGAAGCATGCAAATACGTCAATAATACCCAGTTTGGGGGAGGACTTGAGCATCTGTCTGCATTTTTGTATAATGGCTATGAGTGCTTGTCCCCTACATTTAGTCTACTTCAGATTGGTGTGTACCAAGGAAATGAAATTTTTTATTGGTCTTCCTGTAGAACCCTAACTATTCTTATGCAATTTGACATTTTGTCTTCAGTCCTAACTGGAGAAAATCTCTGTTCTTTCAGTTTATTCTGATTTTGTGTATTTGTTATTAAATTGCCAACATATACAGCATCTGAAGAGCATGTTAAAGGAAGACTTCTGTGAAATACTGCGTTATATAACGCATCACGGGGCCTCCATTTGGTAACATTTCCTTGGAGAATAAACTGATTTGATCTTTGCTTTGATCTTGATCTTATAACAAATCAAGAACTAGCCCAGATTTTGCTGCAGGGAGAAACTGATTCAGAGTTTTTACTAGAGGATGCCTGTATGATTCTTCAGTGAAGTCAAGTGATGCACATTTTTCCTCCACCCATATTGTTACTGCCAAGAATCCTGGTAAAGATCAAGTAAGACAAGTCAGTTTTCATACCAAAGCTCCCATGTGGCCACAGCAATTTCAGTTCCCACAACTTTTTCAGCTGACCTACCCGTAGAGTCAGGCCAGATCAAAGGGAAAGTCATGTTCTTCCCCCCCTCCTGCCTTATATCTCACAGCATAGTGTTTGGATGAATGTCTGATAGCAGAAAGTAATTCACAACCGTTTGTTTGCTTTAGCATACATTTGCTTTAGCATTTAACTGCCTTTGCTTTCACAAATGTCATCTGTTTCATTTCCTCTCAGTGCTGCCAGCATTAACTGGACAGTGTCTTCCAGTGTCTTTGAGACATCTCAGGTCTTTGAGATTTGAATGTCCAGAAATCATTACTAAGCAGATAATTTCCTGCTGTTGTTGTGTCCAGTCATAGCTATAATTTTTTGAAAGGGATTAAGGGCAATCTTCTTGCATTCAATTGTCTTGAGATCTCAGCTTAATTCTCTCCTGAAACCTTGATCTGAGCAATTAGCTCAGATGAGTGTTACTGAGGCACTCTGTTGAAGCTTCTTTTATTACAACTATAAAGTCATCTCTCAGAATTTAGAGAACTAATATCTGATTTTCTAAATACTGTAATTCATCATAAGAAAATGTTGTAAACGGCATCTTTTTTTTTACCTAAAGCTTTTTGGTATTTTATGTAATCTAAATGTATTCAGTATTCAATGTTCTTTGCAGTGCCTCCTGATACTCATGAAGAATTTTCTTTCCACTCCTCGCAGCTGAAAGGGTCAATTCTAAACTTTTTGAGATTAATTTCCACATTGTTTTGCTTTGTATTTTTGAAGATAATGAAAAAATATTCTGTTTCCACATGCATTCCCAGAATGAGTATTGAAATGCCTCCAGCTCTGTTATCAGCTTTCCAGTGCTGATTCATAACTTTGCTGGTGTTTATTCAAAGAGGACCCCAACTACCTCAGTGGCCTTATTTAGAAATAACTTCCCACTGAAATTTACAAACCAGCAACATGGAGGTGATACCTTTTTCAAATATCATGCACTAACACTGGCATCTGCATCAGATGAGTCTGCCAGGACGATCTTGTAGTCATTCTTGCGCAGTTCTCCAGATATCACATTGCTTGGGACTCCCGCGCAGTGGGAATGCACCGAGACAAGCATTTGAGAAAGTGCTGGCAGGGGAAGGGGAAGTTCCTCGCCAATTCAATTACTGACATTTTTTCCAGTGTGCGGGTATTGTGCGTTCCAACACCTGTCCTCCTTCCCTCCTCCTTTGAATTCCTATTTCTGTGATTCATAGTGATCTACATATGAGAAGAAATTGGGGTGGCAAGTGGTCCCACATAATGGAGTATCCCTCTCATGTACAGAGACAGTGTACATGTGAAGAGCAAGTGGATGTTGACAGAAATGTCTCTGCTTTTGGGTAGGGCTTGAATACCTCCACTCTAAGCAGAGTTCCTCATGCTTACTAAGCTTTTGTTTGACCTGTCCTTTTAAAAAAATACTAGAATTGTCTCTTTGGGGGGGGTTGGTTTTGTTGGGTTTTGGTGTTTTTTTTATTTTAACCAGTTGTGTTCTGTTTAGTCTCAATCTGTCAACAGTGCTGGTGGATGCTGTTGCATCCTGTGCTTCATCCATGCCCCCTAATTTGACAGAAATAGATGTGACAGGAAGTAAAATTTCTGCCTTCTTGCTCAGCTTTCTGAAATTCTCAACCCCACAGTATTGTGGTTTTGTTCATGAGATAATAGAGCAATTAGTTTACCTCTGGTTCAGGCTCAGTCATTCATAAGAGCCAAGGTATTCAAAGAACACTATCAAATACTTCTACAAGGAAATTTGACAACACTATTTCTTTCTGTGGCAAAATTTATGATCTGGGTAACATTTTCAAAATTAACTCACTGAATCAGAGAGGCAAAATCTCATTTTGAAAAGTAGTCCATCGTCTAGAAGTCCTAAGCTACATACAATGTGCATGAGGGATTTAATTGTGCAGGTATTTTGCCAGTGGGTATTTTGATGGCAGTTGCAGATGCAGGGATTGGTACATCACAATTTGAGCTGGTGGGAAGCCATATAACAGGAGTGTAATCTGGATTTGGGCTCTCAGTTCAGGCAAGGGGGAACTTCTGTCAACTGCAAACACCATCACTAACAAAATTAAAAAAAAAAAATCTCAAGCTTCATACCAGTATACTTTCTCTTTTAATCTCTCTGAAAACCTTTTGAACATGGAGTGGGTCCAGTCCTGAGCTGATGCCTGATGCCTTTATCAACATAAGAATATTCCTGAACAACCTTATCTAGAGACATGGTCCATTACTAAAAGAAAAGAAGATTTTAAAAATAAATTTAAGTAGTATATATTTAAGTCATCTTTGCTTAAGTAGTACTTAGGTAATTGTTTTTCTTAAGTAATATTTAAAGTAATAAGGCAGTTTTAAATGTATTGTGAAAGTTTATTGTAACTGATAGGGAAAATCGGAAAATAAATTGAAAAATTGGAAGAAGTGGAAAATTGATATCTCGCTCCTACACATGGCTGACCATTTCTTTTAAAGTTCTATCGGCAGTGTAAAATTTTATTAAAAGTTTGTGTAACACTGTCACACACAATCTGTGCATAAATTCATTTTAACAAGGTAAAAGTCTATAATACTCTTAAACATGTTAGAAAATAAATCATGTCCTTTCTGTCCAAGCAATAAATACCCTATCTGGATTTTGTTGTAAATTGTAGTGCGAATCACACAAATGTACTCAAAGACATAAACCTAGCTCCTGTTGATATTATTTAGCTTTTTAATAGTTTTTTTTTTAAATCTCAAGGAACTAATAATAATTACTAGAAGCAGCAAGTAACTCCAGCAATGAGATTTTTAAATGTGTTTCTATTTAAGTTCATGACAAAACACTCATTGAATAAATTTGAAATGAGATTAAGTACATGAAAATTCGTTTTTACCAGTGCATATGGATAGAATTAAAATGTAAGATCTTGTTTTAACATTCGTGTCTCCTGTACAACAGCTATTCCAGGCAGAGATGTTCAGCCGCCAGCAGATTTTGCATTCAATTATCTCTGATGGGCAGCACCTTCTAGAACAAGGACGGGTGGATGACAGGTAGACATTCCTGTGTTGTTGCCGCTGCTGTTTATGTGAAGTAATATTTAGACTAGTGGAGGACTTCAAACAGAGAAGATAGCAGATGTCAGGGTTCAGATCATGCTCTTCTGAAGTAGAAGTTACTGTTGCTGTGGTTAAGCTATTAGCCAGTTCTTAAATAAGACTGTGTTCTTTAGGATGCCATGGGGTATGTGAATGTGTTAATACCTCTGGGAATACAACACCCTTCAGGCTGCTTCTCTGACAAAGATTTGTCTTGGATTATCAAGCATGTTACCTATATGTCTATTTTGATGTACTTTCAAAATGTCACTTGCACCAAAGGAGCCTTCAGTGACAGATTTAGTGAGTTACACTTGATTTATGCCAGCTGGGGATTTGCCTCTACCAAAAGAATCCCCTACTGCCATTTAAGAACATGTGCAGCCTAAATGTGATGGAATAGGAATTCATTGCTGTCTGAGATTTTATTTTAAAAACTTGTGATGAAGTGAATGAAAATCAGTGAAACACCAGTGGCTTCACACTTGTGCATATGCATTGACTTTCCTAAGGGTATCATGGTCCTAAATACAAGACGAACTGTTTATTGGGATGTGAGAATTTTGTTAATGCTGTGTGTATCTTATGCCTGCTTTGAGCTTAGTAATAAATCTAAGGGTGAATTGTGAATTCTCCATGATTTACTGTGAATTTGGCTAATCCAAACTGGCAAAACCTGTGGGTTTTCTTTTTATATTTAGAATCACAGAATCATAGAATAGTTTGGGTTGGAAGGGACCTTTAAAGGTCACCTAGTCCAACCCCCCCTGCCGTTAGCAGGGACATCTTCAACTAGACCAGGTTGCTCAGAGCCCTGTCCAACCTGACCTTGAATGTTTCCAGGGATGGGGCATCTACCACCTCTCTGGGCAACCTGTTCCAGTGTTTCACCACCCTCAGTGTAAAAACTTTCTTCCTTATATCTAGTCTAAATCTTCCCTCTTTTAGTTTAAAACTGTTCCCCCCTTGTCCTGTCACAATAGACCCTGCTAAAAAGCTTGCCACCACCTTTCTTGTAAGCCCCCTTTAAGTACTGAAAGGCCGCAATAAGGTCTCCCCGAAGCCTTCTCTTCTCCAGGCTGAATATCCCCAACTCTCTCAGCCTTTCTTCATAGGAGAGGCGTTCCATCCCCCTGATCATCTTCATGGTCCTCGTCCGGACCCGCTCCAACAGGTCCATGTCTTTCTTGTTCTGAGGGCTCCAGAGCTGGACGCAGTACTGCAGGTGGGGTCTCACCAGGGCAGAGTAGAGGGCTAGAATCAGAATTTCTGGGGAGAAGGCAGAAGAGTTTTGTGTGTTAAAGGTTAGGGTTTTTTAAGGTCTCAATAATTGGAGCCCTTTGATTCTCCCAGTACGTGAAGTGTGAAGTTCTCATCCTCAGTCAACTATCACAAGACTTCAGTGCTTTTCTCCTAGTGTTTCATAACTGGCAGCCAGAAAACATCTTCCCTTTCCCTTCAGTTTATTTCATTAAACAAATAGATCAAAGTATGAAGATTACTATGTATTTTTATTTATTTATCTATTTATAATAGGGATGAATTTAATCTGAAGCTGACTCTTTTAAGTAATCAATGGCAAGGAGTAATTCGCCGGGCGCAGCAGAGGAGGGGGATCATTGACAGCCAGATTCACCAGTGGCAACGCTATAGGGAGATGGCAGAGAAGCTGCGCAAGTGGCTCTTGGAAATATCCTGTCAGCCAGTGAGTGGGCTGGGCAATGTTCCTATCCCACTGCAGCAAGCCAGAGCGCTACTGGATGAAGTGCAGGTACGTCCAGTGTGTTTGAAGAAAGAGGAAAAAAACCCTGCCTTTTTTACAGCTTTCATCATTTAAAACATTCTTTAAAATGTATTAGGTTCAGACTAAGATTGCAGTAAGCAATATTGGATGTTAGTTCTTCTTTGGAACTGGCATAGCCTCAGAAGCAGCAGTATGATGGAAATTAAGTTGGAGTTCATAAAGAACATGCAACGGAGAACTTACTGGGCCCTCTCTCTCGAGCCTTGTTTGCTTCTGTTTTTGCTTTGTAGCTAATGTCACACTGAAACTGTCTTGAAAAAAACAATTATGTCCTGTTTGAGGAATGTATTCTAGCTAACTAAAAAGGATACCTTGAGTGTCCATCTTCACTTGAGGTTAACAGTATCTATTTAGCAGCTTGGTTTCTTCAAGCTTTTTGGCTGGAAGATACGTATAATAATAAAGCTTGTAAGCATAGTAGTCTCTAGAGGAACTATTTCTCTTTAAAAGCAATTCAGATACTGATATTAATGGGGAGAAAGAAGTCTTTCATCAGAAGTCTTTATCTCCTTGGAGAAATTTTCTAAAGATCTGCTGCTGGAAATGATTGTGAAAAGATTAGGGTAAAGCAGTTGGGCAGTAGCTCATGCTTAAGCCAAGGTATGCAATCAATTAAAGTATGGGCTTGAGAATTAATTATACTGAATTGCTAATTGTAATTAAAAAGACAAAGCTGACAGAAAACTGTTAATAATTTCAGCTTAAAGAGAAAGTTCTCCTAAGGCAGCAAGGGAGTTATATCCTCACTGTGGAAGCTGGGAAGCAACTGCTGCTCTCTGCTGACAGTGGAGCTGAGGCAGCCCTGCAGACAGAGCTTACCGAAATTCAGGAGCGCTGGAAGATAGCTAGCGCCCAACTGGAGCAACAAAAGAAACAGCTTGCCTTACTACTGAAAGTAAGTGTGTGATTTCTTCTGTACTACTTCAGCAAGTTCATGGTTTCTCACTGTGAATCCTGTTGAAGAAAAGTGTTCTCAAGGGATAAGCACAAATACAGGAATTGCATATAGGCTACATGAGCTCACGATTTCATTTCAACACCTCTGAAACTAGGAGTGGTAATACTTCACAGTAGGCTTGTATGTTAGTTGATATTTTTAATTGATATTTCCAGAACACTGCCAATAAAGGATATTCCTATCAGTCTTATTTTCAACACAGAGCAAAAATGTATTTTATTTTGCACAATGCTGGTTAATTTTTATACATACTGTCTTGAAAATTAGACCTGCCTTATTTCCTCTACATGCCAATGTTAAGATCTATCTAGCAATGTAGTTGTCTGTGTTTCCTTCCAGTGTCTTGAGTATTTGCTAGTTTAGATAAACTTCTGTGATCTTGGAGAAGGGAGCCTTGAACTTTATTTTGATGTAAGCATCATCCAGAATGCCTGCTAATCTCACTTTGAGTCTGAAGATGATAGTCTGGATTTAGATTTGATCTGTTTGTTTTTACCTTTTACTGATTCTAGGAAGGATAATGAAAATTGGACTTGTGTGTATTAATAGAATAGGGCAAGTGCTTTTAGAATAGTTTCAGAGGTCTAATAGAATCACAGAATTACAGACACTTTAGTTTTGTTTGTAAACAGGAAGCAACAAAGCAATGCAAGAAAACGAAATTTTATTTTGGAAAAGTTCAGCTAAGTAAATTTTTCTTCCTCTTTCAAGCCTTATTCCTCATACCTTGGCTTCTAGTGGGGGAATTATGTCAGGAAATTTTAGTTATGAATGCTGTTATCTAGGGGGACTAAAGGTTCTGTGGTATTTTGTCTCAATGAAAATATGGAATTTAATGCTTGAAGGTGAGGAAGTAGGGAAATTACCATGCAAATTGCATAAATCATCTCAGATATCAAGCCTTCATTACATTATGCTATCTTGGTCTTAAATACATGACTTTTTAGTGGTCTTCTGACCAAATGTGAAGCACAAGTGTATATTCTAGAAGAGTATGTGTTGCATTAAGAACATCACAGACTATTGTCATGTAAGGTCATATAACTTACTAAGGAGAGAAGAAAAAAGACACTAAAAAGAGGGGGTTTTTGCAAGACATGTTTTTTGTAATTCTCCATCCTGAAGATGATCATGAAATACTGGCATAGATTGGAGAAAAATGGAAGGTGAGAAAAACAAAGCCAGTGGTAGAAGGAGAACATCTTGAAACAGAAGACTGAAGAGAAAAAAAGTTCTGTATTTTCTGGTATCACACAACTGGCATTCTTTATGGGTTGACTGGCTTATTAGAGATCTTTCTGTCTGTGAGTAACTTTTTAATAGGCTTTATCAAGCAGGTGAGGCAGGTAAAACCATAGTCTCACATGACGATTGCTATGGTTTGATTGCATTGGACACATTTAAAACTTTGGAAGGCATACAAACACTAAAGCTGGGTGTAGCTGCTAGAATCATAATTTAGAGAAGATACTACAGGTACTTCAATCTGAACTGAATTTGCAGTATCCCCAACCACTTTTTTTTTTCTGGAGATTAATGCACCTGAATGGAGCTTTTGTCAAAGAACAGTGGTATGTCTAATACAGGCATTCAAGAAAGGAAGTGGAAAATAATTTTGGCAGGGAGAGGCTTTTCTGAAAGGATGGAGTCGGATCTAGACAATGTTGTAATAACAGGAGGCTTTGGCTTGTGTAGTTCTACTAGCAGAGACCTACACACAAAAAATTTGACTCAGTTGTACACATGACTCAAGCTCTGAGACTATGAGTATTTTTTAGAGGGGGATTTCAGGGCATGTTGCTATTATTATGAAAAAGTTTTCACTGTTTATTGGTTAGTTAGGTAAATCAACTGACATGAGTATAATCCAGATCTGAATTGAAGTCTAATAAACATTTTGCCTTCAGGACTGGGAAAAATCTGAAAAGAGCATAGGAGACTCCCTGGAGAAGCTAAAAACATTCAAAAAAAAGCTTTCTCAACCTTTGCCAGAACACCATGATGAATTGCATGCAGAGCAGATTCGTTGCAAGGTAAAGCACTTGTTCTCTGTTGACCATTGTCTCATCTTCTCCTGCCTTTGTGCAGTAACCTCTTCCATTGTTAATAGGCTTCATATTACTGACTGTGCAAACCAGTCAGCCATCCCTGTGACAAGAAACTATCCATGTAACATTTGGGCAGCATCATACCTGAGTGATCTCACTATAATGCAAATCCTGCAGGGTAAATACAGATCTGATCAAAGTGAGATCAGAACAGGCTCTGAAAAGTACTGTAGAAGCGCTAAATACTGATGTGTTTTTATTACAGAAATTCTAACTTCAAATTTAAACTCATGGTATCTAAACTGTTGTTTTAGTGCTTTTTATTTGAGGTGAGATTAATGTGGGGGATCTTAGATAACACTTTTATGCTATATTCTTCGCAGTTTAGAAGTGGATTACAACTTGAAAATATTTTCAGTACAGAGAAGTCCAAACCAATACTTGGAATTCTCAGTTACCTTTGAACTTTAGAGAGATTTGAGTAGTATATTGGTTTGTGACTGCTTGTTACAAGGCTAACGTATCATTCTCTATTGGGGAGTTACCTCTCTCATAACTCTGAAAATATTGGTATATATGGGGTTGGTGTTTTCTTTTTCTTTTAAATGGGGCTGAAACAGTCCACTTGAAATGGTGGATCTACTCAGATATGACTTTAATTCAGTGGGATAACAATGCTTGTCTTTGTGCTTCATCAACACATTCAAATTTTTATTTGTTAGCAAACTGGTCCTTTTTCCTTGTGCGCTTCTTTTAAGGAGTTAGAGAATGCTGTTGAAGGATGGAGAGATGACCTTGCACACCTCTCTCTGATGAAGGAGACCCTGTCTATATATATCAGCACAGATGATATCTCAATCCTCAGTGAGCGCATAGAGCTTCTGCACAGACAGTGGGAGGAGCTGTGCCACCAGGCAAGTATAGTACTGAGCACTGTTATGAGTGTGCAGGCTACAGAAGTGTTGGAAGAAAAATTGTATGCAAGTGGCAGCTTTTAGAAAAGATGCATGTAGGCACACTCAGATTCAAAACTGAACTCTTGCTGAATCAGGGAAAACATCCGTTGAAACGCTCCCTTTAGTTACTGCTAATGTTTCTAGATCTCTTGAACTTTGTCATGGCCGTGAGGTCTTATTTAAGCAGCCTTGAAAAACCAATAAAAAACTCACACTGTGTGCTGTGGGACTGTGGCATGGCTGGCTAGGGAAAACACAGAAGTAATACAGTTTACTGTGCTTTGGTGGAGGATCTGTGCTCAGAAAGGATGTCCCCTCCCTGCTCAACATTACTGTATTGTACCTTCAGTTCTGCTAATAGCTTCTGCTTCTTCAGACTTTGGTGTCTGCATTTTTCTTAGTCTGAGCATGACTTCCTTGGCTGCGAAATATGCTGAGGGGTACTGTTTGATTTTTCAGGTGCATTATGCTATTATTATGTTTCTTGCCTCCATTTTGCACTTAGAAATACAGGTAGTGGAGTCTCCCTCACCCAGCTTTTCAGATTACCCTAATGTTATTTCTGTGGTTCAGTAGAGATTGCGGTCCAGATATACTGGCGCTGACTTTGAAACAGTTACCACACGTAAGGTACCCGTGAAGGCTTCAAAAACAATCCCAAAGTAGGAAAAATGCTTCACAGTTAACAGCACAGAACTTGTTATGAGTTAGTTGCATTTGAATGAGCTAATGTAGATACATCTGAACTACGGTGTAGTCAATGCACACATGTTTATGGTAAAGAAGGGAGCCAAGTAAAGAAGTTTTATCTTCCTTCTGTGCATACTGAATGTTTCAGGATGTAACCTAGTGCAACACTTTGTTCAACCATTGCTTATTTCCGGAAAGCTGCCATCAAGTTTAGAACCGCAAAAAGGAAATGTGAGAGATCACGTGTATGCCCCTGTTAAACCTAACATGGTAGTTAAAGTACACATCACTTTTGTTTATGAAAAAGCAGACGCAGTCTTCATCTTCTCAGCTGAAATGTTGATATAAAGTCAGAAACAATGCAGATTACAATGGGGAGGAAGTAAGTAGTTGTACAAATGTCTGAAACTGAAGAGATTACTTTGCTCCTCACTCTCTGCTGCTATTTTGATTTCAATGTCCATCTTTGTCTATTACTATTCATAGTCTGAGATGGTACCACTGCTATAGCAATTTCTTAAACATAGCGATGTTTTCCTTCCTCCTGTATTAACTACAGCATTTGCCTGTTTGATGTTTTATGCCTATTCCTTCCTGTCAGGGCACACTTTAGTCCTCTGGAATCTCTCAAGGTGTCATGCCCATTCAGGAGAAATAGTCATCTGTGAAATGAGTGTATTGAGACACAAGTAGAAAATTGCTTACGCAAAATGTAGTGTATCTTTGATTTAGCTTTGTACTTACAAATCATGCTTATGCACAAATTTCACAGTCTTTTGGAGTTTGGCCTATGCTATGTATATATCTTTTTTTTTTGCTTTGGTCAAGCATTTATATCTTCTTTTTTTATTTAATCTCTTAAACTAAAAAGAAACTGTTAATATACTTTATAACATTTTATAAGTGAGCAAAAATTGTAAGAAAATTAATTTTTTATCTTCTAATGAAAACTTTGGGTTAGAGACATTATAAAACAAGATATTGACAGGCTACTGAGCGTAACGCTTGGGATGCCCCTCTCTATGCATAGGATGTATCTAACAGGAAACCTGAGATTAACACTTGCCTCTAAACTCAGAGTCACACAAAGCTTTTGCAGTACAACTCCAGTTTGTTTTAATGGCAAATAAGTGGCTGGAACACTTTTGCAGGGCCAGAGGAGTTCACACTGAGGTACAAAGTGTTTCAAGCATCTCTTAAATGCATTTACTATTTTGTTTTTATTTACTCTCCGCAAATGTTTTAAGGTCTCCTTACGTCGACAACAAGTTAGTGAGAGACTGAATGAGTGGGCTGTCTTCAGTGAGAAGAACAAGGAGCTCTGTGAGTGGCTGACACAAATGGAAAGTAAGGTTTCTCAAAATGGCGACATCCTCATAGAAGAAATGATTGAGAAACTTAAAAAGGTATAGTGCAGTGCATGTACACTTACATACTGTTCTTTAACTGCTTATTTGTTTTGTGTTGCAAAGAGGATACTGAATTAGCTGAAATGGAGGTTTTACCTTAGAGTGATGTTTACAAGTTCCGGTAAGACTGTGTGTTTATGTTCTCTCACTATGCAGCATTTTCCTGTCTTTCTTGAGGTAGGACGTCCCAGGATACCAGAAAATTAAGTGAATGCAAAGCCAAAGGCATCTGAATGCTTTACTAAAAGTCCAATCAGAATTGCCTGTGATGAGTTTAACTATAGCAGATATATTTATAGAAGGCATTGTGTTTTGCTTTGGGCTTTTTTCATTCTTCTGATAAAGTTGTTTGTGGTTATACATCTAATATTTAAAAGGTTGTCTCTCCACTGTACCAATCACCAAAAAAACAACATTCACTTGTATTTTTATATGGTTCCTTTAGTAGTGTAGAACAAAGTGTATTCAGAATAAGTATCCTGACTTCTGATTGCTCTTTACTGTCTAGGATTATCAAGAGGAAATTGCTGTAGCCCAGAAAAACAAAATCCAGCTCCAGCAAATGGGAGAGCGACTTGCTAAAGCCAGCCATGAGAGTAAGGCATCAGAGATTGAGTACAAACTTGGCAAGATCAATGACAGGTGGCAACATCTTCTAGATCTTATCGCAGCCAGGTAAAACAGTTCTTTTGTTTCAAAGTGCTATGTGGGACAGATTAATATGCTGGATGTCATGAATTTAAAATCTTTTTATTGTCTGATTTTTCATCATTAACTGTGAAATGAGTTTATTCTCAACCATCAACACATTTCTGTGAAATTCACCTTCCTGTTTTACTCTACAGTATCTGACATCATTTCTTCAAGAAAAGTCAATTCAAAACATTATCTGCTAGAATGACATGGAATCGATTGCAGTCAGATTTAGTGAGCCTTGCTCCAGTGCCATCTTACTTCAGATGAGTGCTTAAAACTGGGTGCAAATGTAGTTTTTCTAAAAAACTCTTGGCAGAGGAATCGAAACAGTGCAATTTGTAGTTTTGGATTTTGAGAAAAGGATTTCCAAAACTAAGTTTTTCTGCCTGGTTATTTTTTCACTGGTGGAGAAGAGTAACTGCAGGTAGACGTATGCACATTGGGCTTAAAGATTCTTTTTACTCAAGGTCAAAAATGTAACAGCAATTTTCATAACTTAAAGTAATATAGGATTGTCATTTGACATGTGAAGAAACTGGTTTATTTGTTTCAATACTTTCTGTTGAGTCATCTACAGCCTCCCTCCCATTACCGACAATAATTTTGTCACAATTTTGCACTTTGTAAAAATACTTTATATTTTACACTTCTGTGATGTGAGGACATATGAATTAGTAATACTTTAGTCCTGTTAGCAGCAAAAGGGTTTGTTTAGTTTCGTCGTCTTTTTTCATCCATTCTTTTTTCGTATGGTTTCACTGCCTTCCTGCTCTGAAATCTGTAAACATGGGAGCAGTAAATTTTATGTAAGCAGAAGTATTCTGGTGGCTCCAGCTCCTTTTATAGTGGTTCATTTTAAAGTAATGAACACTGTGTATTTCTTACAGAACAATTAAGTCAGGAAGTGGTGCATTACGGTCGAGGAGCCTGCTGGTTTCAGAGGATGTGATACATCACCAATTGTTGAACATAAAGCATGTTTGCCATATCTTTGTGTTTGTCTTTTGAAACACCTACTCAGACAAATGTTCGAATAATGCCCTCAGGAAGTTTCTAGTGAAAAGTGACTGCATTCAGAAACTGCAAAACACATCTTTAAAAGATCTGTATTTTCTATTCAGTGTTAGAGATTAGTGTCCTCTATAGGGACAGGTAAGGGTTCAGGGTTCCGTATCATTCTTGGGGTGGGGACATATAAACCGCAATATTATACACTTAAACTTTCTCATTCTGTTATCATGAAGCAGGGTGTCAAGTCCTAGTTCTAAACTAATTTATGTAAAATATTTATTTACTTTTATTTCCATATCATTTCAACTTAGCCTTCTCAACTAGCGTGCTCAGCACTATTGTATGCAATTAAACATATAATCCTTTCCATTACAGTGCTCACTGAAATTAAAAAAAACTCCGCAAAGTTTGAACATTGCATTACTGAAGTTGGGAAGTAAATGGTGGAGAGGTTTGATGCTAGATTGTGGAAATTTTGCTAGTTCAGCTGTAGCTTAGGCTGAGAGCAGTTAAAGCCCAAGTTGTTGATTAATGTATGTACAAAGTACTTATATTGATGTCTAATTCCCACTGGACAAAAGTGTTTGCATCCCCCAAGATAACTTTTAGAAGGCTCCAGAGGCTCTTTAGAATATGTTATGATATATTGGGATGTGTTCCTGTTATGATACTTTGGAGTTTGGAATGTATCATATAACATGATTTTGGCTGCACTCAGCTAGTAAAAGCAGATTAATTGTTCTGGTGTTGAAAATAACACACATCTTTTCATATTCTGGATCCTTGACAGCATTAATAAATTATTAGAGTCTGTGTGCTTTTCTGCTAAGCTACAGTCATCCCCTGCCTGGAGCATTTTTCTTAGTGGTTTGTTTTCTACAGCCGTGAACGAATAGAAAGTGCTCTATGAAAATGCCTTAGTAATATAGTATGGTAATATGTGTCTAGTCTGAATCTTTACCTGTTGATTTTATGCTGTGTGGTGAAACTTCTCCATTCATCTGTAAAGCCTCTTTCTTTCTCACATTCTGTTTCTTTACCCACTTTTTTTAATTGCCTCTCCATTCTGAGAAGGTCTGTAACTGCAGAAGAGACAGCTACAGAAAGGTAGCTGTGTCTCTGCATCAGAGACTTCTGTTTCTGTCCTTCTAGAACATTTTCATCCTTTCAGATGAATTTTTCTGATATGTCAGCCTGGTGCAAAAAATGTTACAGATGTTTACAGCCAGGAAGCTGTGCTATTGCTGCAACTGCTCAGGCTTTGCAAAGGCGGCTTTGTTGTATGTGTTTTCATCCCTTCCCCTAGCACTCACAGTCCACATTCCTGGAGATCAAGTCTGGCGCATGTTGACGAATGCAAGTTTTATTTAGAAACATGACCACTTGTCACCATTCAGTCTCATGTTATCAAGCAACGGCTGCTAACATTTGTTTGGCGTGTAACATTTTCTGTACGGTACTCACCAGCAAAGAGAAGTGTGTCCCCTTTCCTCCCCCCCGCACAAAGCACAGTGTTTGCAGGCTTTTGGAGTGGAAGTTCTTCTTTTTAATGCTGGAAAATTTCATGGCGGTGGCAGAGGACTTGCGTGCTGTGAGGATGGCGGAGGACGGCAGTGTGGATTCAGATCTCCCAGACTGTAATTGTGATATCACAAGGCAGGCAGCTATTTTTGTTTGCTTTTGATTGATACGGTTCTTTCTGAAGTCTTGGCTTGCTGGGAAACTAATTGAAATATTGATATGTAGAAATCACTACCTTAGCCAGAAATTACTGTTTTCTGCGCAGTTTAAAAATAGTTGACAGTGGTAACAGCGTACTTTGTTTTGCAGCTAGTACTTTTTGATCCCAGAATAATTTTTTGTTGCTGATGCAGACTTAGAACTAGTAAAATCTCTTAGTTGTCTGAAAGAAACTGTAGACTGGTTTTACTGCTGTTTTTAAATAGAAGAGCATGTACACACATGAGAGAAAGCAGACTTTGTATTTGTCTGCTCACTGTTTGTGTCATCAAAGGGGCATGGCTACAAGCGAAAGGCAGAGAAGGAGAGAGGCTGTGAAGAAAGTATTTCAGACTTGCCAAAGCTGGTCTGTCCTGTACATATTAAAGACTGTTTTGTAACTGTATGTAATACTTGAACTCAGCCTATATCATCTTGGATTTTTGATTCCACTTCTCTTTTTCCCTCTTCACATTATCTTTTCTGGAAGTTTTGCTGCTGTTCAGAGTTTTAGAAATTTACTCTTTGAAAGCGGAAACTGTGATCTAAAGAGCAAATATAACTGGCGGTACTGGTGTCCTGGTACGCAGTAGTACTGTACTTTGGACAATAAATCTTTTTTAATCATAAAAAGATTGTTTTTAAATTGATTTTTTTTAAAAAACCTTATTTTAATAATGTAATATTTTTCATTATTTCATAGAGGAAGTGTTTCTTGAGACTTTGTCTCCAGTTCCAAGTAGATTTTTTTTAAAAAAAAAGCTTTTCTGCTTTCTATTGGCTTTGTACAGACTTAGCTAACATGCTCTTACTGACTTTTTTCATGTTGCTTTTTAAGTTTAATATTAGTAACCAGCTGTCTAAATGACTAACGCAGTAGCTATGAGTTCTATATGATGCATTGTTATGTATTTACAGGGTTGTTCCTGTTTAGTTTTAAGTGGAATCTAAGGCTGTCTAATTTAGTTGAATTAAAGGTATTTGTTCTTAATTTCAGCTCCAAGTTGTTCTCCCACTGCCTTTTCTTAATGTAAAATAGACATTTTAAAGTTATTACTTTCTTGGGGAAAATGAGGTACAGTAAGTGGAACATGGAAACGTAAGCATCATAAGCCCATTCAAATTTTCAGATGAGTCTTCGTCAGTAAACCATAAAAACAAACAGTTGAATTCTGCAATATTTTCCTTTCTGAGAGTCTTAAGTATTTGTAAAATGTAGCAAGACTGGTGTGTGTGTTTGTGTGTTATATAAAAAACAACCTTTAAAACCACTATGTCATGGGTCCAGCCCTTTGAATCTCCATTACCACGGAGAGGAGTTATCTCAAGTCTCTCGCAGTAACATGCATAGTGCTGCAACAAAAGCATGAGATGATTATTGGAATAATTAACTGTTTAAACATAATCTTGTAAATGAAATCTCAAAAGGTCAAAATTACAGTTGGCTAGGGATCCCACATACTTGAATGGTTTATAATTTGACCTTTGTCTCTAAGCAGAGCTTTTAGTTTCATTAGCTTTCAGGCCCCACCATTAGCATGGAAAGGTAGGATTTTGAGCTGTTACGTTTTTAAGAGAGAGAGATTTTTGTTGCACACACATTGTGTAATTATTTGTACACAGGCACAGTATTCAATGAGATGAAGAGCATAAGCATCTTGCCTGCTAAAATTCAGAAGGAAAACTCTTAGACATGATAGATTACATGTATTATTTTTTCACAGATATATTTTCAGAGTAGCTAGAGGCACAATACTGTATTGCAGTTCAGTCAAAAAAAGTAAGCCCAACATACTCCAGGAAGCACTTGTTTATTTGCTTCTATATGTACTATATGTTAAAATCTCCACATTTCTCTTTGGTAAGAAAAGAACACCTGTGTTAGACTCTTAAGGGTCTGCTGCAACTACTGCTTTAAATATGGAAACACTTGATAAATTTGCTGGTTAGTATTATGGAAAAAATGTGAATTGCACTGTTTGAATTATAGGATAGTCAGGTGGCATTTTGTTTGTTTGACAAACCTGGCAGTCTTGTATTTTTCAACCCGATTTAGTCAGTCTATTCTCAGCTGCATTCATCTCTTAAAGCTTTCTGATATTGAAACACTTAAGTGGAAGAGCAATAGAAACATAAAAGGGAATGTTACTCCAAATTGTTTGTGGTACTACATAAATGGAAAAAAAAAAAGAAAGCTTAGAAACAATTTCAGAATCCATTAATGTATGTTATGTAACATGGGGGTAGGAAGGAGGGAATTACTGACAGACTTTTTTGCAGTTGAAACAGGCTGAAGGAAAAAATATCGAGATAGGATGAAGGTTTAGTCAACTTTTCCTCACTCTTTAAGCTTAATGTTCCCTTGAATAAAAAAAACCACTATTTAATTTTTCCTGGCCATTACTGTTGTAGGGTCAGGGTCTCAAGAAAAATAGTGCTTAGAAATCACCATGCAGTTACATTCCAATTTCATCTGTTTAAATCTGAAGTAGTCCATTAAGACCAAGAACAACTTAAAGCAGCTCTTGGGATTCAGGAATTCTCACTAAGTTCTCAGCTTTCTCTCTCTAAAACTTATTTATTCGAGGACAAGTCTTCACACTGGAACAGGTTGCCCAGAGAGATGGTAGATGCCCCACCCCTGGCAACATTCAAGGTCAGGCTGGACGGGGTTCTAAGCAACCTGATCTAGTTGAAGATGTCCCTGCCCACGGCAGGGGGGTTGGACTAGGTGACCTTTAAAGGTCCCTTCCAATCCAAACCATTCTGTGATGTGTAGTTCAATGTTTAGAAATCACCGGGGTGAAAAAGACCTGTTCACTCAGTGCACTCCACCACCAGTACTGGTTAAATGGATAAGTTATTTGTAGTCTAAGAAGAACTTTTGTTATCTGTTGGTCAAATACACAACTAGATTACTTAGAATGTTTTGGGGTTTTGGTGTGTAGGAGTTCATTAAAAAAAAGTTGTTGTTTTCCTTTCTTAACAAACATTTAACTCAACGGATAAAGGTACAGAAGCTTTGAAAATGTTGTCTGGCATTACATAAGTTGTCTAGCTTACATAAGTAAGCTCTTAATTTTTCTTAACTGGATGGATGCAGGACTATTTGCACATATAATATACTTCTGTTATATAATAAAGGAAGATTTCAGAACAGAACTTGCCATCTAAGTTAAGTTTCTCTGAAAACTTCCTGAAACACATGCTGTGGAAATTCTTCTTCAGGGTTTTGTTCTTATTCTCCTTATGCTGCCATTTCTTTTTCATTACAGGGTAAAGAAGTTGAAGGAGACCCTTATTGCAGTGCAGCAGCTGGATAAAAACATGAGTAGCCTGAGATCTTGGCTTGCCCACATTGAGTCAGAGTTGTCCAAACCTATCATCTATGAAACTTGTGACTCTGAGGAGATACAAAGGAAGCTAAATGAACAGCAGGTAAAATACAACACATTTATCAGGTGCACAATGATATGGGGAGAACCAAAGTAGAGTGTCCTTGGGCTGCCCATGCCCAGCTCAATGCTGAGAGGGCACGAGGCAAAGGAGCGTTTAAATATCAAGGCAAGTGGTACTTACTGTGTCACTTATAGAGCCTTCTGCTGGCTTTGACATCGAATCCACCAGGAGCTGGTTGACCTTTCCGAGAAAGGTAAGGCACCAAGAGACGTAACCTGAACGAGTTATTGCAATTGTTTTTCCTTTGGGGTTTGTGGTTTTTGTTTGTTTGAATTGTCTGTTCCCAGAGGCAAAACTGACACCTATTAGACCTTGCAAATTTTGCACATGCTTGAAAATGACTATTTTTTAGCAACCTTTCTAACTCAGTTTTATTTTGCAGCTTGTTTGAGAATCACTTTGCACGCAAAGATGCATGAGCTATACATGTGAGGTTAAAATTTGTTGGTTTATAGCACACAAAGCCTTTATGCAGTGCTAGAACAAAATCGTTAACACTGGAACAGGCAGAAAAATTTTAAGTCAACTGGTTTTTGGCATTAAAACTGATGGTACTCCTAAGAAGTTTTACTATATTTTCTCTTTCCTGTTCCACTTCACTGCCCAGTGCAGTTTCACCTAGAAGCACATTGCTGGGGAGGACTGTTGTTCTGTTGTGTTCCTGTTGGTTATTTATTGGCAAAAATACCTTTCTGGTGCCTCACTGGAGATGAGTTAGATGCTCTCCTGAGTTCTTTCAGAGGAGAAAGAAATGCATGGGAAGAGGAGTGCCAGAATGTTTTGGGGATAATTAATTTATGAAGTGTACAAACTGGCATTTTGCTCTTTTAAGCTGAGTGTGGTACTGAGACTCAAGAACACCCTCAGAGTTTTTGCCAGCTCCCCAGCTGATTTGACACATGGCTGTGCAGAATTGCTTATTAGTATTCTATACATAATTTACATAGGGATAATAATTTATAACACACAAGCATCACTAATGAGTGGTGTTTCTGAGACAATAAAGTGCTGAGCACGGCTAAACGTTGCTATCAACAAAGTAGATAAACTTGAGGGTTTTTTATTAGCATCCCTATGCAGGCATCCCACAGTTTGTTACAACTGCTTCTTATGGGACTTATTCTGGGCACAGAGACTGGTGTATCTCTGCCTTCTGCTGTTTCCTTGTGGTGATCCCCACACAGTGACAGTGTGCAGTGATATTCTGTAGAAGTGTGAGGGGTTTAATTCGAACTCCAAAGGGGAGAAATAGAGGTGAATCTTATCCTGGGAGGATGCCATGTTTGGAAACTTGATGATGATTTTATTTAGTAACACTGCAAGCCATGGTTATAATAATAATTAAAAAAACCATCCACCTTCAATGTATGACAACCAGTATTTTTATCAGTCAGAGACTATATCACTATCCACCGCATCTCAGAAGGCCAGTACGTTGGCCATCTTCTCAAGTATTTCATCCCTCTTTCTTCTTCCATTAGTGATCTTATGTTCTTTTCCATGTTTGATTTTCCACTGAGGTCATGTTATCTTCCCTGCTCATACTGCTACCAGTTGTTCATATACAAAGTTAGGTTAAAAATATTATGCTGTGAAAGACAAGGACCAAATTCCATTTCTGTAACTCTATTATCTACTTCTCAGCGTCTAATTCAGCCAAGAATCAGCTTTGCAGATTGCCGGTCTCTGTAGTGAAATTAAAGATACAATTGAAGCTGGATATCCTGGGGAAGGTAGGGTAACTTCACTGCAGTATTTTCCCAGGGTCACAAACTGCATTTCAAGGACTACTTTTTTGTTTACTTTCTCAACCTACTACCACTTGAAATGTGGAAAAAATGGTGTTTGCTTTTGGGTTGATAAAGGCAAAAAAAGCTTTATGTGGGTGACAGCAGTGCATAAAAGTGATGCTCCTTTTTGAACTAACCCAAAGGCTAAATGTTCTCTAACAAACATAGAAAATTGTAAAATCTGGGAAAGAAATATAACGTTATGGAGAAAAAATAGTGCAGACATTGCTTGTAGAAAGGTTCTGTAGGTTTAATCTCTAGGAATCCTCAGGACTGCCAACTGACAGTTCTCACTACTGCTCTACTCCAAAATGGCAGAGAGGAGATTGTGTTACCTGAACTTTCTTAACCTCAAGCCTGATAGCTGTCTGGAGTATGTGTTTCATAGAGTGTTGCATCTGTTTATAGTATCCACCCTTACATAACATTTCAGGATGGTAGAAAGAGGAATAAGCACTTGGCCATCATGATGAAAGAGTGTTTTCCAGGCAAATGAAAGTGAAAGGGCCAGCGCTGAGGAAGAAAACGTGGTTTTCCACTTGATGGTCTCACGTAGATGTTCACAAAATAGCCTTCTGTTTCACAAATGAGAAGAGGAAGTAGATTACTTCACTGAGTCCAACCCCAGTTATCACAAACAACCAAATCAGATGGTTGATACAAGTTGACCTTGCTCCATTACAAATTTGCTGAGGTTTTTAGATTCTACGTTTAGATCTCATTTCCTGCTGAAGGGCACTTTCAAAACATCATATCACTAGTTGTAAGAAAAGTTCCTCTAGTTAGACCTTAAATGTATGTAGACACAATATGTTGACGCTGTATTTCCCTTTGCATGTTATAGTTTACTTCACTAGCAAAATTATAAAGAGCAGTTTATCTCTACTCATCCTCAAGCTGCCAAGTTCTTGTTCTCCTAAATAAACTTCCACATCTCTAATTGTCCTAATAGTTCTTTTCTTCATGTGAATCAGAAGTGAACATAGTATTGCAGATGCAATATATCACTTTTTAGTGTAGTCACCTTGTCACTATTGGAATTGTGTTGTCTTGGTTTTATTACTGTCCATCCTGATTTTTCCATCTAATATTCTGAAGATTCATTGCAAATGTAGGCAGAAGTCAAGCAGGGTTTCTTTTTCTTGCACAGCAATAGCCAATTACTTTTGTGGCTTGTCTTAACTTGAACCTGTAGTTCAAAACTGAAGCTGAAACATTGCTTCAAGATGAGATATTATCATCGGTGTAGAACAAGCCATTACAACCAAGAAACTGACAGGAAAAATAATACTGATTGCATATAATAAGTGCTAAGACAGTGTAAGTGCATTTTCTTTAGCTGTCCTGAGTTTTCCATTTCCAATGAAAATGGTATAGAATTGGAAAGTTGAAGGAAGAAAAATCTTCTACTAGAAATGGACTCTTCAACATGTGCTGCTGCCGATCTCCATGTCTAGCATGCCATTTTACAGCTAGCTCATCTGGGGAAGAGTACGTTCATGAAGGGTACCTCTACCAAACACTCACAGTAGATAAGAACATATTTTCTTGTCACACTTCTCTTACTAACTTCTGCTTTACATTCTCTGTGATAATGGGAAAGGACTGAGAATAATTCCACCATTTATTGGTGATGTTGGTTAAATGTATGTGAAAGATGCTCAGCTGAGCATGCAGAGATCTGGCAGTTTGTCCCAGGTGATGGTTTGGTGTTTGTAGACCCTGGAAGGGCTGTGCATGCTGCCAGGTTCTCCTGGCCTCATTGATAACATTGCAAGATCATTTGTGCAGATGCAGTCTCTTAATAGGTATTTATTGGATGTTTTTCTCCTGTTTGCAAGCTTATTAATTTATTTTTTTTAATAAGTAGAACAGAAATGCATTTGTATTTACGCATGTTTTGCAACTTCTCTTAAGAATTAATTTCTTCACCTGCAGGAACTTCAGAGGGACATAGAGAAACACAGCACTGGAGTGGCATCTGTTCTCAATCTGTGTGAAGTGCTTCTTCATGACTGTGATGCTTGTGCCACAGAAGCAGAGTGTGACTCTATCCAGCAGGCTACACGCAATCTGGACAGAAGGTGGAGGAACATTTGTGCAATGTCAATGGAAAGGCGACTTAAGTAAGTCTAAAATGTCTACAAATTAGTATTTCCTTCCACAGGTACAATTACAGGATGGGATGTATGTTATAGGGTTGCAGTACTGAAGAAAACGGTGTAGGGGTCAGAAAAAGATTATACGTTGAATAAAAGCCAATAACTGTTATGCTGTGGGGAAAAAAAAAGAAATTTTGGGTTGCATTTGGATGTGCCTTTATACAAGGTACAGATACCAATTATCAAATTTTGCTCACAAGGCCTTTGATGGAATGATGTCTTATTTCCCATGCTTCATAGAAATGATGAGAGAGAAACCAAAGAAAGCTTAGATGGTAGCAGTGACTCCAAGAGATTTAGAAAACATGACCTAAAAGGGAGAGTTATAACACTTATGTTTACCCTAGAACTACTGAGACTGATGGGGAAACTAGATATCGAATGGATGGAATGTTATTGTTAGGGTTTTCATGCACCTAATGTTCCTCAACAGTTTCTCTCATGTCTGATTTTGTTTATTTGGAAGAATTTTAGAACTGAACACTCATCTGAAATTTCCTTATCTGCCCACCTTAGCTTTGCTGAGCAAGTGTGGGCCGTAGCACCCGTGCATCTTGGGTGTGGTCTGTTCTATTGCACATGATTAGACCATCTGTACACTGCATGACCGTGATATCCAGAAGATTCATTGTTTTCTGTTCCCATCTAGGATAGCATGGGTGATTTTGATAGCCATAATGATGTAGGCTAGATTGGGCCAATGCTATATACTCTGTGCTGACAAGTAATAATACATGTTTAACTGTTTGAACTCCTATATTTATGAAGATCTCTTCTGTATCTTTGTAAGTTATGAATCTGATTACTGTGATGTTTACACAGTCGTATCAAGAACTCTAGGTAAAGTTTATGATTTTTCAAAATGCTGAATTGAACTTCATATGATCTTTGGGTTTTGGGATATTCTTAATTTATTTAGTAAAGGTTTTCTTTATTTTATGCAAAAAATGTGTTGCTTTTAAGTTGTGCTGCTCTATATCCACAGATTGCTATCTTTAAGTAATTTTGTACTATTGCCATGGTAATCCTTGTGTAGTGTATATATATATAAATACAGCTTATAAGTTCTTTCTTTGACACAGTCTGTCTTGAAAATATACAGACTCTTCATACCTTTGTGTCCAGCACATTAATTCAGAACTGTTTTAAGTTAATGTGGAACAATGCATTGAACTCTATTTTACTTTCTTGCAATGTATGCATTCTGCTATTAGTAGATTTGTACCAGTAAGTTAACTGAGCTATCAGTATTTAGGATCTTTATTGTAGTAGAAACAGTTATTCATATTAAAAAGCAACTTTCCAGATGTCAAACTTTAGGTTAAAGAACGTATCATCAACAAAGCATAAATTTTGCATGGATCAGGTCCTTTTCAGACCTGCATATCTAAGATTTTGGAAAGATATATTCTGTATGTAAAAGCAGACAAAGTTCTGCTGTAATACAACCTGTCCAAAAAAGATCTTGTTATTTTGAATCAAGTGGTGTTGAAGTTCTTGTGATTTTACAGTCTCAGTATTAAGCCAATTTGATTTCAGGATCAAGAGTCAGCCACTATTTTTACACAGTCAATTGAAGTCAAATTTTTTTTTTTAAACGTTGGAATAACTTTTAACTTTTTTTTTTTTTAAATAACAATATGTTTACAGTGTATATTGAGAGATAGCATTTTACCACTTGTTGGTGAATGCAAAAAAAAAAACGTTCGTGTTCCTTCGCAATGCAGAATAATGATTGAGAACTTTAAAATGTATGCTGCCACACCTTTAGCATTCTGTAAGAAAAAGTTCTGCAGTTGAAGGTAGTGTGGAATTTCTAGTCTCTAAAATACTGGCTTAGGTACCTACATTGGGACTGTATTTCAGAAGTTATTTAGCATGTGCCTAGATTTTTAGTGTTCCTTTTGCATACTTATAACTTTCTTTTTATACTGACTCCAAAATTAGATGCATTAAAAAAAAAATGCCATCATCTTATTCTAGCTCAGTCTGGAATGAGCCAGCCTTCCCTGTTTATCAGCCTGGCTGTCTGAGTTAGATTAAGAGCCAGTTATTGAATGGTGCAGTGCTAATTTGCTGTTGTAGATGAGTAGTTAATAAAGTTCTGGAGGTCAGCTGGCCTTCAGTCTGAGCATTCCCTAATTTTCCATTATCTATTGCAGAATTGAAGAGACATGGCGGCTATGGCAAAAGTTTTTGGATGACTACTCTAAATTTGAAGACTGGCTAAAAATCTCTGAGAAGACAGCTGCTTTCCCGAGCTCCTCTGGTGTGCTTTATACAGTTGCTAAGGAAGAACTGAAGAAATTTGAGGTGATTTATAATAGTCGAAATTTAATATCTACTGATCACATTACAGCAGCCAGTTGGTGTTCTTCCTTCCCATACACCAGACACTCAGCAGAGACACTGTGTTAATATAGTGGAGTTGATGATTTTGTAGCTGCCTTCAGTGGTAGGTTTCTAGGACGAAAAAACAGTGGAAGGTGGCAACTGAAAGTGCTCGTAAATCAATCCACTCTCATTTTCTGTTTGTTCACCAGAGTTAGATTTCTCACCCTTTTTATTTCTCCAACTTTTTTAATATGTCTAGTCAATAGGTGCTCCAGAGCATTCATAAATCTCCCTTCACTAAGTACCTCTTCAAATGCATGCTGATGTTTTAGCTTTTGCTTTGATTTTATCCCTCCTCTTCTTTCTGTAACTCTCTGAAACCAGCCCTCTGAACTCTTCCTGTTTGGTACAATGTACAATATCCCCATTTTAGATCCTTATACCTGAAATTCATGTTCGTGCAAGTATTGTTATATGTCCACATGGTGTCCCCCGTGACTTAAAAGTTAAGTGCATGCTTCAAAACTGACAAGCTGTCACTTCAGTCAATGCTTGAGAGCTTCTTACATAACTCTGTTGTGTCTACTACAGTGTGATGGCTTGTTTCGTAATTACAATGGAGTGTATACCTGTGTGTAAAACACACACAAAGGTCATGTGGCTAGTCACAGGTGAAAGTCCTTTGCTCAGTTTCATATTTGCAAGGAGTATATCAAGATGAGACAGAAAAATAATTCTGAAGAAAGAGAACAAATTGTTCAGGTGATTCTGTAAACATTCAGGTGCTGTGAAGTATTTGCTATGAAGAAGAAATGCAAATTTTAAACAACATCTAAGACCAATTAATACTTTTTGGTGTAACAATTAATTCAAAGGCATAAACTGTGAAGCACTCATTCGAGTTTTATAATTGACATTCACATTTCTGAATGTACTGGCTAGGCTTTGTTGTTAAACACTGCCAGACTTCATTATGGTGAGGTAGGTTGCCATAGTATAAAAATGTTTGCTTCCTGGACACAAATTCTCTGTCTCAGACCTCCGTACCATTGTCCCTTTATTCAGTGATCGGGATGTAAATCTCTTGTTTAGCGAGTCTCTGTATGAGAAACAGTACCAAAAATATCTTGGTTGCCTTTGATTTTTACAGCTGAACTGACTTTGCGCAAAGTCTGTTTCATTGAACCTTTGCTTTTATGGTGACCTTCCCTCTCCTGCAGACTTGTGGAATTTTTTCTGTCTACAGAGCATCAGCAGGAACTAGCTGTGAAGAGGACAGTTTAGCAGCCTCTCCAGAAGCCTGCTTTCCCTGCAGTTTGGGTCTTTCTCTTTTTTCCTTCTTTTTTTTCTGAGCACCTATTTTCTACACCTACCAAAAAGCAGGAATGCAAGCGACAAAAGTTGTGGTGTCCAAATTCAGTGGAATTCAGCAACCTCACTGTAAAGTCAGTGTAAAGTCAGCCACATATACACACTAACTGCGGCAGGTTTCTGCTTTAACTAGACATTTTTTTTCTAATTTTATTTTCCCCTCCATATCTGCAGTTGAAATAAAAAGAAAAAGAGCCCAGCAGACCATGTAAGAACCTTTCAGTTCCTGAGCACAGAGGTCAGAGATAGCTCTCACTGACCTCACTGTACAAAATCAAACTCCTTCCTCTCCAGTAGTTTATGGAGAAATGAAAAGAGATTATAGGAAGGAACGCAACAGATGAATTCTTGTGTAGCTGAGCTGAAAAAATGGAAGACATACACAGCTGTTCTTTTGCTGGACAAGGCTTGGTAACAGGTGAAACAACAGCTGCACACTTTTAGATTTCATGATCCCAGTAAATATAGTCAGATTTGTGCCTCTGATATGAGAATTGCCTCCTTGTGCAATTTTAAGTGAATTCAGTCCTACTGAGCATTTCACTCCGGTTGCAAGCCCATTTGCTCCTTGTTGGTTGTCCCCTACCCAATTTGATTGCCATTTAATGAAGGGCGTAGTTATATTGAGAGAACTCTGCAGACTTTGATCTTTTTTCTTTTTTCAAATCAGCCTCTCTACTTTTGTCTCTGGTATTACAGCAGAAATGTGCTTATTTCATTTTTAGATTTGACTGATACAATATGAAGAGTACATATTGTTTATGTAGAAATCTCATGTGTTAGCTGATTTTAATGAAAATTTCTGTATAGAAGTATATTACCTATCACACTTCTCCAGACCTTAGTAAGGGTGGTGTCTAGTTTTGGGAGAGATTGACTGTTTGTTTGCATTGTGAGGAATATCAGAGAGCAAGTTTGTAGAACGACAATGGGAGTCAAAACCTACTTGTATTCAAAAGAGAGCTGGTGTAGTCTATGTTTTTAAGTCTTCCTTTGACTGATTGCTTTTCTGTTTCTGTGACAGCATAAAAACGAGTAGTTTTTTGAAAAATTATTCATATTATTCATCTTTTTTTATTTATTTTTGAAGGGATTAATTCAGTCAGCTCCTTACAAGGTGCTTTCTCCAACTTGCTTTGTGATTGCTAGTCACAACATGAAAATCATGGGCTAAGTCACATACCGTTTCTGCTTCCCAGCTGGGTGACTGAGGCTTTTGTAACAGTAGAGGAAGCACTGAAAGCACATGATGCAGACACTTGCCCAGGCATAAGTTGGTATGGATGTTCATGAAATTTTCTTTCCATGAAAATTTTAAGGCAAAGCTTACTTGTATACCAGTATGCTGAAGGTAAAGAGATGATTCCTTCAGTACTATTTTTCACTATTTTTGGTAAAACTCAGAATAAACAATTACTCAAAACTTTTCCGTGTTTGCACTTCAGCAAATTCCGTATGTGTAAGGAAATCCAATGAAGCCACAGGAATCTTGGATTTCTGTTCATTTTTTAAAAAAAAGTTTCATATTCATTGTTTGTGTTTCTGTTCTCAAATAGAAAGGCATATGATTGAGTAGAAAGGGGAGTCTTTTTTTTTTTGTGCTGATTTTGCCATTGTAACAGGTATTCATGTTGCAATTTCTCATTCAATGAACTATGTCAGTTTTGTAAACTTTTTTCTTTTTTTTGCTCATTTTAATCAGAAGGCAGTCTCTCAATAGGATAGCCCTCAGGAGATGTCTGCATCCATAGTGAAATCTGTCAGCTAACATGTCAGAGTGTAGAAGTAAGGTCAAAATAAAGGGAAAAACTTATATGTGTTTCCTGATTTCAATAATTAAAAATCTGATGGTGTCTTTTGTTCATATTGCTTTAGGCCTTCCAGAGACAAGTGCATGAAAGTCTGACTCAGCTGGAACTGATCAATAAACAGTATCGCCGCCTGGCCCGAGAGAACCGCACTGACTCTGACTGCAGCCTCAAGCAGATGGTTCATGAGGGGAACCAGAGATGGGACAACTTACAAAAGCGAGTTACTTCCATCCTGCGCAGGCTAAAAGTATTTTTCCAGTTTTAAGCTCTTCAGTTTCACTACTATACTTATGAATCAGGGGTAGTCCAGAAGCTTCCAGTTTAATGCATTTGCAAAGTGGTTTTGGGGGGATTTCTACCTTTGGAAGAGGAAGGGAGCTTATCAGTTCGCTTTGTCTGAGGTACCCAAAGCATGAAGTCTGTAGGGAAATGCTTGGTGACCTCAAACACCACCTCCTTCATAGAAGGTAACTTTCATAGGTCAGCTAATTGCAGCTGTAGATGATGTTACTGAAAAGGGAACCTTAGAAAGCATGTAGGAAATAAAAGAAGAAGGTGTACTGAGTTTAGGTTAGGTTTGAAGGGCATGAAAGCTATTTCTTCGGAGAACCACTATTGCTGGGGTTTTTTGGGTTGTTTCATCATTTCATGCCACTCCATTTTCCACCCTCCAGCATTTTATTGGCCAGCGTGAGGAGTTTGAGACAGCACGTGATAGCATCCTGGTGTGGCTGACAGAGATGGACCTGCAGCTGACCAACATTGAGCATTTCTCAGAGTGTGATGTCCAAGCAAAGATAAAGCAACTTAAGGTAAAGAATGATTGAATGGTAACAGGAGGAGGGATGAGAGAAGGGATAAAAACATCCGTGGTGGGAAAAGAATTTAAGAAACATTATGCGAAAATGCAGCCTGATACAGTCCCTTACTCGCAGGCTGAGACTTCAGCTTCAGAAGTTATGGGCTATGTCAGGTTTCAATATGTACTTTTCTGCCAGAGTGGAAGATCTTTGTGCTGTGAAAAATTTTCAAAAAATCAAGGGTGATAGTTTCCATTCCCTAATCAAAAGAGGAAATGTCGATAAAAATTATTAATGTCAAGTCTCCATTATTGCTGACACTTAAGAATTACTTTATTTGTTAACCATTTCTGCATCAGAGAGATTATCTGGAGAGAAAATATCAAATGTCATGTTATCCAAAATTCCAGTGTGTTAGCTTTAGCATCTGTGTTCATTCTAGACATTTGGTCATGGGCATGGCTTGTTTAGAGAAGAGCTTTCTTTCCAAATACAACAAGTGAGGAATGAGATGGTAAACCATGAAGTATTACTGTTTTTGGCTAGAAAGACTGTGGAATGCTAAATTTAATTGCTCATTGTTGCTCATGCTAGAATATTTGGAATGATCCCTGTTTGTTACCCACACCATTCTTGCTGAAAAACTCTGACTTGCATCTTTTATAACTTAGGTTGTTGTAATGTTGATTTCATTGATAAAGCATGGGCTTTTTCTTTTATGCAGGCTTTCCAGCAAGAAATTTCACTGAACAACAACAAAATTGAGCAGATAATTGTGCAGGGTGAGCAACTCATTGAGAAAAGTGAGCCCATGGATGCAGCTGTCATTGAAGAAGAACTAGATGAGCTGCGTCGTTACTGTCAAGAGGTCTTTGGACGTGTGGAACGCTATCACAAGAAACTCATCCGCCTTCCTGTGTGTATACTTACATACATATGTATTTGTTTCTTTTGTTGCCATTTTACAAGTGTGAGAATGAGGGAGAAAGATGTTGAAATGAACTAACGTGAAACTTCTGTAACTTTCCAAAAATCCTGTGGTTTAATTTTCTTACAGCCCTGACCATCTGCCTCCCTTCATTATGTTATTTATGTCCTGTTCAGAGAGCAAACTCACCAGATCTGGAATTTTTGTAAATCATTTTTGAAAATCCATGCAAATTGGAGATTTCTAAAACTTTATTAATGGGGGTAGCAGTATGGTACTGGTAATAAGAACATCTCCCTGCTCTGTCAGATAGTTTCATTGGCACCTTATTGAGTTCTGTTTTGTTTAAAAAATAATGTTAAAATTATTCTCCCCATCAGAAAAGACAGAAATTTGTCTCCAGAACAGAACACACAACTGAATAAGTGAGAGCAAAATGATTTTTGGTAACTCAAGTCCTACTGAAGGAAAGGAACAAAACCCAGGCCTTAAAAAATATGAATTAATATAACAAGAGCAGTGGTCACAATAAAGGTCACTTATGCTTCCTATGACTTCATTCCAGAGTTTTCTTTAACTTGATGTCTGTATTGCAGTGGCATCAGTAAAATGTCTGGAGACATTTGCTTGATGTGAGACTTTGTGGTGCCTTAAGTAATTAAATTAAGCTGGCATTAAGAACTTTTTGTTGCTTTGGTATTTTAGTGCACCTTAAAATAATGAAGGAGAAGTGCAAAAGAATGCAAAATGGAAACCCCATCAGTGTGCCTGTTGCCTAACGCTACTTTATTTCACTGACCCGTGCTGACCATGCAGTGCCTCTGCACGTTTCATTGATTGGTTCTGTTTGCATTATGCTTCTAGCTGACAGATGACGAACACGACCTCTCTGACAGAGAGGTGGATCTGGATGAATCAGCAGATCTCTCTGACATACACTGGCATGACAAATCTGCAGACAGCGTTCTCTCCCCGCACCCCTCTTCCAACCTTTCGCTGCCTCTTTCCCAGCCGGTGAGAAGCGAGCGATCAGGGCGAGATACCCCTGCGAGCGTGGACTCCATTCCCCTGGAGTGGGATCATGACTACGACCTTAGCAGAGACCTGGAGACAGCCGTTTCACGGGCCCTGCACTCTGAGGAAGAAGACGGAGGACAAGAGAAGGACTTCTACCTGAGAGGAGCAGCTGGTATAGCAGGTGTGGTGGCAAATTGTGTGTCTTGTTCTCTCCTAGCAAAAAGAAGCAAATGTTACATGTGTGATTGCTTGGCCAAGATGCTCATGGAAAAGTATTTTAAATAGCCTCTGAAGATCTTAAATAGCTTTCCCTAAGTGATCCCAGTGGCCTTCTGGCCTTAGACACAGCAATGGAGATCCCTGGATGACTACAGCCTTGGAAAATTGCAAAGGCATGTATGATATGACAGGGGGTTGGCTGTGCCTCTACGCTTGTGGCCTGCCAGATGGGATATGTCATCTGTAACAGCAATACATCATAAGTTATTCTGACTAGAAGAAACTGTACTGGATATGGCAAGAAGTGCAGGACAAACTGATGAAGAAATGCTGTGGGAGAGATCTGCAGACAAAATCATCAAGTGCTTAAGTAAATCTTAACTCAGTCCTTACCCAGGCAAGACTCCAGCAACTGAATGTTTAGCCTGAGGTGGGATCTTGGGTCTTGCTCTGCAGCGAAGTTGGAAATCCTTTCAAAGTGTGTGTGCTTTGTGTAATAAACCTTAATGAGTGAAAGTGCCCAAATGCAGCCAATTGTGGGGGAAGACATACTGGTGTATTATACTCTGATCTTGTGGCTGTCTTTTGCTTTCCAGGTCATTGCTCTGAAAAGAGTCAGGTTTGCCTGGATATTAAGAGACTTTGTCGCAGGCTCCCTGTGTTTCAGTCTTCATCTTTTTTCCTTCTCCAGAAAGGATGTTTGCTATTGGAACTGTTTATATATTCCATCCCATGAAAAGGACTCCTGCTCTGAGGAGACAGCCATTGCTGAGCTGTCAGTTTAGACTGTGCTTTTATTTTTTCAGATGTAGAGATCCCTGAAACTCTTGAGGCCTATGTAACTCTCACAGAAAACGCACTCAAAAATATCTCTGGTAGGCATCAAAAAAGACTAAGTATAGCCAGATGCAAATACGACGGTGCGCAAGCATAACTTCTTTCTCTTCTCTTAGCATCTGCTATACTTTTCACAACTTACAAGATAAATATTTCTTACATGGCAGCATTGGCATGTTAATGTAGAAGTATCCTGCTTTACTACTGCGCTTAAAGGTATTATTAGGTGCATGGATGAAACAATGATGTTTGAAGCATTTGCCCTCCTACCTCAGCTAACTAAACTAAACTGATCAGTAGGTTACTCTGGTCTTTATTCTCTGGAGTCCCTCAACAGGACTTAATACTTGGTTACATCTCTGAGAGAAGAGTGATTTCTACAAAGATTAAGGCAGAAGGAGAAGATATAGAGCACAACCTAACTCTTTGCTTTTGTACGTTTTTTTTTAACACAGCCACAGCTTGAATTATTACTTCGATATAAACTTTTAGTTAGTTGTTGTTTCATGTGATAACAATGCCAAGGTGAGGTACTGTAGTTCAATGTCTTTATCTTAGTCTTTTATGCTGGAAGATGAATTTTTTTTCATATTGCATTTTTACACATTTTTAAACTTACTGTTTCCTTTTTTAGATGACTCTCTCGGAGGGATTAGATGCACTTACAAATACCTTCTCTCCTGATTTCACAACTTTCCTTTTTTGAAATAATGACTTCATTGCAAATTTGAAATAGCAAACATTTAAAATCTCCGCATTTGTGGCACAGACGTCAGGTTCACTGTTCATTTTTATTCTTTCCCCAAGTTAGTGACATAATATTGTGATTGATTAAAAGTATAAATAATAGCAGTACCTATAGAAAAATGTGTGTAGTTTTCTGACCTGTGAAAATTTTGAAAGTAGTGAGGGAAAAGCAATATTGAGTACTTTTGTTCTGTCCATTTGGGGTGAGGCAGTGTTTTGTATGAAAAAAGATTAACCATCCAAGAGGCTTCATTTTCTGTAATTAGGAGGACAGAAGGCTCCCCTTCTCTATGCATGTTTTTAATTGTGTCTTTGTAAATAAATTCAAACTGTCTTTGTAAACAGATGGAAATCAGGCACAGTGATAGAATATGGATAAGAGGGATCTCATGTGGTCCTTTAGGCTGCAGCCTGCTTCATATTAGAATTGGCTGTAGCTAATTCATATCACAGAATTCAGCTGACCTCTATAAGGAAAATACAAGTTAGTCCTGCTTCAGAAACGTTGGCATGAGTTCCAAATGGCTTGGATGAATAATACCATCTTGCAGATATGTTAAGCATAACTTTTGTTAAACACCTAATTGGAACAATACTATAAATTTTGCTGCTTAGTGTGGTTACCTATATCAGTTGTGGACTACTTGCTGTGGACCTTCAAGACATCCAGTCATCTGTGGACCTTGAGAAGATAATTATAACAGTATTGCTTAGCTTTTATATACTGTTTTTAATCTTCAAAATTGTATATGAATAGGATCCTTTCATCTAGGTCAAAATTCCACTATTTTTTAGTGGAGAGAAGTAATACAAAGAGAAATGAGGAGAAGTCAAATTTTAACATGGATTTGGATCAAGAAATTGGGATACAAGATTTTATTTGAGAGTGTTTGTGAAAGGGAGCAAGGCATTCTCCAAAATCAATGAGGTTAGAGCACACTTTGCCAAGAACTTTCCCCTTCAGAGAGGTGAGGAATTCTCTGAGGGAAAAAAACACTTCAGAATAGTTTTCAAGCCCGCTTTAAACTGTGGGCTCTTTGACAGTATGCTTATGGCAAACATGTTCATTGGTATAGTCATCTGTCCTCTGAAGGTTGCTTACACCCTCTAACGTAACTAGTTATCAGTTCACTTTGACATTGTACCACTCATACTGCTGCAGTCACATTTCTCCTTTACTGTCTAATCTAGACAGTATTCCTGATATTTATTCTGCCTGGGCAAAAGGTAAAAAAAAATTTGGCAAAACTTAGGTGACAGTCACTTTTTTTGGTTTTGGTACAGGAGAACCTGGTGCCCTGGAAGCACATATCCGACAGCTGGACAAGGCCTTAGACACCAGTCGTTTCCAAATACAGCAAACAGAAAACATCATCCGCAGCAAAACACCTACAGGACCGGAGCTGGATTCCAGTTACAAAGGATACGTGCGTCTATTTTGGAGCAGAAGTCAAATAAGCACTCTAAGCTTAGTTTTGCTATTGAAAGAAATATAGCTGTTTCAACAAAGCAATTGGATATTACTGCTTCTCAGACTTACTCACTTATATGGTTGCTACCCTTAACCACATACTATTGTTGTTTATGTTATTAGTGTGTTTACAATAGCATAAGATTACAGGATCGTGACTCTAAGGAATTTATTTTCCTATTACATTTTTGCAGATGTGTAAAAGTACTTTCTCACACGTGTTTTTATCCACCTAATGATGATATCCTTGTTTAAAATTCCTCTGCTTTTAAAAGCGGGTTTTATAACTTCATGCACAATATTCGTCTTGCTGATGAATTATAAACACGCATCATGTAAGCAAGGTTGCATATATGTAATCCATGATTAAAAAGCTTTCTCAGAGAGGTTTTCTGGAAGAAAAATCTCTCGCAAAATCATTAAAATAATTTTATTACTGACAGAATTGAAAAATTAGCTGCTTGGATGCATAGTAATATTTTCACACTTATGTTTATTTTCTTTATCACATCTTCTAGTGTCTTTGCCATGGTGTCTTAACATTTAGAACAGATGGCACCTAAAGTCATCCAGCACAATTTGGCACAGTGGCACTGAGTTATTTCTATTTAGTCTGAACTTATGCTTTAAGCCTTTATTGTCTCCATATACATTTCTTTGATGGTATCAGGATAGATTGTTAAAGTAATAGATTTTTATCATCACACTTAGACCTACTTTTGGAAATTTTGGAAGTTGCATTGTTATTTGCATTTTCCATGCAATTAGTCCTGTACAGTACATATTGAGATGGGATTTTTTGTTTGTTAACACAGATGAAGCTACTAGGTGAGTGCAGTGGAAGCATAGACTCAGTAAAAAGGCTTGGATATAAGCTGAAGGAGGAAGAAGAAAAATTATCTGGACTTATTAACCTGAACAGTACTGAAACACAAACAGCTGGTAAGTAACATTTAGTTCTTTGATGGAAAGCAATTATGAAAAGTAGCAAACATGCAAAGTTTTTTCTGAATAAACACTTAGTATTATATATATATATTTGTATATATTTTTACATATATATTTACCTGACTGTGTCTGTTACCATGTTCTGTTTAACATCTCTTAATAGGAATAGTAAGTATTCCTTGTATATGCCCTATAAAGAGATTAGGCATACAAGTGCATTCTAAGAACCCCTTCATAACATGAGACATAACCCTAAGCCTTTCAGAAGGTCCCTGTGGATGCAATGCATTTTTGTTGAATGTTTTCTGATGAAAAAACGTTGCTTATATTGCTGTTCAAAACACGTAAGTCATTTCTTCTAATATTAGCTTTCACTTCTAATATTATCTGTCTATAGTACAGAAATCTATATTCACCTGGTTGAATTATTCACCTGACTAATTTTAAGTATCAGCTGTAGAACAGGAGGTATTGCATTGTAAAAACTTGGATTTGTTCCAGAGACTATAAAGGCAATGTCTCCATTCTTAGCTGGCAAGATACGCTACCCATGCAGTCTATTTTATTTTGATTTTTTTTTTTTTAATTTTAAGTTAATGGAATGATACAACTTGCCCTTCTCCCATAGCATTTCAAGATAACTAATAAGAAGAAATAGCCCCTAATTTATTTCTTTTTAGCACAAGTATTTATCCAATGCATCAACAGTAGCTTAGGCAAATGTAGTGAGGTGTGAGTATTAAATTGTGATAGGTACAAATACCAATGAAAATAATAATAAATATGTGGCTAGTTAGACATATTCAGATTCCTTGTCTGTTTCTTATACTAATTTATGATGTCTTTATACCAGCATAACCTGTTTTAGAGACCTGTTTTAGAGACCTATTCTGTTCATAGAAGTCTGACATAAGAAAGTGGTAAAATTGCCTGCTGCCTGGAATCATCCAGATTCTTCATTCTTTCTCTCCAACATCACGTTCTTCAATCTGACTTAGTTTTTAGTGTGGTGTTTCGTGGGTTAGGGTTTTTTGGTTTTTACGGAGCATTTTTTTGTCCTGAACAGGATTCAACTGATGCAATTGTGTGTGTGGCTAGTGGTTTTTTTTGCTTTTGTTGAATTTGGTGTTCATCATTCCAGGTGTAATTGACCGATGGGAATTAATCCAGGCTCAAGCTCTAAGCAAGGAGCTGAGGATGAAGCAGAACCTTCAGCAATGGCAGCAGTTTAACTCCGACCTTAATAGCGTTTGGGCTTGGTTGGGAGAAACTGAAGAGGAACTGGAGAAACTCCGCCGCCTTGATCTCAGCACTGACATACAAACTATTGAGCTCAGAATTAAAAAACTGAAAGTGAGTTTTATTTCTCTTTTCCATGAGTTACCTTGTAAACAGACCTGAGTGCAACAGGTATGTTGAAGAGGTTGCCAATAGTTGCAGCTGCTTTGCTCCATTCCGCACATAGCGGGCTACTGCTGATAACTGAAGTAAGTGGGAAAGTGATTTTATGAATCACCTTTTGGCAGAAAAATGTACCACTGGCATTTACTATATAACCCAAATGAATTTTTGAAATAGTAATTCTGTGGCAATTCTGTAATTCCAGAATGTACAGACAATTCCTGATGTCAGCCAAGCTGATGAAAGAAAAAAAAAAAAAAGCCAAGTTAAATCAAGTTTCTTCTAGTCAAACTGGTAACAAAATAGCTGCTTTAAAAGAAATGCCTTACTAGGACATATTACTTTGGGTGGAGGAAGGAGAGAGTGCCCAAAGGGGTTGTAGCCTACCCACTGCTGTCACCAGTACAACATAGGAAAAAGTTGGTGTAACTTTGCAACATTCCTGTTCCTTCTTCTGTCATCTCAGTTGCATCAAGATCTGAATGCTGTCTTTGTGAGCTCTTCTGGATATTTTACAGCTATAAAGATCTGCAAATGTGATGGTCCATAACTTCACGTTCATTACTAGCATCTTATAAGCTTGGGCATAAAAATGTGGGACACAATGTCAAAATGCACTGTGCTCCATGCTAGGAATAAGGTGAACAGATAGTAAAGACTGTTTCCGGCAGAGATCCATCTAAAGCATATTAATGCTGATCTTCGCTGGAATCCGAATATAGCTGCCATAAGTACTACAAAGGTCACTGTGACATGGGGCTTTTAAGTAAATGCTGTAAAGTAGGTGGAAAAGGGGGCATTTCATAAGAATTCTGTTCTTACCTCACCCACTCTTGGAAAGCACATTAGTGCCCTCTAAACCAAAAGAGGTGGGGTTTCTTTTGTGGCTTCCAATGTAAACAAATCAGAGTTTTTATACACGTCCTGCTTCTATAAATTGGAGTAAGCTGTTTATACTCTTTGTGTGTTTTCTTTTCCCTCAGTAAAAGCTTTTATTTTAAAATACTGTTGACAGCAGTTTCCACTTGAAAACATGTTGGTTTTTATGTTTATCAGCAAAACTGAGAAGTGAGGGCAAAAGTTTTATTGTGAGCTAAAGTACAATTGTCCTACATCTCTTTAAATTTTGTTGGGCCTGCTCTGTCTTTAAAATATCTGAAACATGAGCCAGATCTTTAAAATTCAACTATGACCTTCAGGCTTTTAAGACTTTACAAGTTTAATTGGCTTGTTCTAGTTTATGCTCACAATAAAATTTTAGTAGATGTTAAAGAGTGAACATTTGCAGAGTCACAGAGCGAGCACAGAAATCTCATATCCAGAGTAAAGAGACTGTTACAGTAAGGTACCATTCTGCAGTTGCTGATGGCAAATCATTGCATTCTTGTGGTGCCTTCTCTACTTGGTTCTTCTGAAAATCACAGGTTTTACCGATTTCCATCCTTTCTTCCCCCATCCCACTTTGTCTTATCATCAAGGAGCTGCAGAAAGCAATTGATAACCGCAAAGCAATCATCTTATCCATCAATCTGTGCAGCTCAGAGTTCACTCAGTCTGACAGCGAAGAGAGCAAGAAGCTTCAAAGGCGCCTGTCTCAGATGAATGTGCGCTGGGACCATGTATGCAGTATGATCGAAGAGTGGCGCTGCTCATTGCAGGATGCATTAATGCAATGCCAGGTCTGTATTGCGCTTATTTTAAATTGTCAGCATCCCACATATCAAAAATGTAAACCATACCGTTATCTGATGTGCCCATTTGTACAGTCTGAAAGTTGTTCATGCAAGCCAAAATACAGCTTTGGCATGTGTTATCTGAAAGATACGCCTGCACTATCTGAACTATGTATTTCCAGCCCAAAATTTTCTAAATTTGTCATCTCTGGAATAATATTCTAATATACTATTCTACACTTCATTGTAAGTTACGTTATTTAGCCAGTAGGACCTATTGTAGCATAAACTGAAAACCTGCATTTGACTGGAATTCTCTTCTACGCTATTAAAATCATTACTCATCACTTGCAGGATTTCCATGAAGTGAGCCATGGTTTGCTGCTTTGGTTAGAGAATATTGACAGAAGGAAAAATGAGATTGTGCCCGTTAATCCAAACCTGGACTCAGAAATGCTGCAGGATCATCACAGACTTCTAATGGTAGGGCTATAATCACCCCTTTCTCTTCCAAAACATATCATCAGAAAAACACCTAATCAGATTTATCTTTCTCTCGAGGGTTAGCATTGTACATTGCATGCTAACACAGCTGTGGGATCAATGTCAGTAACTAACTTTACTTTGGTAGGGAACACTACTCACTTCTGCTAGTAGCATAATTTGTGATTTAAAATCTCAGGCAACCGCTAGGCTGCTGTCTATCTTCCTGTCAGATTAAAAATTTTTATTGCTTCTCTTTTCTTTCCGTTTCATTAATTTCAAATGTCCAGTTTTGCGAGTTCTAGCTTTTTTCCCTTTTTTTTTTTTTTTAACTTCCATTAAAAAAATCTGGTGCTTGCCTTGGCAACAGCAAATCAGACGTGAACTGCTGGAGTCTCAGTTGAAGGTGGCGTCACTGCAAGATATGTCCTGCCAATTGCTAGTAAATGCTGAAGGCAAGGACTGTCTTGAAGCCAAAGAAAAGGTGCATGTCATTGGAAACAGACTGAAGGTCCTTTTGAAAGAGGTCACACGTCATATTAAAGACCTAGAGAAAATTCTAGACATTTCAAGTAGTCAACTGGTAAGTCATGTCTTTTTATTCCTTGCTGTTTGTTGGGCACGCATTTCCCACTGTTTTGACTTGTCTTTCTCTGATCAGTGCTGTTGGCTGCAGTTTCTGTTGTTTGCAATACTTATCAAGATGGTTCTCATGTAATCTTGAGTATCATAAAATAATCTTACACTTCATAATATAAACATCTCTTTTGTGATATGGTGGGGGTTTTTAATCCAGTAATTTTTTGCTATTTGGTGTAACAATAAGTATTGAACATCTTGGTTTGTTTATCCTGCCATTACTGATTCAGTCAACTGGCAAAGTATACGAGATAATTATTCTGGTTGCAGTACTGAAAATTATAGTGTGTCAGTTGTCACTGGAAAGGAAGATAATGCTCACTCTGTCGAAGAGGGGGGAAAAAAAAAAGCCTAAAATAAATTCTGTAATAGGCTAACAAATCTCTCATAGTGCCTTCTGAGCCTCGAGCTGTACTCCAAATCTTTTCAAATTATCATGTATCTCAGGGTATTTGAGAGGGAATTATGCATACATCTTTGCCAACAGTGGCAGGTATAAAGTAAAGACTTCAAGGTTCCCCTTTAGTTAACTTTTTTTAAAGTCTTGGATTAGCAGAGTGTATAAGGCAGGAGAACGCAGCTTTTCCCTCCTTCTAGTGAATTTCTGCCTGTTTAAGTAAAATCCTGGTGGTACCAACCTCTTCTTGTAATTAAAAACCAATAAAGAGCAACTGTTTTTTCCCCTGTATTGACTTTGGCAAAAAATGTCTCACCTAAAGTAATTAAGTTTTAACTCTCTGTTTGCTTTTCTTTTTCTTCAGGGCTAACAGAGAAAACATGTAATGCCTTAGTCTTATAAAATTTGGTAACAAAATCTAACTGCTTTATTTTATTTGCTTTGGAAATAACTCTGCTGGGATTTCACTCAGGGTTTTTTTTTTTAGTTTGCTTACCTGAACAGCTAGTTGTTGTATTTCTGAGCTCCATTCCTTCTGAATTTTAGGAATTGTCCTCATGGTCCTCTGCTGATGAATTAGACACATCGGGCTCAGTGAGTCCTGTATCTGGAAGAAGCACTCCAAGCAGACAGAGAACGGTAATTTCATATCATATATTTTCTGCCACCTCCTGGGTGGGAGCTCTAGACGTCTACAGTACCTCTAGCCAGCTGGAAGGCCCCCCTTCTCACTTGATAGGAAAGGAAATGGCATAAACCAAGAACAAAACACAGCTGCTTTCCCCAACCCTGCTGCATATCCCATCCTGCATGAAATCAGAAGTGGTAAATACTATCTAAAACCAGGGCTGTCAGTGTGGTTGGTTTACCATGGTATGGCATGTCGTGTCTCTTGTATTTTGCTCTAGTGATGGCAGCACCCCAAAGTCTGGTCTTGTCTGGTATAATCAGTCCTCCATTTCTGTTTGGCCTTCTCTTCAGAGCTGCTTCATCAAGAATCTCAATAAGGTTTTTTTGTCATTTCTGATGAAGGTTGCAGATGGTCTTATTGAGACTTTGGATGAATGGCTAAGTAGAGTTGACGGGCATAAAACATTATTCAAAACAGTTAGTTGCACAGGACCTAATCAATGGCTATGATGGCAACTCTGGAGTTGTCTATTTACATCGCTGGCACAAAATTCAAGAAATATAGCAATACATGCCTAGTACTTAACACTTCCATACTCTGAGCCCAAAATGGAACTGCAATTATTTTGTCTTTTTCTGCAATTGGTTGATTACTTTGCTTTTTTCCTTAGTTCTTAAAACAATCAGGTTGGTTTTGTTTTTTTTTTTCCATTTGCGCTTTTTGTAAAGCCTCTGAGTTCTGTCTTGATAGATTTTATGGCTCTTGAAATTGATTTCTTTTTTTTTTTTTGCATTCACTAGTTTCCTTTTAGATGCTAGTATAAGAATGTAAAGGAATACTGGCTTTTCAAAAGGTGAAAGAATATAAACCTTAACATTTTATTTCAGAGGTCAATGCTTTTATCTTTTAAATTCAAACCTAAATAACTAATAAAAGTGCTGATATCACAGATGTAACTGGAGGATGCCTGACCATTACAGGAAATGGAGAAGTATTTTACCATAAAGTCTTTGTCTAAAGAGTATATAGAATTGTAATAGGTTTCATCTTAACTTTTTAATATGCATTTGTCTCTCTCTAATTTGTTAGTGTTTATGTATGTGACTACTTTTTTATTATTTTTGTCCATAATGTATAGCTAAATTATATGATTCCTTGGGGCCTAGCTTTCAAACTTATGGTTTTTGCACCCACAATCTTGGAGACTGAAGTGACGTTGTTTAGAATTTCAGTGCCAAATACACTGATGGTAAATAACTAAAAACTAATACCAAAAATGCAATCAGAATTATAATCATCTAACTGCATTAAATATTCCAGCAAATAGTTGTGAGTGCAGGAATGCACCTACAGTTATTTGGCCTTCAAAATTGTGGAGGTATGGGGGTGGAGAAGAGGCCAGACTCATCAAAGGAGGCCCTTGGACCTTTTTTCCTTGAGAATATCCATTTTGCTGCATTTGCATTTTGAAATATCTATATTTGCCCATGTTCAACGCAATCATTTTTTTTCTATTTCATATTACAAATGATTTAAGCTAAATTTCTAGTGATTTTTTTTAAATCCAGAGCTACTGTTCATAAACGTAATGACTAAACTGTTATTTTCGAGTTCACTGTGTATGTTCCAATCATTTCCATACTCAGCTAGACGCAAAGAAAAGCCAGTTTCCTTGGTTCATGGGTATTGGTCACTTCATTTGATTTTTTTATGTTTCCTTTGCTGCACTTTTAATTTAGTTTCATCAGTAGCTTGTCTTTATTTGCCTGGACTGAACATTCTTCTTTCTTTACCCCCTGTTCATTGCAAACAGCCACGGGGCAAATGTAGTCTCTCACAGCCTGGACCCTCTGTCAGCAGTCCACATAGCAGGTACCTTATTCTCCTGGTTTCCGCACTCTGTTCTAGAACCCCAAGAGGATGATGGAAATTGGCCGTGATTCCTCTCTGTCCGCACCGACTCTGTCAGGTGGCCAGGACTTAAACAAGTGAAAACTTCCCTTTTGTTAATAGTTTGGCAAAAGGAGCTCTCAATTACTTCAAATTCTTTCTTAAATAGGAATACCAGCTAATCCTTGAACATCTGCAGCTTTTGCTTCCCAGGAATGCCATGTAATCAACATTTGTTTTTCATATGCCTGATCAGGGTGAGTGTATGTTTACACTCATGATATTTAATTATTATTTTATTTTGGCATGATTTAACAGAAATGCCAGTAGGTTCATGGCAAACACTTTTTATCATCCTCTTTACCTCTAGATATTAAATTAAGGCAGGTAATAGGCCAATACCATATTCTAGAATTCACAAAACCCACAGATCTGGATGAGACATACTAACATCCTTTTCTTTCTTTTTTTTCCCCCCTCCTGAAATGTTTTGTTCAGTTTGTGGGTTTTCAGTACTTAAGACTCAAAATTAAAAGTCAGAATTTGAGGGTTTTGAGACTTGGGGTCACTTTCTTTCCCCTCCTAAGACGACTGCAACATAACGTGCTGACATTGCCATGACTCTTGCCAAGTGCTCGCATCCATGTATTGCTCTGGGAGCAGCACTGCCCCATCTCTGTCTGACCAGTAGAGAGCAGGCGTGCAGCTACAGCTTTTTGCTTTCCATCTTGTCTCCAGCAGCCTGTCATCTCTGCAGCTAACAGTGCTTCTGCATTCTTTGTTGTTGTCAATGTGATGTGTGTACCTTCACTCTCTCACTGATCAGTTCACTAGCCTCTAGAGGTATGAAGTTAAAAAGAAAAAAAGTAAATGAGCCGGCCAATATGTATAAAGAGGACGTCTTTTGCTATTTCAGCATCTTATGTGTTGCAACACCTAAAATAATCAAAAGTATGATGAAAATACATTTGTTCGTATAGTAAAGTCCTAAATCTCATTTATTCTCTATATATCAAAAATTAACCAATTCATTTTTAAAATAACTCCTGTTAAAGTGAAGTGAAGATTTGATGTTGAAAGGAGGCAACACTAGATTTAATACAGTGATTGAGCAATAACCAAGCAGACAAAAAATACCTGAAGAGTATTTTTTATTTCATTAGCAAAATCAAGGCTTTATTCAGCAAAATTATTCTCAAATACAAATGAAATAAAGACTAAAACTTCTTACCATGTAGATATTTACATAAACACTTCTTAAACAAAGAGTTTGCTTTATATGTGTAGTTAGTGGCTGTGAGTAAAGTGGCATAGTTGCAAAATCACATAGCATAGCAATTAGAACAGATAGAGTATCTTTCACTGCTACCACTGGCACTAAGAAGCTGCCTTATTTTTAGGGATTTTTTTTTTTTTTTCCTTGAAACATAGGGAAACCCCATAGAAAATAGGCAACATATGTACACTCCACCTTTCTGTCTGATGGAGAAAGAGAATTAATTTTTCCAACTCCAGTCTGCTATGAAGCTTGGCATTTTGTTTCTTATAGGGAGTGGGAAAAGGGAGGAGCGGGGCTTTACTCTGCAGCCATTAACAGCTAGGAGGAATGGAGGATGTCTTTGGCAGATCAGCATGCTTGCACTAGCAACGTTGTACTCAAGAAACATATTGTGTGTGCTCTTCTGCTCTCCTGTATAGTCACACCACTTCTGCCAACCTTTTGAGAAGGTTTCTGGTGGTAGGTGTGAGCCTCTAGTTCAAAGAGCAGCTAGCAGTGCTTTGCAGCTTTGAGATCAACCTCTGTTCTAGCAGTGGCATTGGTGCGGCACTTTTCAGATCAAGTCTTTCCAGCACTGTTTATTAACACATCTTGTAGCAGTACAACACAATGTTCAATTTGTCATTCAGACAAGCATGGAATACAAATGAGTCACTGCTGAATAGGAAACTTAATCAAATGCGCAAGCCAGACAGGTTGTGGTTGTGTATAATGTGGTTTTAACTGATAAAGCGGTACAAGCTGTCACTGTGTTCTTTAATATTTTGACATGCTTCTGATCAGAGTACTTTGTGTTTGATCTTGCACTGGATCAGCAAACCCTGTTAGAGTTTAGTATACAGGAGAACTAAAGTCAATTTTAAAAGGTTTATCACATAGAAGGTTGTGAAGGAAAGTTCATTTAAAAATTAGAGGATGTATAACAAGCATGATACCACTTTGCCTTCCCCAAAATCACAGCAAAAAGACAAGCATACATAGTGTGATGTTAGCAAGGTACAAGCTTAAACTGGATGTTACAGGCTCATTCAAGAGGTGTTAGTAATCGTGTGCTAAGTGGGAAAAGCAAATCCAGGAAGCAACTTCTCTTTCTTCATCAGTTTAATAGAGCTGTCATAAATGCACACCTGGATCTGTGCCTGTGGATTTTTTTGAAGTGATTAAAATGTTAAAAAGATTAAAATAGTGGTTCAGTTTGCTCAGGGGTGTTTACATTGTCTCTCTTGAGCAGCTCTATTCAAGTCTTGGTGCCACAGAGCCAACCTCCATTTCCTGCTCTCCCCAAGCCTCCCCAACTAGTGGATCTTTAAAGGTCACTTGCTGTTCCCGGAGCAGACCAGGCCAGAGCACTCTCTGTGCCTTTGGCCACAAAATAGCAGTCGTTGCCATGCAGTAGCTCAAACACGAGGTTTGGGCTTGGCTTGCCATGGTTGTTCTCCCAGTTATCATCTCCCAGACTCTCACTTAGAGCTTGTTACTTAAACTTCATATTTAACGGCTTTTGAAATGGACATACTCATCGTCTTTACAGGGTAAGCCAAACCTGAGGTTGATGTGATGCTGAGAGCTAGGGAGAGAACAAAGTCAGAACGCAGCCAAACAAGGTCATTCCTAGAGAGTCTCTTAGGCCACCAAGAGGAGTTCTTGCCTGCTCTTGTGGGCAGAGCACCATACCGTCTCCTTCATAACTCTGCTCTGGCAACCTCCATCTTAAAAAATTAGAATCAGTAGACAAAAAGTTTATTCGAAGGTCGTTATCAAATTTAATTTCTCTGATTATCTGGAAGTACAATAATTTCCACCTTGACTATATCTATGGTTAGTAGTAATTTGGTTTTGTGCCAACATTATCCCTTCCTTTAACAACTGTTCACCTTTCTGTCTGTCTGTTCTGCAGAGGGTAGTTTTAGTATCTCTCAGGTTTTATATTGGTAAGCTCAGTTATTTATTTCCTTCATAGGAGAAATACTCCATTTTTTTTGACTCCTTTAACCTTGTGTAAGTTTGAATTCATCTTTCAGAAGTATGTTAACAAAAATGATACAAACTGCTGCAGGTGAGATCTGACTAGTGCCTTATAGAACATCATTAAAACAATGTTTTAATTTTCTTTTCTCTTCTGGAAATCTTGAACTGAAATATATTTTAAAATTTCTTTTGTCCCTTTTCACAGCTATTCACAAGCCACATCATTGGTTTGTGGCTATCCTGTGTCAAACGGCTCTAGATTCTCTTCATTATCTTCAGAGTGTGAACTTCCAAATTTATAGCAGAAGTTTTTATTGCTACCTTATGTACTATAATCTTAAACTCCTTGAGCCACTTCTTAAACCTATTGGATTCACACACTTTTTTCTGTACAAGAAGGCAATCCTATTTTGTATTTGCAAAGACTTCCAACTTCTGTCATCATACAGATGAAATTTGCTGTGCTTATATTTTGTGCCATAGTCTTTTCATAAAGATATTAAATCAAGACTCATCCTTGATTAACTCCAGTATAACATCCACTAGCCCAGCAGTGCCTCTTTCAATGTAAGCCTGTTGTCTGCATTCCATTAGTCACTTCCCCATTAAACTCTATTTATTCCTATCAGCTTCACTTGAATGATATAATCTTTCAGATGTTTACTGCAATACAGATAGATTACTTGAACCATATTTTCCTTGCAAAAAAAAATCAGTCATCTTTAAAAGAAGGTACTCATCTGAGCTGAAATTAAAGTTCACTTTGCCCATCCGATCTATAGCCTGGTAAATTAGCTTCTCCTCTCTTGAAATGCTTAGGCAAGAGTTCCAATTTCACTGACATTACAAACTCCCAAAGTAAGGGTAACTATTGCTTGCAGTTCTTAGGTTAATTTATGAGATTTCTTGACATGAAGAAACTTACTGTTGGCCAGGTCTGCAGCTGTGCCTCCCCCTTTTATCTAGTTAGTAGGAATTGTGTATGAAGCGAGTAGCAGACGGTCTTACTTCCTTCCCTCCTCAAACAGGGGCCAGTGTGACAAATGGTGGAGCAGTCAGAAGAGAGACAGCTAAAGATGCAAGCTCAAGAAAAAAAAATTACATTTTTCTCCAAAGTGGCACGCAGTACTTCAGCTTTCCCTTCTCCTGTTGCAGTAAATAGGAGTTCTGGCCCTTATGAATAGTGAGCCTTTTTTATTAACAATGTATATTTTTAACTATCTCTCCTTACCAAATCCATTAAACACTCTAAGCTGAGCCATTCCATTTTTCAGCCAATTACGTAGATTACAGAGGCGTACTTGCAATAAACACAGATAGTACAACACTCGAACTTTTTAGAACTCCCCCTCTGAAGACGTTTTCATAATGTTTTATTATTTGCTTGTTTAATTGTTTCCATGCAGTATTAGGAACTATTCTTCAACACCCTACTTCACTGCAGAAAAAGTGTTTTGAAAAACTTTGCCATGAATTTAATTTTTGAAAGAAAGTTTATGTTCCTTGTTGAGATCATCATGCAGCTTACACATACCACTCTTTTTCTTTTTTTTGGTAAAACATAAAGCAAAAAGTGCTGGATTGTGCTACTGAAGCCATAGGAAAAGAAAAGAAAAATCAGATGCTAACTTTGCCTGCTCCCTTTTGATTCCGCTTTTTGGAAATTCCCCTTCTGACAACCAGTGTTACCCCAGAGTAACTCTGAGTCAATGAAGAAAATTCAGACTTTGCTCATTATCAAAGAGTAGTTACCAACTGCAGAAATATGGCCTGTTTTGATTGGGATTAACATTTGTACAATGAGAGCCTAGGTAGACTGTGCAATCAAATGCTTGGAAGGTAATTAAGCACTCCTTGTTCCCTTTGTTCCTACTTCAGTCCATTAACTTTCTGTTTTGGCATTCTCAGACAGTAGAAGTCCTGATCTAATTGAACTTTAATATGGAATGCTCTGATGTTGTTAAATGTGCCGTATCCTTTCAGTATCTTTATAATACGTGATCGTACGTTATGCAATAAGCAGCTTTCCATGTGGGCTACAACGTGGATTCAAACAACATGCGATCTGATGTTTTGATCACCACTCCTTCCTGGGATATTTAGGTCAAGTTAATCATTTAGCATATCTGAATGTTTATGTATCTGTTGGTCGTCTAAACTTTACCAAATCTGTCTGGCTTTCTTAAGGTCTTCATAGTGGGATGATACACATATATGAACAAGACAATAAAAATAATCTCAAGCATAGAAAGAATTCTTTTCTGAACATGTGGGAAGGGGACCCTTGCCAAGTCTGGCATAGTTTTGAAGATGGTATTTTGAGTTTTGCGTGCTTTCTCACACAGATTCAGATTTATCTGGGAGACATGATCAAAAGGACAAGGGGAAGGCAAGGAGACACTAAGGAACCATGGCCCCCTACTTGCTTTACTGGGGAGCATTTGACCTCAGCCAACAAGCCTGATCTCCCACACCTTCAAGTTGAGACTAAATCCATCCTTAGGAGCATTTTTATCTCTTAAACCCTAGCAAATCATAGATTTTCTGGGGCTTCATAATCATAGCAGCCACACGGATGTTTTATAGCAACATGTCTATGACAAAATTCATGACCTAATGTCTTAATGGAACAGTTCTTGAAGCAAATTATTTGAAGGCTCTAAGTTCTTCCATTTTTGGCTAGTGCTAAAATACAATACTTTCCCATGCCATTTAATTAGCACACTGAGAGCATCAGATTTTAACTTGCATAATGACTTTTTTCAGTCATCCACTTATCTCAAAACCTGTTGTCCGTATATTAGAGCTCTGATAGTTTCAGTCAAAAAGGAAAATGTGAAATCTATGTCTTTATCCTTCATTAAAAAATAGATTGAAATAGATTGGATTTTTGTGCCTAATTTGAAGTGTCCCTTTGGAAATGTTTGCATTAGGTCTCGCCTCTCCCATAGACATGTGATAGATCTGTGCCATTTCAAGTCAGATCCATAGACGCCAGGGAGAAAATCACTCAAGGTGATGGTATCAAGTCAGTTGAGCAAATGGATTTTAACTGCTGATTCAGTGCAAGCTTCAAAATACAATGTACTTTGGAGAAAATGAGTCCCCGTTGCCTGCATATTGGTGTATTAATTAATTGAAGATTGACGTACTTGAATCTTAATGCATTATACCCTTGTGGATACTATATACAGAAATGAATGTAGAAAATTCTGTAAACCAAATGCAACTGCCATTTTAAATGAGGAGGCTTCCTTTTTAGACAGTGTACGTTGAACACGTGACAGATATGGCCCATCTTTTATTTTCCCCTTCTCTAGAGCACAGTGCTTTAAGTGGAGAATCTTCCCCATAATTGATGAAGGGGCTGTGGAGTCGCAAAGCCCATTCTGTTGTGGTCATTTGGTGTTTTCCTACCCAGACTAGAAATACAGGGTCTCTTAAGAGTGTTAGGGAAATAGCATGTTCAGTGAAAAATACCTCTGCAGTTGTCAATCAAAGTCTGTACAAATTCTAAACCAGCCTTTGGGAAGCCTGAGTGCCCGAGGGCAACCTCTGCTGCAGTAATGTTTTAGTGTATTCACCTATCCATCCTCTTTTCTCAGGTCCACAAGAGGTGGCTCAGGTTCCTCCCCTTCTAAGGCCAGGCCGGTGTGGCAGTGCCCGTCCTTCTTCCTCAGAGTCCTCAGAGCTGCTCTGCCACTTCAGCTCCTCTTGCTGCTCCTGATCGGACTGGCTTGCCTGGTGCCAATGACTGAGGAGGACTACAGCTGTACTATGGCCAACAACTTTGCCCGCTCTTTCCACCCCATGCTAAAATACATGAATGGTCCACCTCCATTATGAAGGAGACCTGTGAGACAGTGGGTGACCTTGCTGGAGTGCTAGCTGGGAGGCAGGATGGTTTTAAAAGGTGACAGGATTCAGTGTGGCAGCTTTACTTACCTGCTATAGGCACCGCTGTGTCCATATCGTTCTCTGCTGGCACTCAGCTAGTAACGCATCAGTATATCAGTACCAAACTGCACAACGTATTACCTGAGTAGCATCGTTTCAATACTCGCATCCTGGGTACTAAGGAGGATGTGATGTGTGTGAGGGAAATGTCCTTCTGTCCAGCATTCTGGATCTCTTAGCCACTTTATATCCAGGTCATTGCCCTGTACTATGCATAGCCAAGGACTTGATACTGTAGATCCTTTCCTGTGTGCTGCTCTAAATGAGCCGTTAGCCAGTCTTTGTTAAATACCCTCTCAGTATCTACAGTATATACAAAATAACCAATGCTAAAGAAATTTTAGAGCATTTGTAACATACAATTTTAAAGGATCTTGTATGGCAATGTGTTATTCCCCGTGGTTTCTGTTTCGGGCATGATGTTCTACTTTTGCTTTGGATGCACAAGGTGTAAATCTGAGAAGCACTTTTTTAAGGATTAAAAAAATGGATGTAACAAATAAGATCGTAAAAGGTTTTATGAGGAAAAATGTTGAATGTCAAGTTGAAAAACAAAGAACATATTTATGTATGTACAGTTTGCTAAGTCAAGTTTTGTTTGTATTGATTTCTTTGCATTTATTATAGATACCATAAAATATTTTGTCTACGTGCTTTTTAATGACAACTATGGAAACCTCTAAGTTTAGAATGAGATATGTATGGTATAAAAAAATTAGAAGACGTACATATGCTGCACTTCTAAAAAGAATTAAAAAATGCTGTAACAAATTAACGGTATTAGGTATATGTTTGAATGAGAAGATCTGGAAAACTTGACAAATGGTAAAATATATGGCAAAGGATCACGTTAGAAGTTGTGCTAATATTGAGAGCTGTCTGTATTTTGAATTAATAATTGGTCATTTCAGTCTGTGTTTTTTCACAAGCTGCTTCTTGAAGTTCATTCTCACCCGTGTGTTGTTTCTCTGTGTGTGTGTGTGTGTGTGTTTACATATGCACTCATGTGCAACCTTTGGCAATTGAGGTTGTACCAGTCCACACTGAAGCAGATTTTTTCCTGTGGGTGTACTGGAAACTTCTTAATATTCTCCATAACAGCTTAATACCAAGATAGATGTTTATGCTTTACCAATAGTTAATCTAGTGGAATATGCCCAAAACACAAGCATAAATAGCAGGAAAACAGAGCAGATGATTGAAAACTCATAAATTTTCCAGAAATGTTGCAGAAAACTTGCAGTCTGAGTAGTGGCAGACACTTTGCCTAGCTTATCAGTCAGAACTCGACCAAAACAGGATTCTTTTCAATTTTGAAAAAATACAGAGCATGACTCTAAGTTACTGCTCTTTAATAAGTTTGGGGTTTTTTAAGCCATGACACACAATGTGATTTTTTCCTGTGTGTTAAGTGTTTTTACTTAGAATATATTGGCCTACGTAACAGAAATAAAAAAGCCAGAAGAAAACACAAGCACATTAATTGCTGTTACATAGGATTACTTTTCTGGGATGTCATCATTTGAGCTGGTGTGAGGGGAGGGTGATCAGAGGTAGAGTACCACAAGCTGAACTCCAGCATTTGGAGGAGCCAAAATAAAGCTTCATTTCCAGATAAGTGTAACGTTAACATTTTCCTGAAAAGGATTTTGTATGTCAACAAAGTATCTTCAATGTCTGAGACCCAGACTTGGACTGACACAAGTATGTATTCTTTTCAAGGCATAGTTTCTTTCATTGGTATTCAGAAGTTATGCTAAGCTAGATTAGTATCCATAATCACTGATTCTGAGTAGGCAAAGATAAGGAACACACTTTTGGGGTACAAGAATGAGCTGTTACTTGCAACGGGCCTGACAGGTTCCGTAAAATTGACCTCTCCTCTCTTTTCTGATATTGTTCTCTTTGGTGACATAATTTAGTCAATGGTAATCAGTGCACCTACACAGATAATTTGGTGGTTCGCTCAATCCTCTTAGTCCAGATCTCTGCATGCTTTAGACATCCTTTCATCAGTGAGTCCCTGGTTTTGGTGGTTAATTTTTTGTTGAAAGGTATTTTTGTTTTCTTTTAAAAGAAAACATTGTAAAGAGTAAAAAGACTAATTTAGTGAGAAATAAGGATCTCAGCCTGACTTTGTCTCCTATTTTCCAGCCAACTATTGGTGATCCCATGGAAGTAGATGTTATCTAAATGGTAGTAATAGCCTCTGAGTATCAACCTATGGAAGAGCAGTCTGTTGAAGGAACCAGGCAAAAAGTCACAGGTGAGACCTGTATTCATTTCTTATACTATTTAAAAACTGAGGGAGAGGTAGGGAGGTTTGAAAGCAGTTGGTTAGGAGGGAGAGGGGATTGCAAGAAAGAGAATTCAGTCTGAATTTTGTCAGATGCAATTAATAAAGTACTTTATCAAAAGTATGCAGGGTAGCACCTGGCATGCTTTGAATTGCAACCTGACATTTGAATTTCGCCAGCTATTTTGCCACTCTGTAGCCCCTGCTTCCCTTGGTTGTTTGAATGCCTTCCCCACTTCCCTGATGCCTAGGGAAGAATGGCCTGTCTTCTGCAGAAGGAGAACAGAATTTGTAACATCACTCAAGCTTCCAAGGGGAATTTTGGGAAGTAGTCACTAAAATGAAGTGGTGGGGGGCAATAGTTCCATCTTGTTCATGGTCATCATGCCCTTTTATTTTCTCTCACCTCTTGAAATGTTCAGTCTAGAGAGTATGAGAAAGTGATGAACTGCCAGAGAAGTAGAGGTTAAGCTGATTAAATAGGCAGTGGAAAACTGATATGAAATCATAGGAACTTTTCATAATTAATTCCTTAAATAGAGTTAGGGCTAAGGGGCAAAAGAAGTGATAATAATTAAAGAATTTGGAAGGTCACATCATCAAGTGTCAGTAGCCCTTTCGAATTCAGCGCATTTTTGGCTGATGATTACCTGCAGGGCATACATGCACTGTCTCACCTCTGCCTTGCTGATGAACCGGAGGGCAGAGTGTACCTGCTATGCCTTGCTTCCTTTCAGATGTTTCAAAGCAAAGCTGCTTCTGTTCATAGCCTCAAGCTCTGAGCTCTGGTCATAGAGCTAACTATAGTTTCAATGTATTGCCTGTTAATTTGAAAGAGAAGTTAGATATAGAGAACTTTCTTTTGACCCCGAGTGATCTGCTCACACAGAGCAATCCTCCCAGTAAACAGCAAATTCTCTACAATACCTGTGAATAAGGCAGTCACAGACAGTGATAGACACACATTAGGAAAATGTCACAGACAGGAAAAATGCCTGTTTGTAAATCCTAAATCTCCCGTACCTTCAAGAATAGGAATGTCAGTCTGTAAGCTGATATCTCAAGGGAATCGCAGGCAGTTTGTTCCAGCAGGTTAGAAGATCCCTTGAGTGCCACTTCGGACTTGTTACTTTCGGGACTTTCTATCTCAACTCTGGACAAAATCAACATCTGACCAGTTAAAATGGTTTGAGCAATAGGCTCCTCCAAAAGGAATTTCCTGGCCCTGAACCAATTCCATTATGACTTCAGATGTGATTTTGCAGAACTGGATCTTGATCCTAAAAACTGACACAAAGAAGTCAAAACGGAAACAAATGGCCAGGCACTTCACAGGCTCCTGTTAAAGCAAGCTCCATCCCAAGAGCACCAGTGACTTGAGGGTCTAGCTTGAGTTGCAAACCCCAGTGCGACATCAACATATGCATTGACCGCCACAGCATGAACCAGGGTAAATGGGGCAACTATAGGGGGGCAAAAACCACACCCAGCAAGCTGTCAAGCATTGCAGCCAGTGGCACTACCCAGCTTTGCAGCCTGGACATCTTTGTCATCCTGATAGTGTCAAACTGTTGTCTCTACCTACCTCTGCCTCATTGGGACGCTGTCACAGGGGACTTGGGTGTGGACAAACTTTTTAAGAAATGTACAAGTTAGAGTCTGAGGTGCCCTGTCTCTGTGCTAAACCTGCAACCCATCATCTACCCTCTTTCTGAAGCACCTCACCTACTTAGGCTCTGCAAATATGAGGGACCGATTTCTGGTAATGTGCCTTAAGCCTTGGCTGCAAGGCATGAGGAAAGGCAGTACAGGAGCTGCAGAACTCTGGGTCTGTGTTGAAGGCACGTGTTCAAGCATAGAGAAAGTAGACTCTGCATCTTGGGGAGCTCCAGTCATTGTTGCATTATATTTTTCCCCATTTTCTACTGTAGGTAGATGCAGTAGTTGCTGTAGAGGTAATCATCCCCACAGCTTGATGCATCTTGCAACTCCGAACACTGCTTATTGGCCTGTAGTCACCTCATAACTACTGGGTGTTTAAAGGCATAATGGAAACTGGTTGCTCAGCAACTCCAGACTGTGTGGTAAGATCAAGGCACTATCTCATTACGCTTATAATGATAATAGTGCAAAATAACGAGCACCATTTGCCCTGAACTTAGTGCATCAGTTTGTGGAGTTTCGTTTGTGGACCATGCTTTACAAAATCCGAAGGCAGACTGAAAAGTAATATTTAGAGGTGCCTGACAATGTGAGGAGTACAAATGATCTGAAGTTGACAGAAATAGTGTTGCCTTATTCCTCACAGCTGTGAGCATGATGATACCCACTGCCTATCCCCCACTCTGTTCCAGCAGCGATAACAGCTTCATTCTGCAACAGATCGACATTTTCTCACCACGCTTCCAGCTCCCCTGCAAATGCTGTGAACACCTGTGGTCTTGCTTTCTTCTTCATTAGAACTTTCTCCTACAGCTGGTTATTGAACGAGGACAAAGCTGCTGGGATTGTCTTATGAACAGTCATCCCTGGCCCTCAGAGTCTTGAGCTATTTGTGGTTGAGAAATTTGTTTACAATTGATAGCGACTCTCAACATGCTCATCATCATGTGCATCTGAGTGCATCTCTGTGCGTGCTCAAAGGCATAAGAGAAACTGGTTGTTCAGTCTTCAGACGCTATCAGGATTTAGCAAGTGTAGGAGGATTCTGGGAAATAAGAGCAGAGTGAAGGAGAGGAAATGCAGATTTTTAAGCAAGAGAAGAAAAGAGCATTCATCTCACTTACTTGCACTGCCCGTATTTTACTGGGTGTTTAAAGCAGTGGATTGTGGAAAGGAAAAGGGCAGGAAATGCCATAGTGAGATTCGTGTTTAAGCTGGGTGGTCTCGCTATAAAATTGTTCAACTCTTGCAGCAGTCACTTGCAGAATTCGTCTAAACCAGTGTTCAGCTGGGGGGAGCATTGGAGGGAGGGGGTCATTTGTCTTTTGGCTTTGGGGGAAGAATGTGTGTCTTGTATTCAGAGAGTATAAAAGGGAACTAGTCTAGGTACTGGCTGGCTTGTTTTAACCTTGCAGCAGTGTTGTGGAATGCACTATAGCCAACTGAAATCTATTGTTGTTGCACTATTTGGCCATAATTAGACCTAGAGGGGTAGATGTGAAACCTATATTTGGGAGAAGTTATGCTTGTTTAAATAATATTAAGAACATTTAAATATTCTAATAATATTCCACAATAAAGAAATAAATAGGAATGATTTAGAGAATTAATTTTTCTTCCCAAAAAGCAGTAGACAATAATCTGTGAAAAAAGATAAAAGGAAATGAATAACCGCAAGCTTAAGCACTGAAGACTTGTCATAGAGTAAGGCCTGGTTAAATGATAGAAATCTGAATTGTATTAAATGGTTGCTCTAAAAGCAGACAGGAACTGAAAGCTGTGACTTCTATTGTTTGGTGCCGCTTAATATATCATTCAAAAAATGAACTGGTCAAAACTGCTTGGTTCAGTAAAAATCTATTTAAAGACCTGAGACGTAGCAAATAGATTTGACCACAGTGAGGTCTGAATAAAACAATGGCGCATTTAATTTTTGGAAGAGAGAGGAGGCTTTAGGAAAGTATTGTCCGTTTCTTGTATCAGAGGTGGCCTGGGGGGAGGAGAGGGAGCCACTGAGCTCTTCTGTGTCAGGTATGGTGCAGATGTGGATGTAGTTTGCACAAAGGTTACTCGGGTCAGGCTCTTTGCATTTTCAGGCACATTGTAGTTCCTGGGAGACTGCTATTATTATTGTTGTAATTGTGGGTTTTTTCATTCCATTGTTTTTAGAAAGGATGTTTTAAAAAACAGCTGGAAGGAAAGCTACCAGAGTCCATATTTTTGTGCAAGTGCTCACCAGCTTGTCCAAGAAGTGGGACATTCATGTCTGTAGTATTCTCTTTATAAATAATTCAAACATTGTCTGAGAGGCTCTCCTGACCATTGAGCTGCAGGTTAAAACACATGGTTGCAATTTTGACTTCTTTGCTAAACTTGAAGCATTGTGCAGCCAGGTGTGCAGACCGTGGGGGCAAGGGGAAAAAAAAGTACTGGAAGAAAGCGTGATGCTGTTGCATTTTGGTTGAGGTAGATAGATACAAAGAAGACATTTTGGAGCTGAAGTTTCTTTTCCTATTTTCAGATTCAACAAAAGCAAAAAATAATCCTACAAAGGCAGACTGGAATTCAAACTTTTCTTCTTTCGTATGAATACCTAAACTTTTAATCTTTTATGTGTCCTACTGTGACTCTCTCTGCAAAGTGGGTAGCACTTTTTGCTTACCTCTATGGTATAACATACTTGTTTCACCTTTCCAAATAAAAAAGACATCTGACAAGAAGCAAATCTTTCTGTCTTAGAAAGGAGCACTCAGTCTTTGTGTGTAAAGGAGCTAAATATCTTATAGTCCCAAGCATGTGTTGCAAAATCTGGCTAAAAAATAATCCTGAAAGCAGAACCTTTCCTCACATGCACATTTTTCAGCTGTTTAAAATGGTAACATATAGGAGTGGTGCGCAAACGTGTAGCAATGGAAAATAACATTTCCATTAAGTGAGATTAAAATTTATATCACCTGTATGCCTGCAAAAATGAAGACATTAGCAGAGTGACACCTAAATACTGCAACACACAGATCTTACAGGGACATGAGAGCTAGTTAGCCTTGCTCCTGCTGAGATAAGTGCCAAATGTTATTATTTTGATGGTCAATTTTCCTGAAGACTTCATGAACATTTTTACACTTGAGCCTCTGTGTCTGCAGGATACCATGGTGAATGGTAGTAATTGGAGCCTGGCTGGGCATAAGAAAAACCATGTACGCAGCACCCTTCCATGGGCATTCTTTCTCTGTTAGACGCTGATGTGTTATTTTACATGTTTGGATTTTCCTCTCCTCTTCACTGCCTGGGTGGTGGAGACAAGCAGTGTGATGCAGACAAAAGAAATGTAAGACTTTTCTGGCCTAAGAAACAGCTGCTTAATGGGGCTTTTAATCTGGCGGTATCTGGATTAAAAAAAAAAGAAGATCCATCATTTAATTTTGAAGCATGGCCACAAGGCTTTTAAAGAGCCCACTGACTTCCACTTCTAAAGTGCCCCACTGACTGAGAACAAGTTGTAGCCCATGAAGGAGCTGTTGTCATTGCATAACAAGAGGATTGCCTTAATTAACAGAAAAGTAAAAGCAGTCAGATGTGTTCTTTGATGATGCCTTAACTATGTCATACCTTTCTAATTAGTTAAACAGAATAAAATACTCTGGAACAAGACATGCATCACTTACATGTTAGGAAAGGGAGAAAGCAGGGGGTGGGGGGAGCTCAATGCGTACGGCTGTGTGCACGTGTATGGGCTCCCTCAAGGCAGCAGGCAGCTGCTCTGCACGGCGTTGTGTATGTGGTGAGAGAAGCGAGAGTGGTGGGCCCAGTAAAGGTGAGCCAGGAGTTTCAGCTGCAAGAGCTCTGCAGTGAGATAGAAAGATATGTCCTTGCTGTATGATTTCTCAAATTACTTCAACCAACAGACGTAAGAAATCAGGAGCCCCAGCTGGATCTTGGCTGTGGAAATGTGCCCAGTGCCTGGCTGCAGAGGCCCTTTTTCTGGTGGGTTCCTCCTCTGGGGGTCTGAGCAAGGTGACATCTCATCCACCTTCTCCCGTCACAGAAGACACATGATGGGAAGGAATGAAGAAGAGGGAGAGAGACTCTTTTCAGTTGTGCCCACTGACAAGGCAAGAGGCAATGGGCACAACTTAAACCACATAAAATTCCATCTGAGCACAGGAAAACATTTTTTAATGTGAGGGTGGTCAAACACTGGAACAGGTTGCCCAGGGAGGTAGTAGAGTCTCCTTTTGTGGCTATTCAAAACTCAATTGGACATGGCCCTGAGCAATATTCTGTAGGCGATCCAGCTCTGAGCCAGGAATTGGACTAGACAATCTCCAGAGGTGCCTTCCGAGCTCAGCTGAACTGTGATACTGTGTGGTCATGTTGTGCTCCAGAAAGAGATGAGCAAAAGACTGACTAATCTCAGGTATTGTGCAATCCTTTGTCCATTCAAATTGTTACATTTTTTGCAGATGTAAGTATGCTCAGACTTTAGCTGTTCAATTTTTATTTTAGGAGTGTCAGGCTTTGATTTTGCTGTCTAGCTGCTTTTTTGGATTAAGCCTGTGAGTTCAGTATCATGTAGCAGCTATCATCTTAAACCAGTTCTCTGTGAACCGTAAGAGCATTTGACCTCAGTACTCATTTGGTCCTGTGGATAAAAAATTGTATAAAGCCATTGAATGTTGTCAGATTTTGAGTCAGCACTGAAAATGATTTTATTATTTTGAGCATATGTACATGTGCAATTAGTTCACATTACTCTTGCCCATCCTTCATGGCCAAAGTATCAACTCTCAGTCAAGCTCTTGTCATGAAAGCATGTTGCAAAACAGTCATATGATTTGGAACCATTGCTCAGTTCTCCGTGGCACTTACAAATCCCAACAGTCCCCCAACTTTCTTTTGGAGTCTGAATAGGTTATTTGCTTTCTGTTTGACAAACTACAGGGTGAGGTTTCACAGGACAAAGTATATTGCCCGTCTTGTCTGAATCATTGAGATGATAGTTAGAATTAAGGTAATAATCTTACAATTTTTTCCTTATATGTACAGTGAAACATTGCATAAAAACAAAGAGCTTTTACATATATATTCATGTAGGAAAAGAGAAGAACCTATGAGCCAATAGTCCCACAGCACAGCACAGAAAATAGATGAAAAAAATCAGTATAGGGACTATATTCTCTCTATATTACTGATAGATATATATCTACAAGTATTGAAATACCTACATATGTATGTAAATGCTATAGATTACTGGTTTGGTTCTTTGCAAAGACCAAATATAATTTTGAGAGTATTTTACAGGATAGGGTTAAGTTCAAAGAGTTTTTATGTCAATAAAAGTATCTTTCATTTCTTTTCCTCCCCTTCCTGACAGCCTAGTCAAGACAATTTTTTCCCTGAGGACTAGCTTTCACTTGGGAAAGAAGTGCTATTTTACTTGATATTAGCTAACTCATGGTAAGTGGCAGTCAACTACAGAAGGCTAAATTCACACAATTTGTCTCTTCCATCATAATCTGTTTCACAAGCTAAAACAAGGAATGTAAAGCATATGAATACTAAGCACATTAAAGCATATAATGTACTAAGTACTTAAGTGACTTCCCTGGTGTCGTTAGGAATACTAGAGACTAGACCTAACACATTGTCGACTATAGCTATGGCCACTCTCTGATGCTTTTTGGGAAAAGTGAAGAAACTAATTAAGAAACAGTTTTCACTTAGATGCACAGAAACAGACACATTCTGTTTTTGTAAAAAATAGCATACCATTTCGCTGGCTACTGGAAAAAAATAAGCAGAGAAGCATATTTTTAAAACTATGCAAAAGATAACTAATGAAACAAAGTGTTCTGGTTAATTCTTTATTTTCAACATCAAATACATTGATAAAAATCTTGCACCAATCAGGTAGCCAACAGATTTTTCATTTAGACTTTTTTAGAACTTTTTTAGGTGCAAAACAAAGAAAAAACAACCTCACCAAAACAAAGACATCAATAATTTTATATGCATCAGTGAAAGAACAGAATACATCAACAAATACATTATGGCAGCTGAGCCTATACCAAAGAAAGGACTTTCCATTGACAGAATACATAGTGCACACAAAAGCGTTAGTTTTATAGTATATACAATAAAGTGATACATAAAGTGGCTTGTTAATGCGAGTCTTGTGACCAGCAGTCTATCCCTTCATTTTCCGATGGGCACTTTCTGAAGAAAGAGACTTCTAATTATAGGCACACAGGAGTACAGAGCATACTAATTTGCAAGATGGCAGCATATACTTTTTTTAAATTTTTGTTTGTTTGTTTCTTTAGGCACATTTGAATGCAAAAGATTTTTTTTTTTTTTTTTTTTTAACACAGTGCAAAACTGAATACCCTTATGGGCAACAATCACTTTAAAAACAGCTTTCAGGATATAAGGCTATCTACATCTGAAAGATGAAAGGGAATTGTGAGTAGAAAGGGTAGGACATTAATATTAGGGAAATACTAATTTAAAATTCTCAAATCAATTTGAGATTACGCTATAATTGCAGGTGACAGCAAAGACTGGTTTGTATTATGATACCGTCGTTAATATGACCTTTCTTTTACATGTGTTGAATTTCTATCTGTAAAGCTATATTACGGTTGTAGATAGCATTGAAAATAGCCATCTATTTATACAAAGTAAGAAATGCACTTCACATAAGTTCAGCTCAGAATACCTTATATACAAAATCCCATTAGCTTTAGGTTGGGTTGCATTCTAATTTTAAAGCAGGTTATTATATACACAAGAGAGGCTTGCTGTGTTCCTACCAAAGCCTGTGATAAGACTAAGGCCCTAGTAAGGCAGAATTTTTACATTGCTGGTAGTTTGTTTCATTTTAAACATTTGGCACAACTCCTAAGGAATCAGTCGGCATCAATTAGAATGGATGGAGGCTCCCATACAAACCCTGGCTTGGATGAAGGGGGTGGTTTGGGTTTTCTTTTGTTTCTTTTTTTTCAATTTAAAGTCCAGTGACCTGCTGACAGTCCTTGCAATGTCCTTGGGACCTCAGTTCAGGTTATTTCTTTAATTATATCTTTAAATTATTAAACCCCTCAGTGTACAGAAGGAGAAAAATCATCAAGAGATGTCACTGAAACATAATAGTAAATTTACCACAAACACACACCAAGAAACTCTCTTTAAATTATTTTACCGCAGTACAAATCCTACCACCCCAACTGGGAGTTTTACCTGAGACAAAGTCTGCAACATCGAGACATGGCTCAAACCACTACAAACCAGAGTAGCTTTCACATATTGTTGGAAACTCAGACACCACTAAGTGCAACACATCAACCTATCTCCTCTTCTGTCTCCCAAGCTTTTTGTAATAATTCAGTAACAACCATATTCTCAAGCAAACCAAGTTCATCTGGTCTATTTCTGTTTGGCTTGTGCTGGTATTACATTACCTATGTTTCTAGGGGGTTTTTTGATTTTTTTTTTTTTTTAAAAATCCACGTATAAACATTATAAAATAATTCCTTCATTAGCTGTCCGGAGACATCGCTATGAATGTTTTGGTAAAAGCATGATTAGCTGCCTTGAATAGTTTTCTTTCAATTTTTTTTTTTACATGCTATATATTCTTATTAATATCCAGCACCAGGTATTCAGGTAGTACTGGTTTGTCAGCTGCAAATATAAAGTATATATGTATATATATACACACACACATAAAATAGCATCCTGTGAAATAACAATTACCAAATGTCAGGCACAATTGTTTGCATACACGAGAGCATAATGCAAAATTACATACGAAAAAAGTTGCCATTTTTGTATCATAGACTTTCTTTAATTAATTGAATAGCTACATTCAGCTGTCTGATATGTGGACAATCATCTTTATAGATAACTATGGGAAGGTTACTATATTCATTAAGGTGCTGCTTCAGTTAAAATCTCATGAACAAGTTAATGACACAGATCCTGAAACTGCCCCAAGGTAAATGAATGTATTACCGGGAATCACTGTTTTTCTTTCTTGGGTGACCTTCGCTGTTGCCACCACAAACATGGGTTGAATCTAAATTACTTCCTTGCAAGGGCTCAGCCTAGGAAAGTGTTCATAATTAAGATTGTGAGCTGACTGATTATTCCTTATGTTCCAAGACACATTTTGATACCCTTCTGTCTGCTGCATACCACTTCAAATGACGCTTATCCAGCTTCACCGGGAAAACCTGTAGAGTGTTGTGGTACTTGCCCGAAGTACCATCAGAATCTGACCCTCTGTTGTGAATTGCTCTCCATGAACTACTTTTTTGCCTCTAGGCCAAATTTACACTTGAATCAATGTAATGAACTCTTCTGGGATGTAGAAAGGGAGGCATTCATTTAAACCAATTTGCCTTGCAGCTTAAGAGGTTGATCTGTGTGTTCTGTCATAGAGAACACCAAGTTGCACGTACAGTATTTAAAGAGCAGCTCTAACGCACACTGGGCTACAAGTGAATGATGATGGTGTAAGCACGTAAGTGTAACTACAGGGATTCCTGTGCTCCATTCAGATCTTAGCCTGCACTCAGTTCAGGGCATTCATGATTTTTCTAACATATTTGAAAACCAGCTCGTAAACAAAACAAAATGTGCATTTTCTTTCAAGACATTTAGGAGCTCTCCAAAAGCCCTTAGGTACCAAATTTGCGCACACACACACACACTCTCTCACTCTCTCTCTCTCTCTTACTGAAGACACAAAAAGACAAAGCCTTCAGCACATTCAGAAAAAAATGATGCTATAATATGCATCAATAAAAGACCTATTAACTTACAGTGTCTGCTTCACATGTTTAGGCTTCAGTTTTCAAGGAATCTTCTCAAACGTAGGTAGCATCTAGCTTTAGACTTTTAAACTGCACGTATCCTCGGATATGTACATGAAACTGTTACAGACATCATTATGTACATTCACTAAAGAATTGAATCCCTGACTTGGAGCACAAACTCATCCTATGCCTTGCTGCCTTCACAATTGCTGTGTAACTTGATCTCACTGCACACAGACTCTGCTTGTGTAACAGGGAGCGTAATTAGACACAGGCACTCCTCTATGGCATTAGTTGCACTATTTCCTATATTTAGTTACTACAGGATATTCCAATCAACATAATCTAAGATAAAGGTTTCAACTGTAGCAGTAAAAGAAGCATCCCTGAACCCTTCTCTAGCACTGTGGCCAGCTGCTGTGGAGCAGCCTGCGCATGTGCTATGAAACATCCTTACGGGCAGGGTGGTCGCTTCCAACCAGCTATTGGAATAGTCCCTGGTCCATGCTAACTCCCAAACTGCACCTGTAAACCAGAAGTGCAGATAGAACAGGCAAAGTTTATCATTAGACTAATAAAATATCCCTGGCATATGTAATAATCGCATTCCAGTACCCAGCAACGTTCCCTGACACGTTTAATTTTCTAGCATGGAGGCAGTCAAACAGCAGCATCGACTTCTACTTCAAAAGTAGCACATAGCATGGATTTCTTCAGTCTCTCTCCTTCACGACTCACTGAAACTCTTGATGTCAGTGGACCTTTTGCGTATTTACAGTTGGTCTGAAGAATCTGACTAATCCTTATGAAAAACAGTTATACACATGCATGGAGAAAGCCAGATTTATCTTCTTGGACGTGCAGTCCCAGAGTCTTCACCATGTCAGGATGAAGGGGGAGGCTCATTGCCCAGTTCTGGTGTCACAGGTGAGCTGGCTCTTAACAGTGATTTCTGAGCATGCCCCAATGAGAGCCAAAGAAAGCCAAGGCAATGCAAAGCCTACTGCTCTGGCTGTGATGCCAGCCCTCCCACACACAGCTGGGCCACACTCTACTGAGTGGGATGGGACCATCCCACTCTGCTGTGCCAGTCTTGCACTGGCATCCTCGCCTCTTGGTTTGTAGCACAACAAAGCAAAGGATGGGGAGAGGTTTTTTTTTTCATAAAATAGTGCTGGATCACATATGTGTGTGAAGATTTGGGGTTTTTTTAAGACTTGATGATTTTTGTAATCATCTGGTCTGATTTAAGAGTAATTATCTATGTTATCACTGTTTGCCCTGTTGCCCTTGATTTACACAAGCAACAGAACAATTTAGCTTTGTAGGACCAGACAGGATAGGATGCACACAATGCAATTCGGCTAGAGGATGTGGTAAGAGGCCCTAAAAGTTTGGTCTTGAGAGGGAGTTGTCTGCTGATGTAAGCCAGCAAGGTAAAACAGTATTATTCTCAGACAGGGTCAATGATGTGGCACACTAAGATGCCCATCAACTTTCCATTTACATGCCTCCCCGCCGCCCCACCCCCCCGCACCCCAAAAAAAGTCATCCAAGTCTACCAAACTGCTTCAAAGTTTCAAGCAAGTAAAGGAGTAAAGGATTAAGCGAGCTCAGAATTTGGGGTGAATATCAACAAAGGCTACCACTTATGAAAATACCAATATGCGTGGTATGGCCTATTAATTTATAATAAAATAGATGTTCAGTTTAGATTAGGACTTACCCAACTTACATGCAAAATTAAATAAAAACACTGCAAATTTTAAATCAAGTTAGCCTGACAATCCTTGCTGGCTGTCCATAGCAATGAAACGTCTTCCATTTAGGATAAGCAATTAATTTACACAAGCACTTGACAAACACTCAAATGGAAAATGCGGGTGACTGTTGTCATTGGAGTGTTTACATAGGTGGCACTATAGATGAAATGAAGCATGAGCTAGGTAGTACGCTACTGGGTTTCTCATACCATTATATATATGCTTTTGTTTATATCGTATTCTGCATATTCTCCTCTTCTTTGCTGTTTATATAAAAAGACTGCAAGGAATGAGATGAAGTTGATGCAGTTGTCAGCTGGCTCCGGTTCTCCTCTTCCATCGGTGCAGCACTCCTGGCTGCTGGGGCATGCAGTCGGTGAGCATCCAGCATCTCCAGCAAGAGATCATAGAGTGGAACTACATTTTTACACTTCATATTGTACAGGTGCTCCATTCCTTTGTTGCTGCGGGTTGTAATGAAACAACGGTTACTTTCCACATATGCTATGGGGAAAAAAAAGCTATCAGCTAATAGTATTTGTTAGGTTCATATAAATTCCACCTCGTACAAAACAACTCACTTAACAGTGCAGTTGCTGTATGCTCCTGCTACAGTTAGCAGAAGAAGGCACCTTCAAAGAACATTTCAGACTGCCCATGAGCAAGTTGCCTTCTAAAGGTGGCTCTTTTGCTCTCCCTTGCCTAAAAGGCAGCCTAGGTCACATGGACTCCTAATTTAGGCTCTGTGATTAAGTGGAATCTTGGCTTTCCCACAATAAAACCTAAAATATCAGATTTTTTTCCTAGAAAATAACCTCAGCCAATTTGTTAGCAAATGCTCACTTGTAACAGTATCTATTCACAATATTATGGAAGCAATAATTAACTTTACTGTGCATCTGGAGCTTCCTTAATTGTACAAATACTTCTTAAGGAATAAAAAAAAAAGGTGATTAACGTGAAGACAAAGAAACTCCACAAAAAGACACAAGTAAAAAAACCACATGCACACACCCCTTGGCTTTTTCCTGAAGACCTGTATATCAGCCCAGGAGGTAAAATCTGCATGTTTCAACTTTAGTAGCTATGCTGTGGTTCTTACTCTAATTTTAATTTTATTAACTGAAATAATGAAAATTAAAATCTGTGTAACAACATCTCTTGTCCCTTCATAAAAATAAAGTCTATACTGTATCTTTGTCATGTTGTTAACACTTCAGCCACTAAGCAGCTACCTTAAGAGGTAATTACGTTTGGGAGAATCATTACTGCAACTACTAACAGTGCTTCAGATACCTCACCTCTAATTAGCAAAGGGCACAGTCCTCTAGATTGGGGTTCAGGAGATCTGCATTTATTCTCACCCATAAAATACACATAATGATCCTAATCTCTTTTCTAAAGTGACGTGCAATCAAGCCACTTGTGAAAAGTGGCTACATGAAAGTGATAGTTTTATGAAATCTTACCTTATAGGAGTTTGCAGAACTAGGCTACTGCTACATTAGTATTCTACTTGGTACTTTTCAAACACATAACATTAAAAGTAGATACTGCTTACAGCACTATCAAAACAAGAAGCAAAGGAAAGAAAACTAGAAGAAACAAATGGGGAAAACATTTACTCCTTTCACACCATAACCCAACGTACTTTGCACGTGTTTTGCACACATGTTCCATACATCTTTATGGAAAGTAAACTTTTTTTTTTTTTGGTAACAGCTCTACACACAGTTTTCGACTCCCACCTGTGAAGGAAAAGTGTGCGTGTGCACTTGGGAAACCTCCCTTGCACGGGACCTTGCGGGAGGGCTGACTGCGTGCTTGCTCTCACCTCATGTGTCTGATGTGAGAGAGGATGAGGAGGAGCTGAGCCAGTCGCCTGTGTTGCTGCTGCAGAGAAAGACCCGACTTAGCCATCAAGTGTATCAGAGTGTCTGTGATTTTGTCCAGAACACGGTGAATATAGTCTCGCTCTTCCAGGGATTTCAAGGTGCTGGAAAGAAAAGTGTACACACCTGGAGTAGGAAGGAGAAAGAAAACAAACAAACCACAGACAAAAATTACTTTGGTGGAGTCAGACTTGCCCAAGGTACGCCTCGTGGCTGGCCTCTTCGGCTGTGTTAAACCATGGGAGCCAACTGTGTGCAAACCCTCCTGCTTGCCAGCCAGGTCACTGGTTTGAATGACCCTGCAGCTTGGATTTGGTCACTGTGGGCAAAGCAGGAGGAGGAAGACGATGCCTCTTCCTTGCCCGGGTCCATCCAAGGTCTGGGCCAGGTGGCAGGTGAACCTGCAGCCTGCAGCTAGACCTACCCATGGGCTGCACTCTTCTCTCAGTCACTCGGCTCTGAAACCTTGAGGAGATGCTGTTGCCCCTTGAGAGCTCTGCAGTGCTTACTGACCAGCCCAGGCCTTCAGCAGTTTTTGCCATTTTCTTTGCTGTTTAATGTTTGGTTTTTAGTGGTTTGCTAGTCAATCTAGAACTGAACAATATGTTACCACAAAACATGTAAACAAAATCAGGGTTTGTTTACACACACTTGCCTCAACAAAAGCCTCCCAACCAAGCAAGAGCCTTGAAAGGTGTGCTCCTTCACCTGCAAACCCAACTCTCCTTTAAAAACCAAGTCCCAAGCAACCTGTGTAAATTCAGCCATCTTACATTGCTTACTGCTGAAACTGAGCAGCCTGAAGATTTGGACCAGAAGGAAATTATTCCAGAGATCAAAACACCTTCAAACTCCCCCGCCAACAGCCCCTCTACGTCTCCTATAAAACACTCTAACCCAGGCATAAGAGCTTTTGTCAGTAGTAATTCTTGGGTGCATGAAGAACATCAGCTTTCTAAATGGGAAATTCTAAACTATTTTGCATGTTTTTATCTTGAGTTTGTTCTGGACGACAACACACAGCCAATGTGAATCAGGTCACAACAGCACTGTGCTGCCAAAAGGCAGCTGTTGCATTCAGCTCCAGTTTTTCAGTCTTCTGGATTGAGCCAATAACTCTAAACAGGTTGTATTACTATAATCCAGTCCTGAGGCAGCAAAAGCTTGAGATGTATGTACGGTAATACAATCAAACTCGCTTGATCATGCTGCGTTCATTGCCCTGTGTCAATAATGTACTTGACCATTCCTGTGCTTTAGTCCTCCTGCATCAGCTCACAGAGCCAAGAAGAAATTTGGATTTTGTCCTTGGAAAAAATTGGTTTCTGGAATTACTTTTCATTTTGCTTTTCTTTAAAGCATCATATATAACACAATATACAATGCAGTTAGTGATATTAAAAGATCACACACACACACACACTAACACGCACACATACACAGACCTATATACTCTAGCTTGTTTGTAGCTATCAGATTGGAAGTGAAAATATTTTGCCATGCATCTGAGCAGTCAGGGAAATTGAAATTTTTTTTACCATCTTCTTGGCACACCTCACCTCCTCACAGTATCTTGGTACTTCAAGAACCTGACACCTAGAACTACTGTAACCTGCAAGTAAGTTTTATGACTTTGGGTCTTCTGTACTAAAAGGAAATATAAATTTGTGTTTGTGAATATCGGTGTGAGATTCTCTGAGGGAGAGAGAGCGAGTGAGAGAGAGACTGCTTTAAAAACCCAAAAGGATAACTCAAACACAGCACAACTTCTGAAAACTGTCAGTCAGATCTTTTAATTTTGATGATGAATATTGCTTCGAATTTGATATAGATAGATAGTACAATGGCTTCTTTTCTCCCAAAGCTTTTTATGATTATTACTGTTTTTACTGAAATGAATTCACCAAAGAGAAACAGCTCCTGGGGCTTTTCTCAGCTGAATGACTCTTAAGCACCGTTATGTATGCCTACTGACAATACCAGGCTTTATAAGTTAGCAGATACCTGTAGGGGCAAGATTCTTAAATTTACGGACAAAACACAGTCCATTAGAAGGAAACATTAGTGTCATAAACCCACGGTGCCTCCAGAGCAGCTCACTTTTAACCAGAGGATGCTATTGTGCCCTTGTAGCAATACCCCTTAGTTTCATAACTTTGAAACCAGCAAAAGAAAAAAATCTGTTAGGAGGAATTGTTTCTCACTTAGGTCTAGTCCAGAAGCTATTAAAAAGTATAAATCAAAAAAAGCACTCCCCCAAAAATGTAGAGACTTCAGGCAATTGCCAGTCAATAACTGCCAAGAAAAATGACGTTTGGTTTTCCTTTCTGACCTCCCCGGTGATTGCTCTTGCCCTAGGCCAATGACCAGATATTTCCCCAAAAGAAATGCCAGCTATCCATCACACACATACACACACAAGCAGAGTTTTGGAACAAGAGTGCAGAAAATTGTCTTAGCAAAGTGAATTTTGACAGTCTCAAAGGTCTTTCCAAGCTCTGAAGCTGAAAGCAAGCCAAAATTGAATAGCTACCAGGTTGTTTTCCAGCTCTTTCTGTAGGTCAGTATTGTAAAACATGATAGGAGCGAGAATAGAGAGAGCACCACCCTGCAAACAAGTAAAGTTTATTGGGCCGTGCCCATAACACAAAGCTATGCACAGAACAATGTCCCTCAGGGACCGCAGTGCTACCGTGCCAGCTGTATATATCACTATATATAGTGATATATTTTTGCATATTACTGTAGAGGTTAACGCCCTCTACATCTTTTCTGTCACAATAAACACCAGTTTAAAATATCTTTACATTTAGAGTTCAGGCTCACAAAACAATACCCAAGGCTCTTCCCCTTCCACCATGCCCCGTTGCTCTGGATCTATAGCAAGCCAGAGCAAATGAGCAAGCTGAGCTATGAGCAAATTCAGCTCTGTACCATGCACTAGTGTAATCATCCAGCCCCCAAAAGAGAAATAAAGAAATGAAGAAAGAAAGAAAGAAAAAGCACAATTTAACAGGAGCTGGAAAAATCAGGAGAAAAGAATAACAAACAGTCACATGGAACGATATATCAGGAGATCTATAGGATGCATAAAATCAGCTAAATCTTTCCATCTCTATGGACTAACTAGCTAACTAATTAGCTAAATCAGCTGCTAAGGCAGACGTGACCTACGTCTTCATCTCCAAAATGAAAGCCTGTTGCTTTGCCACATAGCACCACTCCTCTTTTCAGACACACTCAAAAGTAAAACATCTGGCATCATGTTGCCCTTTCATGTTTTTAATCATACTTATTTTCCAGTGTTAAGAAAGAGTTCTTTATTATTGAGCTGAATGTGTATTTCGAAAATGCCATTTTGCTTTTTAGTTGAAAGATTTACTGCTGCAGCTTTAGAGGGGCACCTTCTGGTTTGTTATTTAGCCAGAGACAATGTTGTCCTTGTTGCTACAGACATGCTGTCATCTTGATATCTCAGGATTGGAAGTAGCGTAAACGTGTATTTTGCTTTATAAACAAAATCTTCCATCTTTTCTACACGCACTGAGTGAAACTAAAAAAATTCACTTGCATTTTGCCCAAGACCACATGGAAAAGGAGTGTAAAGATACTAAACAGCCTTGAAAGATGTTGCAAAAAAAAGAGAAAATAAATGTCCAGCAAAAGCAATAAACAGCACTACCTCATGTGAAGAGACTAACAGATGTCCAAGGATTTAATAAAGAAATGTTTGTGTACACTCAGTGAATTAAATCCACACAAAGCTTTAGAATGCAAATGCAGACTGCTTTTAAATATGAAGTGTAGCATAATTAGTCCAATTTGTTTAATTAGTCCACTTTTTAAAATAATTTTGAGATCAGCTGGTTTAATCATATGCATATATAATAAGATAGCATAAGGGCCAAAAATTCATTGTGTGTTTATCTGCTGTTTCTTTAGTAGAAGATTTGTGTATATTTACATGTGCAACCATTGAAAAAAATCAGGTTAAGGGAGGCTTGGCGGTCATCTAGTTCAACCTCCTGCTCAAACAGTGGTAACTTCAGGGTTAGGTCAAGCTGCCCAGAGCTTTGTCCAGCTGAGTTTTGAGTATCTCCGAGGATGGAGATCCTACCATCTTTCTGGCCAACCTGTTCCAGTGCTTAACCTCTCACTGGGAAGATTTTTTGTTCTGTTCATCTAGTCAGGATCTCCCTTGCTGTGGTTTGTCTCCATTGCAGCCTGTCCTTTCCTCTTGCACCTCTGAAAAGTCTGGTCTTGGCTTCTCCCTAACCTGTTCATCAGCTATCTGAGGACTGCAGTTAGACCCTGCCTTAGCCTTCTCTTTTGCAGGATGAACAAAGCCAGCTCTCTCAGCCCCTCCTTATACATCATATATGCCATGTGCTTCAGAGCACATATTTCATGTGTGTCCAACACTTTGCCTAAGGAGACTGGCTATATTCTGTGAAGAAAAGCATCTCCAGAAGAAATTTGAGAGTATCTGTGCCAAACGACAATTAAACAACTATTTTACATACCCCAAATTATGCTACTCGTCTCTGTAATGCAGTCTAGCTGCATAATTTGGGCATTTAAAGGGTCTGACAGTCAGAAACTCATGTCCACATTCCCACCACCTAGTAGTTATCTCCTTGGGTTATAAAATTAGTTGGTTATAGGAATGCAAAAACTGAAATGTAAAATTAATTATCTTTATGCATAAAGGCAATTACAAGCAATACAGACATACATTCGGTGGCCATCTATACATACATATTCAGTATACTCAGATATACTGCAATAAGTGCAGTATGCAAGCCAGACGTTCTGCGTAACAATGGTATAAACAGCTTTCATCATGAACCTATAACAGCTCCACTCTAACCATGCCCTCTGATCTATCACCATCAAGACTCTTGTAAAAATGCCAGACTTCTGAGCAGCTATAAACTTTAGTTTAATGTAAAAAATAACCCCACATCCAAAACCAGATCACTCATTAGATCATCAGATCAACTCTGACCTTCTATCACATAGAGCACCACTGATTGGAACCTGCTGAATATGAACCTTGAAGGAATGAAGATCTGATTTCTCCTAGCCTCACTCAACAGTCCCATCTCTCTTACATGCAGAAGGAACTTTGCCTCTGATTATCACTGACTTCAAGTTTTTTACAATTTTTCCTTAAGGGAATCTTGAAACAAAAATCCTATTAACAAAGTGAGATGTGCTTATGAAGGATAGCTGGTGATGTCTGGCAGAGCTTTGTCTAAAAAACAAGTTTAGTTTCCTGGATCAATATTAAATACAGCAGGAGGACAAAAACTCCCAATAGCATGGCTTGAAGTCTTCACTTTCAAGACATGAACATCTACTGTGTTTTAGTCAAACTTCCGATTCTATTTTTTTTTCTAATTCTAATTCAGTATTTCTATAAATCAATTACATATTCTAGATTTATTTAAGAGGATAATTACATTTGAACATATTAGCTAAAAATCTGGAGGAGCATCACTTTTCAGGAAGAACATTTAACTCTAGGAAATATTCTGTTATAATTATCAGGACAATAAAAGGAAAATAAAACATCAAACTAATTGGAATAGAATAGAATAGAATAGAATGGAATAGAATAGAATAGAGTAGAATAGAATAGAGTAGAGTAAAGTAGAGTAGAGTAGAGCAGAGTAGAGTAGAGCAGAGTAGAGTAGAGTAGAGTAGAGTAGAATAGAATAGAATAGTTGGGATTGGAAGAGACCTCTAAAGGTCATCTAGTCCAACCCCCCTGCTGTGGGCAGGGACATCTTCAACTAGATCAGGTTGCTCAGAGCCCCTTCCAGCCTGACCTTGAATGTTTCCAGGGAGGGGGCATCTACCACCTCTCTGGGCAACCTGTTCCAGTGTTTCACCACCCTCAATGTAAAAAATTTCTTCCTTATATCTAGTCTAAATCTACCCTCTTTTAGTTTAAAACTGTTCCCCTTCTCCTGTCACAACAGGCCCTGCTAAAAGTTTGCTGCCATCTTTCTTATAAGTCCCCTTTAAGTACTGAAAGGCTGCAATAAGGTCTCCCCGAAGCCTTCTCTTCTCCAGGCTGAATATCCCCAACTCTCTCAGCCTTTCTTCATAGGAGAGGCGTTCCATCCCCCTGATCATCTTCATGGTCCTTGTCTGGACCCGCTGCAACAGGTCCATGTCTTTCTTGTGCTGAGGGCTCCAGAGCTGGACGCAGTACTGCAGGTGGGGTCTCACCAGGGCAGAGTAGAGGGGCAGAATCACCTCCCTCGACCTGCTGGCCACGCTTCTTTTGATGCAGCCCAGGACACGGTTGGCCTTCTGGGCTGTGAGCGCACATTGTCAGCTCGTGTCCAGCTTTTCATCCACCAGTACCCCCAAGTCCTTCTCAGCAGGGCTGCTCTCAATCCCTGTCACACCCTGGCATCCAAGATAAAAACAATACCCCTTCATTCCTAATATGCCAGGTGCTTGCTTCAGATGTCGCTTTCTGGTAATTGGTGACAATCACAACAAAACCTGAACCACATTAATATCTCATAGAACATAAATAGAATATTTTATATTTGATTATATACATATATAATTTTGCTTGAATTTTTTTTTTTTTTTGAGTAGACCAGGTCCAAGTTTCCATAAAGGAAGAAGTGCCTGATCAATAAAGCAAAGTCTGCTGTGTTTAGAATTACCCTTTGGTGGGATTTACCTGAATTTGTATTTCATGCAACTTGGGTAAGTGATCTGTTAGACCACCGGATAAAAAGGACAGACAGCCCTCCACATGTGTTTTGTCTAGAGGTTGATACCATCTATGAGTTCAAACCCAACAGGAAAAAGGGCAAACATGTTGGTAAATCCTCAGGGTTGGGAAACTCTGGCATCTTTAGTCATTAGGTAACAAATTAGCAGAGAATTGAGTCTAAAATTTTACTTTGGTGACTACATTATTATTTTAGACCTCTATCATTTCCGTGAGAACACCGTGGGCCTCATTTCTGCATTTAAAAATAAATTGTCTGGAGCTTTTTCTCATTTCAAACAGAAAAGGATCCTCTGGCATGCAACTGAAATTTTCTGCCACATGCCTCAACTTGAATTTACTTATTTCAGTTGCAGAATTCAAGTCAGCTAAGCTTACATATTTATATCTATACCTGCACTTGTTATCTGTTTTTGAAGTGTATTTCAGAACAAGATTTACAGCCCAAAAATACTTATTTCATCAACTATAAAGGAAGTTGAAGGTGATGACATCAGTTTTAGATACCTGTATTTTGATCCAAACTAAACCATGATAAACTCAGCCACATTTTTGCCATTATTTCCCTTTATTTTGCCATCGCCAAAAAAGGAAGGTGTAGATTTACAACTAAGCATTGCCTTTGGATGCTCTAAGTGTGGCTCCAGCTACTTCAGTGTCTTGTAATCAGAGCTTTAAGACCTGCCAGCACCTAGTTCAAAAGACTGCTCTCACCTCCCTTCACATCAGCTGTACGCAGTGTATCAGCTACTTACTGCATCAGTTTGCTGGGTCCCATCTACACCACTGAATGTGTTTGCCCGCTTCCATCCCTGCCTGGTGGCTCTGCCTGCATCTATGTTGAGAGCCCCCTTTCGATTGCTGCTGTCTCAAGATGAAAATGTCATTAGCGACAACAAGCAGCATTCAACCACATGCAGAAGCAACCACAATTACCCGAGTGACAGCAGAGCACACCACTTACCAGAATTGAGCAGGATGATGGACTTAAGGCACACAAATTCCTCCCCTTGAAGGTTCATCAGGCGAAACCGAGCAGCAGTAGCCAGCAGCATGTCAAAGATTTCCACCATGCCCTCTACACATTTCCCTTGATTCCTGTGTGAATACCATCAAGGGGAAGACATTCACAGCTTTAACCTGGTGGCAGCATGAGCTTTTCATCCCCTTGGACCATTCCCCTCCAATTTGATTTCATCAGTTCACGAGCGAGCACGTGACTTCCTTCTCTATGCTCATTTGGTGTATGTGTGATTACAAAAGCATAGTTCTCAGTATACCACATAAAATGGATAAATAATGAAATACTATATTCCACAAAAAAAATGTCAATTTCATAAACTCATCACCAAGACATTACTGTGGTGGAATATATAAGATTGATTCAACCCAACCTTTACATTGAGGAAAAGATTTGTTTAAAACTACGTTTTGATTTCTTTTTTTGTTGTTGTTACTTTGTTTTCTCTTTCTTTTTATATTTCCTTTACTGAAATACTCCAAATTCTTTGCATTTCTCCCTCCTTAATGTTTTGTACTTATTTCTACCTGGCCTTGCAATCTGTAATGTTCCAACACACCTCTTCCATTTTTCTTATATCAGCATAATACCTCCTTAAAGAATAAGCGTATTCTTGAGCTCAAGAAGGACTTATGAGGCCAAAATCTTGTCTGTATGACTGAGTCTGATTAAAACTATCACTTCACTCCACAAATCAGACAACTTTTTACATTACAGCATTAAACAAAGCTAAAGTTTGGGAAATCTCAAAGTGTTCATTAGTAATGGCAACTAACCACCTCTCTCTGCTCACAATACTAGGTATTCTCACTCACTAATTTTCGTCTTGCACACCCAACCCACAGTTCAAGAATTAATGCAGATTGTAATTATTTTTAATGAAAATTTAGTTTGCAGATTTTCTAGTCATGGAATTTTAGGCCATTTACATTGCTATCTTTTACCAAAAACTACCTACTTTTACTTTTATTGGGACTTCCTGAGTGAAATTTTAACATGTAAGACTTAATGAGTGATCAGATCTGCTGTTTAAAAATATACTATTTTTTAGATATGGCTTTTATGAACAAAATTTTGAAGATCATTGCTATAGGAAAATGTAAAAGAAATTTCAAATGATCGGATGGCTATTCCACTATAATTTGTAACGCGAACACAGATTGGACATCTCCTAATCTCATTGTGACAAAAACAACGTTGACTACCAGCATAGACACATCTGCCTCAGTCCTGATACAACCATGCTGTTGAGACCCTGTAGCTAATGTCTAAACCCACACCAGACCCTCAGACAAAGCAGTCATCCTCATTTTTGACTACAGCCTGAGAAAATTCTTTGCACTTCTCAATCATGTCTAAACCTAAAACTGAATCAAGACGGAGAGGGGGTATCTGTGAACACTTGCGCACCGATCTCCTTTCAAGTTCAAATCCCTGTTCAGCTTAATTTGGTG